>NC_091848.1:32637800-33262800 GCF_037783145.1 Equus przewalskii
AAGGTGGAAGATCCATAGTATCGGCCTCCAGTATTTCTAAGTAAGACGATGGTTAAGAATGTAGAGTTGTATCTGATCTTTTCTCTGAATTTTCAGTATAACTTTTAGGGCAGGAGGCACACATTGAAAGGTTTCTAGAGCTGGTGCTGACTATATTATCTTGCCATCCAAACTTAGTAAGCGTCTGAGCCTCAGGTCCCCCTCTCTGAAATGATACATTATCTCTAAAGGCCTGTCAAGCTCTGGCATCGGAAGATGTATCCTAAATAAAAGCTCAGACTCTTCAGGCTGTTGTTGGACATGGCATCCTTTTCATGACTACTTTCCTGACTCCCTAGTTCCATTTATCTCACTCTGGAGTTCTCAACACTGGCTGCACATGCGAATCTTCTGGAAGAGCTTTTAAAGATACAGATGCTCAGGCCACACGCCCAGAGATTCTGATATAATTGGCCTGACGGGTGGCCCAGGCATTGGGATTTTTCAGAAGCTCCCCGGGTGAATGTGCAGCCCGGATTGAATACTGATCTAACCTAGTGAACTCCTCCAATTTCATGCACCCCTGTTGTGCTTTTATGAAAGTAGTTGCTGTGACTGGAATGCCTTTCTATAAAATCCCATAACGCTACTGCTACCAGAGTCGATCTCAAAACAGATGTGAGCTTTTTACTTTATTTGTGTAATTTGCTTAAAGAAGTTAAGCCATCTCACCACAGCTTCAAAATGCTGTAAATGTGTGTGTGTGCGTTGTTGAGATAATAGATGACGTTTTCTTCGGGGGTAGACATGGAAGAGTGTTACAATAACCAGAAGGTTCTAGGTCCATCTGATCCAATAATCGATTGGCCAGGTGAAAAAGAATCACACAAAATATTTATTTAACCCAAGGGTAATACCCATTCTTTGAAAACAGCCTATTTTAGACCTGGCCTAAGACACCGGCCTGAGCTGGAGTTAGTTGACGTATGGAAGCCTGGATGAAAGGTCAGCCCAGAGCCATTTGAATCCCAAAAGGCCCTACACTATTTTATGTACTCTTAGTCTCTCAATTTGGGGTCTATTAGAGGGGGGCAAATTTTCCAAAGCTCTCCATCTAAATGTGACCCAATGACATAAGTACCCGGAGAAAGTTCAAACATTCTCACAAGTCAAAAAAGACTTACTTTTTCTTTACGGAAGGATCTACTGATTTCTTGACACACAGAAGAAACCTAGAGAGTTTGTTTCATTAAAAAAAAGTCTGGGGGCCAGCCTGGTGGCGCAGCAGTTAAGTTCACACGTTCCACTTTGGCAGCCAGGCGTTCACTGGTTCAGATCCCGGGTGCGGACCTATGCACTGCTTGTCAAGCCATGCTGTGGCAGGCACCCTACATATAAAGTAGAGGAAGATGGGCTAGGATGTTAGCTCAGGGCCAGTCTTCCTCAGCAAAAAGAGGAGGATTGGCAGCAGATGTTAGCTCAGAGCTAATCTTCCTCAAAAAAAAAACAAACAAAACGCTGGTATAGTTTGACTATTCATTAAGCTTAAGCTTCTCTCTTGCTATTTTGCACAAACCTACAGGACCCACCAGTCCACCACCACATCAGACACACACACGCACATATGCATAAATGGACACACAGTTTTTTATTCAACCTCTGGTGACATAGTTCAGGTGGATGAAATACTACTAGGCAGTATGAGTTGATAATTGCGGTCAGAGCAGAGATTTCTCCGAACATCTCTGGTGGGACTGACATTCACACGGGAACATCAGGTGATTCTGTGGCCCTTGGGCCTCTACCTGTTTCTTGTAAACAATCTTGACCATACAGAACGGACACAAGAGTCTACTTGATGTAACAATGCATGAAATCGCCTTATATGTAGAACTGCTGTTTACCCTTGCGATAGAAAGATGAACATTTCTGTACAGGGAATGGTTTTGATCTTGCCTTCCAGCTACAGTATTTACATTCCTGGAAAGTTCATCTGGATCAGTTAATAGTCACATGAATGAATATGCGGCCCAAGATCATGTTCTTAATCAAGTTATCATCCAAAGAATGGGGAGTGGGGGTGGATTTATCCTAACAATCTAAAGATGAAAATCCCAGAAGGATGCAGAAATGTTCTCTAATGTGAATTTCTGTGATAAACTCTGGGTCCAAAAAAAAAATCATTTCAGGACTAGAACAAGGCAGAAACGAACTGATAAAGCTTGCTTAAATGAGGGAACTGGGAGGAAATATCTTGTCAATCCAGATACATTGTCCTGCATAGAACAAAGATGGGTCTGTGCTTGAAAAAAATTAAAATTCGGGGTTGGCCTCGTGGCCTAGTGGTTAATTTTAGTGCGTTCTGCTTCAGCAGCCAGGGTTCAGTTCCTGGGTGCAGACCTACACCACTCGTTGGCAGCCATGCTGTGGTGGCAACCCACATATAAAATAGAGGAAGATTGGCACAGATGTTAGCTCAGGGCAAATCTTCCTCAGCAACAAAAATTAAAATTAAAAAAATCAGTCTAGGTAAGAGAAAGGGACTTTAATAGGGAAGTTATCACTTCTTGTGTGAACTATAGGGATCAGATCAGAAATGCTAACCTTGAGAAAAAATGTTAATAGTACAGTTTCCAAAGAAGGAAATGATCTTTTTTTAAAATGTCTTTTACCTGTAATGATACATAGTCCAAGTCTGGGGAAAGAAGTAGCTTAATGAAAATGCAATTTGGGGGCTGGCCCTGTGACCAAGTGGTTAAGTTTGCACGCTCTGCTTTGGCATCTTGGGGTTCGCCAGTTCAGGTCCTGGGTGTGGACGACACACGGCTCATCAGGCCATGCTGTGGCAGCATCCCACATGGAGGAACTAGAATGACTTGCAACTAGGAAATACAACTATGTACTGGGGATTTGGGGAGAGAAAAAAAAAAAAAGAGGAAGACTGGCAACAAATGTTAGCTCAGGGCCAATCTTCCTCACCAAAAAAAGCACTAAAAAAAAAAGAAAAAGAAGCTTGACACTCTTATAAAAAGATTGCCTTTAAAAAAAGAAAGAAAATGTGTTTCATTTCTGTCTAATCCAATAAACATTTATTGAGCACTGCCTATGTACCAGGTACTGGGCTAAGCATAAAGATACCAAGATGAGTAGGAGTCAGTCCCTTCCTCAAGACACTCGCCATCAGGTGACATTGCTGACAGTGGGAATTCATGGGAGGTATTACTACAACCACAGGTTCACAGCTCGTAAAGCTAGTTGCTCACAACTCGAGGCTTGGGGGTCAGGAGGGTTGGGGGTAACTGGAGCATGCCACCAGCTCTGATCATCAGTGTAATGGAACAAAAGCTCTCTCAGAGCCGACCCTTGGCAAGAACTCACGGGAGGTACCACGGAGGGTGTAGAGAGGAACCAGCCAGGGTCCCCTTCTTCCAGAGGTTCCCAACCAAGTTTCCAGACAGAAAGAAAAACTAGATGAGTAACTTTAATGATGACTCATTGCACGTAAAGACTGATTGCTAATTGGTTCTCCCCCAGAGAAAGAAGCTAGAGAGACTTTTGAAATGCTTTGGAAGAATAACGCTTTAAAAGCACAATAGGTTAAAACACCGCAATGCCAAATGAGCTTTGCCAACCACTCACGAGCCGCCTTCCTTCGGCACATTGTGCTGATTAAGAAGCAGACATTAACTGGTGAGCCTCTCTGTCTCTGTCACAGATATATAGCCCTTTGCAGAGAGGTTGTAGGAGCCGTCCATGTGTAATTTAATAAGCTTTTCGGGGAAGGCAAAGTACTGGTACATTTCAATTCAAAATAGAGATGCTGGTAAAAAGTCACTAGCTACCTCTAGACAAGTGGTGGACCAAAAAGTATCATTGAAGGAAACGCTACAGCATTCCAACTGTCCGCGTCCACTCCGCCAGCTATTCCCTCATCTCCCCAGCCACCCCAGCCTGGGCGGCTATTGTATCTAATTCTCACAGTCCCCTGGGTCCCGCACCCCAGCCAGTTCCGTTTGGAGCTGTTCTCCGGCTGGGTCATGGCCTTCCCAATGAGTCTGTGAGACCCTGAGACTAGAGGGCACCTCTGCTCTCCCCTCGGCCTCCCCCACTGCTCCTAGCCTCGGGCTGTCTGTATGGTACGGGCCGAACAGGGCCTGGCATGGGGAGCCTTATCCTTGGACAGGAAGACCTAGAGACCATGCGTGTTGTGACCACTGACTAGCTAATGACCTCGAAAATTAACTTCTTCTGCCTGGACTTTAGCGTGCCCATCTGTAAAGTGAAGAGGATGGTCATACATTCTTTGAGGCCTGTTCCTAATACTCTATGATTATGTGTTTTCTAGCAAAGGCCAAATCTCTCTCTCTCTCCACACACACACACACCCACATACATGCACACACGCACACACATACCCCCTCCCACCTCACTTCTCCTTTACACACAAACCTCACATTACTGTTGTTAGGCCTCTGCAGACGAATGCTCCTAAGACTAGCATTTTCTCTAACAATATCAACATGGCATTGACCTCAACTCCCACTGACTACAAAACTGAGCGCCACATGTGTCCAATTCTTTACAGTTGACAGGACAGTTTCACATATGATCCCATGGAGAATGGTAAAGTCTACAATAACGTGTTACTCTTGGGCCCTTTTTATAGACAAGGGTTCGAAGCAGTCACATAGCTAGCTAGTAAGTTGTCTCCACTCCACAGAAGCCAGCAGCCTCCACCCTTAGGTGCCGCCGCCACAGCTGCAGACCCTTCTTTTCCAAGTGGGAGGCAGGAAGGGCGCAGTTGATGTTCAAAAAACGAGAAGAGTAAGGGAAAGAGACGGGCAAAGAGGCAGGGAGAGGAGGAGGGGCGGCCACATTCCTGATCCTGGTGAAAGGTCCTCCAGCGGTAACCTGCTCTGGGCTGGCAGTGCCTTCCTCCTCCTGGGATTCAGAATCTGGGGGTTCTTCCTCTGACCTTCTGCCACTTCCCTGCCCTCTCCTGCTCTCTCCCTTCTTAGGCTGCCCTCAAAAGAATGTCCATTGCGATCTCTCTCCAGCTGTTTGATCTTTTTTAAATGTCTCTCACTTGTCTGTGGCATATGCTCTGACCAAAAAATAGACCGTGGGCATTCAGGATGGGAAAGAGTATTAAATGGCAAAAGCCAGACTCGTGCCAAGGGTGTGGGCAGCCCCTAGATATCTATGATGACCAGATGTCCTGGATTTGCTGGGATGGTCCTAATTTAAAACATTCTAGCCTCTGGTCCCCATAAGTGACTTCACACTTGTCAGACCATGTGTCCCTATTTGGGGTTTGGAAAATATACTTACCACATGGATACCTGATATCCAAGAGTCAAACAGACCCAGTGTCAGCATCATGAGGGTGGAAAGAGGACAGATATTGGAGCCAGATGGATCTTGGGTCAAGCAGCCCTGACACTTACTGTCTGTGTGGCTTTCAGCAGCTTTTATTATTTCTGAGCCTCAGTTTCTTCATCTAGAAAATGGTTAGTTTCCCTATAAGTCAGCCCCATGGATTTTGACTTACCAGAAACACCACTGCTCACAGACACTTAATATCTTACAGATGTTTCTGCCGTTCTGTCTGTACTGTCATATTGTTTAGATTTGGGTCCAATCTGGCGTGTTCCAGTTAAAACATTAACTTAAATGTGTGGTTCAGAGCGCCGTCTTAAACAGCTACAATCACAGCAGCCAAAACATCCCAACAGATATAAAATGCCCTTCTGTCTTCCTACCCATCCTTTCCGAATCCTCCTCATTCCTCAAGACTCAACTCAAATCCACTCTCCACTGCTGCGTAAGAGTTTCGTGTGGGCTGAGGCTGCCCTAGCCGGGCGGGTGGCTCTCATCTAGAACGCTGCTAGAGGTTCCAGCTGCTTTTGCCTCTTACCTCCCCCTAATGCACTTGTCACAAGCCCAGCAATGTGGACCTTCCTGAGACGCTCTCCCCACCTGGCACTCAGGGGCCAAGGTGGACAATGGGATGTGGGTCCACTGTGCAGCCAGCCAAGCGGCATAGCCCATCCTGCCACCCCACCAACCTGCTTTTGACCTGCGTCTGCTCACCTGACCTTTCTCAGCCTCGGTGCCCTCCACTGAAAACTGGGATCAGGTGTCTCATATCTTGGGCCCATGAGAAGCATTTTCAAAGCCTTATTGTTGCTGTGTCATTTAATAAACATTGACTCTTCCACTCCTAAACCTCTTCAGCTATTTCTAGGCACATCAAGCACAAACTCAGCATTCAAAACCCTCCAAACACCCAGCTTTCAAAACTTTCCATAATCTGGCCGTATCCTAAGCTTCTCAAACTTACTTCCCACCCAGCACATGCTTTTGGTACCAGGCAGGCCAGGCTCCTCCCGGCTCGCTCGCTCCTGCCTCTGCATTTCTGCACAAGCTGTTCCCAGCCCCAGGCATGCCCTCCACCAACCTGTCCAGGGAGGTCTCTCTCTAGACTGAGTCACACCCTTGCCCCACTGCTCTGGACTGAACCACGTCCCCCCAAAAACTCACCTGTTGACACCCTAACTCCCTTAACATGAACTGTATTTGGGGTCAGGGCCTTTAAGGAAGTAGTTAAGGTTAAATGAAGTTATAAGAGTAGGACTCTAATCCGATAGCATTAGTGTCCTTAGAAGAAAAGACACCTGAGAGCGTGCCTTTGCTAGCTTTCTCTCGTGCTCTTTCACTCTCTCTTTCTCTCCCCTACCTCCCCATGTGAGGACACAGGAAGAAGGTAGCCGACTGCAAGCCAGGAAGAGAGCTCTCACCACACTCCAAATTGGCCGGCACATTGATCTTAGACTTCCCAGCCTCCAGAACTGTGAGAAAATAAATCTCTGTTGTTGAAGCCACTGGTCTATGGTATTTCATTATGGCAGCCCCAGGAGATAACACACCCACCATCACTGCTCTCTCCTTCCTCGGAACCCAGTGTCACTAGTCACCTGCCCCTCACATGACAGCGCTAAATTAATGTTGCTCTATCTTGCTGACAGTAATTTCCCCTGCTGTGCGCCCATTTTGCTCCTGCATAAGCAGAGAAGCTCTTTGCAGGTGGGAGTGTGAGGGTCTGTATCACCCACAGACCCAGCACAAAGCATTGCACCCAGCAGATGCTCCTGACATGCCCAGCTGGTTAAAACTCATGCACTGATGGAGGAGGATCAGTGGTCCTTAAGGGCAGAGTCTTCCCAGTGTGGTTGAGGGACACCTTCAGAGGCAAACACTTTCCCTCACCCAGACATTGGCTTCTCTGTGTCCAATCTTGGCTGTGTCACCAAAGCCCCCAGCAGGACCCTAGGAAGGGGCAAGCACACTAAAGATGATGCACACTGACACAACAAGGAGTTTCCCCAACCACCAGGGTAGCTAACAGAGATAGAGGTACCATACTGAAATAGACATTGAAAATATGTCATTTATTTGCATATTCCATGTGTATACTGAAAAGCATTTATATACTAAATATTTTAGCAGTTTCATATATAGGTACATATATTTTATTCAGCACCTGCTGTGTGCCAGCCACACAGATCCGCTTCACACCCAATACCAATGAACTTATCTCCATTTTACAGGTGAGAAAACTGAGACTTAAGGAAGTTAAGCAACTTGCCCAAGGTCACACGCTTGGTAAGTGAAATGTGAGCCAGGGATAGATTGCATTTGAAAAGCATCCATTTGTTAGTTCATTCAGCCACAAACGGAGCAGATTCCAAAAGCAGACCGCCCCAGACTGCTGTTTGTGGGGGATATAGAAAGGAGGGCAGCAGTCTCTGTAGGGCCTGGCCCCGTGGCCGAGTGGTTAAGATCACGCACTCCGCTTCGGTGGTCCAGGGTTTCACCACTTTGGATCCTGGGTGCACACAGGGCAGCACTGGTCAGGCCACAGTGAGGCGGCATCCCACCTGCCACAACTAGGAGGACCCACAACTAAGAAATGTACAACTATATACTGGGAGGATTTGGGGGAGAAAAAGCAGAAAAAAAAAAAAGTTGTTCGCTCAGGTGCCAATCTTTAAAAAAAAGAAAAGAGAAATTGTAGAAAGGAGGAAAGGACATGTAGATCATGAGTTATAGGGGGCTACAAATGCCATAAGAAAGGACAGGAATCAAGTGTTAAAGGAGTTCAGGACAGGGACTGGTTGAGCCCTGATTGGGGATATCTGGGAAGGCTCCACAGAGGAGGTGACCTCGGGATGGGACATTGAAGGACAAGCAGGAACAAGGCGCAGAAATGGAAAGGTGGTGGTAGAGCGCTGGGATGCAGTGGCGGATTCACTAACCAGGATGGAAGACTTGTAGGGCGATGTACCCCCAGGAAGACGGGCTGAGGTAACAGGAGTAGGACCTCTGGCAGCATGAGGCTGACGTTAAGCAAAGCTGCTGGGGTCCTAGGACACATGGTTTACCCCCGTCCCCGTGTGTCCCACTCCCAACTTCTCTAGTTAAGTCAGGGACCTCAGTTAGGGGCACTAGGCTGCTGAGAAGGGGCACATGCCTAGGAGGGGAGCGTGGAGGAGCGGCAAAAGGGGCGCTGGACTAGGATTCTAGAAGCAGCTCTGCTGCCACCCAGCAGGGTGACCTTGAATAAGTCTCCCGCGATGACTGGAGTCGGAAGGTCGTGGCCTCGGGGGTTTTCTGAGCACCACAGGATGGCACTCACACCAGGCGCCGGGCTAGAGTTGGGGGTCCTCCCGAGAGTGGGGGCGGGACCCCTCGGGGAGGTGCAGATCTCCTGCCCAGCCCCTGCAGGCGGTGGTTTCTGATCTGCGGGAAGCAGGTACAGCGGGGCCTCCTGCTCAGAGCTCTCTCATCACTGAGCCCCACCCCAGGGCCCCTGGCAGGGGACCAAGAAGGTGCTGGCTCGGACACCCCCAGTGGCTGGGCGTCCCTCCAGCTTCTAAATCACAGCGCCTCCGACCCCTTCATTCCCTGCACCCAACAGGGGCCTCTGTGGGGACGAACGAGACCGGATTAAACCGAGAGAGACGAGATGAGCCCAGCAGAATACTGAGGGCAGGCAAAGGGCCCTGCGGCGAGGGCCCGGCGGCCGGGGCGGTGGCGCGCGCTCGGCAGTGCCCGGGCCGGGTGGCCGCGGCTCCTGTTTCCCGGCTGGGCGGGCGGGCGGCCGGGCAGCTGCTGGGAGGTGAGCGGAGCAGCCTTTTCCCACAGTCTGGGGCGGTGACACATGGCGCTCGCACATTCCACCGCCGGCGGCCGCGCCAGGCCTGGCCGCGAGTCAAGGCAGCGCGGGCGCCGCTGAGCAGGTCCCGACTCTGGCCGCGCACGGGGACGCGGGGGTGGCGCCCGCTTAACCCCTGGGCGTCTGGACACAACTGCGCCTAGGGGTTTTGAATCCCAGAGTGTGGCTCACCAGGCTGTTGAAGAAATGCAGAATGGATAAATGAATGAAGGAAAGAAGGAACGCTAAAGGGAGCCCCTCCTGGCGTGCACACGCGACGTCTCTGTACAGTTATTTGCAATTTCCAAAGCTCTGACTCCCCCTCTCTCTGACATTCGTGAAAAGTCCCTGAAGAGTGCGGGAGGGGGTTAGTGGCATCCCCAGGAAAACTGGACTCCGGGAGAAGTGACTTGCTGGGGCAGCTCCCCTCTCGCCTCTAGATTCAGATGGGATCTGCCAAAGGGATGTGGCCTGGGGTCACTCTCCAGCATGCGCATCCTCCGCCTCTGAGTTTGTAATAAGGGGTCTGCCAATCTCTGTCTGAGACCCTATTCATCAATGGCCTGTGAAAGCCTTGATCACAGTCCCCTCTGGCAACCATTTGAGAGCTGCAGAAATAATTAGAAAACTCCTCAAAAAATGGGCCCTCTGATTCTGAGGTGGACATTCGTTCCTATGGGATGGCAAGGTCTCCTGTATTCTGCTTCCCTTCTGTGTGGACTCCTCACGACCCCTCTGACTCTGTTTCCTCTGGTACATATCTAACTGCCCAGGGCAGACACCTCTGGAGCTTTCACTCAAGTAAAACCCACAGAATAAGGAACCCACCAAGTGTCCCCCAAAGGAGCTGCCCAGACCCTAGGGTCAGGCAGTGTTTTGGAAGCTACACCATTTCCAGAGTTGTCTCATGTACATTACCTTTCTTCCCAACGACTACTAGGGAGATGGGTGGTGTCATTGCCCCTGGTTTATACCTAAAGAAACTGAGACTTAAAGAGGTGAGACCTCTTGCCTGAGGTCATATGGCTATAAATGTGCTTGACCCCAGGTTTGTCTAACCACCAGCCCAGTGCTTTGTCAGCTGGGTCTCAAAGTTTAGATGCAGTTCAGATTACATTCCATGCACACACTCTCTCCCCCAACCTTCTCATAGCACACTCATGCCTACCACCCTTAACCTTCTCAGAGCAGAATCACACTTGATCCTCAGTGGATCCTCAGTGAGGATCTTCAATGGCTCTGACTTTGGTAGAACCTGGTAGAATTTTTCAAGCTCATTTTTGCTCTGTGGGATAAACTACCCCCATCGTCTGATCCACAATCAATATATTCTCAACCATTACAACACAATGAGAAGACAAAGAGGTCAACCATGGAGATTCATGGCGTCCTGGGTACCTTCAGGTTAATTTACTCAATCCATTAGCATTCAGTATAAACCTACTATAGGCCAGACTCCTAGCAGGGTGCTGATGGAGATGAGAGAGGGGACGAGGAGCAGAAGAGGAGGAAGAGAAGGTACAAAGGAGAATATGACCCACAGTCCTGAGTTGGGGCTCCCAATCAGATAGGTTACAAAGACCCATAAAGAGACAGTTACATCACGGCATGGTCAGGGAGGTATGAACTGAGGGCACAGAGGCGAGAATGCTGCCAGTTGAAGCCCAGGAAGGGTTCACTAGAGAGGTGCCCTTTATGTTGGGCCCTGAAAAATGAGTGGTTCTCCAGACAGAGGCAACAGGGGCCAATCCAGGCAGAGGAAACATGACATATCTTAGAGATGACATGGAAAATATAAACCATAAATGAAAACTTGATAAATTGTACAGCATTAAAATTTAAAATGTCTGCTCACAGAAAAAGAATATACCATCAAGAAAATAAACAGGCAAAGCACAGACTAAGAGAAAATATTCACAAGACATATATTTGACAAAGGACTTACATGCAGAATATGTAAAGAACTTTTGGCACTCAATAATAAAAAGACAAATAACCCAATTTTTAAAGAATGGCCAAACACTAAAAGAGACACTTTAAGAAAGATACACAAATGACACAATAAGCATGTGTGAAAGCCCTCAACATCATCAGTCAGCAGAAAAATGCAAATTAAAACAATGAGATACCACTACACGCCTACCAGAATGGCTAAAATTAAAAGCTGACACCACCAGATCATGGAGAGGATGTGGCGCAATTGGAACTCTAATCCGTCACTAGTAGGAATGTTAAATGCTGCAGCCACCTTGAAAAACTCATAGTTTCTTAAAAAGTTAAACATACATCTACCCAGTGCTATACCGGTAAATCTTTAGCAACTGGCTCCCTGGAAGAAAACTCAGCCTGGCTTGTGGCATTTGCTGATTTCCCTGGTGTGAATATCCCACCATGGCCAATTTCAAGGTGCCAATATGACATCATTGAAAGCAGAGTTGGGAAGAGATGAGCACAATTGTCTTTTGCTAACTCATACTAGTCCACTCCAGCACACCGTTGCATCTACTCCGTGATTCTATTCTTAGGTATTCACCTAAGAGAAATGAAAACATACATCTACAAAAAGTCTCAAAAGAATGTTTGCAACAGCTTTTCTCATTATAGGCCAAAATTGGAAACAACCCAGATGCCCATTATAACAGCAAAGACAAATAAGTTGCACTATAGTCATACAATGGAATACTACTTATTGATAAAAATGAACCATCTATTGAGACAAGCAACCACACAGATGAATCTCAAAAATATCATGCTATGTGAAAGAAGACAAATGTGAGAAGAATATCCTGCATGATTGCATTTCTATGAAATTCTAGAATAGTCAAAACAAACCAATGGTGATAGAAATCAGATCGAGGTTGCTGGGGGAGGTGGGAATTGACTGGGAAGGACCCTGAGCAAACTTTCTGGGGTGATAGAAATGTTCTGAGCCTTGATATGTAGCGTTGAAAATGCAACACTTAAGATCTAAGCATTTCACTGTTTATAAATTATAAGAAAAGAAAAAGGCACCACAGCTAAAAAGCCTGGATTTCCCTTCACTTGAACATTCAAGGTAACTTAGGAACAGGGGCCCAGCATGGGGGCTATGAAACAGCTGGCTCAGCGTACGGGCCTCAGGGAGTAAACTGTGTTTCTCTTATTTTCTTTTAGCAAAGCCAACAAAGCATTATTTGCTTTGCCACCCACTGTGGTTACTAGGTCCCTCAGCCACAGGGCAGAGTATGGGCTGGCAGCCCGAGGGCACTGAGGTCGTCTGGCCTAGTCATCCCCACAGCTCAGCTCATCTTTCCTCCACCCCTTAAATGCATAAGGAATCCATTTAAGGAACTTGCAAAGTTACTTTGCCTCCCAATTCTCTCCTCGCCCTCATATTTTCCTCCAGCACTCACTGTCTCCCATCTGCAACCTTCCATCCCTCTTCTACTTAAAGATGCTTCTAGAGATATATGCTAATTATGTAATAGCCCACAGCAGTCAGGAACCCCTATCTCCGAGAGTTCTACCAGAACTGAAGAACAAAAATCATTAAATAGCTAACTCGTCAAAGGTCATCCAGTGTGTTGAGTTTGGAACATCATTCTGCCACCACTTAACTAGCTGTGTGATCCTGAGAACATTGCTCAAACTCTCTGGCCTCAATTTTCTTATTTGCAAAAAAGGGGAAACAGTTGCTACCTCTGTGGGCTATCTTAAGGATAAATGAGATAACCTGTGAAAGAGCCAGCATGTTAGGGGGATTTCAAGTTCAGGGTTAGTTGCATTTTTCCTATGTCATTGTAATTAATCCTTACTATCAACATTTTAATGATACCATTTTAAAGAGGTTGTGCACTCTCCCAAGTCATGCACCGAAAGAGGAGGACAGGATTCCAGCCAGGTCTCCGCTCCTCTTCCAGTCCTCAATGCACATAGTGCTTCCAGGCTGGAAAACCATCTGGCTCAGGGCACAGCAGTGGACTCCACCCACTCCCACTCGAGCTTCCATTTCTGCAGTTCCAGAAAAATAGCACAAGAGGGCCAGGTGCAGGAAGGTGGAAAGGCTCTTGTCTCACACAAAAACAGTAAAATTCCTTTCACACCCTCCTAACTCCCGCTCCTTAATGAGTCTCTTAGGAAGGTAAAGTCTCCTTGACTTTTCAAAGTTTTATAAAGAGTTGCTTGTAGAACTCTTGGAGACTGAATGTGAAGCACTTGTAAAACTTCACACAATACACAGGGTTTCCTTTTGCCTTTCCATATTTTCTTCACACACCGTTTCCCATAACAAAATGTGCTAGCCATTGTCTAGTCCCACTCCCCCGCTCCCACCTCGTTAACTTCATTCTCATTGGCACTCTCTCTACTGTGAAAACAGCCAGGTCCGAGGTCCTCCAAATACTGCTGGCTACTCTCCTGAATTGCCTTGAACCCCAAAGTTCATGTTCTTCAGTCCTCTTTCTTATTTGACCTTCTTTTTGGCTACTCGAAGTGCCTCAGACAAGCATAGTACTTTCCTCTCTCTGTGCCTTTGCTCACGACGTCCCTCCCACACTCCCTTCTTCACACATTACCCATCCTTCAAAACTCAGCTCAAACGCCAGCTCCTCCATGAAGCCTTCTCTAAAGTCTCCAGCTAGAAGGGCTCTTTCCCTTCACCTGACCCCTTGGCACTTTTCTAAACCTCCTTGTTAACGGCACTTCTCCCCATCTCCCACATAGTGTACGGATGAATGAGATGTATAGATGGGCAGACTGGTGAGTGGATGGGTGGATGGGTGAATGGATACACGGATGGATGCATGGATGGATGCAGAGAATGTATATGAATCATTGAGGGGATAGATAGATAACAGGCCAGGGACATTTCCTAGACCTACGAAACACACTCATGTCTCGGTGTCTGCATCATGTTAAAATATTTACTTGTTCAGCTTTTATTCAACAGCTTCTATGTCTTGTCTGTCTATCCACAATCTATTTCTGATCTCAGGAACAGGCATTGGGAATATTTAATTCAGGGTGGATCCCAGGTCCTGTGCAGTCAATATTCACAGATGACAAAGGGCCAGATATATTTTAATTTGTCCCTAACCTGAAGCCTGGTGAGTTACCAGCTTTCTAAAGTAGACGTCAATATATTTCTTATTTCTGCTCTTTGGGTCCCAGCTGAATGTGAGGTCAACCAGTCCAAGTGCTCATTTTTCAGGTGAGGAAACCAAGATCTGGAGAGAGGAAGTGGCTCGTACAAGATCAGATACAGAGCAAGACTAAACTCTACCTTGACCCCCAGCTCCTCACTCTGTCCTTTGTAGCTAAAAACTTAAAGCCAAACAGCTGGCTTATCCATTCTAGGAATGCCTCAAACCTTGATGAAAAGCAGGGAGGTTTGGGAAGAAAATCCAAGACTTCTCCAAAGAGAGGTAAGATTTCCTTCATTATAGATTCTTTCTATGTCTAACCCTATTAGATTTGGGGCCTTAACTTTCTAAGGCGTCATTTGTACACTGAAGAGAAAAATGCTATGCCCAACTCCTTCCTGAGAGCTTTGGAGGATCCTGGAGTTGTGTTCATGTGGTCAGCTCCTGTCTGACGTGGAAAATGAAAGACTGGAGACCTGTATGCTGTAGGCTCCGACTTTTCTTCTTAGTAGAAATTCTAACATCCACTAGGACTTGGCAACATTTTTAACTCCTCTATTATCAAACCAAGAATTAACCATTTTTTTGCTCTGGCAATGTAATCACTTTCCACAGTTTTTTTTTTCTTGCCAGGAAGGATTCGCCCTGAGCTAATATCTGTTGCCAATCGTCTTCTCTTTTTTTCTCTCTTCTCCCCAAAGCACCAGGGCATGGTTGTATCCTAGTTATAAGTCCTTCTAGTTCTTCTGTGTGAGCCACCACCACAGCATGGCACTGACAGACGAGTGGTGTGGTTCTGTGACTGGGAAACGAACCTGGGCCCTCAAAGCAGAGAGCATGGAACTGTAACCACTAGACCATCAGAGCTGGCTCATGCACAGTTTTTATTGAAGAACAAAATACTCAGATAAGCCTCTGTGCATTGCTGATTTCTCTGACTTCCCTCGAGAAGACTCTGGCTTCTCTATCCCAAAATATAACACAATACTTCCCAGGAATTTCTAAAACTTTGAACCAAAGTTTCCAGAAACACCTTCAGTTCTATTTTTCTAGTGTAATATAATTTCTTGATAACCATGATTCAAAATCTCAGCTCCCTTCCTTTAAAAATACCACTATCTGCCTCAAAACTCTGCATGAAGAACAAAGGGTGGGGCCAGCCCTGTGGCCAAGTGATTAAGTCTGCTTTGGCAGCCCAGGGTTTCACTGGTTGGAATCCTGGGCGTGGACATGGCACCGCTCCTCAGGCCATGCTGAGGCAGCATCCCACATGCCACAACTGGAGGGATCTACAGCTAGAATGTACAACTATGTACTGGGGGGCTTTGGGGAGAAGAAGAAGAAGAAGAAAGAACAAAGGGCACAACTTATCTATGCATTATAAATACAGCCAGTGACTCCTCATGGGCATTTAAATTTTTCTTTGTCTGGGCTGGCCCGGTGGTGTAGTGGTTAAGGTCACATACTCTGCTATAGCAGCCCAGGGTTTGCAGGCCCAGATCCCGGGTGCAGACCTACACACCACTCATCAAGCCATGCTGTTGTGGTGTCCCACATACAAAATAGAGGAGGATTGGCACAGATGTTAGCTCAGGGCCAATCTTCCTCACACACACAAAAAAATTTTCTTTGTCATTTTCTCCTGGAAAGTCCAAAACTAATAGGAAAAATGTGGGAGAGAATAGCCAGAGAATGGGGGCATCAGGAGAAGGTGCCTCTATAAGAAGTTGACCTCCTCCCCAAGCGCCCAAGCAGCCATTATGATTAGTCATCCAACCCAAAACGACTCCTGCTTTTATGAATTTCCAACCAATACCCAAAATGCCAGAAGTTTCTTTACAAATTAATAATTAAAAAAAAAAAGCGAGGTTAAGAAGAGAGGAAGAAATCCAAACGGTGGACAAAAACAGGCGCCATGGCCCACACTCCAGCTTGTGAAGCGGCGACAATGGTGAGAAATCAATGCCCAGAACCACAAGGCAGCTCTCAGACACCTCTTGACCTTGTCACTTCCTGGGTAATTAAGAGGCCCTACAGTTCCGTGTCGCTGTCAGGGGCTGAATGTATATCGATAGATAGATATATGTGTTCTTAAAAGATTCTTTTTCTACAGCCTTGATCAGGATCCTGCCAAAGACAAGGGGGGAAAGAAAGGCATTTTGTCTGGGGCGCAGTGAAAAGAAACATGAAAGGAGAAACCTAAATTTCTCAGCACAGTCTGCTGCTGACATGGGAAAATGGCACAGACAAGAATAGACGGCTTGTTCGCTGTTGTTTTTGCCCCTCATTCTCTTGACAGATTATCTCTGTGAACGTGTTGTAGGCAGCAGGACATCCCTCCTGCTTTGTGTCCGTCTTCAGGTACCTTAAGAGCAACAATGCAAACATCGAGGTCGCCAGGACAGGCTGAGTCACTGCTTTCCTTCGTGGAGGCCAAAGGAAGCTGCTTCCCTTCTTGAGGCCCCAGTTTCCCCAAATGAGGGAAATTGGTATAAACCCTCGTTGGAGCCTTTTCCAGGGCTAACATTCACTGAGGGCTTGAGAAATGGCTTCTGTCTCCTGACACTGCCACGGAAACAGAGGCGCACGGAATACTGGGAGAGCAGGAGTGGGCCTCCCCACCCATGCCTGTCAAACACCAGCTACCGAGGCTATTCAAACCCATAGGGAGCCTTGAGGTAAGGACGCTGGGAGAAGGTGGCACCAACCCACTGAAGAGGAGAGCTCTAAGGGCACTTTGCCAGCTCTGACGCAGAGGGCTCTTCCGTGAGTCTGTGTTCTTTCTCAGAGGCTCTTGTCTGTGGGGCCCCACTTAGAGGGCTGGCCACCGTCTGCTTCAATGCAAGCAGGATCTTGCATCTCCACTGTGGACTGTGAGCACCCTACCCCATGGCCCTCACTGATGATCTCTGCATCCCTCTCAGCTCCAAGCCCAGGGCTCGGCATGCAGGAGGTACTCAATAAATCCTTAATAAGCCAACACCTGAATTTAAAGCCACAGCTGGAAGAAGGAAGCTGGGTGGTGGTGGAGACCTCAGGGAATCACTTCCACGTGAAACTGAGGTTTTTACTTCAGCAAAGCTAGTCACTTCACTAAGTTCTAGGTAACTAGTTTTACATCCGGAGGACAAGAATCTGGTTCTATCATCTCTCTGCCCACTACTAACACAGTGATGGGGTACACAAACCAGTGAAGTTTGTGGGAAGGAATGAGTGAATGATGTCGCCCACTGAAGTTTTCCTCTTCAGTCTGCCAACTCTGTCCCTGGCATAGGGGCTTGTCTGTATAGTGATTGCCCTGGAAAACCTATCAGTGTGGCCTCCTGATCCCCCGCAGTGAGTGACACTCTCTGCATGTAGCACAGGGGTGTTACAAACGCCTGGGCTCCCAGCAGGCTGCAAAATGCTCTGGACATGGCATTGGCTGTTACACCAAAGATGCCTCCTTTTCCTCTTGGAATATCCAAAGTATAAACATAGTAATATATGTGAAAGAGATTACACTGGCCTGGCGGAAAATATAATATAAATGTATTATCACCGTAGCACGTTTATAACTCCAATGAAGCTTGTCTTGTTCTCTTCAGCTCATCGGATAGGGGCAGGGTTTTAAAGCATTCTGGCTGAACTTAAGAAAAGCTGGCTCCCAGACCATCTGGCTTCCATCCCAACCCCCGCTGAAGGGAGGCACCAGGTCGGTGTGACCCACCCTGAGTAAGGGCAGGTTCTCCCCAGGTACAAAAAGATCATTATCACTTTGGCCTCTTGGCTACTTTCTCTTCCGGCTGGCTTCAAGCCCTTTTCATTTGTTCTCACAGTGGCTTGAGGGGGACAGTATTACCAGCCCAGCAAAAACTAGGCACAGAAAAGCAAAGCTATTTGCTCCAGTGAAACGAATAACAATGGAGGTGAGACTGGACCTCCAGGGTATCAACATGAGCACTCCCAATTTGAGTCCCCAAAAAATTATTCGGGAAGAGGCCAAAGGGAGAGATCATTTAAGAAGAAAGGTAGAAGGAGAAGACAAAAAGTAAAATAAAACACTAAAAGCTAGTGGCTAAAAAGCAACTTCTTGTACCAGGGCTATCCAATAGGATGTTCTGTGATGATGGGGCAGTTCCACTCTGTGCCGTCCAATATGGTAGCAACCAGCCACATCTGGCTACCAAGCACTTGAAATGTGGATAAGGTGACTAAAAAAACAAATTTTAAATTTTATTGCATTTATTTAAATAAATTTAAATAGCCATATGTGTCTGGTAGCTACCGTGTTGGATAGCACAACTCTACTCATCCAAAAACATTATAAAACTTCAAGTATTTGGGGACTTGTAAAGCCTTGAGAAACCTGAATAAGGCAATAAACAGACCAACTAAAAGGAGGAGAAGGCTTCTTAACTCTCATTTGGCGTTTACCTGGGACTGTATTTTCAAAGTCCATTAGAACCTGGCCAGAGTTGGCAGCAGAGCCCATCCTGAGACAGCTGACAGGTAGCATGACCCACCAGGATGTCTCTTCTCCCTCCCAGGCCCCAGGCACACACTGACCCCCCGACTCAACCTCCCCTCCCCAACCATCCCAGCAATGAAGACAAGATGCGTGGGTGTCCGAATGTGCAATGGCAACTCCGCTGGCCTGTGAGCTCCTGGAGGGCAGGGACTGGGTCTCACCCACCACTGACTACCTCCTTCCAAACCCAGTGCCCATCCCAGCAGATACTCCGAAGAAAGTTGTTGTGAACAGAATTCCTGATATTGAATTCAGAGGCTGTTATTACAAGATAGGCTATGGACTAAATGTTTGTGCATTCTCCCCTCCTCCACTCCAAAATCATATGTTGAAGCCCTAATCCCCAGTGTGGTGGTATCTGGAGGTGATTAGTTTAGACGAGGTCATGAGAGCAGGACCCCCATGATGGGATTAATGTCCTTGTCACAGCAAGAGACCAGAGCCCTCTCGTTCTCTCCACCACGTGAGAACATGAAGAAGGCGGCAGCCTGCAAACTAGGAAGAGAGCTCTCGCCAGACACCGCGTCTCGGGGCACCTTGATCTTGGACTTCCCGGCCTTCAGAACTGTGAGCAATAAACCATTATGGTTTAAGCCACTGGGTCTATGGTATGTTGTTATAGCAGCCAGCTGAGAATAAGACAGGGTCTTTGGGAAGAGCAGCTTTTGACACCAGCTTTTTCATTAAAAATAAAAACAAAACAAAACGAACAAACAAAAAAGACATTCTACCAAGTATCTCCCATGGGGACGACAGAGCCAAGAAAGAGCTGTTCCCTGCTCTGAAGAAGACCCAGTCCAGTAGGAGAAATGACCAAGTACAGAAGTAATCACGATCCCGGGCATAGAGTGATCAGTTTAATCGGAGTGATGTGGATGGAGCCTTGGTGACTTCAGAGGAAAGAGCGAGGGATTACTGCTAAAACTAGCGGGGAGGGAAGAGGGCAGGGGATTGCTTCCTGGGGAAAGCGGCATCTGACCCAGATCTAGAGGGATAAGGTGGATGTGCTTGTGCAGAAAGGGGATTGGGATGGGAGCAAAGAGCAGAAGCTACAAGGCAGGAAGTGGGCGGAGAGGGGGCATGTGGGGACTAGCGACCAGTCTAGCCTTCTAGGCAATGGTGCTATCCAATGAGGCTGGAAAGAAACTGCTCTGGCTGAAGCAGTGATGGAAAGGGGTCCCCACTCTCCCTGGCTCCTTGAAGCTCAGGTTTAATACCATAAGGAACTGGGTTATTTTGTATCCCTAGCTTCTCGGCTCACCTCCACTGAAAAGTATCTCCCAATTTCAAGCCCCACCTCTTTCGCAAGGAGTGAGGGTGGACAGCTGAACAACCAGTGTGGCCTCCGAAGTGGCCGTGGGAAGGGGCTGGGTCGTCTGCTCCCCCTCATTCTCTTCCGCCCGCTGTGAAATCTGCATCAGCTGGAGATGCCCAGAAGATCCATTTCCACCTGTTCTGGACATGGCTGGTGGGAAAGCCTGGGGATCCACATGGGCAGCATGGCCGATGAGCGTGACAGAGGCAGCCTTGGGTGGGGGCAGGGAAGGAGCCTGCTGCAAAGGCATGCTCCGCCAGCCCTGGGAACAGCTGCCCAGCCGTGGGGCCAGGAGGCTCCCAGTGTCCCAATCACTCTCAAATCACCCATCTTGTAGGTCAGTTGCTAATGATGCAGTTAAGTTCATCAGAAAAACATCTGCTCTGAATGATAGGCACAGTAGTTATGCTCTGAGGGAAGCCCACCAGAGTCAGGGGACTTGGGTGGCTAAACCAGCAGGGCCCTTTTAGTCCCCAGGAGCCTGGAAACTCTCTCTCCAGATTTCACCCATCTCTAGAGCAGGAAGTACCCTCAGCCAAGACGCCAGGACGGGCTCATCCACAGCTGTGCTGCTCTCTGCCAGTCCCAGGGCTCGCGGCCACCCCCAACCCCTCGCCCTCCCGAGCTCCCCACAGCTCTGTGAGGCTGCGCAGGGGATATACTTCTGAGCAAATACCAGGCGAGCAGCTGTTCTGTTCAGGCATATTGTCTTAGCAGTTTTCTCCAAAAGCAGGGCTGGAAACAAAGGTTCATTCGGGTGATGATGCCAGGGGACAAGAGTGAGGTTCAGTTGAGAGGGAAACGGAGAAGAGGGGAGAGCCAATGCAAGGCTGCGTTACTGAGGCAGCCTCCCCCTGGGAAATGAGGCTCAGTTCCTCGGGACTCCTAAAGAGCTTTGTGGAAAGCATCTCAGAACTGCCCGCCTGAGAGTAGAAAGGGGGACGCATTGACCATAGGTTCCTGTCCACTGTTGGTCAGGGGTGGTCCCATGAACTTCCAGGGTGCACACTGGTTAGTGTCAATGCCACTTGGCAGAGAGTCCCAGGACAGGAAACAAGAGGGACGTGAGGTGGCCCAGGGGGAGACGCAGCAGGACCAGCTCCATGAAGCTGCTCAAAGCCTGTGAGCACCTGGGGACCACACCACGGCTGGAGTAAGAGGGGGCCTGAAGAGGAGTCTTCTGGAAAGCCTTGGAGAGCTGTATCTGCTTCTACTATGTCTGCCCCTGGAGTCCAAGGCAGAGGCTAAACCCACCTGAGGCCTGCTCCTCGCTAAGATACTGTGTTAGTTTCCTCATGCTGCTGCAACAAATCACACAAACTTAATGCCTTAGAACAATGAAAATGTGTTACCCGACACACTGGAGCTCAGAAGTCCCAGATGGGTCTCACTGGGCCCAAGCAACGGGTTGGCCAGGCTGTTTCCTTTCTAGAAGCTCTAGAAGGGAATCTGTTTTCCTGCTTTTTCCAGCTTCTAGAAGGTGTCTGCACTCCTTGGTTTGTGGCCCCCTCCTCCATCTTTGAAGCCAGCCATGGCCAGCCTTTCTCACATCACATCATTCTGATAATGACTCTCCGAGCTCCCTCTTCCACGTTATAAGGACCCCCCCATGATTACATTGGGGCCACCCGGATAAGCCAGGGCACTTTCTGCATCTCAAGGTCAGCTGGTTGGCAACCTTAATTCCCCTTTGACATGTAACACAACATATTCACAGGTTCCAGAGATCAGGTCGTGGACATCTTTGGGGGACCATTTTTCTGCCTACCACAGATACTGTTTCACCTCTTTCTGAAAAGAAGAGCTCGGGGCATTTATGAAGTTAGTTGGGACAGACTTTCTGCATGGTCCTTAGAACCAGGAGAGGAGAGCCTGCCTGTCCCTGACGTTGTCCCTAGGATCCCACATCTTCCTGGCACAGCAGCCTGCTTTGCCGAGGACAGTTAAGCCCAATGAAGGGCCCCAGAGCAGGCCTGAGCATCAAGGAAAGGGCCTGACCTCTGTAGACGTAGACAGATGGGCTGAGCTCCAGTCCCAATGCAGCAATTAACTAGCGATGGGACCTAGAGCAGGCCACTCAACCTCTGCAGAGCAGAGCCAATGCCCTAGGGGGCTGTCAGGATTAGAAATCACTTTTTCAGCCTCTAAAAAGTGTCTGTTGAAGAATTTCTCTGTGCCCAGCTCTCTGCTAGGCCCTGGGACTACAGCAGGGAGCAAGGCCAAGTCCTGACCCTCATCACAATACATTCTATTGGTTGAAACATGTGTTAAGCCCCTAGATAGTGCCTAGAACATAGTGGATGCTCAATAAATTGTAGGCATCATTAGGGCCTTCAGAGCTGTCATTCTCAAGGAAATAATACTACATTTCAGTTATTTACTGATTTATAATATATAAAACGAAATCATAGCCATTACCACATTTGATCCTCAGAACGATAACCCGGAGAGGTAGGTCAGATGGCAGCCCACTGCTCGGTTCTCCCTGCAGCCTCAGTGAGACTGTGCCTACACCAAGCACCCCACCACGGAGAGTAGGCCCCCTTCTGCCCTGTTTCCATGCTTTCATGAGGCAAAGGCTTGGGGAGCGAGAAAGGAAAACCTAAAAAAAATGAGAATGGCTCTTTTCTAGAGCTACAGATGCAGTGGAATATTTTAAAGTCATTTTCTCACCTGGTATAAATGTTTTACCATATTTGTGTGGGGGGGAAGGTTACACCCTGCTTTTTTGCATTCTGCCCAGGCTGCCTTGCTTTAGCATGCATGCTTTCTTGTCTCTCTCTCCCGCAGAGCTGTGAACTCATCACCCAGGGACAGCAAGTTCTCCTGAGGTGCTTTGCAATCATTTAGGTGCCCACAGGAAGCATTTGCTAAATCTGTCCCTCTCCCAGCCCGAGGTCTTTTGGTGGTGGCGAATCTAGAGAGATTCCTTACCAGAAGCCTCTGGTGGCTACCCAGGCATGACAATTTCTCTCAAAGCCTGTATTGTTACCCTCAGGTTGGCAGATATGAGCTTCAGCCAGCTGGCCGGGACACAGGTGACACCAGCTAGCCCCCACCTGCAGAGCAGCATGAGGATGTCTGAGAGCATGCATCTGGCTTTCTCCAGTTTCCTAGAAGGCGAGCTCCAATCTAACAGCGCCCAAGGGGCCGGGGAGGGATGGCCTCATGTGCAGGGCAGTTGCCCCTGGTCCCCGCTTATCTGGCGCGTGCCTCTGCCACCAGCCCTTTCCCACACTTTGCCTGCTCTGCCACCAGCACTCCCTCCTTCACTTGTCACATCACCCAGGCTCAGCAGGCAGCACACCATAATTCTCAAGAATAAAGAAAACATTTTATGGTTTGACAAGCCCAACATTTGCATGTCTGTTTTCAGAGAAATACCCATCTCGAGGGATTAAGACTTTTTTTTCCCCTTCCTCCCCATCCAACCCAAAGTATGAAAACATTCTTGACATAGCTGCCTGAAAAAGGATTTCTAAAGAGAAAAATACCTCCCATACCCTCTGATTTCAGTGTTCTGGTGTGAAAAGTACCCGAAAGGATGGGGATAGGGTGAAGAACAGAAAGAAAAGAATCTCTTTAGTCAAATAGCTTGTTAATCTGAAAGCAGGCAATGTGTGAGCTTTCGTCTCTGGTCTCAGGAAATACACATGTCGGTTTCTGCCCCTTCCCAGCGTGGGTGTGTGTTTCATCCCTAGGCATTTACCTCTTTGCTGAGGACCAGGGTCTGGAAAGGGGCTGGGGACGACTGACGAGCAATCCATGGAAGAAGGGGTGGAAACCCAAGGCCTGGAGCCCAGAGGCACTGGGCAGAGGAAGGAGTGAGAGGGAGCACTCCCGGGGGCATTTTTACACTAAGCTTTAGGCTTATCCACATGTTAAAAGGCTCTGAATTGCGGTGAGAAAGGATAAAATTCACCTCACATTTGTGAAGTCCTACTTCTCCAGGATGTGCCTCCCTCTTGGGGAGGTCCTCTGTGGCCTACTCGGAGCATATAAAGTGACTTCGTGGGGGGATTTCTAGAAAAAGGGCAAGTAGAGTGACTCATTCTAAATTATTAAAGATTTTCGCTGAAGATGATTTCCACGAAGCCCAACTCCTCTCACTTGGGTTGCGAAGGTGATGGACTTGTAAGCAACAGGGCCGCTCTAACGTGATGAACTTTGATGCCATTGTTACAAGGAAGGTGGAGTTGTACCCAAGAAAGTGATGGAGGACTAAGCGCTTGGTCCAGGTACATGTAGCAAAAGGCAATTTTAGAGTTTTGAAGGCAAAGGAAATGTGTCTCTGCCCAGGATAACAACTACCCACCCATCTAGTCATTCAACAATTGAGCATCTACGTTGGGCAGAGCTCTGTGTTAAATGGTGATTCCTTTCAACCTCAAGAGGGCATGTGGGCCCACCAAGCCCAGGAAAGAAGAGAGGGTGGGAAGAACAGGAAATTTAGAGAACCCCCAATGAGTTGGTCGACTGTGGAAGGGCGAGGAGAAACATCTGAATACAAACCCCAGAGTCAGGGCCCAGCACATGTTGCTGGAGACAGGTGGCCCAACACACACAGGCTCGGAGATTTCCCGTGGCCTGGGCCCAAAAGGGCATAGACTGAGGCCACGCGTCTTGTGTATCAGTCAGGACAGCAATTTCAAAATAAAGTCAAAGGGGAGGAGCCAGAAGGAAAGGACCCCTCTTCTCCAAGGAGTCAGGGGGCTGATGGAGAGAGCTCAACCTGGCCTGGGAGAAGAAGAGAGAGACTCCCGGCAGGACACAGTGCCCAGACCCAAGGAGCTTATGTCAGCACTTCTGGGACTGGACCAAGTGAGGCCAGGGCAGGAGGTGCCACCTGGATTGTGCTGCACAGCGACAGTCCAGGCATGCCCTCGGGCCACCGCAAAGGGAGGTTGCCTAATCCCTGCTGGAAAGCAGAGGGCTGGGCCCGGGCATGCCTGACGGGAGAAACTTGAAGAAAGAAAGGAGGGGTGGACTGTGAAGCTGGGGACCTCGCTTTACAGGAGAAATAGCCCCTTGTGTCCCCATTAATCTAGATCCTACTGCCTGAGATAAGAGAGGCCAGGGAACCAGCCAGGGAAGTATTTCTCCATCTGTGGTTCTCGCCCCAGACATGTGGCAAAAAGAACACTCCCCACCACCTTCAGGCCTTCTTCCAGTAGCAGATTAATTTCAAAAAAAAAAGAAAAAAGAAAAAATCCTTCTTGTACACAGTAGAATACATCATACAAAATGATCCATTTTGGATTTCACTACTGGGTGTCTCTGTAAGCAGTTAGCTTTCCCTCTGCAGGACCAAAGCTGAGGCTGGAGGGGAAGCTTGTCACCGGCTGATAGCAACGACGTCCCAGGTAAACAGGCTCTAGGAGACGGTGGAGACTGGCGTCTGGGGAGGCAGTCTGACCCCTCTTCTGACCCCTCTTCTGCCCCCTAGAAGGAGAGCGTGGAGACCCAAAGGCATTCCAGTGGAGGGCTGGAGAGGCGAAATCCCACTCATCACGCGGCACCATCTGCCTCGCTGCCACCCCCAGCCCCGCCTCGACCACCCAGTTCTCCTTGGTGTTGAACTGATTAGTCATCCATAGCGCTTAAGTCACTAATTCAGGAAGGAAGCCACGCTGCTGCCTGCTCTTCTCAGCCGGGAGTTTGCTGCTGCAACAGATGAGTAATCAGACATTCCCAGAGCCGGCGTTAAGCCCATTGCCAAGAAAGGTGTCTCGCAGCTCATTTGCTGGTGAGGAAGCCACGCTACAGGCCCTGAATCACGCCGGATCCAGGGGAGAGCAGGGCCGAACTTGCCCAAGTTCAATATTGCATCACCGGGATCAGCTACGGGAGAGGCTCCCAGGTCACCAGGCCCAGCAGACCCCACCCAAAGCCACAGGGGCTGACCCTCGGTGGGACGCTCTGCTGCTTCTGGAGTTTGGGGAGACTCAAGGGCTCAGAGACAGACAGGCTGGGAAGGATGCTAGATACTAGCTAGAGCCCCATGTCCTCATTTGACAGATGGTAAAACTGAGGCCCAGGGAGACAGTGGACTTGCCAAAAGTCAAAGAGCTAATTAATAAAGACTCAGGATAGAACTCTTCTCTCTCAATTCTCCATCCCTAGCAACTTCTACTACACCAAATTACTCCAAGATAACGTGAAGGCTTGGATTAAGCAAACGTGAATGGCAAAACAATGAAAACCACCCAAATGTCCACCAGTAGGCAAATGCGTAGTTTAGAAAACGAAATGTCGGTTAAACAAAATGAAATGCTAATCCACCATTTAGAATGCTTGGCACGTGTTCTGATATGGAGCTATCTCCCTCACATAGTTTTACAAGCAAGAAAACAAGATGTAGGAACAGTACAGACAGCTCGCTGCTATTTTGGAAGAAGGGAAAGACACACACACACGCATGTGTGTGTGCTTGCACACGCATAGACTACTTCTTAAGGATGCACAGGAAACTGGCAATGGTGGTTGTGTCAGGAGAAGCCCTGAGGGACAGGGAATCAAGAATAAGAGGGGAGGGGCTTACTTTTTCCTTTTTTCTCTTACAATTTGGATCGGTTAACATGGACCCGTGTGACCTATGTAAAATCCAAAAATCGCACCCAGCCCAAGACTGGGCATCAGGGATCCTGATTAGCTACAACACACAGTAGGTTCTCAAGAAATAGAAGCTGAATGAACAATGAATCGGTGATTGGAAGATGAGCAAATGAACAAAAATTTCCTGAGCTCCAAGGTAATGATGAAACATATGGCATCACATTTTGGAAAAGACCAGGAATGTGTCACAGTACTTAAGAGCTGGAAGGAAGTGTTAGGATTATCATGGCAGCTTCACGACAGGCAGAGTGGTAGGCGTCTGAGAACCTGGGCTCAAGTTCTTGGTCAACTAAAACCTCAGAAACCTCAGCTTCCTCATCTGCAACATGAGCAATATCTCCTTCCTGGAATTTGTGTGTGGATCAAATGAGATAAGGATGGGAAAGCACGTCACAATGTCTAATGTTCGGAACAGGTTGAGGGATCGTGCTCATCGTTAGAAATACTAATTATTTTCAGAGTGTACTTTCTCCGATCAGCGCCCTTAATTAGTCAAGTTTCCAAGAATGACTTCTATTCACGGCCACCGAGCCTGGCAAACCCTGTTCCCCCTACGCCTCTCCTCTCCACCTACAGGTCTGAATGCCCTCCCCAGCCTCTGCCACCTCAGCACCTGGTGCCTGAGTTTCTATGTGCTCAGGAAAAGCTCTGGGGGGGCCTCTTTGATGCCCCTTCTACCCATTCCCCTCAGGGAACCCAGGCCCAGTCACAATTTGCCTGAGGTCACAAAGGGGTAGCACCAGGAAGAGAATGGCTTCCTTCCTTCATGTCTGAAAAGCTTTCATTTTTTGTAAGTTGTCTGGTCACATGGAGAAACCTTGAGACGAGTCACACCTTGAGCAGAATCAGCCACCATCTCATTATCTACCCACCAGCCTCTTGGTGGGGATTAACTGACATCCAGGAGACAGCCCGAGCGCCCTCGCAGGTGGCCCCATGGGACGAATCACCTGCAGCTCCACTCTAGGACAAGGGAGGAGGGGCCATGGGAGCCCGATCTGGTGGGCATGTGGTGGGAACAGTACCCCGGGGTAGGACCAAGGCTGCCGAGAAGCCAGAAGGAAAGAAGCACCCATCAGGGAAACTCCTCCACAGTTCCTGGAAGAGTGGCTCCAAGAATTGCTAGGATCATCTTCCCACCCCGCAAGGAGCTGCCATCCACACTCTCAGGAGAGCCTCAAGGCAGCCCCTACTATTGTTCCCATCTTGTGGATGAGGAAACTGAGGCTCAGAGAGAAGAAGGGAATCATATATCTAGTTTTAGAGCCAAAGGCCCCCACCTGCCTTCCACCCATTTCCATCTATGTCCACTTAAAATGGTGCCTGGGACACAGCAGACATTCGGTCACTGTTAATTGACTAAATGGAAGAAAAACCCACAATGGCGCTGTGAAAGGGTGGGA
Organism: Equus przewalskii; assembly: GCF_037783145.1. Lineage (NCBI taxonomy): Eukaryota > Metazoa > Chordata > Mammalia > Perissodactyla > Equidae > Equus > Equus przewalskii. The sequence goes on from NC_091848.1 coordinate 32,665,960, forward strand.
CCCCCATCATTTATAACACAAATGTTTGTTGTCTGAATGGAAGAAGAAAGCAGGGCAGTGCTGTGGCGACACTAGGACTTTGGAAGGATTCACACTCACTACTCTAGGGCCCTCGGTCACGAACTATCTATGGACTACTGATTATGCATGAGGACCACATGAGGCCCCGAGTTCTCTGCCCCACTTAGTCCTATGTCCTTGCTCTTACACCCATCCCAACTTTCATGGCTTCTCTCTCCTCCCCCTCTCACCCCAGCTGTTGCATCACAGCCACATTGTCCCCTCTTTCTCCGTGCACCCTCCTTTCGTCACCATCACAAACGTCTTCCCCAGGCACGGGCTGAGCTTGCCCTTCATATTGACTAAGGATGTCTGTGCACAGAGCTCTCCTTTTTGGGGTCCTCCCATCTTTCATTAACGTGCTCACTCACTCATTAATTCATCAAATATGTACCAAACACTGAAATGCCAGACACTCCCCTAGACCATTTGATACGAATAATCATAGAAAAATGACACAGAATTTGGTATGTCTTTCATAGACAGCCAGAGAGAAAAAAGCTGTTCCAAAAAAATCCTGAAATGAAGTAATTTCTGAGGAACAGGGATAGCAGTAAAAAGCTTTGAGTTTTTACTAAGGCATTATTATTTATTAATTATCTTCCTCTGTCTTAAATTTTCCCTCAGTCACCAGAATGGAATCAATAAATGGCAACATTTTCCCGTCTGATGTTTTTAAGCCAGATTACAAAGACATGGAGTTTTCATTTCACATGCATTCATTTCTGGGTCTCAGGTCTTTTTTTCTTTTCCCCCCCTCAAAGCAGATAAATGAGGTTCTAAACTTAGGATAATAAGGCTTCACAGTGAGGTGCTTTTTAAAAAGTGAATCATTTCTCAGTTCTCCTTTGCTAATCTCTCTTGGTAACATTAATTATGAGTTTGTGCGGCATGCCCCAAGGCAAGCTCAGCTTTCCCAGGACAATTAAAGTTACTTAATTATTAAAAACTGTGTGTGCTGCTGCCCAGAGAGAAAAAGGCAGCCGGGCCGGGCTCCCACAGCCCCCCACAGGAGTGACCGGACACTCTGGGAACTCAGCTCCTTTCCCTCCCCATTGTAATTCTTTCAATATAATCTATGAAAATCCCCTGCACTGCCTCGAGGCCCCTCCCACCCAAGCAGGAATGATTTAGAGGCTGTTTTCTGGCTGCTGATCACTGCCTGCTGGCTCCTCACGGCCTCAGGGCTGGACTCCAGCTTCTCCAGGCTAGCGCCCTGGGGCCAGGAGGCCAGGGCAGATGACAGGGCCTCCGCCTGGGGATTCATGCCGGAGCAAGGCCCTTCTGTCTGAAGGTCGTTGGAAACCGCTGAGCCCTTGGTTCTGAGTGAGTCCCTCTTGATCCCATTCTTCCTCAGCCCTTCTGCCTCACGGGAGCAGGAAATGTCATCCCACACTCTGAAGACAGGTCAAGGGGAAGAAGGAGGGTGCCAAGGCCAGACTGCTTTGCGGCAGACATTACCAAGAGCAGATGCTAATTTGTAGCAGTCTTTTTTCTGGATGGTGTTCTTTGGTTGTAGGAATGAAGAAACTGGAGGTGGTCCTGGTTCTGCCATCAACACCCCTGAGAGACCTCAGGGAAGTCATTCCTGCATTCTGAGTCTTAGCTTCATAGTCTGAGGCATCCTACCATCTCTAGAGACCCCAAGTCCTGATACCTTGATGAGTCTAATACTCACCTAGAAAGGAAAACTCGAATTTGCCATTTCACTTCCTACTTTCATTCAGTCAGTCAGCACGCACCCAGTCTGTGCCAGGCACTGTTGTAGCTCTAGGAAGTGAGCAGAAAACAAAGCAGAGAGGAATCCCTACCCTCCTAGAGGCAAGGTTCTCCAATCCTAGTCATCATCCTGCTCAGGAGAGGAAACCGAGATGGAGAAGGGAGAAGGCTGGTCCTGGGGTTACCCAGAGAGTCACCATGAAATGGGTAGGGACCCAGTCTTCCTGGCTCCCAGCCCGGGAGCTTTCAACAGGCTGCTGCCATCCATCTGTTTCTCCCCTTCTGCTCTGTTGAGTTCCTTCCCATCCACAGCTCTCTCCGTGGGCTCTGAGGCTCCAAGGAAGCCGCCTAGTCCAATAGAAATAGGCTGGTCACAAACGCAAGCCACGTATATCATTTTAAAATTCTAGTAGCCACATTTAAAAAAAATTTTTTAAGATGAAATTTCTTTTAATGATATATTTTATGTAACCAATAAATTCAAAAATTATAATGTCAGTTTGTAATATTAAAAATTAATTAATAAGGTATTTTACAGTTTTTAATTAAATCTTCAAAATACAGTGAGTAGTTGACATTTGGCTAGCCATATGTTAAGTGCTCAATAGCCACACGAGGCTAGTGGTTCCTGTCCTGGACAGCCTGGGTGTACGCTCCCTCCCATCTCTGACTCTAACCCTCCTCAGTGCTCAGTCCATTCCAGGAACAGAAGTGTGCAATTCACGCACACAGCATGGCCAGGGAAGACTGGAGCATGGCTCCTTAGATATGCTGGGCATTTTCCCCAGTGCACTGACACTATGGAATACTATATAGCCAAGAAAAACAACCAAAGACACTCTTTTATGGACTTATAAGCAAAGAGCGCCAAGATATATCAAGTGAAAAACACAAGATACAGCACACAGCAGTGCCCCCTCATGCACGGTTTCACCTTCCACGGTTTCAGTTACCCGAGATCAAGCCTGGTACCATGAGATATTTTGAGAGAGAGAAACCACATTCACATAGCTTTTACTACTGTCTATTGTTAGAATTGTTCTATTTTATTATTAGTTATTGCTGCTAATCTCTTACCGTGCCCAATTTATAAATTAAACTTTATCATAGATATCAGTGTGTAGGAAAAATCGTAGTATACACAGGGTTTGGTACTATCCACGGTTTCAGGCATCCACTGGGGGCCTCAGAATGTCCCCGCCGTGGTAAGGGGGGACTACTGTCTATGGAATGCTGCCCCTTCAGGGAATACGTGTATTTGGCTATGTATGCATAAACTATCTGGAGGATTCATAAAAACTAAAAACATCGATAGGGAGGACAGGATGGATGGGAGGCAGAGGTGCGAGGGGCCTTTCACCTCATGTATGTTTACCGCTTTTGAATTTTGAAATATGTGAATGTATTACTTATTCGAAAACTAAAATCACAACTCCTCAGTCAATGGGGCACACTTTCGACACAGGAGGCCTGCCCAGCACAGGCCTTGTCCCCATTCCTCAGGGCAGGGCATCAGCAGGACCAAAGACAGGTCTCTGTTGTTCCCCCTGCTCCACAATAGGAAGGAGGCTTGGCAGAGGCCCAGGGCAGGAAGACATGATATCAAGTGACTTTAAAGGGCTCTTTTGTTTCCGGAAAGGCAGCGGTTTCCACTCGGCATCCCTGCCCCCCTCTTCCAGCCTGCTCCCCCTTCACCACCTGCTGCAAGAGCATCATTTCTCCCCCGGAAGAGCCTCTGGGCTTGGGGTGGGGAGGGGAGGGGTGGGAGCCACTGGCTGGGAAGGGGCATCATCCTCTCTTCCCAAAGGATGTCGTTCATTCCCAGATGTCATTTCTAGAGGCGTGATGCCACTCTACCAGCTGCCTTCTAAATCCTGGCCCCTCCAGCCTGCCCATGACACAGAGCAATGGAACGAAGAAAGTAGAGTGCGAGCATGTCTGCACACGTGTGTGTCCACTTGGGCACATCTGTGGCCCACACTCCGGCCTTCACTCGCTCGTTCCTTCATCCTTTCAACAAATATTAGTTGGGCATCTACTGCAGTCCAGTCACTGTGTTATACCCTTGGGATGCAGCAGGAACAAGACAAATGAGGCCCTGCCCTCATGGAGCTTACAGTCCAGTGGGCAACACAGGCATTAAGTTAAACATAATTCACTCCTACCTGTTGTGATAAGTGGCAGGAAAAGTGCATGAAACCGGGGCACATGATCTAGTCTGGGAGGCCTCAGATGTTTGCTCAAGGACTGGCATTCAAGTTGCACCTAAGAAATGTATAACCATAGAGGTGATAAGATGCAACAAGTCGGCACTACATGGACAGGGGCCCCGCTAGTAATTTGCTCTGTCCTCGAGTGAACCACATCCCCTTTTTTAAAGAAATTTTTTAAGGGCCAGCCCTGGTGGCCTAGTGGTTAAGTTTGGCACACTCCGCTTTGGCAGCCTGGGTTCAGTTCCTGGGCACGGACCTACACCACTCTGTTAACAGCCATGCTCTGGCGGCAGCTTGCATACTCAAAAATAGAGGAAGATTGACATGGATGTCAGGTTAGGGCAAATCTTCCTCACCAAAAAAGGAAAATAAATTTTTCATTTGAATGTAAATTTTAAATTTCAAAAAAGTGAAAAAATAAAATTAGTACAGGAACACCTGTATGTTTTTTATTTAGATGATTCTCTATTGTCAACATTTTACTCCATTTGTTTTACCAGTTGTTCTCTCTCTCTCCCTCTCTCTCTCTCTCTATATATATACACAAACACACGCACAAACACACAAAATTTCTTTCAGAACAATTTGAGGGAAACTTACACACATCATGGCCCTTTATGACAAATACCAGGGAACCCCACGTCCTTTCTGGGCTCAGCTTGCTTGGGTCCAGCACGGGACGACAACCCCTTGCTTCTCCCAGCGCACAGTCACAAGGAGCACATGACAGCCCGCACTAGCAGATCCTGGGCACATGGAGCAGAATCACTCTTATCTTCTTACTAAGCACTTCTTGGAATTTAGAAACGAAAATTAAAGTGTTTCCCCAGAGAAATGCCCAGGATCTCAATTCCTCCAGAAGACAGCCTGCTCTTCAGACTGGGGAGTGTGTGCAGGGGGGCGTCTGCTGTGTGTCTCCACAGCCCCTCCTTTCAGCCGGGCAGACCCGAACCCTGGTGAGGATGGTTCTTGCTGATCAGCTCTCCCCAGGGCTCAGGAGAAGCTTCTCAAGGCAACTGGGGTGACACAGACAATGCTCCCCACCCCAGGGAAGCCCTCTTTCTCCTTGATGATGTGGACCTGAGCCAGCACAGAGACCCTCTCCTGGCTGGTGGGCCCTGCATTCAGGAGCACAATAGTGTTGGTCCTCTCAGCGGGCTTTGAGAGCCATTCCCTTAATGAGAACGATAAATTCACAAGAAAAGGCTGGTTGCCAAGCATAAGTAAAGAAAGTACTCTCCAGCCTCGCTGGGCCCAGGGGGCCACCCCTCTGAGCATGCAACCTGCAGAGTCAATGACTGAACGACCTACTGAGTTAGAACATCTGGGCGCAGAGTCTGGCAATGTGTATTTTTTAAAGCTTCCCAGGTGACCGTCAGTGGGTTTAGCAACTTCCAGCTCAGTATACCCTCTGAGGTCCTTCCAACACTGAGAGCCTTTGATGGTGTGACTGGGAAAAGAGAAGCAGAAGACGTGCAGACTCCATGAAAGGTCACACGTCCATCCCATGCACCCCAGGAATGACCCTGATGACAGTTTCGCCAGAGTAGAAACCTCAGGTGCTTTGCGGACAGCCCGTGATGCTTAGGAGGGAGATGTGCACGGCCCAGCCTCCGCGTGTGTGCCAGGATGCCTTCCAGCACCTCTCCTCCTGGTTTACCCGAACCATCCCTGATGTAGGCAGACTTCTGTCCTCGAAACTCAAGTTCTCCCTGAGTGGGAGGGAGAGGCAGAAGAAAATCTGCAAAGCAGCCAAGTTCTGCTCTAGTGGCGCTGACGAAAGCTGGCTGCTGGCGTGGGCGCTCGTGGGAGCACAGCTGTGGGCAAAGCCAGGTGCAGTCGGCGGCCGCTGGGTGAGCCCAGAGGCCCAGCTGCCGCCCGAGTCGGGGAGCAGTGCTGGCTGGTCCTGCTCATTCCGCCCCTCTCAACAGCAGGCCTGGGACTCCCCCTGCGCGCTTCTCCCCCTGCTCTGCATGGCTAGCTTATTTTCTTTTACTCCAGTTACCCACACCCCTCATTGGGGTCACTCTGCCCCACACTGAGGGCTTCTTCTTGGGTTTCTAGGCAAACACTGAGACCCAGGGGCCCTGCAACCCTATCTCTCCCTTCATTAAACACTGAGACTCCCAGGGGGCCCAAAACTGTGTCAGAGTGGGCTCCCCCCTCCCCTTCCCCCGGCTCTCAGCACTTGCCCTAGGCCGATAGCAGGCACCGAGGACACGAGGGAGAGAGGGAGGGAGAGAGGAAGGAAGGGAGGGAGGAAGGAAGGCAGGCTGCAATAAATCTGCAATAAAATCCAGTTCTTAATTGACCCGCTGTATCAGATCTCTCCCCAGAGCCTGTTCCAGGAAAGTTCCCTAGTCAAACCCAGTTCGCAACGCCTTCCCTTCCCATCCCCACCAGTCTAGGACTTCTCTTGTGAGAGAAGAGTGGGAACTAAGCTAAGGCTGCGAACTAAACGGATTTTATAAAGATTCCCCAGAAGCCACCCACATGGCACCCCGAATGAATAACTGACAGATTGAAAGAATAAACATCTCTGAACGTCCAAATCTGGCCTATTCTTCAAGACCTGGTGGCAAAAGTCACCTCTTCAGTGAAGGTTTCCTGGATTTCTCCAACTGGAAGGGATCTCGCCTTCGTCTAGTCTAAAACTACACAGCACGTTACCCATCCTTCTTTGGCTGACCTGTGTCATTTTCTACCTTATGACAGAGCCATTTTGTGTACTTGACAGGGTGAGATAAAGGGACCAATAAAGCCTTTGCAGTCAGACTGTCCCAAGTTCAAATCTCACACGTCCCTCTTACTAGCCGTGCAAATGTACCCTTCTTATCCTCTTTCTTCACGTGTAAAATCAGAATACTAACTACCTCCATGGTTGTCGTGGGGGTTAGCAATGTGGGAGAAATTAACAGAGTTCATGTTTTTTTCATATTTCCTCTCTTTAAGGCCCAGAGAAGGATTACACTCCCCTATCCCCTGCTTGAGATTAGGTGTGGCAATATGCCATCCTCCAGCCATTGAAATGTGAGCAGAAGTGGTGCATGTCACTTCCAGGCAGGATCATTTAGCAGCTGGTGCACATTTCTCCATGTTCTCTTCCCCTGCCTTGGTGAATCCTGAGGGCTCATGTGGAAACGGTGACATCATGAGATGGTGAAGCCCCACCAGGGTGGCAATCGTGAGCAGCGCCTCGCTGAAGAGCTGTATTGGGAATGTGACATCAGTAAGAAATAAACTCACATTGCTTCCAGCCACTGAGATCTGGGGATTGTTTGTTACCACAGCATTACCTAAGCCATCCTGACTAATACAAGACATAATGTATGTAGGACCCTTAGCACAGCTCTGATACATAGCAAGTCCTTGCTAAATATGTCGTGATTGAAGAAATACACAAACAAGTAACTGAACAAATGAATGAACGAGTCAATACTTCCAGACCGGTGCTGCTTTCTCGAAGGAAAGCTTATGACAACTCTCCTGCTTCCTTTATGGTGAATGTAAATGCCTTATGCAGATGCCACAGGTGGCCAGGTTACTGCTTAGGCAATAGGGATGGCTGTCCTATCTTTTCCTGCTTACCTGGGGATGCAGCGTCACCCATGCAGCCCCACACATCTCCCAGGGCACCATTCTGCCCCCTCTAACTGGGGGTAATGGGAGTGGGGTCCTCGGTTCAGGTGTGTTTGCTATGGGAAATCCCATCTGGAGCCTCCCAGCAAAGTAACCCTTGAGCATCCCTTGAGGCTTCTCATCACCCACAAGGCACACTGCATCCGGGAGAAGAGCCTGAGGACAGGGACCAGATGGAACTCAGAGCTGCTGCTCTCCAGTCCTGGAAGCCGAGGGGCCTTTGCAAGGGGCTGCTTAGCAGACCCCGGACTGGCCCAGTTGAGGATACACAGACTCAACCCAGAACAGGGCTGAGAACTGACACGGGCAGCCCCCGCCGAGTACACGGGGCTGTGTAGCTTACCAAGAACATTCACACCCAGTATCTGCTGTGGTCCAGACAGCAACTTGAGGAAGTTGCCTAGATTGGAATCGTTACTGTCCCCGTTTTACAGAAGGGGAAACTAAGGCTCAGAGCAGGGAGATGGATGTTTTAGGACACCCCATAGCCTCTGGAGGGGGTAGCCTCCGTCCTTTACATCAGGAGCTCGCTCAGGATTTTCCCTCTGCCCTTTGAAGCCGAGGCTGAGAGCCCTTTTGATTTCTTCATGGCGCTTTAAGGACATTGATTTTCCTCCTGCTGAATCCTTCTGCTTGATGAAGCAGGCACATGGCGTGTTCACCCCCCAAAAAGCCTCCAAGACGGCTCCGCACAGCTATAAAATATAAAAAATAAAAGACAAAGAGAGAGAGGAAATGCCACCCCGGAAATCGACAGAGCACCCAGGAGAAGGGGGAGAGGGGAGAGCATGCTTCTGAAGCCTTGAGCCCCTGGCCCCACCAAAAGAGAGGGGTGTGCACCAGAGGCAGCAGAAGTAACCCACTGGGGCCATCAGAGTCACTTGTGAGTGGATTCAAGGCCATAGCAAGGAATCGGCAAGGGTCAAGTCCAAAGCAAGACAGCCGGAGCTGGGAGAGCAAACGCCGGGTCAGGTGGAGGGAGGGTGGATGCTGAGAACAGGTCCGGGAAACCCGAGGGCGCTGGGGCTCCCAGAGGCGTGGTGGCCACAGGGGCGCTGCAGGGTGGGGCATTCCTGGCTGCAGTGGCCTTTTCTAGCTGATGAGGGGTTGACATGAGGCTCCTCTGCTTGCTCTAGCTCTGACACTGAAACGTCTTCATGAACTGAAGGCTTCGCAATTCTCCATCTCTGGGCCACGGGGGGCTGGGTCACATCCAGATTCTGAGCCAACCAGCAAGCACAGCAGCTGTCACTGTGCTGTCCTTTAGTCCTCACCACCCAGCAAGGAAGGCACTTCACTCCTGACGGGGAAACTGAGGCATGACGCCATGAAGGTACTTTCCTAAGTACCACAATTCATAAGTGGAGGAGCCCAGATTTGAATCCGGTCCTACCTGGCTGTAAATCTCAGGTTATTTCTCTTCATTGTGCTGCCTCTCAAGCATTTAGCGAAGACCCACCCCAAGCAAGAACCCCTGGGATCATTTTTTTTCAAAGTTGGCCACGGACGGCAAGAGAGAACTAAAAGGGACCAGTGATAAAGGAATGTTCTATCTCTTTCCTTTGCCCAAAGAGAATAAATACTAATACCAAGGGCAGTGGTTCAGAAAGCCATTTGCCCTAATGTCCTTGCCAGAGACAAACAGATAACCTTTATTTGCGTGTTTGGTTAAATATTAACTCAGCACCCAAGGGCGCTGTCCCATACAAGCAAGACAAAGTCCTTGCCTTTAGTTTCAGAGCTCGGAGCCACGCATCCGCCACACGGCTTTGCTCCCCTACTGAGGAGCCCCGACACGGGGCCCTTCCCCTCCCCAGGGCCTGGACAAGCAAGAAAGAGCTCAGCCCTCACATCAAGCTGGAAGTCTCCTGACCAGCAGGAGAACTCACAATGCGCCCTGCACCTGCTCTACTCTGTGTCTGCTTCTGCACTCGCCCATATGATGTCACCCACTCTCGCTCTTGGTCTCACCTACTGTGACCAGGCAGAGACCAGAGACACGCTGCCCTGAGCCTATGACACACTTGCTGTGGACACAGGTGGCAGCGGTGGAGCAGGTCAGTGAGAGATCTCCGTGGTGCTGGAAGAGGGCTTTGGCCATTTTCTAAACATGCTGACATCTCAATTCTCAGTTACCATGGGCGCCAACTTGCCTTTCCCACTGGGTCGTAAAACTAAATGACATATCTGAAAACCTACTACTGTTGCTCAACTAAACTCTGCTACTCAGGGTTACGGTAAAAATCTTAGGAAGTAGGACGTTGGTGTTGGCAATAAAGTCCACCCATTACAGCAGATGAGGAATAAAAAGAAAAACAAACAAAATAACAAAAACCAGGATCTTGCTCTTGGGCAGTTGACCATGCAGGCAGGAGAATAACTTTCAGGCTGATGGCCCCAGTGCAGGACGGGAACCTAAAATAAACTAGATGATGGGCCCAAAAGAAACTAACCAGGCAGCAAGACCTCTCCTGTCCATACTTAGCCAACAAGTCATGGCACCATCTGCAAATACACCGTCACTTTAGTCCTTCTTGTTAGACCCTGGGGCTAAAGGCCATCCCAAAATCTTGCACCCTCTCTCCTAACTCAAAGCCTCTGATGTCTAGAAGGAGCTTTTCCTTCTCTGGCTGGCTCAGGCCAACATAAGCTCAATGCACCCCCTCCACGGAGCCTCTTCCACCCCACCCAGCCCTGAACGCCAATCAGAATTGATTGTTCCCCCGTCACCCCCTATTTTGAGCATAGCTATCTGACAGCACTTACCACATTCTCTTGTACTTAGTTCTTTTAAAAATCAGACTTTCAGAATACTTCAAATGGTTCCTAAGCAGAGAATATATTTTATAAACCCCAAACCTGCCTTATAGTAGCTGCTCAGCAAATGTTTATTGAATGGCTTAGCGAGTGACCGAATCAAATACCCTTACAATTACAAACTACTTCTTTATTTGGCCTCACGGCACCCCTCATATGGGAAAGAAAAACATTACTGTCCTCATTTTACAGACGAGAACATGGCCACATTCACTCACGCTCCCATTCACTCACGTAACTGATGTTCATTGTACGTGAGTTTCGGTCTAGAGGACAGCTTCTCACACCTGAACGTGCACACAAGTTCCTGGGGAACTTGGTAAAATGCAGATTCTGATTCAGCAGATCTGGGTGGGGCCGGAGAGTCTGCATTTCTAACAAGCTCCCAGGTGACACCCATGCTCCTGGGGCAAGGGCCTCACTCTGAGGCTTGCAGACCTGTCAAAGTGGCTTAGAAAGAGAAAATATCCTACCAGCTTGTGTATATAGCAGGAGCTAGAGTCTTCCTTAAAATCTTAGGAAGCAGAAAGAATAGAAAGCGTTATGCCCATTTTACAGGTACGGAAACTGAGGATCGGAGAGACTAAGCAACATCTCCAAGATCTCATGCAGGCCTCCTGACTCCAGTTCAGTGCTCCCTTGACTGCCACCCACTGTACCGCGTGCTGGGAGAACTCAGAGGTGAAGGCGCCACGTCCCACTCTCGGGAAAACGACAAGGGAGATGCACGCGCCCCTGGAACTGTAACACAAAGTCGACTGAGAGAAGAGCCGGGAGTCCAGAGTCAGGCAAGCACGTGCCAGCCAGATTTTACCCAAAAAATATGCCACATCTTTGTTTTCTACCCACAGCCCAATTAGACTGCAGATGGGGTCTTCTTCCATCAACCCAATCCCATTAAAAGAAAGAAAAAAAACAGTGGCTTTAGGATTTTTCTTTTAAGCCCCGAACCTCTTCAGTGGAAAGTGCTGCCCTTCCGACCTGTTGATGTAATTGCCATAATTGAAGATTCCAGGCCCCCATGTGGGTGGACAGGGCCCCATTCATCCATCGGGTCAGCGAAGTGTAAACCTGCTGAGTCCTTCAGATGCCCCGGCCGCAGCCTCCCCCTCCCAACCCCCTCCAGCCCTGCAGGCTGGGCTCCCTGCGACGCCAGGGCAGCCAGGCCCAGGCTGGTCCCTCTCTCGCTCTGGGAACGGTGCCTAATTAAAGGGTCTGTTCTCATCTCCATGGGGCCGACTTAAGGCCTCCTGACAGTAATGAGAGCCACACGTGCGGGGCTGGGGGGTGGGAAGGACGGCCCCCCTGCTGTCTTAGCACCCTATTAAACAGCAAGTCACACACACACACACACACACGCACATGCACATGCACACACACATGTTGCAATTCTGCAGTAATCACCATCAAATCTTTAGAGCTACAGGGAGCTGCTCCAATTCTGAAAGAGGAAGGAACGAGAGAGAGGAAATAACTTGCCCAAGGGCACCCAGTGAGTCAGTGTGGCTGGACTCAGGTGTCCTGCTATACCTCACAGCCCAGACTTCCCCTTAGAGGATGGGGCTCTCCACTGCAGCCCCAAGGGAGCAGATGTGGGGGGAGGTGGGGGAGGGGACAGACTCCCCACTCACTCTTCTGGAGCAGCCAGTTTCAGAGCGCAGGCCCCAGCAGAGCAGAAAGGAACAGTTAGCTGCGGCTGGGGTTGTTGGCATCTCAGGACACCCTTTGATCACACGACAAAAGCAACCTCGCTCGGAGTGGGACATTCACTGCTGCGGGTGGATCCATACCTAATCCTCACCTCCCCAGCGTGAAAAGGAGCCGGGCTTGGTAGCCCTGTCTCACTTTCTTTGTGTCTCTGTCTAAACTCTTACCCCTTCCCCTCCCCCACACCCTCTCTTCCAGCCCCACCCCCACCCCAGAGCCCACGAGCCACATGAACAAGCTGTTCTGCCACCCGTTCTGTCTGTCTCTCCAACAGAGGAACTTTGCACAGTGCTGAGCATATAGTCAGTTCTCAGTAAATATTCATTAAAGATAATAAAAGTCAAGTCACTGTTTGCTCCAACTCTAAGTCATATTCATGCATTGTTTTAATCACAACTTTACTTAAAGAGGGCCCTGAGGTAGGGTAAAGCAGAAATGCTGACAATAGCATGGACCAAATCTCAGAGATACTGGCTCAGTAATAAAGACAGTGAATGAAGGGGACAGAATGTTTCAGTGGTGTCCAGTTCCAGCTCCTTGGGACAGTGATGAATCGCAAGAAAGAAACTGATGATATCCTGGGTACTAACATTATCATCTGGAGACCCAGGCTTCTTCTAGAACCCCTGTCACTAGCATCTCTACTCCCAAACTCCCTCTTTCTATCTCCCAATCCTCTATGCACACTAGCTAACAGACTCATGGATCTCACCACTTGTATCATGTGATACCCCTGCTTGAAAGCCATCCATGGCTCCCTATTTCCTCTGCATGAAATCTGCATGGCCTGGCTCTCAGGGACCTCCTCAGCCTGGCTTGGCCTTAACTCAACACATTGTTTCCCACTGCTCTCTAGACCACTTCTTCCCCCTTAGTCAAGTTGGTCTCCTCATCCAGCTCAGACAGTGTTGGACAGGGAATGGGGATGAAGATGAAATTTGGAGCCAGGAGACCCAGATCTGCCATTTGACCTCTCTGAGCCTAGTTCCCCATGGGTAAAACGGGAATGATAACAATATTCACCTCATAGGGTTGGCATGAGGATTAAGCGGTGTAATGGGTGTTAAAGAACTTTACAAACTGTAAAGGGCTAAGGAAACGGCAATTGTTCGTCTCTAGTCACGATCAGTCCCTCCTCCAGCTCTGCCTTTGATCTCATGACTCTTCCACGCAGTGGGCAGTGGAACCCAGCTCTGGCCCTGCCACACAGAGAAATGGTGGCTGACAAATCCGGTTCTGACTGACTCCAGCTTTTAAGGCCTCATTCGTCAAATGTCTTGGTTTGTTCATTGTGTCTTGCTCATGTTAGCCTTACAACTCCAAGCTTATGGTTACCTACTTGTATGTAATATAAAACAAAAATTCATGTTGCTTACAATTGAAAAATAAGTACATTTATAACATCAAAGCTCAAGATACAAATGGAGGGAAAAATCAGACACATCACTGCAGGAGGAAAAGGACAATTATAGCAGACATCCAGGTTAAGCTGGCTACTGCAGTTAAGTGCCCTTGGCAATGATCCTCGTTTTCCAGACTTGCCCTCCTCAGCCCACAAAGGGGGAGGGTTGGAGTGGAACCCTCCCATCTCTGTCTGTCTCTCTCTCTCTCAGAGAGGAGGACTAACCAAGGAAATGAGTGCCAGCAGGGGGTCGCTGAGTCAGGGGCACTGTGATGCAGTCACTGCCTCATGCTCCTTGGTCTCACTGGAGCAGGACAGGCTCCTGCTCTCTGCTCCCTGAGTTTCTATGATAAGCCACCTGCCCATGGAATCACCCCTCATTGTCCCCCCAACCCCGACCACCACCACCCAGCAGGACGGTCACCATTTCCCCACTGCTCCTACCCCGCTAGGTTTCTAGAAGTAGACCCACAATCTTTTCCTTGCAGTAGCTTAATAAGTAGACTCAGCATCTTCTGGGCAGAACATGCAGGTCCCAATGTCTAGCTCAGGGAGGGAATAGGAGGTCCCACTTCATTCCCATACAGAGGTTAAAAGAGAACCTGTAGTTTTGGAAGCTTACTTCACCATCAGTTAAGCTAATAGGCTGATGGGCATTTGGCTAATGGTCGGGTCGTCTTCCCAATCACCCTGAAAAAGGAGGAGAGATGGTTTTAGAGTCCTTACTTCCAGCAAACACGGATGCGAACAATGAGCTTCTGATAGCCAAGGTATCATTATTTGATCACAAATGGAAATACGGCTGAAGTTAAAGAGGAATATGTCCTGATACAAGGGAACATGAGTAGTCCAATGGATGAGGTCATCAATAATGCTTTAGCAGAAGATGCCAAAAGAGTCTTTTTTGTTTTGTAATAGTCTGTAATAAAAGTTAAAGACATAGTATTAATTTATAATTCAACGTAAAGGAACTAAACTAATGTAATTCAAACCTATTTCTGTGTGTTGACCCAATCAGATACCAGGATAGCACTTAACTCATTGTCTTAATCATGTTTTCAGCAAGAATAAATAGCAGACAATTTAGAATTAAACTCATGCACTCCCATATTCTATGGAAATAAAAACTGGTATGACCTTTCGGAAAACAATTTGGGAGTATGTATTGAGAGTCTCAATAATGCTCCTCTCATTAGCAATTCCACTTCTGGGGATCTATCTTAAGGGAAATAAATTTTTAAAAAGTTATATGCTTAAATGTATTAAGTAAATCATGGTATATAAATGATGAAAGATCATGCAGTGATATGAAATGAAGTTTATGTGGCTATCATGTTAAATAGAAAAAGTGAATAAAATTGTATATGTACAATGATCATAACCATGTAAAATCACGAAAGAAAAAGAAGAAAAATATGAGGCTGGCCCAGTGGTGTAGTGGCTAAGTTCGCATGCTCTGCTTTGGCGGCCTGGGGTTTGCCAGTTTGGATCCCGGGCACAGACCTGCACACTGCTCATTAAGCCACGCTGTGGTGGCATCCCACAAACAAAATAGAGGAAGACTGGCACAGATGTTAGCTCAGGGCCAATCTTCCTCACCAGAAAAAAGAAGAAAAAAAAGAAGAAGAAAAATATCAAATAATGAGGATGCTATCTTTCACATTTTCTGTATTTTTCTATTTCATTAATGAGCATATATTATGTTATAATTGGAAATAAAATAAACTTTATTGTTAATATGTATATATATATCAGCTGTCCATAGATCCTCATACTTTAGATACCAGCCTGGAAGACAACAGAGCTGACATTCTGTTCCAAAAATTGAGAGCTATACTTACTGCCTCACCCTGGGGAGGGGGCATCTCACTCCCACCCACAAGGACACCCACTGTTGCTAGTGGGCAGCATGTCCCTTGTTTTGAACTAGGAGCTTTGGAGGTGACTGGACACATTTGGCCATCTCAGGGCAACTGTGGGCTCCCTGAGGGCAAGAGACAGATTCCTCCACTTTTTCTATTTTGCTCCCAGGGCTCGACTGTAGCTTGTCACCTGCCAGGAGACCAGCGAGTCGTAATGATTTGTCTAGCTGCTTCACTAAGAACGTCACAGGGACTCAAGCCATAGTTCCTAAATGATTGAATGATGAAATAGATATCAGTTAACCTCTTGACTAGAAGTACAGTTATGCATCGCTTAACAACGGGGATACGCTCTAAGAAATGCATCATGAGGCGATTGCGTCATTGTGCGAACATCACAGAGTGTACTTACACAAACCTGGATAGTATAGCCTCCTACACATCTAGGCTGTATGATGCTAGTCATATGGGACCACTGTCACATATGCAGTCTGTCGTTGACCGAAATGTCCTTACGTGGAGCATGACTGTACTGAAAGAACGAAAAAACTCCTACATATGCTTCCAGTTACAGCTCAGCAGTCCCTGCTCGACCGCTCTGCCCTTGCTGCACCCACCCCACCCCACATGCCCCTGTGGCTTGGTACAGACCCCGACTGCACACTTGACTCATTCCAGCCTTGAAGCAATGTGTTTGTCTGACTCCCTCACTTGACTCTGAGCTCCTCGGGACAAGGTTGTACATTCATTTTTTTAAATCTGCCTCTAAGGTTATTAGTGCAGAGTCTGGGACATAATTCATTCAACATGACACATAACGGGGTTCAGCCAATGTTTGCGAATGAAGGAAGAAATGAACGCAGGACAAGCATATCTGAGTACCAACGAGCCATCCAGCCCTAGTCAGGGGCAGTGTCTGTGGGCACTGAGGACCCCCGGGAGAATTAGCCTAACTCCCAGCACACTTCATTGCAATCCATCGTTTCCTTGTTTCTCTTCCTTTAGATCATAGCTGCCACAAGGGCAGAGGCTGTGTCTGTCTTATTCAGCCCAAACTCCAGCAACTCACGTAATACCAACTCAATAGATTTCTGTCAAAGGAACAAATGGATGGTAAGGGAACCCCATCTGCAGTTTTGATTTCCTCCAGCTGTGGTTACTCACTGAACAAACGGCACGTTACATGTGGTGGTGTGCAGCCTGCCCCTTCACTGCCCTTTCTCCCGTTTTTTATTGAGAGCTAAGGAACACTATCGAGAACTGGTGAGGGCTTTCTCTCCTCAGCTGAAGATCACCTGGAGACTTGAGCAAGCGCTGTAGCAGGTCCTCCACAAAAGAAGCCTCGAAGGAGAACGTTAACTCTCCCCGAGCAGGTGGCTGAGCAACAGGCAACAGAAACCATTCACCCCAGTGATGTCCTCAGAGTCGTACGGAGGTCTTCGAACCTCCTATACAAACGATTTCCTTAGAAAAGACAAGGGGAAACAACAAAAAGAAAGGAGATCCCTGAAGCTTTGAGACGAAATCAGTTACGGGACATAGGGCTCTATCACATTTTGCAAAAAGACGTCATAGGCTGTCCCTTGCTCAGCCCTACAACAGCCAATGGCTCAGTTATAAATGAATTTATAGATATAGGGGGCTCTGAGCCCCTACCCCAAGGCCAGACTTCCTTCCTTATGCATTCACTGACTCCAGCTCTCATTGGAAACATCTTTTTTGATGCAACAGCCTAAAGCATCCTGAAGCAGACATTTTCCAACTTAGTACCTAAGAGTCAACATGCAGACTCCCCAGACCCATCCCCAAGACTCTGGCTCAGTGGGTTTGGAATGGGAGGCTAGAATCTGCATCTTAACAAACTCCCCCAGGAAATTCTGAGGTCTAAGGCCTATGCTTTGAAAATATCGCTCTTCTAGTCCCAGGACAAAACTCCCCTCCCTTCTTCCCCAGGCCACTGGCTGAGCTCCCTTCTTCCCTACGACTCTCTCAGCCCCCTGGACAGACATCTCCTAAGGCACAAGTCACACTGGCATCAATGAACTGTGACATTGTCTTTATTTCCCCAACACATCACACAGTGCATGGCCTATAGGGGCATTTAGAAAATGTCTGTTGAATGAATGAATGAATAAGTCAATGAATGAGTGAGAAGATGAATGAATTTAACATCACTGAAAATAATGAAATCCCTTTCAGTTTCCCCCCAATTTTCCCAACTCTAACTTGAGGAAACCATGACTTACTCTTCAAGATCATTTTTCGTTCTTCTCATCTTCGTGGTGATCTTTCAGAGACATTAACTGGGAATCCAGGACCAGCGGTGAAAAGCAGTTCCACAAATAAATAAAACCTAAAGGAGGCCATCTGGTCATCCGCCAAAGCCCAGAGAACATTGTTTTCCACATCAAAGATTTGTGGATCACAGAGTTCCATAAGTGTTGCTGCTGTGGTACCCATGCCGGAGAAATGGTGCCAGAACCTTCTTTTCCCCGCAGGAAAGGCCTAGTAAGGTAGGCCAGATTTAGGGAAGGATGGAGGAGCTAATGGTTTGCCCTTCTCCCCATCTACTGCTGAGGGAAGCCGTGGGCTGGAAATCCAGGTTGGGAAGTTAATGGTGAATTTTGAATTAAAACACAATAAGCCCCTCATTTCTTCCCCATTGATATCTTCCATTCTTAAGGCTGAAAAAAAAAGACCCCTTCCCCCTCATGCAAGACTGCCCAGCCTTAATCAGAACCTTAAGCTGCTGTCACTCACCCATGTTGTAGGCACAGTGACAATGATCAGGTTAGGTGTTCAGAACAGTATGATGTAAGTGGGGCTTGTGATGAAAGAGTTGCTGACAGACAGTGCAAGCCGACACCATGAGAACTGCCTGGGCTATGATGTCATTTGCTTTAACAGGTAGGCTGGTCTGTTTTCTTAGCCCTGACATTCGATGCCCTGCCAGTTATTCAATAACCAGAAATGAGGTGGGTCCTACAAATTCCTCAATCTCCTTGAGGATTGAGGGGGAAGGGCCATGCTTCCTTGATCAAGGGCACCAGAGGAGCAGCCAGAGCTGGAAATCTGCCCCCAGGAGGATGGCTCGATGAAACAAAGCAAGAGGAAGATATGCAGAAGCAAGAGGCATCATTTCTGTGGAGAGATGGACAATGACTCTGCACCATATTTAACCCAGATAATCATGCCCCCTCCTAGAGGGGGAAGTAACAGTCACCGTCACACTGAACAGTATGCAAGCTCTCAGGTCAAACTTAGCAGCCTACTCTCAGCAAATTAGCCTTAAAAAAGATGAAGACTAAGGGGGGAGCTTTTTTTGTTTGTCTGGGGGGAGGATGTTTGCTTTTTGATTTGTTTGTTTCAGTATCGAATATATGCCACACATATAACCCAACATACCAAGCTTTTAGAGCTTTAAATACATGAAATATTTTGGTGAGAAACTATAGTTAACGCTTCCAAAAAGTAAGTTCAAGCCAAAGAGCTTTTCCCATGAACGTTTCACAGAAGTTAAAGGAAAAGAGGTCATAGATTTTCCTTTTACGCATAATATCGAGGGTGGGGTGGTTACCAGTTTCCCAGAGCTGCCATAACAAAGTACCGCAAACTGGGGGGGCTGAAAACAACAGGCATTTCTGGTCTCACAGTTCTGGAGTCTGGAAGGCTGACATCAAGGAGTCAGCTGGGCCACGCTCCCTCGGAAACCCATAGGGGAGAATCCTGGCTTGCCTCTGCTAGCTTCCGGTGTTTGCCAGCATTCTTTAGAGTGCCTTGGTTTGTAGATGCATCAGTCCATCCTCTGCTTCCATGGTCGCACGGCCACCTTCTCCCTGTGTGTCTCTGCTTCTGTGTCTCTTCTCCATCCTACTCCAGTTTGACCTCATTTTAGCTAATTACATCTGCAACAACCCTGCCACAAATCTTTAATAATCCTTATTTCTAAATAAGGTCTCATCCTAAGGTACCGGGGGTTAGAACTTCAATATGTTTTTTTCAGAGGACACAATTCAGCTGATAACAGGTGACAACAACCAACAGTTGTAATCAGCCCAGCTCGTAAGAGGAAAACCCAGAGCCCACGGCGTCCACACAGCTCCAGCCAGTCCTGGGAAGGCCCTGAGCTACGGGTACATCTGTGCTTCCTCCCAAAGAGGGGAGCAAGCCATTCATTCACGAATCCTCTCAGCAAATATTCACCAAGCTCCTACTAAGTGTCCTACACGTGCTGGCTGAGGGTTAGAGAGATGAGACAAGGCACCGGTTATCGGCGAAGGATATTAGAAGTAAGACACTGGGTAGTTCTGTAATTCTTTGTTCGATTTTTGTTCTTTGAACTTTGGTTCAACTTTGCTCCAGCAGTTTAAGGGCAGATACTCTGCCCCAGGCAGTCTGTGCACCAGGTCCACGTGCTCATAATCATTTGTGGAACTGGGCTGCAGGGAGCCTTTGAAAAAAGAGAAAAATAAGCATACAAATGGTTAAAGAACAATGTGCTCCAGGTTACAGGAGACAAGGTCCAGAAGCCAGGGAGGCACAGGGAAGAATCATAAGATTCTAGAGTTGGAGAGAATTTTTCAGAGCATCTTAGCTGGTAGTTTTCAAACTTAAACACAAAAACCAATGGAAGACTTTCTTTGAACGGAATCTCGTGAGGCCGTGCAATGCGTGCACAGGCAGAAGCCGTCCGTTCTGGTAGGACGATGAGAGGGCTTGCAAGGCCCCCCTGCTCAGCGCCACCTCCAGGCTCTGACCCTGCACTCCTAGGCAGGAAACTCCTCCTCCAGCATTGGCTGGAAACGATTAGACCACTGATGGGGAAACTGAAGCCCAGAGAGGTGGCAACGAATGCCATCTTCGCGTACACCGTGAGTCTACAGAGGAGGTCGGACCAGAACTCAGATCCTTCTCTAACTTCCAGTCCAAAGCTTTCTGCACTACCTCACGTTCTTAGGGTAAAGTGGACAAGAAGATGGGGTTTCACAACCCTCTGGTCTCCCTTTAAATCCAGACAGACTCTCCTCTCCTGTGGCCTCCTCCTTGGCCCCACATTGCATTTCCTGGCAGGGACATACACAGCACTGGCTCCTGGGCAGGAACTCGGATCCTCTTCCCCTGGAGGCAGCGGAAGGGACTCAATGACTCTCTGGGTCTCTCCCGGCCCAGATACTGCAGCTGCAATTAGGCTGCCTTGCCCTATAAGCTGAGGAAGACTTTAAACTCCCTGGGAATTAGCCGGCTCCCATGACGGCCCCCATGCCACTGGAGAGGAGAAAAACCAAGGCTTTAAAGGCACAAACAGGGAGTCGTTTCTCCACAAGATTGCTCTGAATCCAGCTTTTTCTGATCCACATAACTGACAGAGACAGAAGGAGTTGGGGAGACGCATAGGCTTTCAAAAGGAGATTTCCAACTCAGTTTGGGACAGTTTAGAAATCCATACCCAAAAAACAACACCTGAAGCCCAGATTTCTTAGCCCAATCGACCCAACCCTGGGAGAACCTTGCAAGGAGGCAGGGTCTCCTCACGAGGTGTCTTGTCCACAGCTGAGGTCAGTTTGGCCTCCGACCATTGAAATTACTCTCCAAGACTCTCTGCCACCTTCAAGGAAGCTGACTCCAGAGTCACCTTCCTGCCAGTCAAAGGAAGGACAGCGGTTTGGAGAAGTCCCCAGAAAGTGGTGCCTGTAGGAGTGACAACAGGCCTTGACGTGTGTATTCAAGACCTCTGGGTTCCAGTCTGGGCTCTGCCACTTACTACGAGGTGACATGGGACCAATCTCTTGACTACTCTTGAACCTGCCTCGCCCCCCTAAATTGGGGGTTTACTCACCATTCCTTCAACAGGCACTCATTGCATACTGCTCGTGTGCTGCGTGAGGTGTAGAGCTGGGGTAAATTTGCCCCTCTCCACTGCACAGGCTCTCGTGAGAATCAGACTATCAGGCATCTGAGAGTGGCTTGTCAACGGTGGTGATATTAAAATGCTGTTTCCACTGTAAGACGACCATGGAGTGGGAGACATTTCGCTAGCATGTCCTTTACTCCTGCAGACCACATTGTCTAATTTTATGCCAAAATAATGTGATTCGATCTCACATTTTTCACTACTTTCCATCACGCCACCCATTTTGATGGCTGAGTTGGCACCTGAAAAACCATGAGCCATGCAAACAGGCATTCTTCAATTTTTCTTAAAAATGGTGCATGGCATGGACTTTGCCTTATTCATCCTGCATTCCCAGCAGAGCCAGGCACACAGTAGGTACTCAATAAATATGCTGAAGGAATGAATGAATGAATGGGAAATCTTGCCTCCAAAGAGGAGAATTAGTAAATTTAGAACTAAAAGGAAGGACAACTCTTCTATGAGTCTCTTTTACCCATCTGCCAATAGATCAGCATCCTCTCTAACACTTTCCTGGCTACCGTGAGTGACTCCAGGTGACAGGTTCCCTCTGTGCCTATGGCATGAAAACTCTCTGGTCCAGTGGACATTGTGTGTTGTCCAGCAGCCAGGCCCAACTTCCGTCTCCTGACATCTTCCTGTTACACCAGTTGCACAAAAGGGAGTGGGCGATGCGTGTGTCCCCTGCCACCCTCATGCTAACTGCCAGGGCCAAGTGGAATATTTTCATCCAGGCTTTCTCCCCCTCTCTTTATTCTTTTAAGCTTCTTCTAGTGATAAAAGCTGAAGCAAATTGAAATTGGCAGCTCTGTGGTCTTCCAGCAATAGGAAAAGTACTAGAGATCATGTGAACCACACTTTTGAAAACTTAAAAAAAAAAAATCTAATCTTGGCTCAATAAAAACGACATCATGTCACTGTGATCGGCAGGGGGAAAGACTTGAAAGTCGCTGGCAGTGGCCCAGCAGAGTTCAGGGGTTCTGCTGGCTGTGCTGAATTCCCACGGGAAAGGTAGAGGGAGCAGACTGCCTTTCAGGTGAGCCTCTGAGTCACAAGAAGGAGTGGGGAGGGAGCATAAAGCTCCCCCCCAAAACCTCGCTGTCATCTCCGGGGCATTCCTGCAATCGCAGCTCAGGGGCTGGCCTCCTCCGCCCCTTCTCCCACCGGCCTTTCTTCCTGATGTAGCTTTTGGCTGTGCTCCTCTCTCTGGCTGGCTGATTTTGAGGGATAGACAACAGCCAACCTGGGAAATCTCGATGACAACGACTCTCCCCGTGAGGGCACAGACCCGGAGCCAAAGAGGGTGGTACCAGATGCCCCAATTCCACTCGAGTGTGGAGTCTTTGCAAACTCACCCCTATGTGGTCTGAGCCAAAGACAACAATAAACACTGCAGGTTGGCTGTGCTGCAGCCGGCCCTTCTGCCCGGGAGCTCCTTTAGCCCTGGGAGGTGCAGTCCTGGAGGCTGGCTGGTATTCACAGTGCCTCAGCTTACCTTCAATTGGTAGTTATTGTCTGCTACCAGCCACTGACTGTTCATTAGTAATCCCCGGATGGGTATATAAGGGAAGGAGAAGAGTAATTGCCTCTGGGACAGGGTTTGCAGGATGGGGCCACAGATGAAAGGGTCACTTTCAGGATCAACCCTTTTGTACTGCTTGAAATTTTTTTTTTTTTTGAGGAAGATTGGCCCTGAGCTAACATCCGTGCCCATCTTCCTCTATTTTATATGTGGGACGCCTGCCACAGCATGGCTTGACGAGCGGTGTGTAGGTCTGTGCCTGAGATCTGAACCAGCGAACCCCAGGCCACTGAAGCAGAATGTGTGAACTTAATCACTGTGCCACAGGGCCAGCCCCATCGAAATTTTTAACTATACGCATTTTCAAGTTAAATCAACCAATAGATAAAGAGACAAAAATCCATTGGCAGTAAATGACCCCTCAGTGATGCCTGCTTTTCCCTCTACCCTTCATCTGACTTCTCAAACTGGAGTACACAGGACCCCCAGGAGTACAGAGTGGCCCAAGAAGAGAAAATTTGGAATTTCAATTTTACTTGAAGGGTTGGGCAGAGGGAAAGGCCGAAACACTATTTTTATGTCAAAAGAAATAGGAATAGATGTGGAATATAATGCAAATGTACTTGGATGATTAAGAGGAAAGATAATATTTTCATTCTTACCATATGCCATATACCAGCAAACCAACCGCCAAGCTGATGAAGCACCTCATGCCTGTTCTCATGTTTGAGGGGCCCTGAGGCTGCAGGGGTCTTTAAGGCCAGGTCTGTCTCCAGGGGCTGCACACGTGAAACAGAGCATAGTTAGTGTCCTGGACCAAGAGAGGAGAAGTTCAGAGACTGGGGCTGGGGGTAGCAGAACTGAGCCAGGAACGATGGAAGGATCTTGACTGGCAGAGACCACTGAGGGGCGAGAGATTGTGAGCAAATGTTGGTGGGGGGTTGACCTGAGCGGAACGGGGCAGAAAGAAGTGTGTGGTGCATGTGGAGAGAAGAAAGGCGGACGCAGAAAACAGAAGGCCCCGATGAGGGGTGGCAGAGCTTAGAGTCCACGTGGCCAGCCAGTGCTTCTCAAACTTGTTCCTGAAGCCCCACTTCAAGGTGGAGGGGGGAGGATACATGCCGTGGGGCTTGAGGAGGTGGCCTGAAGCTGCTGGCCACAAGGGAGACTTTCCTGGCAATGAATGGCATAGCTTCCTAAGCATGGTCTCCTTCCCTCCATCCTTGTCTACCAGACCAGCTGAAGAGATCTTTTAATAATGTGAAGCGCATCACGTGACCCCATTGCTCAAAACCTTGCAATGGCTCCTGCCTCCCTCAGAGCAGTAGCCAAGTCATTAGAATGGCCCCATGCCTGCACCATCTGTCCTTGTCACTCTGCTTCTCCTCCCTCTCACTCCTCTTCCCACTCACTCTGGCCTCCTGGCTTTCCTAGAGCACGCAGGTGTGGTCCTGCCTCAGAACCTTTGCACCTGCTGTTTCTTCTCTTTACAAAGCTCCCCCCTTATACACCCCAGATATTCACACGC
This sequence comes from Equus przewalskii, assembly GCF_037783145.1. Classification (NCBI taxonomy): domain Eukaryota; kingdom Metazoa; phylum Chordata; class Mammalia; order Perissodactyla; family Equidae; genus Equus; species Equus przewalskii. The sequence continues at coordinate 32,690,340 of NC_091848.1, forward strand.
TGGTTCCCTCCCCAGTTGTAAGTCTTCTCTCTAAGGCCTATGCTGACCACGCAATTTAAACCTGTACCTCCCAGCATTTCCCTTCTCCCTTCATGACTTGATTTCTCTCTATAGTACTTGTCACCTTTTAATACTATCTAACCCATTGACTTATTTTGCTTGTCTATCTCTCCATCTAAAATTTAAGCTCCAAAAGAGTATGAATTTTTAAATTTCTACTTTATTACAATATAACATCATGTAACCCCTCCTTAAGAAGAGTTCCAGGGGCTGGCCCCATGGCCAAGTGTTTAAGTTTGTGCGCTCCACTTCGGTGGCCCAGGGTTTCACTGGTTCAGATCCTGGGTGTGGACATGGCACGGCTCATCAGGCCACGCTGAGGCAGCGTCCTACATCCCACAACTAGAAGGACCCACAACTAAAAATATACAACTATGTACTGGGGGGGATTCAGGGAGAAAAAGCAGAAAAAACAAAAAAAGAAGATTGGCAACAGTTGTTAGCTCAGGTGCCAATCTTTAAAAAAAGAGTTCCAATTAATAAATGTGGAAGGAACGAGGGAAATGGAAATTCACTATTAGATTACCACAGTGTTCATTGCCACAGGCAAGATCCTTTGACAGACTAAACTTAGTGGGCAGAAGCGTAAGCAGAAAGAGCATATTTGCATAGTCTTAAAGATGGCCCCCAAAACATTGAGGAAATACAAAGGGAAAAAAATCTTGACTTTACAGTGAGCAATACTGGCAGAAACCATCTTAACCTGTGATCATGGTTTACAACAGTGCTGAGATAGAGTCACAAGCCGCACAACAACATTTCAGCCAATGACAGACTGCTTATACGATAGTGATCCCATAAGATTAGTACCATGCTGCCTAGGTGTGTATAGGCTATACCATCTAGGTTTGTGTAGTTACACTCTAGGAATGTTCACACAATGAGAAAATCAACTAAACAACGCATTTCCCAGAACGTATCCATGTCGTTGAACACCACGTGACTACAGAGCAACATCATGTAGCCCCTGACCTGGGAAGGGCAAATCACCTCAGGGCGTTCTTCCCAATAACACAGCTCCTCGATGCAATCACGAGAAAAACCTCAGACAGAAGCCAGTGGAGGACATGCTACAAAACTAACTAGTGCTCTTAAAAGTGTCGTGAAAGACAAGGAAAGACTGAGGAACTGCCACAGAGTGACGGAGACTAAGGAGACAAGACAACCGAATGCACTGTATTCTTGGATGAGGTCCTGAAACACAAGGGCAAAAGAACATTAGTAGAAAAAATCGTGAAATCGTGTAACAAGTCTGTAGTTTATAGTATCGTACCAAGATTATTTTCTTACTTTTGATGATCATTCCACAGTTATATAAGATGGCATCATAAGGGAAGCTGGTTAAGGGTATAAGAGAGCTCTACTACTTTTGCAACTTTTCTGTAAGTCTAAAATTATCTCAAAATAAAACATCTTTTTAAAAGAATCGTCAGGGGCAAATTTGGCACTTTTTTCACTAAACTCTAGGCTTTGGGGGAGAAAGAAGGGAAAATAAGTCTAGCAGTTTCTATTAAAAGTGGAACTCTGGAAGAAGGGTTTATGCAGACGGTTGCTCAAGCTACAAGCCAGGTGTCATCTTTTGACTCCTCCTTCCCTATCGTGGTCCAGTCAGTCACCAATCTCTTAATCTCTTGAATCCATTCTCTCTAGCCCACCGGCCCCACTTTAATTAAGGCAGGTCTCCAACTCCCGCTCTGGGTTCCCGCTGGAGCCTTGCCTTGCTTCAGGTGAAAACCGAAGAGGGTAGCAAGTGAGACTCAAGAGAAAGGGGGTCCCTAAAGACCCTTTTGCAAACCACTGACATGGAGTGACCAGACAGGTGGGAAGAAAAGGAATGCATGTGACATAGAGATGGAGGGAAAAAGTGGCCTCACAACTATCAGCAAGTGAAAGGAAAAATCTATACAACTCGAAAGCCTGCGTTTGGTCATTCTACACAATCTTTACCCCGTGAGAGACAGCAGTGGGCCCCACACAGGGTATCAAAGACTCAGATCCCACGTTATCGCCAGGTTTTACTCAAAGAACTCAGCATATTTGTGTGTGTTTTTTTTAATCTCCCCCTTTCATTTATTGTCTCAGGGTAAACACTTGTGATTCATAAATGCCTTAAGAGTGAATCAGTATTCTCCTGTTCAAACCAGCAGAGGCCACATCAAACAATAGCCCACAAGGTATTATTAATCATTAAAGAGGCACATATAAGAACACTCAAGCCAGGGAGCCATTTTTCTTTGCTTTCTTGTCTTTTTTTTTTTTTTTTAAGGAAATTAACAAAGAGCAAACCTTGACTTTGACCTATTCAGAAAAAAGGTGTTTGGGTTTTTTTGTTTTGTTTTGTTTTTACCTTTAAAAAGTTAGTCAAATTCAAGGCTAAGAGGGCAAATATTTCAGGTGGGAAAATGCTCCTTCCTTTGGGGTCTTCCTTCGGCCATTAAACAATGGCCTGGATTTCAAATGGTAGCACTAGCTTTTTTCACGTTCACATGCCCCAGACAAATGGAGGTTCTCAGCCATGGTCGGTAGCTGCAAGAGTCCACGGCAGCATTGCTATGCTGTAGCCACAACCTGGCTGCAAACTAACAGATGGTGGGGAAGTTCAGATCACACCTGCTCCATCAAGAAGAAAGCAAGGCCTGTCAAACACACCTTGAGCACAACCATCCTGGGGCCTCCTCTGCCCCTCCCTTCTCCTATATACAGTAAGCAAGGTCCTCTAGGTTCGAAGATGGGGCGCCCCCCAACTATGGAAGGCAGATCAATGGTATCACCTTCCACAGACATACAAGTGCTAAAACCTTAGCGACTTAAAAATAATATTTCTTCTCACTTTCTCATAGGAAGCATCTCTGACGAAAAGACAGCTGAATAGACAGATGAGCAATCTAGCATGTGCCATCGTGGGCCCGCAGAACTAGGAGGGTCATGTGGCCCAGTGGATGCCAGTTGTCCTGACATAACTGTTAAGAGCACTACCTTTCACTCTCAAAAGTGTCCCTGATAAATGATATGGTCACCTGCGGGAACGCCAGCAGGAAAGGTCTCAGACATTTATCTTTCCCACCAATCTTATCTTGCACAAGTGAGACTGGGATCCAGGGAGGGCCTGCCCATGTTTACTCTCCTGGATTAAGTGTCCCTGCAGCCCTTCCCATTCCTTCCTGTGGGGGGAGGGTTCGCCCACACATCCTGTGCACCAGGCCCATGCTGATGCCCTTGCCTCTATCCCCAACTCTCCTTTCCATGAGAAAATGAGAGTTTCAATTATTCAGGGCAGGGCTACCCCAAGCTCTGCATGTGCCCACACACCACAGTGATCGTGGTAGAGACCATTCCTCCCTGGACAAGAAGAAGGAGCCAGATAATTCTTTAGGTTTCTCCTCCTCTCACAGCCTGGGATTCATAAAAGACTGGCCGAAGCTTTTGATCTGTCAAATACTCAGGGACCAATTTACCACAGTGGCTGTCCATCCATTTCTTCGAGAATATTAATATCTCATGATTTTTTTAAAAAACGCACGAGGGTACGTACCTGTCTCACATGTCAGAGATACATATATAGCAATGATAAAAGCAGCTGGCAACTTATATTGTATTTACAATATGCCAGGCACTATTCTAAGCACATTACATAAATTAGTCCTCATAACAGTCTTATACAGTAAGTACCATGAATGCCTCCCCATTTCACAGGTAAGTAAATCGAGGTACAGAATGGTGATGTCACATAGCAAGAAGGCCAACAAGCTAGAACAGGAACCCAGGCAGTGTGGCTCCAGAATCTGCCTTTTAGCCACCTACTATAGTTTTTCCTGAACATATACAGAGATATGTGTTCAACATTCCTAACAGAAATAATCACCAGGGCAGTCAAATCTCAGCTGTAAAACACTTGAAGTTCACAGGGGAAGGTGCTATTTAAATATAAGAGGCCATTTCACCTCGACTTTATAGCCTCCTTTATCGATATCACTCAACATCGTAAAACAACAGGTGTGTTGGGGTGCTCTGTAAAAACAGGTGTTTTTGTGTGCCGTATTTACACTTATTTAACCCAGTGTGTCTAGGCATGACTACTAGGTACTTCTTGGTTATACAGAATCTTCCATGAGGGGTTGGCATGAAAATAGAGAATGAGGGCAGATGAAGAGGTAATCAGTGGTCCTTCCTCAGGACGTTTTGTGGGCGCCAAGACCACCTGGGTGACTGCCCACCAGAGTCACCTTTCCCAAGTGTCCCCCTTCTCATTTTTTTTTTTGCCAGTTTTCCAGAAGGACCAGTGATGTCCCCACTGGCCTTTTTTTCCTTTCCATCTGCTGCCCAGTGGTGGAACACCCCTGCTTAAATCTTACTTATTAACTATACGTAGATACGGCACACCGCGATTACAGTAGAATTGTTTGGGAGCTCAGTATCTCACTTCTTCCCACGTACCTTACCCTGGGAATTGCTTTGTACTTTCGGATTGCCATGTGGTGGTGTGTCTTTAATAACCATCAATAAAGATAGGCCTGGGAAAACACGGACAGCCACAGACTCCTCTGAATTCACCTGATTGCAACAGAGTAGAAGTGTCTGCAGGGGATCCCAGCTGCCCAGAGGTGGTCACCAGGAGTGGTCAAAGTCAACCCACCCCTTTGATTCAGCAACCAAAGAAAATCTGGCAAAATATGCTGACTCTCTGAGGGTTCCACTGAATCGCTAATAAAACATATTTCCTTAAGTCAAAGTTCATTCATGCATATATTCTCCCAATATTCGGGGGTGCCTACCCTGTGAAGGGCGTTATACTGGAGACCATAAGGAGCTTTGTAGCTTCTTTATCAGGGAAGCAATAGAGGTGAAGAATGTGGGAAGTAAAGGGGACATTTTTATAACATAAACTGGAGATGTCACCATTGCACAGATGAATAGCATTGGAATAGCAAGCAGGGATGCAAGCAACTGTCAAAATAGGTGTGTAATTCTTCCTTTTACATAGTAGGTGCCAAAAATATTCATTGAACTGAATTAATTCAAGTTAAGTTCAGGCAATTGAGAATTGGATGGTTTTAACCCTGACTCTATTCTCTGACTACCATCCATACAGGTTCACTGGATACAAAGAAAACAAGCGGGGAGCCCACCCCTCGGTCCAGATGACAGGTGGGTCTAGACACCACATCTAGGTCTGCCCCGAGTGCAGTCCTGCCCACTTTGTGGACAGGTGAGGAGGGTATAGAGGTTGAATAACCACCCAGGACAAGGAGATCCGATACTTGAACTTGAGTATTGGGTCCCTCCGGGACTGTGGGAGCCTATCGAGATAAAGACCACCGCTAGATGTGTGTATGATACATGCAGGGCTTGGCAACCTCCTCCAGGAGCCAGCAATGCTCTGGGACTTTATCAAGGGACTTCCCTGGGTCAGGCAAGCCTGCCACACTCGAGCATGTTACAACAGAGCTCACCCTCCCTGGCTCCTCTCAGATTTCAGTTAACGCTGGCCTGTGGAAATCCAGCCCTGCAAGAGGAGAGGTTTCTTCTCCCTGCCTCACGTAACGTCTCCTGCTGAGTGGGACTGAGGGGACCCAGAACGCACCGCACTGTGTGGGCGGTTGCCCACAGTGGTCAGGGAGCCAGAGGTGAACCCTTGGTCCTTGGTTCTTTCCCTGGTGCTACAAGGATTCTATGTGCTTGCCTCCCCCTTGGTCCTGAGCACCCTCACCCCGCCACCTCCTCTCCGCGACCACCACCCTCAGCCTGGCTACAGAACAGGATGCAGTCTCCCCACTGTCCCTGTTCCCTGCCATCACCCCCGAACAATCCTACAATCCCTTTCAGTCTATGGGATTTTATGTTATGCCTATAGCAGTACAGACAGCATGGAACAAAGCTAGTGAGTAAGGAGAAGGGACGCAGTTTCCAGTATCCTACAGGGGCCCTCAGTCACAGAGCTGGGCTCCCTTTTTAAGCTCTTTCCAAGAAGCCCCTCAGAGGCCTTGGTTGCTGAACTAAGCAGCTCTAGCCTCAGCCCAGGGGAGACTATGGTCATCCCCTTTTCGTGTCTTTTCCAGAACCTGCTCAGTCATCTTCTTGCTAAGTGGGATTCCTTCCCCTCACCTCTCCCTCCCTCCTGGCTTCGCTCCACGAGAAAGGACCTTTCCTCCTTGCTCCAAAGATGCCCTCTGGATCACTGACATTCTATACTAAATTGACAGTCATCTCCCTTGTCCCCTCTGTTCCAGTTTCTGGAAATCTTATTCTTCCCTGTGGCTGAGAAAGAAAAGTTGGTTCTCTCCTGCCCTCTAAGCTCCCTGCCCTGCCTTTTCTCTCTAGAGGTACTGTTTTCCAGAAAGCTCATCTATTCTATATCCTATGCCCCCAACAGCCCATGGTCCAACCAAGTGTCTCCTGCACTGATGGCTTGAATCCTCTCTCCCTCTCTGGGCCTTCCACCAAAGTCCCTCTAATCTAGATCATAAGGCTAGACATGAGGACAAAATGCTGTAATGGACTAGCAAGTGCCTGGTAAACTGTCAAGTACTACAAGACTGGGGGAGAGGTACTGCCAACGGTGGGAGAGACCAGAAGGTCCCAACCCCACTGGAACCCACCAGAGTCTTAAGCTGCAGTCGTGGTAGCCACCTGGACCATCTTCTCTTCTTCCCTAAGCCTGGTATCTAATAGGAAAATATATCTTTCACATGCAAATATCATTTATCGACCACTTGGGATCCTTATTTTTCTCACCTCTCCCTCGGCTAAATGTGAAGTCAGCCAGCAGCTCAATGTCTTTGTGCTCCAATGCCTTCTCGATATTTCTAGCATCACATCTTCTTTGGTTCTGATAAAAACCTAGTATTGATGGAGAAGATTCAGGGGACCAGAAATATTCTCTCTCCCAACTTTCTTTTTAGAGAACAAATAAGAGAAGCAGGTGGGCAATTATAAGAAAGAAGGGATGACATGTGACTTGGCTTGGTTGACTGAGAGGCAGGATGACAATTCTGTGTGGTCCCTGTGAGTGGCTTCTTATCTGCTGGAACTTAGAAATCAAGACCTCTTTTTTTCCAGAGGTTATAGAGGGATGAGCAAATCCAAGAGAGAATCACAGTGCAGCAAGCCTGGAATTTAACCTTGTTCTGTGCTGGGCATGTTTCGCCACACTACCACAGTCACTCACCAGCAGGCAGCTCTGGTCCTCAACTGGAAAATCCATCTTTGGTGGTAACGTTAGTCACTTCCTGTGGACGATATTTCAAAATGTTCTTCTCCTATAGAGATAGAGTGGGGCCTGTTTCTGGACTAGTGGGCAGGAAACCTGAGCCTAACTCTGGTTTTGCTATTCCCTCTCTGGGGAGGCTGTCTGACCTTGGGCAAGTCACATCTTCCTGGGCTGTTTTCCCATGCATTCAATGAATGGACCAACTCAGCCCCCTCTTTGGTCCCTTCGCCGCCTTCCCTCACCCCGTTTCTACAAGCTGAGAAATGAGGGAAGGATAACAATGATGGCAATTTTAATTAAAAGTCTGTTGTACAAATTCATCTCACATCACTTTCAGGTCCTAAGTTTTACCCAAATGGTCTTCCTGGCTAGCTGAGTTTTTTGGTTTTGTTTTTTATTTTTTTTGAGAAATGTGATCTGATGTCACAGTTGGAGCAGCCATCTGCAAGGCAAAGAAATGCATGTCCTGGGTTTAAAGGGGCTAGGCTTCATCCCACCTTCCTGAGCCTGCCAGAGGCCCCAGTGCAATTCTGAGCCTTTCACACACAAGCGTGCAAACCAGCGTGCCTGCAACCCCTCAGGAACGGCCTCCTTCATCCCTGGGCTTGCAGGCTCGTTTCCCTGCAGCCCTGCTCACAGGGGAAAAGGTTAAGCTACAAGCACACTTAGAACCTTCCCACCAATGCCGCTGTGGCTGAGCCAAATGTGGGAGTTAAGCCATTCCAGAGGGCCCTGCCCCCACGCCACTGGGAAAGGCTTTCTTGGCAACCATCCTCCTTCAGAGCCCATTAGAAAAGGCACATTCCCTTGGGCTCACTGGTTCTGGTCAAGTTTTCCAAGGGGAGTGACGGGGGTGGCAGAAAGCATTACAGGCTGCTATCAGCCCATGTCAAAAGCTTGTGTTTTCCACTGCCACCCCTAGCTTGCCCTTCAAGGTCCCAGCTCAGCCAGAAACCAACCAGGCAGTTTTCTTTAACTTATTTTTATCAAAGATGGAATGCAAAGTTGCAGTTGTGTCTAATGCCTCTGCATGGCAACCAGGGCTCTTGCTCCAAGCATTCCTGAATCTTCTTCTCTCCGTAGACACTTGGCTCTCTGGCCTAACCCTTTCTCCATCCAAAACTTGGGTGCAGAGCAGCTCAAGTGCTTCAGAATTAAGGGAAAAAAATGTTCTGGAAATTCACAGTCTCTTTATTAATGTCTGTTTTAAAGCCAGGTTCTGGCGGTGACCACAACTCCAAAACCCCATCCTAAATTTATCAAGGACCCCAGCACTGTGGGGTGGTGGAAAGAGCTCTGAGCTGGCTTCTGACCCCCACTCTGGCCATGGAGTGCTGTAGGCCCTTGAGCTAGCCCCTTGCCCTCTCTGGGGCTTAGAGTACCCCCTTGTAAGCAGAAATTGCCTGGATCAGTTTCCTCAACCATTTTGGGTCACAAAAAGCTTTGAGATTCTGCTGAAAGCTATGAATCCTCTCCTCAGGAAAAAGAAAAAGTGATGCATTGGTTCATTTATTCAAAAAGTATTTATGAAGTTCCTGCTAAATACGCGTGTAGAGAAGTAATTTTGAATTCTATTTCAGGAGCTTAATAGGCCCCCTGGGGATTCATCCATGAACCTTAAGGTAAGAAATCCTGGTTATGGATTCTGCTGTGACCAGCATATATGGAGTCTTATCTAGAAGACCATAGTAATGCTTCTAGTAAAGGATCATAAAACTACCAGTCAGGCGGATGCCAGTAAACAGAGGCAGAGAGGCAGTCATTATGCACGTGACCCCTGGCTTCCCTCTCCTTCCCGGTGCCCCCACCCGGCATGCATGCGGGCTGACACGCGTGCATACCCGGTGAGGAATGTGCTGTTTCTGGGCACGCAGACCACAGGGAGCTGGCTGCAGCCCTGGAGAGACGACAAACATCTCTTCTCTCCTGGACTTTATTTTTCTCACGGTCTCTGAAAGGGCTGAGATCAGGTGATACGTGGGGGACGGCTCCCTGTACAGGTGCGGAGCAGGTCCTGGGAGGAGAAAATCCACCCAGTGTGTACTTACTGGAGGCTCTTTCAATGGCCCTCCCAGGATAGCTCTTGGCAGGGCAGCTACCACGTCTCTGGCAGGCTGCAGGGAATCTGAGTGTGAGAAAGTCAGTCAAGCGGAGGAAAAGGGAAAAAAGAGCTTCAAGTCCTCAGGCAAAATACCTTTTTTCTTCTTCTGCGCTCTCTCTCCTCTCTGTAGCTTTCAACCAAACCCACAAACCATTCCGATACCTAAGGACAAAAGAGAGTCTCACCAGAGGCAGGTATTTATGGTTTAAAGCAAACAGGTGATGCAATAAGACAGAAAAATCACCCTTCGCGGGGCAGATGGGTGGGGGGGCGGGGGAAGGAGACAGGGCTGTATTTATGGGGCACCATGCAGCGGGATCAAAGAAGTGACTTCCACGGATGAACATGGTTCAATTTTCTCTTTGCTTTGGGACAGAGGGAGGATGACTGAAAAATAAAGGTGGTTTCTGTCCCAGAGGAGCCTTCCAAACCCAAAAGTCTTCTCCCGAGCTTACGAGCTTAGTTCTCCATGTGAGAAGGGGGTGGGGAGAGTATCCATGAGTGCTATTTTCACTGCCCAGGATAACGACACTGAAAAACAGTCTATGCACACATTTGCAAAGAAACTTTCTTCTTGAATGACAAGGGTGGAGAGCTGGAGATTTCCTGGATTGGTTTTTTCCTTTGTTTGGCCCAGACTCAAATTCATGGCAAATTTTTGGTTACTTGACCGACCCGTTTGTCTATCTAAAAATGTGTGTGTCCGTGATTTGTCCATTCTACCAGTCTAAGCAATAAACTCCAAAAGTGGCAATAAACGAGTTGCTTATTAACTATCTGACCAATAAGGCCGCTTCAGGCAGTGCAGAGAGACCCTGACTTGACTATATGCAACATTCTCCACGCACCTTCAGGGGGCTTCAGGAGAGGACAATCAGAGACAAACAAGGCTCCTAGGCTACAGGGACAGCGGGTGGCATACTCGGCTAGTCAATTAGGGCCCAGGAGCGGACAGCAGTCAATGTTGCAGCAGAGCATAGTGGAGGAAGTCACTGGCTCTGTTGGGTTTGGGGGCAACCTGGAAAAGGTTAACATGCTTCCGCGGGAAAAGTTTAGCTCCTTGGAGAAATCTGGATCAATGTATTTATGCAGTTTTTAAAAAGTCAGATGCTGAGCAGAAGCATTTTAAGAAGCTTCCAGAGTGTGCATGGCAGAAAGGAGGGTAACTTCAGAGGCTCGTCACCTTTCACCAAGGGGATGTCAAACACACAGGAAAACTCCACTTCTTTCAAAAGCAGCAGACAATTTTCTGTCATCACCACTTTTCCATCTGTTTAAAATAAGAAAGATAAGTCCTCCCCCATTGGCCCAGGTTGCAGGTCAACAAAGGAGGCATTGTTCATCATTTCTGCAGAACATGATAGCGCACAGCCCACTCTGCAGAGTGTTAAGGAAACACCAAAAATCCCAGAGATTAGCCGGAGGGGCCGGAGTGAGTAAGCGAAGCCTGCAATGAGGTAAAGGTTTGGCTGCAGACTCGAGGGCTGTCCTGGAAGATGGAAATGAGGCTTGGAAGGTAAATACGGTCAGAGGCACAACGATTCCTTAGTTAGACTCCCGATCATGGGGGAACATGGCATTAAAGGGAAGGCAGGTTTCTGCTGAACTTGGAACACTGGACATGTGCAGTCAATGCCCAGGTGAGCTGGTTCTAGGCAGGTGTTTCCGGGGGAGAGTCAGTCTACACCTGTCACTTAGGAGCCTCCTTTACTGGCTTGAACCTCCTCACAGGCTTTCTGCCTCCAAACCCTACCAGCCACTCTCCAGACCTTTGCCAGAGTTGTCTTTCTAAAAGAGAACCTGGACATCCCTTCTCTGCTCAAGAGCATTTCATAGCTCTCCACGGTCTACAGATAAGTCCAAAGTCCTTCAGCAGGACGGTTAAGGGTCTTGTGACATGGCCTCGAGCCTCCTCCTTCTGTCCCTTCTTATACTCCTGCCTGTCACACACCCTGGGCCCCAGACCACAGCCCCTGAATGAGGACCTCAAGCTCCAGAGTCTAGGCCCTTAACATCATGGGTACTCCCATCCTCTCCAGCCCACCCATGGCACACCAGAATTCCAATGCCCCAATCTTACCTATTTTTCAAGACACAAGGCACAGGCCACTTCCTCCAGGAAGTTTTCCAGGGTACCCCAACTTATGAGTAATTTATTCTAAACCTCCACAGCATTTTACTTCTATCTAGACACAGAACAGTCTCTCTTGAACCTAGGACCTACCACAGGAATACACAGGAAACAGACAGATGTTAGCTGAGCTCATGAGTATAGTACCTCTAGGCTGTACACCTCTTGAGGGCAGTAACTATTTTTTCATCCCTGGATCCCCAGTAGACTCGCAATGCTGTGGCCCATACAGGTGTAGTTTAGTGTTTCTTTTAGGTTCTCCTGATCTCTCAGGCCATCATCCAAGCCCTAAGAGAAAGGAATAATAGAGGAATGCCCAGTCATCAATCAAAAACTCAGTGTCTGTCTGCCTCCAGAATTGACTGGAAACTCCTCTCAGGCTGCCACTGTCTCTCTCATCGTCGTAATCCCAGGGTTTAACACACTGTCTGGCACGGTGCGTGCGTTCCATAATGAAAGAAAGAGAGGGGCTCGCCCAAGGTCACCCAGAGTCAGGAACCACTGAATCTCATCCGGGACGAGATCTGGTGAAATCATTTACAACATTATCTCAGTGGGGAGCTCGGAGGAAGGAAGGAATGAAGTGTCTGAGAAATGTGTGCCAGGCCTCCGGTGGCCTCCAAGCCTGGGAGGGCGGGGGTCCGACATCAAACAAGACGCTCGGCTCCTGGGCTGCCCCGAGCCGCCCGAGCAGCAGCGCGCCGAGCTCCCGGGCGGCGGGAAGGGCGGAGGGGGTGGGGGCGCGGGGGCCGGAGACCCGGGCAGGCAGGCGGGCGGGCGGCGGCGGTGGCGGCCGGCTGGCCGGGGCAGTGCGCGTCGCCCGCCCCGCGCGGCAAATCCCCCAGGGAGGCCGCCGCCAGAGCCCTGGCGCTCCCGGCCCGGCGCCCGCCACGTGGCACCCGGCGGCGGCGGCGGCGGCTCCTCCCGGCGCGCGGCCCGGCCAGCCGGCAGCACGCAGCCGCCCGCGCCGCCCACCTCCTCCCGGCCGCCCGCCGGCGGCCTCCCGGGCGCAGCGCGGGGGAGCTGCCTGGCCGCCCTGGGCCCCGAGAAGGAGCGGGCGGCGCGAAGACGCTTTAACCGCAGCCGCCGAGCGGAGGCAGGAGGCTGACCCGGCCGCTTCCTAAGTGCGGTCAGGCATCTCGTGACCGCGGCGGGCGCCGGGGCCCCGCGGGAGGAGGGAGGAGGGAGGAGGTGGGGAGGGCCGGGGCAAGGATCAAACCAGAAGGCCCCCACCTCTCCCCCGGGCTGTTGCTAGTGAGGCTTTTCGAGTTAAAACCCCAAGCCCGAAATCAGGGGTGGAGTGGGGCACTGGAATAATTCCCCACTCTCCACCCTGGGGCGTGCGCTCCCCGCCCGGAAGGGCTGACCTTGGCCGGGGGGAGGCGGGAGGGGGGCGGTGGTGGTAAGCGCCGGGACTCGGCTCCCAGCCCGCCGCCCCCTCGGATTCCTGGCCCGGCGGGGGCCGGAGGAGGGGGCCCCCGGACACACACACACACCCCACACGCAGCGCGCGCCAATGAGCCCCGGCCAGGCGCAGGGGGCGGGGTTTTCCCAGGCTCGAGCACAGCAGCTGCTATTTACCTTCTTGGCTTCTCCCGGGGACCAGGAACCAGCCCCCGCGCTCCGCCGCCCGCCGCCGCCCCCCGCCTCCCTGCCCCCGGGGCGCGCGCACACACACTCACACACGCATGCACACACACATCCTCCCGGCCCGGCCGCAGCCGCGGCGGCAATAAAACATCCTGGCACGTGCTTCGGCTCCAGGCGCGCCCTCGCCGGCCGGCTGATGTCAAACTGCAGCTCGGCTTGTGTAGCTCTTAAAGGGCCCGCGCGCGCCGGGTGCCGAGGCTGCCTCGGCCGCCCGCCGGGCGAGAAGGAGGGGAGAGGCTGCCGCCTGGCCCGCCACCGCAATGTGCCGCAGAACCGAGAGCCTGCGGGTAGAAAGGGAAAGGGTGGCGAGGGCGCGCGCGCGTCCCTGAGGCATTGCCATCAAAGCCCCCGTTGTTCATCTTTCATTTGAAATTCCATTTCCTTTCTGCCCAGTTGGAAATTATTCTGATTGTTTCCTGGGGAAGCGCGGGGTCTAAGGCCCCCAACTCCAGAGAGGAATGAGGGGTAGGAAGGGGGATGGTGGAGAGGCATCAAAAACCACCTTGCTCTGAAAAACCTGCAAATGTAAGGTGGAAGGCATTTCTTCCTTTTTCTGCGTCCAAAAAGGAATTTTTTTGTCCTTTTTCTGCATGATCGACTTTCACCCCCTCCCAATGTATAGAGTCTGAGCGGGAAATCACTTAGATGTTTCGGTAACTCACACCCTTGCACACGTTCCCCCTTTTCTCTTAGCCACTGCAAGTATAATCTTTTATCCCTGTCCTTCTAAACCTTTTAAAAAATATATTTCAAACTTCTTCTTAGTGTCAAAGCAGCTCTATTACACATATTAAAGGAAATAAAGAGCAAATACCCTACCCCCCCCCCCAAAATAAACTAGACTAGAGCAAAACCAATGCGGAAAAATCCTCTCTAAAACAAAGCCCAGCAGGGAGAGTAGCAAAGGGTTAAAATCCTTTTGATTGACGTTGTAGCCTCCGGTGCCCCGGGCTCTGGCGCGCGCCATTGGCCGCCAGGCCTTGTGCCTGGCGGCCAATGGGGGGGCGCGGTCCACGAGCGGTGCCGCGTGTCTCCTCCTCCCATTGGCTGAAAGTTACTGTGGGAAAGAAAGTTTGGGAAGTTTCACACGAGCCGTTCGCGTGCAGTCCCAGATATATATAGAGGCCGCCAGGGTCTGGGGATCACACAGGATCCGGAGCTGGTGCTGATAACAGCGGAATCCCCCGTCTACCTCTCTCCTTGGTCCTGGAATAGCGCTACCGAGCACCAAGTAGCCATAAGATATTATAATAAACCCTCAGCACTTGCTCAGTAGTTTTGTGAAAGTCTCAAGTAAAGGGGACATAAACAAAATAATTTTTCTGTGTGAAGGACTCCAAAAATAAAATTCTCTAGGGATTAAAAAAAAAAAACAGAAAATGCCAGCTGATATAATGGAGAAAAATTCCTCGTCCCCGGTGGCTGCTACCCCAGCTAGTGTCAACACGACACCGGATAAGCCAAAGACAGCATCTGAGCACAGAAAGGTAAGGGCAGTGCCTGTCTCTCTGCAGCCCCAAGAAATTAAGTCGGGGTTGGGGGCTCCTCTCTCCCTTAAAAGCTCGGGGTGAAATGGCAGATCTCACGGAAACTCAGGGCTCTTTGATTTCTTTACAGTCATCAAAGCCTATCATGGAGAAAAGACGAAGAGCAAGAATAAATGAAAGTCTGAGCCAGCTGAAAACACTGATTTTGGATGCTCTTAAGAAAGATGTAAGTGGGTAGTGCTTTTTTTTTTTTTTATTAAAAAGCCGAAATACTATTTCCCAGGTACTAAGAATGAAAGCTCCTCGCCGGCGGGATCTTCCCTGCCTGCACTGCGGTCTCTGAGGCGGGAGGGTCGGGCGCCTCTCGTCCGGGTCTGGGGATGTTGGCACCGCGGCCTGGGGGAGGGACCCCCAGCATTCCGAGGTCACTGGCGGGGCTCTCACTTTCCTTCCCTGCCTCCTCTTCTGTGCAGAGCTCGCGGCATTCCAAGCTGGAGAAGGCGGACATTCTGGAAATGACAGTGAAGCACCTCCGGAACCTGCAGCGGGCGCAGATGACGGGTGAGGGCGGCTCGCCGCGTCCCCCTCTGCGGGCGTCCCTCTCGCCCCGCGGTGATTTCTTCCAGACTTCCGTCCGTGGTTGTGAGAGGCATTCAGCTACATTTTACTGCCTTGGCTCACTCTTGCGTTCCCACGGTCTGGGGCTTATTTATAGCCACAACTCCAAGTTGTTACTGTTCCGGAAAGGGAGGGAGAGAGGTTGTAGCAGCGAGGGCGGCGGGCGGCTTGGCAGCAGGAAAGCGGGTGGGGGCGAAAGGACTTGAACCGTGGCGGTTTTGAGCTTCGTGGAGCCTAGGGGTCATCGGGTTTAGCTCTCCCTCCTCCCCCATTACAGAAGGGGAAATGAAGCTCAGATGGCGAGGAAGGGGGGAAGGGCATTACCCAAGGTCACATCGCGCGCGTGGGCCGGGGGGGGGGGGCAGATCTGGAGCTGAGATCAGTTTAAATGGAGCCACAGGGAAGCCACTAGCTTCGGTCGCCAAGCTAGTGTGGAGAGGTGGCTGGTTTTTCTAAACCCACCCCCTTCGCCAGAGGCAGTTCGGCAGGCCCATAGTCAGGGAGGCGCGTCGCGGGGACCTCCCAGGGCGGAGGCGGTGGCCTAGGGGCCAGGGCCGTTCGGTGACCCGTCTGTCTCCTCCTGGCCCGCAGCCGCGCTAAGCACAGACCCGAGCGTGCTGGGGAAGTACCGCGCCGGCTTCAGCGAGTGCATGAACGAGGTGACCCGCTTCCTGTCCACGTGCGAGGGCGTTAACACCGAGGTGCGCACCCGGCTGCTCGGCCACCTGGCCAACTGCATGACCCAGATCAACGCCATGACCTACCCCGGGCAGCCGCATCCCGCCTTGCAGGCGCCGCCGCCGCCCCCGCCAGGACCCGGCGGTCCTCAGCACGCGCCATTCGCGCCGCCGCCTCCGCTCGTGCCCATCCCCGGGGGCGCGGCGCCCCCTCCCGGCGGCGCGCCCTGCAAGCTGGGCAGCCCGGCTGGGGAGGCGGCTAAGGTGTTCGGCGGCTTCCAGGTGGTGCCGGCTCCCGACGGCCAGTTTGCCTTCCTCATCCCCAACGGGGCCTTCGCTCACAGCGGTCCGGTCATCCCAGTCTACACCAGCAACAGCGGGACCTCCGTGGGCCCCAACGCAGTGTCCCCTTCCAGCGGCCCCTCGCTCACGGCGGACTCCATGTGGAGGCCTTGGCGGAACTGAGGGGCACAGGCCACCCCTGCCCCTGAACTCTCCAACCCACTTCTCTCCCCTCAAGACACTAAACAGGAACTTGGACGCCGGGAGAGAAGAGGACTTTTGTGATTAAGTGGTTACTCTGGTTTTATTAATTTCTAAAAAGTTACTTTTTTGTAGAGACCTGTATTAAGTGACTGACCATGCACTATATTTGTATATATTTTATATGTTCATATTGGATTGCGCCTTTGTATTATAAAAGTTCAGATGACATTTCGTTTTTTACACGAGATTTCTTTTTTATGTGATGCCAAAGATGTTTGAAAATGCTCTTAAAATATCTTCCTTTGGGGAAGTTTATTTGAGAAAATATAATAAAAGAAAAAAGATGGAAGGCTTTTATGTCTTAGAACTGATTATTTCAGAACATGTAAAGAAAAGGCTCTTGGCAGAATTCGAATTACATGCAACCTGAGAATTCAAGAACTGGCTCTTTTGTTATTAAAGGAACATTTTTTAAAATCCATTAAACCTTTTACCACCCCTCCACGAACTAAACTCCATTTAAGTTGAAGAACCCTTCTGATATGGCTTCCCTGATCAATTTGCGGTCAATCTCTGTCATTCAGTCCTGGTTCTCATACTAGCTCCTTCTGAGGAAGGTTGAACAGGACCAAATTCATGAAGTTAATCGAGCCAGTAGTACATCTGGCTGCACATTAAGGGAGGCTCCTGGGGTAGCTCACCAACGTCCAGAGTAAAAACACCCTTAACCACTGCAACCTCCAAGCCTTCAGATGTTGGTGTCTTCGTTTAACTAGTCAATCCTTAGGTACAGCTAAACATACCCTGGTACCAGCATCCAAAAGTTTGAAATGCCTCTCTGCACCCTCTTCGAGCAAGCTGAGAAGGTCAACAGATTCCTTCTGCCAAGGGACAGCTAGTTAGACTCCCAAGTGGAGCCCGAGTCCAGATGATTAACACCGGACATATGTTTTTGATAAGTTTCTGTGCTTGGCTCTAATAGAGAAAGCATGTGGGGGCTGTGCTGGCAGGCACACAGGCCATCTTCCCCTTTTAATACAAACAGCAAGCGACCCTTTCGCTTGGTCATGCCCCATTTCCAGGCAAGATGTGGGCTCCAGATAGAAGCAAAAGGGTTGTCTCGGGTTTCAGCTCACATAACCCTCCTTAACAAGTCCTAACTCAAAGCGGACAGCTTTAACCTGTGCCAGGATCTGCAGGGAATTTCTTCCAAATCCCATCACAAAGGCTTGTCAGATTTTGTCAGATTTGGCCAGGTGTTTGACTGCATCCAGGTGTTGGGGAAATGAAAACCACGAGCCCTGCGAGACCAGACACATCAGCCGCGCTGTGGGTCTGGGGGCGCGCCCTCCTCCCCAACCGCCGGCCGCTCCTCCTCCCTGCGCCGGCCCCTCCCGCCGGCCTCCGCTCACCCCCCTGCTTTTAGAACGGCTTCTGGGAGGAGAAGGATGAGGCGGGAGAGATCAATCTTTGAAGCCTTCCTAACAAAGATAAAGCCAACGATTTTCTGTCTTGTTTCAAAAGCTTTACCTCTCCCCCGCCTTGCTCTGGCGTTTCCCACAGGCCAGTGTGGAGAGCGGCTCTACCGCAGTAATGATCTAGCAGGGAGCAGTCAGTTTACTGCTCAAATACCTTCCACCCAGCTTCGGACCCAGAGGGAGAGGTTTAAAAGATACTTTTTAAAATTTGGCTCCTACTTGCTCCATTTTGCGTAAGTGAAAGGTGTCCAACACACCCTCGCCCCAAAACAATATACACATGTACACACACATACATACATACACCCTTCTTTATCATACTTTTCTGAGATTTCCCTCTTGTTTAAACCCAAATATAATAACAATGGCTCTATTAAGACACCCAATGCAAGTTTAAATGCTTCATTTGGTAACCCCGTCCTCTGGCCCCACTAAGAAGTTCTTAACTGTCCTGGCAGAAATAATGGATACATCAGGGTCTCATTTTTATAAAAGTACATTTATGTTCTTCAAAATTCACACACAGACACACACAAACCCGTGCAATCTCTACACCAACTTAAAACTCAATCTCTGTCTTTCTCTGTGCTGAAGGAGAACAACTGAAAAAGGGAATTTTTACTAATGTCATCAAAAGTACAGCTATATCGCGGGGGAGAGAGTAACACATTAAGGAAAAGTAGTCAACATCTGTCCCTTTGAAAATAACTGGTAGTTTGAAATGGTCCTTTTTCCCTGAAATTTGGGTTTAGACCATTAGAGGAGGTGTTTGTTCTGTACAATATGGGCAGAAGGAGGAGACCCTAGGCCCCAATGGGGATTTTCAGGCTCTTGTGCCAGCTCTGCCACTAAACTCACTGTGTCACTTTGGGTGAGTCATTTCCCTTTTCTGGGACATTTATTTCCAAGTCCATTAAATGGGTTTATTTCTAAGACCTTGCGCCCTCCTGCACCCAGGCTGTGTCTGGAATAATTAGTTGGGGGAGAGAGGAAGCTTCAAAGACGACTTCAACCTTGCCCCCGCCCCTCACTCCCCCCCGCGCCCACCCTCCGTCCGACCCCTCGGGCCCGGGCTAATTATACGGCCTCGGGGCACACCCGTCAGCCCCTCTCCCCGGCCTGGGGCAGTGCCGATGGTTCCAGGAGATAAGGCTCCAAGTTCCACGTCCGGATGCGGGCCGCCGGCCTCCGCCGCCGCGCGCATTAGCCTCTCAATGGAGACCCTCCGGGACCCCGGCCCCCCGCCGGCCCCAGCAGCATCCGGAGCGGGAAAGGCGCTGAACTGGAAGGGGGCCCTCGGCCGTCAAGACAGGAGCTTGCTCTAAGTGGTGACTAAGCGCGACCAGAAGGCGCGCTCGCTCCCCGCGGCCCATTCCACGCCACGTGTCTCCGGAGTGGGGACCCAGGGGTTAAGCTGGACCCCCTCATCGTGACCACCGTCCCGGGAAACCTGTCATTAAAGTCAATTAACTTTTCCCACACCCCTTGGCCGGTAACAACCCGCTGCTCGCTTCCTCCCCGGCTTCTAAATGCAACCAGATGGGCGGCCGAGCTGCCCCCGCCGCGCGCCCGCCGGGGCGGCCCGGGGCTTCCAGGGAGGCCGCCGCGGCCCGCGGCCCGGGCGCGAGCAGGCCAGGGCGGCCACGCCGGGCCAGCCCCGGCGGCCCTGCGGCCAAGGTGGTTTGCTTAGCAGGCCCGGCTGCTTTCTGGCAGGAAATGAATAGCTCCCAGATGAGCTCAGGCAACCTGAGAGGTCGTGAGAACGGCGCGAACCCCCGCCTGTGCAGCCGGCAGCCTGCCAGGCCGCGGGGGGAGCGGGCGGCGGCGGCGGCGGGAGGCCGGGAGGCCCGGCGGGCGGGCGGGCGGGCGGCGGCGGGGAGCGGGAGGAGGGAGCCGCTGACACACGAGCCCGCGCCCGCTCCCGCTGACAGGCAGGCAGCCGCCCGCGCCCGCCGCCTCCCCCGCTTCCCCGCCCCAGGCCCCAGCGCCTCCCAAGCAGCAGGCCCTAGCCGCAGAAATGCGGCCGCGCGGCCGAGCCAGGGCCCGGGGGTGGGGCCGCCTGCCAGTGTTTTTCCAGTTCCCCCGGTAGCTCCGGGCCGCATTTAGAAGCCGGGGAAACTGGGCCGAGGCCAGTGTCAGGGCACCAGAGGCCCTCGCGGCCTGCGGAGCACTGCCAAGCGGGAGGCCAAGCCAGGGCAGGAGTGGGCAGAGGGGCAGGGGGCGGGGGGGGGGGGGGGGGGGGTTGGGGAAGGGCATCTTAACCCACACAGTCGTCCCAAAAAAGACAGAGCTTCCAGACAGCAACTCTGGCTTCCTTAAAAAATGATTCTCATTTCTGAAAACGCGGAGTACCTACTAAGTGCCAGTGCCACTGCCAGCGCCGAAAGATCCCTGGAATTCCCACACAGCTTCTCCCTCCCAGAGCTCTCGGTGTAGCTAGGGAGGTAGGGAAGCGCTCCCGTGACTCAGCCCCGGCACGATGTGGAAATGAAGTTTAAACAAAGGGCACCTAAGAACAGAGAGATTAATTCTGCTTTGAGAGGAAACTAGGTAAGTTTTTCAAAGAGCTGGCCCTTGAAGCCGCCTGAGGTGAAAGATGAGGTCAGCAGGGAGAGATAGGATTAGGAAGGTGAAGGGAAACGCAGAGACAGGTAAATATATAGGTCCAGTTTGGGGGAATTTCAAGAAGTTTGCCTTGGTTGTTGCATTTGAATTTTCAAATATATAAATTGGCTTAGAGGTCAAAAAAAAAGAGGGCCAAGGGGCCAGCCTGGTGGCATAGTGGTTAAGTTCTCACCCTCGGCTTGGGCAGCCCAGGGTTGGCAGGTTCAGATCCCCCCAGAAAGGGACATTGCACCACTGGTCAGGCCATGCTATGGCGGCGTCCCACATAAAATAGAGGAAGATTGGCACAGATGTTAGCTCAGTGACAATCTTCCCCACAAACAAATTTTAAAAAAGAGGGCCAAGTTGTCTGCTTTGGTCCTTGGCTTACTGCAGAATAGCTCAGGGGTTAAACGTTGGTGCTCTGGCTTCAGATTGCTTAGGTTGTAAGATCAAGGCAAATTACTTACTTTTGTGTGTCTCATTGGTGATTTAGGGCTAGTAGCGAAGTATTTGATGGGGTTGTGAGGATGGAAGGAGTAAATGCACATAAAGCAATTGGAATGGTGCTTGGCACATAAGCCCTCAATGCATGTCAGCTAGTCTGATTCCTAAACAACCATGGAGAGAGATGCTCACCAAACAAGAAAGCCAACCCTGTCCTCTGCCCAGTGGTTCCAGGATCGGCTCATAATTGCTCCATGCCCCATGTGAAAGGACAACTGCTTCTCCCTTAGTTTCTGAATTTCAGGTATTCATTCGATAATTATTGAACCAAGTACTATGGGAACAAAGGGAGGAGAAGGACGTGGTCTCTGTAGCCATAAAGCTCACAGTCTAGTAGGTGACAGACCAGAAAAAAATTAATTACTCTGTGTTAAGTGTCATAAAAGAGGAGTAGTGTACACTGTGGTACAAAAGAAGATGACATGTCACACCAGGTAATTTTGGGGTCCTCCAGATTATGATTAATCTTTGTGAATTTTCGTGACCCTAGAAATTATTGGCACAGCAAATAACTAGTCAAATTCAGAATGAGCAAAATCACTTTGATGTGGTCAAGCAACTGGACTGGGAGTGAGAGTCCTGGTTCCAAATTGGCCACTACCTGTGAGATGCTGAGCAAGTCCCCTTAAGTGTCTGAGCTTCGGTTTCCTCCCTCACAAGGTGAGAAGGTTGGACCGGAAGTCTCCAAGTCCTTTTCAACTCCACGGGCTGTGATTCTGTTTCCTCAGTGTGCTTCTGTGTGCCTCTGTGCTTTGACACAGGCTCTGTGCCTGTGAGACCTGATGTCGGGCATCTTTCAAAACTTTCCAGCAAGGTCCTGGGATGCTTTTACAACCAACTATTTTCATCGGCAGTTAAAGGTGTGGAAACAGACCTGAAGGATGGGCATTATAGTTCCACTGTTGCAAGAAAATAGGACACGTATTAGGTTCTTGGAGACCTGCCATGTTAGTGGGAATCACGTTCGCTGTGTGGAACCTCAAAGGAAGACCTCATCTGACAGGATTTGCTCACGTATCTGCTACTAAGGCCCCGTCCTTTGCTGTAATATCTTGTTATCTTACTCAGAAAACAGAGTAACAAGAGTTAGAAATATCACCACTTTCCCTCTTCGTCCTAAAAAATTTCTTCCCATCCTTTTCAGTTGCCCACTCTTTTTCTGAAAAGATAATGTGGTCTATTGGTCACGATGACTCTTTCCATTTAGGAAAGATATATCCTTGGCTGGCTAGAGTTTTTACACTAGTACACTTACTGAACTAAGTAAACTGACTGAATTAGTCTGATTAAACAAGAACGTCAGTCTGACTTAGTGAAAAATCTGAGTTTTAAATATCCTATAGGTAAAGCCATAAACTTTGCAAATACTTGTAGCAAGTCTGAATTCATAGTTTACAGAAGCGCTTGCTTTCATTAAACTAATGCATTAAAGTCATTTAAAGAATGTATTCTCTTAAGCAGGTTAAACATAGCTCTTGCAATATTATTTATACTATAAATCTTTACAGTAAGGATAAGAGGAGCCGTGATTGCAGCCCAAGTAAATAATTGAAGTTTAAATTAATAATAAGGCTTTACTGTAGGTATTCTTTCTATGCCTGGATATGTTACCAGTTGTAATTTGCCTTTAGTCAAGCAGGAATCAATGCATTTTTTTCTCTTAGAATTGCAAGTATCACTTAGTGATAGCAATGTTACCTAAGGAGAGCTATTTGCAACTTACTATTTTGTTATTCACAAATGTGATCTGTTTTCATGTTAAACTGACTTTGCTAGTTTAGTCATCAACATGAGACTTGAAATTTATAAATCCTGTTTACAAAAAACTCTAGCCTACAGAAAAACTACTGTGATTGACAAACACCACCACCCAAAACCTCATGTTTTCTGCTACAGTTTCTCTTCTACCAGCTTTTCCTCTTAGCCTTAAAATTGTCCCCATGGTGTCAAAATGTAAAACAGGAATATTATTCCTTAACAGGGCCAGAAGAGGGCAAACGCAATGTCAAATCAGTTTCAGAAGCATCTGCCATATATGACATTTAGGAGTAAAGGTGAGTGTAAAGATGCTTAAGTCATTTCTTCCTTTTAGTGAACACTCAGGAGAGATCTGGGGTCAGGATGGGACACAAAAACATAAAGAAAGGCTTCTCACGTCCCAGATTTGTGAAGAACAAATACTCTTGAACATGCAAAGTTATTCTTTCCTGTGTTTGCTCCATAATTAGGACCCATATGATTATTTTTATACAAATAGAATGTTGGAGATAGATATTTCCATTAAAACTCCACCTAACAGAGTAATTGTGGAATTGGCCATTCATGGCTTCCAGAGGAGAACAAGTCTCTAAAAAAACTGAAACTAAAAACTCACTTGTGTTATTTTGGTTTTCTTGTTTTGGAGTTGGGGGGAGTGACGGGGGGGGGGGCACCACGATTGGAGGGGGCCCATAATCTATGATCCTCTGGAAATGTCTGAAACTGCTTTAGTGGGATCTCTTTGAGATTTCATTTTAAATTCAAAATAGGGACGATCCATACAAAGGAGAAACATTTTGAAACATTTTAATGCTGGGAGCTGTTCAAAAAGGGTAACTTCAATGTTGTTCTTGCCTCAGCTATTCACAGAGCTCCTACATCAGAAAGCTAATGCTATCATATTTACACACTTACACTGGTTTACAAATAGAAGTTGGATTTCAAACAATTGATAGTCTTGAGATACGGCAATCAGTTTCCAACCTGATGTTGAGCTGAATTCTACTTAATTCTTAAAAAGCCAAGTTTTCATGTTTAGCATACAACCTCCAGCTAGGCATCCAGATCTCAGCTCTGTGCTTTCCCTCATCTGATGGGTCCCTCCTCAGCCCTTCTTCCACTGCACTCTCGGGAAACTTGTTCTGTTGTAAATAAATGCCCTCCACCTGCAGCCTGGGTGTGAACCCCCTCATGCCTGGTTCTGCTTTTCTTTTGAGCCTGCTGGACTGATGACTCTTCCTTTTCCCCTCCTCAGATGTGAGGAGGGTGGGAAGCAGGGTAGAGGATGGAGAGCACAAGCACCTGGCTGGGGAGTGGGATGCCGTGAGTTGGCTGGGAAGCATGGCTAGGGGTTAGAGACACATCTCTGCCTCCTGTACCCTGGCAAGACCACGGCTCCTCCTTCCTCAGGTGAAAATCCTTTCCTGGTGCCGTCCAGCTCATCGCCTGCCTTCTCCCCTTCAGCTTACCTTCCCCTGACTCCCTCCCTCCCTCCTTTCTCAGGGACTGTCCCATCCCTGGCCCCATCAGGGAGGTGGCCCACAACACATCTGCTTTTATTCCTGAATTTTCAACCTCTCTTACTGTTTTGACTTTTTTCCTCAGCATATAAACACATTTATTTCTCTACCATCTTTCAGAGCCAGCTTCTCCAACTTGCACCTCGCCCTCTACCTGGGATTTCTCTCCTCCTGACGTCTCGCTGGGACCCTCCACTGCCTCACTTCTCCCTCTGCCACCCTTGCAGCCAGGCTTCTGTTTCCCCCTCTCTGCTGACACGCTGTGGTCAGGGCAGCTCAGTGGACAAACCAGATGGTCACTTTTCTAGCCTTTCCTCTGTCAACATTTGTGAGGTTGTGACCACATACAAACTCCATCCTGGAAATTCCCCCCTTCCTTAGCCCCTGTGGCATCTCTTTTTCCTGACTTCTTCCAACCTCTCTCGAGACTTCTCAACATCCATCATGGGATTCCCTCTACCCACCCCATTGAGGTCCCTGAAAATTCTACCCATGTCCTTTTGCTCTTGTCACTCATCCACCCATGGCAGTGATCGTCATCTGCATGACGAAGACCACCAAATCTGGTATCTTCATTCCAGAATTGATTTCCTGAGCTCCGGACTGTGGATCCTGCTGCCCACAGGACAGCTCCACACGGAAGTGAGTCTCAAACTCACTTCATGACCCCGTTCCCATCTCTAGGAGGTGCTCTATCCCTGTTTTCCAGGCTCAACGTGTCTTTCTCAACCCCACCACTTATCTCCTCCCTGCATCCCACTGGTCACCAGCAACCATCAGGCTTCCCTGTCTTGTGAATCTCAACCCCTGTTGTCATTGCCTTTGTGCAGCAGTTTCAAGTATTTTGCTTTCACCTCCTTCAGACTGATCTCCTCACCTTCAGCCTTGCCTCCCTCCAACCCATCAGTCATACTCCAGTTGTATATCCAAACAACCACGCCTCTGTGAGGAAACTTCCAAAGCCTTCCTATTGCCTACACAACCAGAGAAACTTGCGTGCTGTGCTCCTGGCCTACTCTCCCACCCTATTCCCTACCAGAAAGCTGCATCCTGTCCATGTCCCACCCACACACAAAGCTGCTTTAGTGTCCTGAGCCCTGCACGCTCTCTCTGGCTTCTATCCCTCTGCATACATTGTCCCTGTGCTGTAACTGTCCCTTCTCCATTCTTCATCCAGAGGCTTCCTACGTTATATGTCCTTCAAGACTTTGCTCGATTCACCTGCTTCTGGAAGCCCATCCTGATGCCTCCAGTTCCCTGCTCTGACCCCTGTCCCTGGAGCATCTTGCCCCCTCCTGGGGCATCTAACACAGCACTGCTGACACTGGATTATAGTATCCATTTATCTGTCTCCCCAACTAAGACTGTGCAAGTTTTCGAAGCAAAAACAACGTATTTTTCTGTACTCCCAGCCTGCGGCCCAGTGCCTGCGATATAGAAGTCATTCTGGAAGCTATATAAGACTAGTACAGTAGGAAGGAGGGTATTAATAAAAATAACAACTCGTATTTGAATAATATTTTAAGATTCACAAATTGTTTTCACAAACACCGTCTCATTTGATCCCAAAAACAATCCATGTGGGTAACTAGGACTGGTAATGTTATCCTCATAGCAAATGTGGATAATTAGTCTCAAAGAGAGTAGGTGGTTTGGCCAAGGCGACAGCTGGAAAGTAACAGAGGTGGGTCTCTGGAACCCACATCTTCCGGCTCTGGTGCCAGACTTCCCTCGTTCTTCGCAGAAATGGGCAGGCCTGAGCCCCACTCCCCCCAGCCCATCTGTGTTTGCGTGAGTACCCTTCCCTGCTGACTGCCAAGGGCAAATGAACCTGGACTCAGTCTCCATGGTCCACGCACTTTTGCTACCTATATATCCAGAACCAATTGGGAGCAGCTGGAACTCTGTTCTCCGCACTCCTGCTTCATGGCCTTAACACGCATAACTAAAATCTCTGAGGGCATGGGAGCTGCAGGTTCCTTCCTTCCTCCTGTCTTCCAAGTGGCATGAGAATTCATACAATCAAAGGCATGTTTTTTCAAACATAAAGATTAATGATCCTCAGCACAAATGAATTACCAGGAATTTTTCAGAATCAAAAATTATAGAGAGAATGGGAAATTAAATCTTAAACTTGAAGAAGTAAGAAAAGTATCAGATTTTGAAGATCATATTCGTGTGACTGGTTTGAAAAAGAGTCATCCTTTCGTAGGTGAATGAGTCACACTGTGATCCAGAGAAACCAGTGGGAAAAGCATATAAGGGTGTAACGGGTGATTCCAGAGCACCAGCTATTGGTGAGGCCACACTAGAAACACTGCCAGTACGGTGTGGCTGTTTGCAACAAGATCAATAGAGTCTCTGTACGCAAATGTCCCCCAGCCACAAAGCGGTTACTGACTTTCCAGATATAATTTGTCTGGGCTTTTCTTTCCTGTCTGTGACTGCTGGTGTTTTGCATGCCAGTTTCGTGGTAAATCACAATGAGAGTTTATTACCTGAGGGATTTCTTTAGGAGAGATGTTACAGTTCGTTCAGGTCACCTGCCGCTCAGGATTTGGTCCCTGAAGGAAGGGGTATCCTGCCCCAGCACAGGTCACTGGCCCCCAAAACAGCCTCCAGTGGGGGCTGGCTGATCAGTCATTCACCTAGGATTAGTGCAAAGCATACTCTGTGCCAGGCACCCTTCCTGGCACCAGAGTTTCTGGGGCAAACAAGATATGCAGGCCGACAGTTCTCTAAGGCCACACGTTCCACCATGGAGAAGACAACAAAAAAGAGAATAAATAAATGAAGGAGAGAATGTCAGCTCATAGTAAATGCTATGAAGAAACTAAAATAGGGCGCTGTGAGAGAAGGGGACTGAAGTAAGACTGGGGGTCCATCTCAGAATGGATGATCAGGGACGGCCTCACTGAGAAGGGGACTCCTGAAGCCAAGAAGGCCAGTACAACAAAAAGCCCAACCAAATTTGGCAGGCCCAGTCAGTGAAGGTGGAAAATGTCCCCACTGGCCAGCCTAGGCAAGGTTTATGAAAGGCTGACCATGGTGCCCAGGGCCACGAATAGGGCCAGTGTCATTTGCTGCTGTTTTTATGATAATACAATTACAAAAACTTCTCCACAGTTGGCAAAGCACTTTAAATATTGGAGGTGGAAGCTAATTCAGAGACAGCTGATTCAATCCCTTTGTTTCCTGCATGAATGAGTGGGGTCTGTGGCACTGGCGGGCTTTGCATTCATTTGGTCATTCCGTAGACATCCTCTGAGCTTTCCCTTTGTGCTCGGTGTGGGGCTGGGAACCCTGGGGGATGCAGAGGTGAACAAAATGGGAAAGGCCTTCAAGGAGATCGTAGTCTAGTGAGGAACAGGTGTGTAGGCCACCTAGGAGGAAAAGTGCCAAAAGCCATCCTTCCAGGACCCCACCTGCATCGAGACAGAGGCGGAGCCAGGACTAGAATCCCGGGCGCCAGACTTCCAGACCTGGGCTTTTTCTGCTTCAATTCTTTTTGTTTTTTTCTTTTGTTCAAATCTCTCAGCTTTGTATTTACTGTTATTTCCACCTGGAAAAACTTCCCCTGTCCCCAGCCCACCCTCGCCTGTCTACCTGGTTGATATTTAGCCTTCAAGTCTCACCTTAAGCTGTTCCTCCCCAGAGCCCTGCCTGAGCCTCCTCCCCGTGGATTTTCCTGCTGTGTTCGCACTGTGTGCTGTGCTGCCATGGGTGTTTCTCCCATCGACCCGCTCATCGCACCGCCCGTGAGTTGTCCTTCATGGTCGCACTGCAGCCTCAGGAGCTTTACAATGTCTGGGACACAGTAGAGGTCAATGAAGTTCTGTTGAGTAAGTAGGCAAACAGGCAAATATATTGAGCTTGCGGGGGCCCCCCCCCGCCCCCCCAGGCAGTCTTTGTCTCTGCCTGTCCTCCCTTCTTCCTCGCCTCCCTCCCTCCTTTCCTTTCCCATCTCCAGGCACCATATCCAACCCCAGTGCACCTGCTTGCTCCACCGGGCTTCCCCGAGACCTGCCCCACAAAGTGCCAGGGAGACTGTTCGCACCGCGCTTACCCGCCACCCAATCTGGGCATTCTGGTTTGGTGAGCGACAGGAGACCCAAGAAGAGCCCTGACTGAGCCCGTTTCTCCCAGCTGCATCCCTGTGCAAAGGACGGGGAAGTCCTCTCTGCAACCCTGTGAATAAGCACAGGTCAGCCCCACAGGGCCACCCATTCCTTAGCAGTTTCCTAAGCACCCCAACAGCACCCACTCACACACTAAGACTGGGAGGGACACACTGGAGCTGTCCGAGTGGCTGTGTCAAGAAGAATATGGGTGTGGTTTCTTTTTTTCCTTTCCTCACTTTCCAAATACTCTGTAGAGTGGTTATGCTACTTTTATAACTGAAATGTTTATATTTTTTAAAATAAGTCTGACAATAGCTTAGAGAAAGTCTCTCCCTTTTCTGAACGCCAGCTATACTGATAGTCGGTACAGCTCAGCTCGGCATTTAACTATTATCTTCCTGACCATCTTGCTCAGGTCTCTCACTGCTAGACTGGCACACGAGACAATCTGATGCTTTTTGCTGCATCCCTCTGCTACGATGAACCCAGGGCCTGCCTGGCATGTTGCGGCTGCTCAGCAAACATTGCTGGGCTTCTTCGCTTGTGCACCAGGAGTGAGTCAGCCCCAGGGCCTCAGCCTGAGGACTGAGGAGAAGGCTCCTCTCCTTCTCGGCCCTGCTTGACCTCTGGCTCCACTCTCTTCCCCAGTCATGACGGCTAACGAGTGTCTAATAAGTCTCTGAATTCAGCTCTCCAGTGGATTAAGATGGAGTCAATTTTGTTGTCATTCGCCCAGTGGAGAGGTGGAGTTTTTTTTCCTCCCTTGGTTGTGGTTGGGCCCTGTGACTGTTTTAACAAATAGAAGGCGGCAGAGGTGCCACTGTGCCACTTTCAGGCCTAAGCTTAAGAAGAGCTGGCAGCCTTTGCTTTTGTACGCTGAGGAGCCCTGAGCTGCCACGTACGAAGTCAGCTACACTGATGAGGAGAGCAGGTAGAGCAGCCACATGGAGAGGGAGAGACCTCAAGACTACATGGAGAGAGCTGCCATCCCAGCGTCCCAGCTGAGCCCAGCCTTCCAGCCACCACGGCCAAGGCGCCAGACATGCCAGGGAGCCATCTTGGATTTTGCAGCTGATGGAGTCTGAAGAGGACTGTGGCACAGCCAGTGACATGGAGAGCAGAAGAGTTGCCCAGCTGAGCCAAGTCAACCCACAGAATGAGGAGAGAAAATAGAATGGCTGTTTTTTGAAGCTTATCAAAGCTGGCTCCCAAATAAAACCAACACAACCTGTTGATAAGACACAGCTGAGTTAATTGCTTATCGCAATAAGGGAGAACACCACCCGGCAAAGCTTTGGCAGTGTCAGAATTTACTGATAATTAGAAGCTTGATTTAAGGCAGTCTTTCAGTATGGGAACATGGTTAGAATTGGGTAAGAATCACCATGTAAGAATCCAAGATTGGTTGAAACAGCGAAGCAAGGATTTCCAGGCGAAGAATTCAAAGAATCTTAGGGCACAAGCTGTCTGTTGATGTTTCCCATTGGGGAGTTGAGAGGAAGTTCCTTTAATGAACCATCAAACCCTTTCCCCGGGCAGGGGACTCCTGGAGATATAAAGTTATACTAACGAAGAAAGAGGAATATTAAAGTTCTGCTAATGAAGACAGAGAGATAGCATGAAGTCATGTTAATATAGACAGTAAGATGTGGTTTATGTTCTCAGTGTCCAGGCTGAATGTGGGACTAGTGGATTTTAGTTCTCAAGCCACTAAGTTTGGAGAAGGTTTGTTACACAGCAATTAAGGATCAAGACACTCCCAAAACCTTGAACTTCTCAATGTTTCTGTATTTCTCAATTCATTCATTCATCACATATTTATTGAACACCCATTATGTGCCAGACATGGCACTAGGCACCAAAGATATAAAGGAGAATAAGATAAATACAGTCCCTGCTCTCTCGGAGCTTAGATTATAGTCAGGAGTTGGATTATAGTCAGGAAGAGATAGACAATAAAACATTAAACCAGGGACCAGCCCAGTGGCTCAGCAGTTAAGTTTACACGTTCTGCTTCAGCAGCCCAGCGTTCACCAGTTCAGATCCCAGGTATAGACCTATGCACCACTTGTCAAGCCATGCTGTGGCAGGCGTCCCACATATAAAGTAGAGGAAGATGGGTATGGATGTTAGCTCAGGGCCAGTCTTCCTCAGCAAAAAGGAGGAGGATCGGCGGCAGATGTTAGCTCAGGGCTAATCTTCCTCAAAAAAAACCACATTAAACCAAAAGTTAAGGTAATTTCTATACTGATGACATGTTGTGAGGAAAATAGTGTAATGAGCTAGAGTGTTGTTGGGGGAAGGAGAGAGTGCTGTTTGAGAAAGAGTGGTCAGAGAAATCCTCTTGAGAAGATGACCTCTGGGCTGGATGACCTGTGAATGGTGGAAGGATCCAAAGGGTCAAGATCTCCGTAGAGAACACTAAGGTGGGGGCACGGCCAGGGCAAAGTCCACAAGACAGGAAGAGAACTGCCGTTCTAGGGAACAGAAAGGCCAGCGAGTACAAAACATGCTGACTGCAGGGAACAGGGCCCACGTGGAGGCTGGAAAGGCTGACAGAGGTCAGATCACATAGGGCCTTGACTGTCATACTGAGGAATTTGGATCTGAGTCTAAGTGCCATGGGAAGCCACTGGAGCAGTGCTGCCCAGTTGAGATCAAATGTGAGCCAAGAGCGTAATCTTAAATTTTCTAGTAGCCACGTTTTTAAAGTAAAAAGAAACAGGTGGAATTAATTTTAATATTTTATATAACCCAGTATATACAAAATATGATTTCGACATGTAATCCATCTGCAAAATTATTAATAGGATAATTTACATTCTTTTTTTGGTACTAAGTCTTTGAAAGAGGTGTATATATTATACTTACAGCACTTCTCAATTCAGACTGGCCACATTTCAAGTGCTCCCTAGACACCTGTGGCCGATGACTACTGTACTGGCCAGAGCACTGGAGAGTCTAATGGTCATCGTCCTCCTGGATATCCAGGCTCCGAGCTATCTTTCATTTCTCCCTTCCCATCACAGCTACCTGCCACCATCATCCACCATGAGCTTAGATAATTTCATCTAAATACCACAGCATCTATCCCAACATCTTTACGCCGGCTTAAGCATCTCCAATGTTTTGCACATGGGTTATTGCTACATCCTCTGATTTTGACTTTTTGCCTTTGTTCTACCTCCCCAATCTCTCTCCCCCAGACTTCTGATATGTTCTGCTGAAGCACCGCTCCATCTTCTCCCTTCTCCCCTTCAAATTTGCCAAAGCTCCCGCTGCCCCTTGAAGTCTGAACCTGTGGAAGGCCTACAAGACTGCTCAGGAAGCAGTCCCATCCCTCTTTTTGACCTTCTTTCCCATGGCTCCTTTTATATCACACAGTTCAAACCCTGCACCCAGCCTGGTCCACGTCATCACACTTGCCCCAGTGACTTATGAAAGTAATGAAAATAATCTTGTTTTTTTCCCCCAAATATTCTTAAACACCATGTAAAAATCGCAGTCAGACATTGAAAGCTTTCAGGATTTGTTTCCGTTTATTGTTTCCCTTTAATAGTAGTTTTCCTCTCTGTACAAAGCTGTTCTCTATTTTTTTCTTATTTGATAGTTTTTATTTTGTAAAGGTTTTTTTTTTTTTTCTTTTAAAGGCAATTCCAGTGACCTACAACATTTGGATAGGAGTCGCCTGCTTGTTGCTTGATTTCTTGTTTGTTCTCACCCCAGAAGTCAACTCTTAGCAAAAGTGATGAACGGCAAATGTACGCCTGTAATCAGGGGTCATTCTGGACATGTGTGTGTGTGTGTGTGCACGCAAAATTTTAAGCGGAAGCATCCTGAATTGTATTTTGAGCAACTTATGACATCACTTGAAATTACAAGAAGCACCATGGGATATAACAAGTCCAGGCTGGGAATCTCTACAATCCTCCTTGACTTTGGTTAAGACCTTGTAAGAGCACCTTAGCCACCATCTTTGAAGCATGGTAGAAGGCCCATCCTCATGTTTTTCTTTTTCCCCTAGGTTGAAACATTTAAGTAACTGAATATGTAATTTTTTGCAGACCCCACTCCAAACGAGACATTGAAACAAAATTCACATGATGTCCACATGCCAGTACATGTCACACAGCTGCTCTTGGCTATTTATGGATGTGAGATATTACCTCCAGAGTTAGACTGGAAGTGAACTGAGTCATAAATTGTTATCGAAGGAAGCGTGCACTTGCATCTCTGGAAATTAATATTAACAGGCAAAGGCTTCCCAAGCCTGTTCCAGCTGGAGTCGCCATCCCCTGACAAGTCTTGTCC
Source organism: Equus przewalskii (assembly GCF_037783145.1). Lineage (NCBI taxonomy): Eukaryota > Metazoa > Chordata > Mammalia > Perissodactyla > Equidae > Equus > Equus przewalskii. The sequence continues at coordinate 32,723,056 of NC_091848.1, forward strand.
ACTAACTTCGTGTGGCTCGATTATAACTTGGTTTGGGAGCCTTCTTCAGATTTGCATGTGTTTGATTGTAAATGGAGATCTAACAGCGAACACTTTTTGCTGGTCTAACAGACATATGAAGGCACTTCTTGCCAGACCGCAGGGTGCAGGGCTTTGCTGAGAAAACCTGCAAACAAATCTCATAAAGCTCATGGCTCCCGAGGCCACCTAGAGTCCCCGTCTTCATCTTTTTCAACCTCCTCCCAACACTAAACTCTTACTGAGCACCTACTCTGTGCTGTCACTATAGAGAGACAGATGAATGAGACAGCGGCCTCTCAATCTCTGGGGAATTGAGGTGTAAATACAGTATTTTTTGAAGGGGCCCCCTGAGGTAACTCAAGCAAAACGAATGCTTCTTTTTGTAAAGACTGGGGCTTCCAGGCAGCTGGGCAGGCGAGAGCAGCTGGAGATGCAGAGCAGAGGGGAGAAGAGGCTCCCTGCCTGGGTGCGGTGTTGAGAGGGAGGGCAGAGAGAGGCCGGGCCTGACTGGTTTCAGGAGCTAATGAGTCACAGCCATCAGTCAGTCAATCGTGGCCCAGGAAACGCTGCCTCTTTAAATACCCTGGAGGGGCCAGATGGAGCCAGAAGAACCTGACCTGGAGATGGGCCCTGCCCCAACTCATGGTGACCTTGGCAATGTCCCTTGCACTCATTTAACTCCAGTTTCTTTATCTGTAAAGTCAGAGTGTTGGATCCTTTGATCCCGGGGCTCCTCCAATTTTGAGACCACAATCCCCTGATTTGCCCTCCCAAGAGGCCTGCCCCTGAATAGGTGTCTATATGTGCAGATAATGTGAACTATGGAAGCTTTATGCCAGGTGTTGCAATTAGATGCTTATGATTCATGAGGTGCAAGCATACATGATATGCCCCAGGACACAGAGCCTCTTTCAGGCTCTCATTTATCCCGCCTGTCCCCAGTCTCTGCCCCCTCCTGATTTCTACCTCCTTTGTCTCCCTCTACTCCCCTCTCTGTTTGGTTCACGTTTTAATCATCCATTCATTCAACAAATACATTTAGCACCTACCATGTACTGTGCACTACATCAGGCACCACAATCGATCCGAACCCCACTCTGAGGTGAACTTTCTAGGTGGAAAGGGAGGAAGAGAAGGCAGGGAGGGGGCCCGGGAGACTGGGCTCTCCTGTGCTGTCAGGCTGGACTCAGGAATCTGATGCTCGGCTCTTGAGCTCCGGGAGGGCCCTCTCCTACTGTGCGCGGGCCTGCTGCAGCGGCCATCGATTTTCTGGATTTTCAACAGATTTCCTGGAATGGAGAGAGAAGGATCTCCCACCACACTTCAGACTCAGCATTTCGAAATGAAAGTCGAGATTCCCTGCTTCTCACATCATTGCTCTCCCCTCAGTTAGAAGGAATCTCCCTCCTTCCTCTCTCCAGTGAAAGCCATTTCAGTCCCTTTGGCCTCCTGACACTCAAGGATATTTGGGTCTGTTGATGGGCTACAGAGGAGACAAGTGACCCCAAGAAGTGGAAGGGCGAGAGTGGTTGTGACAAGCAAGCGAGGAGGGGCACTGGCCCACCAGCAGAGGATTAAAGCAGCAGAAGGAAGTCGTGTGGGGGGCAGGAGAAGGCCCAGGGCTCATTGGAGTGAGGCTCCTGGCAAAGCCTGCCATGGGGAGCTGAGTAATCTGGCTTTTAGGGTTCAGGTTACTTGACAGCAGCTGGCATTTCTCTGCCGCCTCCAAGTCACCTTCTTTCCCCTCCCTGTGGCTCCTTGTTTGCTTTGAACTGGGAGAGGCTGTTATGGAATCTAATCAATGCTCAGAGGTGGAGGACACCAACCTGAGAAGACATGGGGCGAGCTCCCCCCAAGACCGTGGACAGAGCAGGCAGACCTGGGCTCCTGCTGGGGTTAAGGCCCTCCCACCATCCCCAGTCAGATCTGGAGATTAACAACCCCACCCCATTCCCCCTCCCCTATGGGAGTGATCACCTTTCCCTTCTGGACTTTGAGAGGCGCCGTCTTACCCTCATTCCTCTTTGTGCTGAGGGGTGTTCCTATATGTAATTACGCAGGCGGTGAGGGCAGGAAGAGGGAGTGTGGAACCAGGAAGCCCAAAGTTTTGCAGCCTCCGAATGAAAGAAGACAAATTCTGAGCTGCGGTGGAGAGGATTGTTTAAAAGCAGAAATGAGTTGGGGTGAGAGAGGAAGGTGGTGGATGTCGAGAGAGACTGATTTACCATGTTCTGGGCACAGACAGAATCTTGGCCCCCTCTCTCTGCAGCCGGATCTCAGGGCTCGCTCGGCCTGAGAATCTCAATCGCTCAACCTCTCTCCTCCTCGCCCCCTCCCCCACCCCTCTCCCTCGCCATCTCTCCCTTCTGTTGCTTCAGTGGTTTGCATCGTCATCTGCCAAACTCCTCAGAACCTGCTATGCACTTCAGCCCCAGCTGTATGTCTTCCTCTGCACTCCAGGAACTGCACAAATAAACCGCTGAGAACAGAGCCCTCCTCACCACAAACAGCACGCGGGCTTCTGCTCAGCCTCTGTGGCCTTGGACCGGCTCCTGGGAAGGGCCCCTGCCTGGGGACAAGCACCGTCACAGCCACAGCCTGCCTCTCTCAAACACTCAGCCATGGGGAGCCCCTGCCTCCCAGATGAAGGGGCAGCTCGGTGGGAAACAGTCGGCTGTGCCCACAGCCACCCTCACCCTGGGCTAAGCCGGGTCCAAGGCATACGGCTTCTCTCCCGGGGGACCAACCATGCAACTCAGTGACCTTGAGAAAGTTATTTTAGCCTCTGCAGACTTCCCTTTCCCTGTTTTTAAATAGATCAGAGATTTATGCCGTTTAATTCACAAAGGAGCTGCATGGAAAAAGGCTGATTTGTTCTGAAGGACTTTGGCTTCCTGAGAGGAACCCAAGGTTCTAGGAAAGCTCCTTGAGCTGCTAGATACCTGTGTATGCTCATGCATGGTGCACAGATGGGTCCATGCTCTCGCCACATCCATTCACCCACTGGGCTATAACCCTGGGCTATTGTTGCATGCACTGCTGGGTCCCCTGCAATGTAGCACTTGGAATAAAGTTAATGCTCAATAAATATTTATTGAATGAATGCACTTGACAAATATTGCCTCTGTCCCCTCCTTGTGCCCATCACTGTGCCCAGAGCTTAGGGACAGCCTCACAGTCCAGGAGGAGACAAACACGTAAACAAATACAGCCGGTCTATTACTGGGTGCCAGGACAAAAAAGACTACAGGGCACAGGGAGGCCTCAGGAGAGGGAGAGCTCAGCTCTGCCCTGTGGCAGGAGGCAGCGACAGGGAGGGGCAGCTCTGAGCTTTGAAGGAACGGGGGAGTTCATTTGGTGGACTAGAGGGGAGGTGGTGGGGGACAGATATCTTCCAGCAGAGGGAATGCATTTTCAAAAGCACAGAGCCCTGAAACAGCATGGCAGCGTCAAGGCACCACGACTGTCCCTCCCTTGGGGCTGGACCACAGGAGGGAAGCAGAGCATTAGGAGATGAGCAGGTGAGGAGAGAGGCTGGATAAGGAGGGCTGGATCCTCTTTTCCAACATTTTCAAGTGATTCCTATGCTTAATTTCAACCTTCTTCTTAGGCCCTTGAAATGTAGTTGTGTTATTTTCCTCTCTGCTGATTGAGGGACTGTATAAGCATGATGGGCTTACAAACCCCTCACAGTAACTCTGAGACTTCCCCCACCCTATGCTGTCTCTACATCGAGCCCCACATGTTGGAAAGGATTCCTTAGGGGGCCATATAATTTATCATCCAAACTGGTTCGCTTTGGAGGAGTGAATGGGGTCACTATGAATAATTGCACCAGGGCAACAAGCAAGAACTAGGACCATTCTGGGCAAACCAGGACATATAGTCATTCTAGCTAAAGACCTCGGGCCGCCGTCGAAGGGTTTTATAGAGGTCAACCGTGTGATCAGATTCATGTCATTGGAATTGAGTTATTCTCTCTCCCTCATTTCTTCACAGAACAGAGGGACTAAGAGGATAAGGATGGTTCAGATGGTCCCAGAGGCCCTTTCCAGGTTTAGTATTCTATAAATCTGTGTTTGGCAGGCATTTGAACAGTCAGAGAGAGGGTTAGATAAAACGTAACCTCAAGGAAGTTTTGGAGGTGGACTGCTCAACCTAAACCATGAGGATCCATACCAATATCCTGTGTTTTTAGTTGAAACCCAATAAAAGTGCCCAAGAAAAACACGCCCAAGGAAACTCCACTCATCCACCCATCCAGGAAGGGAAAGGCGATGCCCATGAAAACATTCCAGTGAGATTAAAACCCCGCTGCCAATCAACCTCTCCCATAAGTCCTAGCCCTCCCTTTCACCTCCTCCTGACTCTGGTAGCAAGCAGGCAAGATGTGATTGCATCTGTAAAAGGATGTGAGCATGAAGTGGTCACGTTAGTGATGTTGGTTCAACTCCCGTAACAATCCTCTCCCTCTTAAAAAACCTGTCTTAAAAAAAAGTTTTCATGGCCCCTCATTGCCTGGAGAATTAAACACAAACTCTTCAGCCTCCCTTTCAAGAGCCTCTACAATATGAAGACCACCCACTATCTTCATGCAGCCTTTCTTGCAATCCTATTGGAATTCTTGCTGAATATACTTTATATTATTCTCTCTAGTTGATAACTCATGTTCTCTCTACTCTCTACTTGTCAAAATCCTGCCAATAAATTTCATCTCTTCCATGAAGCTTGTCTTTCCTCCTCCCTCTCTTCAGGTTATCTAAAGAACTTTCCAAACTCAATAATAAGAAAACAAACCAACCAATTACAAAATGGGCAAAAGATTTAAACACACATTTCATCTTAAGAAGAATATGGATGGCATATGAAAAGATGTATATTATTAGTCATTAGGGAAATACAAATTAAAATCACAATGGGATACACACCCATGAAACACCCACTAAAACTAGTCTAAAACTAAAAAGACTGACTATATCAAGTGTTGGCAAGGATGGAGATCGGATTCTGGTTAGCATAACCAGAACTCCCACACACCACTGGTGGGAATGTTTTTGAAAAACAGTTCCTTAAAAAGTTAAGCATAGGCCTAACATATGGACCCACTCCTAGGTGTTTACCCAAGAGATATGAAAGTGTATGTCATTATAAAGACTTATGCCTGAATATTCAAGGCAGCTTTATTTTAATACCCAAAAACTGGAAACAATAGAAAAGTCTGTCAATAAGTGAATGGACAAAGAAATTGTAGTATATCCATACAATAGATTACTACTCAGCAATAAAATGAAATAAATTATTGATATATGCAACAACATGAATTAATCTCAAAATAATTATACTGAGTGAAAGAAGCCAGAAAGAGCAGAGTACATCCTTTATGATTCCATTTATATAAAACTCTACAAAATACAAACTAACCTACAGTACCATTAGGCAAATCAGTGGTTGCCTAGAGACTAGGGGAAAGGGAGATGAGGCAACTTCTGAGGGTGATGGATATACTCACTATCTTGTTTGTGTTGATGGTTTCAGGGTGTATACATATATCAAAACTTCTCAAATTGTACATTTGAAATATGTGCAGTTTATTTTGCATCAAATATACCTCAATAAGCCTTAATTTTAAAAATCAGACACAGTCTGTCATCTAGGAGCTCAGAGTCCTGGTCTCACCTAAGAGACACCACTTGAAGAAGAGAAGGGTTTTCATTTGTTTGTCTATTTTGTTTTAACCTCATCTAGTCCAGCATTCTCCACTCTCACTCAACCCCTGGCCTAACAAATTGACAATGCACTGCTGTTCCCACCAAGCGTCCATACCCGCTGTTTGATCACTTGAGTGGGAGGGGGACACACCTAAGTGTGATTTCTTGAGACGTGCACCAATTGCTTCTGAATCACAAGTGGATCTCTGGGATGGGATTGAGGGACTGGTCCCCAGGGCCTTAGACCTGGAAGACACCTTCAGGGTCTTCTGGTCCCACCTCCATCCAGAGTGGGAATCCCCTCTACTTTGGAGTAACCATCCTCTGCTGTCTGACAATGTCTTCTGGGATCGGAAACGCCCACTGATCACTGCATATAAAGCAACTCGCTACTTCCAATGGGGAGAAACCAGAGTAAGACAAGAGGAAGTGGAGAGCTGCCCCTGAAACCCATCGGGGTCCCTATCCTTTCATTCATGTGATTCCTTAGGAATCTTAAATTTGGGAGAAAATCAATATATTTTCAATAGTCAAATATATTTCCTTTGGCCTGTGATGGAAGAGGATGGGAAGAAGGGGAGATGGATGGATTTGAAAAATGAGATTTAAGTTGCCAACAAATTCTTTAAAAAAAAATTTGCATTCATTTCTGATCCAGTGGGCTATTTCTGTTGGTTGGAGTGGTTTATATGTTAGTTAACTCTATTTTGGTCTCTTAATGTTTCATTGCCTTGGTTTTCCCAATTTTGTGATTGAGAATCAAGAGCCCTGGCCTGCCATCCTCCTGATCAGCAACAAGGCTCATAAGAACTTTGCGTTCTGGAGAGAGAAAAAAAACTCTGTGTGGAAAGACCAGGACTATATCATTTCTATGTCACCTCGACACGTTTTCAAGCTGGGTGATTTCTCTGAAAGGGAATAATCTTTTAAGCTCTCCATCCAATCTGTTCTCAGACAGAAGTTTAAACTCTCCCCCATTCAAAGTTTATCAGACAGATCTACAGAGACTTTTCCGGGAGGATGTTTACAAAGGACTTGAGTGTTGCCAAGAAAAGAGAGAATGGGAAAGATAGCATTTCTGAAGGGTAGTTTCAGAGGCAGGGAGATTTGAACATAAAAGGACCTTTCTTTCTCTTACTAACAGGTTGTCCAAAGGCCAGAGGTGGGCAAAACCATTTGCAATTGCCAGCGAATGGCTTCGCTCTTGGAGAGGGTCCCTCATGATCACTTGAGCCAGTGGAGTTCGCCTCTTGGGGTAGGGCAGTCTTGCTCTCCCTTGTTACAGAATTGGAATTATTCCAGACATTAAAGCCCATAGTCTATTTTCCCCCACTCCTCTGCTTCCTTTTGAATCTCTTTATTTCTCTGGGAGAGCTTCTTAAAAGATGAAGTCTCGCTTAGTAGCATTGTCATATCTACGTGACAGTGTAGCAGTAACCATATGTGAATAAATTCATCTCCTTTGTGGGGAGGGGAATTCTAGAACATGGTAATTATCATATCTAATAAATCATATGATACAGGCACAGAGCATCTTGAGTATAGCTTCTGTCATATCAGAATTATTTTGAAATTGTGTACCTGTTCAGGTATTTAAAACTCTGGAACTTTCCCCCATATTCAAACATACACTAGTACACAGTTGAGTCTGGAAAACAACTTGATTTAATATACCATTTTAGGGGCTTTTATTTTTTATTATTATTATTTTTTTTTTGGTGAGGAAGATTGGCCCTGAGCTAACATCTGTTGCCAATCTTCCTCCTTGTGCTGAGGAATATTAGCCCTGAGCTAACATGGTGCCCATCTTCCTCTATTTTGTATATGGGATGCCGCCACAGCATGGCTTGATGAGTGGTGCATAGGTCTGTGCCCAGGATCCCAACTGGTGAACCCCAGGCCTCTGAAGCAGAGTGCACAAACTTAACCCCTATGCCACCGGGCCAGCCCTGGGGCTTTTTTTTTTTAGTTCTAGAAAAAGAAACACTTCTGCTGCCAGTCTTGGGAAACAGATTTTCTCTGTGATAAGAATGACTTCATTTTATCCTAGAAGAAGATGAGTTTTCATCATCACAATCAAGCAGGAGAGAAATGATTCCCAGTGAGCTGCATGACAAGTTGTGTAATTGTAGTTAATTTTAATTAACAAGCTCCATTTTTGAATTGTTAATCTCCATTCCTTTCATTTTAGTCAAGACAAAACTAAATGGATTTCCACAATGAGTTTTCCCTTCCCCCTTCAATGAACTATTCCATCTCAAGTGTCTCATAGAGAAGAAAATGAATATATCCCATTTGTCATAAAGCTGAAGTCTTCAACTGCAGGAAGAAAGACCTTGTTATTCACGGCAACGTCCTTGTGTGACAGAAAGAAAACCTAAAAGAGACCTTCTAAAGAGCATCTACTGCACAGGAAGAGGGTAGGAGGGCTGTGTGTTGGAGGGAAGAGGGGAAGAGGGTTGACATTCAACAGGAAATTTCCCCATACGCTCAATAAATAGGGAAATCCATAATATTAGGTACGAAACTCCAGCCCTCAAGTCATGTAACATACGAACAGGAAGAAAAGTTGGGAACCAAATTTAATGTTTCGTGACCTTGTGCTGAATATATGTATATAGTCTTCATTTTTTAGAGCAGTTTTAGGTCTACAATATTTTTGTAAAAGAAGAAAAACTGTGGGTCTCAATATATAGCCAAGAAAGACCTCCAAGAGCAAAGAGTAGTGGTAAGATTATGGAGAATTAAGCCAAATCCTAGAACAGGCTTCATTTATCCAAGTTACTTCCGCCCACCGCTGGGTGGTAGTATGATTGAAACCTTCATTCCCAGGTAAACTGTCCTCAAATCCCCCCCATCCTCCCCACTGATGTCACTGATGTCACCATCTGGGAAGAGTGGGTGTCTTTTGAATTAACAGGATGCTGTCCTGATCGAATGTGATCTGCATGACAGAGGAGATTGTTCTACTCTTTTCAGTCAACAGTTTTCCATCTAGATAACACAGAGGTGGCTTAGAAAGAGGTCACCACGGGGCATGTGGCCTGTGCTATCGTCCTGGGCCTGTTTAATGACACCAGAAGATGGGCATAGACAACCCAAAGGAACGAAATAAAAGTTTCTCCATTAAATTTTAATCACACCCAGGTGTCTCCTGCTCTGCCCCACTGAAAATAAAAAATCTTACAGTTGCCTGGTGTCACCTTTCGTCAACTAGAACTCCTCTGAGCTACAAGTTTTGAAAGATTTTTGCCTACCAATGTGCTACTTTTCTTAAATAGTAATTCAGTTTCTCATCTTTCATGAATCAAAGCTACTAACAATTACAGCTGCCTTCAGTCAAGGGCTTACTGTGGATCGACCCCAAACCAGTCTCTGAGGTGGGCATTATTATTGTCCTTATTTTACAGACGAGGACAATGAGGTTCAGAAAGATCAAGCAGCTCCATCAGTCATTTGGTTAGGAAGCGGATGAGCACAAGCTTGACCCCAGATCTGGCTGCTGTCAAACCCCAGGTGATTCATCACCGTCCTCCTTGGCCCAGCAGAGCTTCTAGTTTGCAAGAGGTAGTCCTTGGTGTGACCAGACACACCCAAAGCAAGAAAGGGGGCATCTTGATGAGACTGCAAACCCATAGCCAAGCAAACGCGGAGTTCTCATCCAGCTCTTGGAAATACAGAAAATTGTTCACAGACCTCCTCTCATTTTCCACACCTTTAACCATGCCTAGAAGTCTGTGCACTCAGAGAGAGAGAATCACCTGCAAAGTCCCGTCCCCGCACCTAAGAGACAGACACTCTGATCATCAGTGGGGCTGTGGAGTGGACACGTGTGCAAGCACACGGGAAGCAGGCCCTGGCCCGCCTCCACTGTTGGGGACCCCTGGGAAAGGAGAAACAATATATGGGCTTAGGCCAGACATTACTTCTCATTTTCCTTATTATTTTCCTCTGCAAAATTGCTTTCCCTGGGATTCTATTCCTCACTGCCCAAGAAGCAAAGGCTTCAACCTTGACTGAGAATTCTATTGTTTTTTAATAATTTCTTCAGCTGTATGATACTACTAGCGTGTGACCCGGTGTCTCTAAGATTTCAGAGATACCACATGCTGACTGCTTCTGGCCATTTTGAAACAATCTGAGATCTAAACCTACAGGCCAAGGAATACAAAGAGAGAGCTGGGCCATCAATCATTGGCAGACATCCCGAAGTGTGCTTTCTCACACTTCAGAGGTCGGGGTGGGAGTGGGGGCAGAAGAATGTGAGCATTCAAAGAGATCTTACTGGGACTTCAAAAATGAATTCGTATCAAAAGATCGTTGAGACAAGCCGAGTTGCTGTTGAAAATAATATTTGAGGAGCACCGTGAACCCAGTTAGTTTCTCTTTCAGGTGAAACGGGCTAGGAGCTTACGTTTCTGTTGACTGTTGCCACTGGGGGCCTGGCCTGAGCCTATTCATCTCTGTGTCCCCACAGTGCCTCATATACAACTTGGCACACTGGAGTATTAAGGAAATATTGGCTTTATTACTAAAAATAAAGGCCAGAACCTCCAGGGTTGGACTGGAAGGAGACTATCTAAGAGGCAGGGTGGGGGTCCAGGGAAGGCAGGTCCAGTGACCCTCATTGCATGTCTAGGACGAGCCTTCTCTTTGGAGTGGTCTTCAGTCCTCTCCTCCCACCTCCAGGTGGTCTCAAGGAAGGGCTGTACTTCTCCCAACATGCTGGCCTTAAAGATCTTTCCAGCTCATCTTAAGCCTGCTGAGGAGAGGCGGGAACATCAAAAAAACAGATTCCATCAAGGGAATGGAAAACCACAAGAGGGAGGGCACTGAAAGATCCCCAAGTCTTGAGAATCTGGTTTGGGAACATGGCTTTACATATCAGCAACTTCCGCGTCACCGTGGGCCCTTTTCCCTGCCCCTGTGTGGCAGAGAACGTACTTCACCGAGCCCCCAGCAGGGCTGCCCTAAGCCTCCAGAATTCTCCATGTCTGCCACCCAAAGACATTCCACACCAGTGATTCGGAAACTCTACAAGCATTACAGTTAATTCTGCATTTTTATAATATCGTTAGAAATATTTTTTCAAACGAAAACAAGAAATAATATGCACGTTCCACTAAATTATACTGCATTAACACATCCGAAACCACTAACAGAGAAATCTGTAACTCATTTTAGGGCTGACCTCAGAATAAAAAGTTTCTTATCTCTGTATACTTGAGTGTCCTGGGATGGCAATGCCACCCTCAAAACAAGTTCCCATTTGCAACCTGGAAACGGTGCAACAAAACAAATTACAAAAGTTTATCAGATGTGGAGGCTGATAAGACAGCAACTGTCACCCATATTCTCCAGTTTCAAAACTTTGTTTTTTTTTTTTAGTTTTTTTTTTTAAAGATTTTTTTTTTATTTTTTCCTTTTTCTCCCCAAAGCCCCCCGGTACATAGTTGTGTATTCTTCGTTGTGGGTTCTTCTAGTTGTGGCATGTGGGACGCTGCCTCAGCGTGGTTTGATGAGCAGTGCCATGTCCGTGCCCAGGATTCGAACTAACGAAATACTGGTCCGCCTGCAGCGGAGCGCGCGAACTTAACCACTCAGCCACGGGGCCAGCCCCTCCAGTTTCAAAACTTTGTGTTAGAACAACCTCTTGTTGAGTTTATGATAAATGTCATAAATCTGAACATACAGTACAAAACAAGTTTATGCTGGCTAAACACCACTTTTATTTGTTTTATTTATTGGGTTCACATTAGATTTCTTTTTTTCTTCTTCTTCTCCCCAAAGCCCCCCAGTACATGGTTGTATATTCTAGTTGTAGGTCCTTCTGGCTCTGCTATGTGGGACGCCACCCCAGCATGGCTTGATGAGCGGTGCTACGTCCATACCCAGGATCCAACCGGCAAAGCCCTGGGCCACTGAAGCAGAGTGCGCAAACTTGACCAGTCAGCCATGGGACCGGCCCCTAGATTTCATTTTTTAAAAAGAATTCCGTGTCTCAAAAAGTTTGAAAGCCCCTCTCTAGAGCAGCAAAGGGAAGTTGAGCCTTTTCACCTGCTCCCCAGGACCCCGAGACCCACTATCCACAGACTTCACCTTATTCTTGCAGGACTGAACAGGAAAACTGGGTCTCGTCGCAATTCAACTGAGGAGGCGCCTGAGCTGGGGCTGCTGCGGGGGTGGGAGGGAGGAAGCTCGTAAGCGAAAGGCTCAGTTGGAGCTTAATAAATAAAGCCTTTTGCTGACCCCCCACCTTAAGGTGCTTTTCTTGGGTCTGAAGAACTACTTCCGCCTTCTAAAGCTAAAGGACGTCATGGGTCAGTCCATTATACACCGGACTGCGGCAGGGGCAGTCATCAGAAATGCTTTATGGCATCATGCTCTTATATACACAGCCCCAGGGGCTGCTGGGACTATTGTACAACGTCTTTGCACATCAGCACCGAAGGGCGCTTTGGAATGACCTAGACCAACCTGGCATTCACGTAGGTGCGAGGAAGCTGAGCCCCGAGAGAGAAGTGACTTACCCAAGGTCACCTCATGCATGCCCCCTCAACTCTGTGTCCCCCTCTTTCCACAATGCCCTGCTCCTCACTTGTAGTGATGATCAGCTCTGAGCAGGGAGAGTTAACCTTCACCCTGGAAGATGTTAGGAGTGATTTATATGTTTGAATGTGGCTAATGGTAGAAATAAAATGATAATGAGAAAGCAACACAAGCTTTCAAAGTGACAGTTCACTGGAGCCAACATTAAGCCTGATTTGATCACACCCATTAGAGATTTCAGCTGAACGTTACAGGGATGTTTCTTGGGAATCTGTCTGATGGATGTGGCAGGGTCAGCTGCTAGGGATAAAGAACCATCACTGAAATGTCCAATTAGCCACAATTTTATCAATTATAGGTATGAGAGAATTTGAAAAGCTACACGTAAATCAAATTATTTCTAAAATGAAGCAGCTCTTTTTAAAAATTCTTTTTTGTAATGCAAGCAGTTTTACTGTATTCGCCTGTTTCATCAGTAAAAAGGTGTTTTGGGAGGGTGGATTCTATTTATTAATTGTTTCAGATTTTTTATTAAAGTGAGAGACACCAATATTGAGAGAGTTAAGTCTGGAAGGTACCTTCGAGACTATCTGGTCTAACCCCTTCCTTTTCCAAATAAGGCAGCTGTGGTCCAGAGAGGGGAAGTGATTGTCCCAAGGTCACACAGCAGTCAACATCAGGGTCAGGTCTACAAAACGTCTCCAGACCCAGGTGAAGGCTTTATTTGATTACCAGCCAGCGGAGAACTTGCATCGTGAGTTGCAGCAACAAAATTACAGAACTGAAAATACAAAAGAGCACAGCCCACTTCCTTTATAAATCATCTTTTTTTTTTGCTTTTAAAAAAATAATATTCTTACTTACTCAATTTCAAAAAAATTTTAAATAGCATACAATAAGACACTTACAATCAAATCAGGAAGAAAGAAAGAAAGGAGGGAGGGAGGGAGAGAGTAGAAATAGGTGTGTATGTATGATGCATGCCCACCTGTACGTGTGCGTGGTCTGTGAGTGAGATGGGGACAGTCAAAGAACACGTATTTGAAATTAAAACATCGAATAAGAGCGCTCATTAAAATCGGTTCAGATCTGAGTTTCCTGGTAATAAAGTTTGCATTTGCTTATTTATTTCCAAAAAAGCTTTCAGTAGAAGTATGAGCGGAGACTCTCCTTTTCTCCCCTCTAACTCCGTCACGTCTTCCTACACACCAGCCTGAGAAGCACGGAGCAAAAGGGCGGCCCATTGGAGCTGAAAGGCTCCTTAGACCCCAGCAAGTCCAACCCTCCCGTTGACAGGGGGACAACTGGAATCCCAGTGAGGGACGTGTTTGCCACGGTAATGGCAGAGTCCAAGGAAAGGTAAGCGAGTGCTGGAGAGACACTGGACACCTCAGGTCTGAGTTTCAGGGATGTTAATGATTTAAACAAAAATTTTTAACTTGTTTTTACAAACATCCCCAGTTGCATAGCAACAGAGAGCATCCCTGACCCCCATTAGCCACCTTCCCAGGAATCTTGAGCCTGATGGTCACAGAACTTCTCACTTCCATGGTGTTTTACTAAGTATAAGGTCCTTTCATGCCTGGCATCTCCCATGGAACGGCAGCTTATCCCCAAAGCAGAAGAGGAAACTGGGCCTCAGAGAGTCAAGCTCGGCCAAAGTCACACAGCCGGGCAGTGCTGCTGGTGGATCAGCTCCTGATGCGACTCAGGCTCCTGAAGGCAATTCCGCTCTCCTCCCCATGAAAGAATGGAAGACACTGATGGACGAACCAATGCCTCCCACTGCCCACTGACAAATCCCTGCAAGGACATTGTGACAGCCAGTTGGGGTGCCAGCTCCATGGTCAAAATAAGCATTAAGCATCTGACATAAGGGCATTTAAGTGAAATGGTTGTTTTAAAGGGATATGTTTTTTCAAGGTAAAAGATTCAAGGGCTTCATGTCTGAATACTAACAGGTACCTTAAGAGATGACCTGCAAATTTCATGCTCCCCTAGGGGCTTCTGGTTAACACTGTTCACGATTCAAGGGAATTAAGAGAAACTTCAAAATGAGATTCACAGAGTCTGGATGAGGCAAGAACTGAGGGAGGCATAGGGAACAGTAAAACAATTGCCAAGCATGGAAAAAAAAGATTCTCTCTGTAGTCAGGATCCTACCTCTAGGCCTGAGGCTTAAAGTTTAAAATCATCATCATAATAACCTGGCATCTTGATTCGATTTAAGTATGAAAAGTCAGTGTCTACAGTGGGCTGCTGAGCTAGGCGCTCATCCTGCTGGGGCACCACGGAGTCACTGCCAGAGATGCAACGTAACTGGAAGCAGAGAGAGCCCAGCTGGGGCGTCCCCACTGCCCCCTCCTCCCCCCACTTTGAATCTGCAATGCTGGCGGTTAGAAAAAGTGTCTCCATCTTGTAAACACAGCAAATTTGATCTGGAAGTCATTGAGAAAACATAAACACGGAGCCTCCTGCGGTTGTGTTTACACTGCTCCAGCCCCAGTGAAAGATGAGCCCGTTATGGAAGGATGGGTTTTTTTCAAAGGCGCTTTTCTTTCTAGAATGAAAATCTCGAGAGGTACACATTACCATGAAGACCAAAATCCCGACAGAGAGACCACAAGTGCATGAACAAGTGTGGCTTAAGCAGGTAACAGACATAATGTCACATTTTTTCGGGCTGTCTTCTGTCGTTGCAGAAACTCTGCTTTTCCGAAAAGTCAATTCTTTTTGAAGAGGAGATTAGCAGTCCTGGAACAGTTTCTAAACTATATCTTCGGTTAAGAATACGGTTTCGTGACTATTCCATGTTTCCCAAATCCATTCTAAATTTGCAGTAACACGGACCAGGAATTGAGGCCAGTTCTCTTTATTCAGCCAATAAATAAATGGAAGCACAGATCGGGGAAGTGACTGACTTAAGGTCACGGAGCTAGTTAGCGCCAGAGGCAAAAACAGGACTGAGATTTCCTGACTCTTACTGGTTCTTTCAGGATATGTCTCGTCCAGGTGTGGCTATTTACCTAGCGTTTTTGTCAGAGGGCATTTATCAGATAGTGTTCTGTATGGAGCAGGCGATGGGTTTTATTCCACAAACATGGGCACGAAAGAAACACCACGTGATTTTTTTCTGAAAACAAATTAATTCTGATTAGGAGCGTCCAGTTCACCAGGCTGGTGGAGAAAGTCACCCATTTGGTCAGAAGTGAGCGAGGCTCATCCTGGAAGCACGGTGGCACCACTCACCTGGAGGCCATGGAAGGGCCTCTGGGTATTGATGTTCTCACAGCCCAAGGTCCTGACAGGCCAGCCGCTCACCTGCTCCTGGGCCGTGGCCTCTGCAGAAGATGGGGGTCCATGGGCCCAGGGAAGCTCTCCCTCCTCCCTGGGGCCCTGGGAGGGAAGGGAGTAAGGACCTGGACCGTTCAGGTCTGAGAGAACCTCTCCAGCCTGCTTTCCACCCCCTCCCCTTCTCTCACCTTCTGCTCCCCAGCCTCCCCCGGCTGCCTCCTTCCTCCATTAGCACAATCTTCTCTAATGCCAGGCCAGAAAGGGAGAGAGAACGATCTTGAAGAACTCCTGCTTTCAATCCTGTGGCCCAAAGAGTCCTGAAACAAGGAAACCCAAAGGCCAATCTACCTAGAACGAGAGAGACAAAAATGCAGTAAGAACGAATTCCAAATGGACGTCTCAATAAATTATCCTAACACTGGGATATGCCACCTTTACCAGGCAGAATTCGGGTCCTTTCTTAAGGAACACGATGCATCTGCACAGCCTCTGACAGTCTACAGGGCACTTTCGTACTCACCAGCTTGCTGCATCCTCAAACATGGTGAGCTAGTTCTTTGTCACTCTCTTTTACAGACGAGGAGACCAAGGCATAGGGACATGATGAGATATTTGTGGTTCCTTTTTCCCGGTCCTGAGAAGCGGGTGGCAAGCCATGTGTGTCAAATATCCTCTGAACTTGGCCGAACTCTCCGTAAACTAACATTTGTCAACACCACTGGCTGACATATTTCCTCTGCCACTTCTCAACAGCCGGATGAACTTGGGTGAAACAACCAAGGGCAACTTTCAACATTCTTCTTGCGTAAGCTCCATTGTTTGTGTTCACTCAGCTTCAAGGTTAAAAAAAGAAAAAAGGACCAAAGATCATAAATAATCCTCCTACTTTTGTTCCTCCACAGGATTTGAAGGTTTTGGAAAGAAATCCAGTGAATGATGAAAAGAACTGTTTCAATTCCCTCGGGCTATTTGGTTGAGGTCATTGTACCCTGGCACCAAGAGCTGGGAGACTGTCCTCGGTCTCTATTTGTCTCCACACCCCCTCCCCCACCGCCTGATTCACACCTCAACACGGCCACGACATTGACTGGCCTCAACTTTTTCATCTCCCTAGAGAGACAGGCTATACACCTACAAGAGCTTCCTCAGTCACCACTAGGGTCTGTTTTGTGTCTCCCCCACATTCTAGTGTTGAAACTCTGACCCCCAATGAGATGGTAACAGGAGGTGGGGCCTTTGGGCAGCAATCAGGACGTGAGAGAGGAGCCCTCATGAATGGGATTAGTGCCTTTATAAAAGAGACCTGAGAGAGCTCCCTCGCCGCTTCCACCACGTGGGGACACAGTAGGAAGATGGCAGTCTATGAACCAGGAAGAGGGTCCTTACCAAATACCAAATCTGCTGGCACCTTGATCTCTGACTTCCCAGCCTCCAGAGCTGTACAAAGTAAACTTCTGTTGTTTGCAAGCCGCCCAGTCTGTGGCGTTCTGTTCTAGCGGCAGAACTAAGGCAGACACTCAGTGCATCCTGTCACTCCACAAACATTCACTGAGCAGCTAGTACGTGCCAGGCATTGTCTTAGGCGCGTGGGACATGGTCACAGACAAAAGTCCCTGCTCTCCCAGAGCTCCTGTTCTGGGGGAGGGAGGGCACGATGGATGGCAAATAGAAATAAATAAATCACATTCTGAGTGGTGATAGCGGCATGAGGACAACACAGCAGGGTACGGGGGTTGTCTGCTAAAGAACGTGTCTCCAGACTAGGTTTGTGGTGTCTCTGATGCGTCTTGCTTTGCTTTCTCTAAAACTGCTTGTGCATGAAAGCAGAAATCAAACCATGATGATTTGGCATCCTGACTTTTCTGAGGCTGTTCTTCCACTCCATTCGTGATTTTCTGAGCTCCTCTGGGGTTCCTTTCCAGCTGGAGCAGAGGGGAGAAAGCCTGGAAACTTCTGCACCGCTGCCTGGGAAGTAAGGAAAAGTCACCCCTCATCTTTGCAACCGGTCGACTCGTTAGCCTAGGCCACAGTCTGGAAGCATTTAAGGACCATTTGTTTCCACAGGTAAAAGAGAAAAAGTGAAAACTAAAAGTATTTGTTTGTTTAAATGCTTGCGTTATTAATGTGGGTTTTGTGATGATTCTAGCTAAAGTTTTAAAACTGCAGGTTGAGAGTTACATGTAGAAAACACGGGCAGCATTTACTTTTGACCTCATAGTTGACAGTCAGTTTATTCCATGTATGAATGTTGAAATGGTAAAACCCAAATAACCAAATTAAACAGAAAGCAGGTGTAAGGGCTGGGTGCCATCTCCCTGTCACTAACCATTGCAACGGCTTAAGAATTGTTGCTAGTAAAACTTTGTGTGGTTTAGGTACATCCTTTAGATTTTATGAAAGTTATGACTATCCATGTAAAGAGCCATTTATAATTAAGTGAGAAATAAGTAATTAAAAGTGGATTTTGGGAAAAAGAAAAAAAAAGGAACGTCTCCAGAAGGGCCTGGGGACACTGATTTCGAGGACTCCCGTGCACTCCAGCACTGTCTCATCTCCCTTCCTAGGTCTGTGAGCAGGCAGGGAACACGAAATAATCAGCACAAACGTGTCCTGAAAGCTGTACAGGGCTGTGCCCATCACAGAAGTACTGCCACACAGAAGCCACCTGGCCTGGGGCAGGTGGGCATAGGGGGTGCAGCCCAGCAGCCCAGAACCGCACTGCTGCGTCTGCCACCCACTCTCGGTGTGGCCTTCCCACGTCACTTCACCTCTTGATCCAAGTGTTCTCATTTGTAAAATGGGACACAGCAGCCCGAGAGGTTTCTCTTTCCATCCATCATTTTTCCCAGCACTGAACTCTCTGAGACTTTTAGACTACCTTGTCACTTTATTTTTGGTTCTAACTAGTTAATTCAGAAAAATGACCCAAAGAATGGCTGGTAGACGTGGTCAAAGATTTGCCTCAGAAAGGAATGGTACATGCCTTCTCCAGCAGAGGATGAAATTAGCAACCTAGAAATCAGAGCCTTTTGCATAAACTTTTTTTTTTTAAAAGATTGGCACCTGAGCTAACATCTGTTGCCAAGCTTCCTTTTTACTTCTGCCTAAAGTCTCCCCGGTATAGAGTTGTATAGTCTAGTTGCAGGTGCTTCTAGTTGAGGCATGTGGGACGCCACCTCAGCATGGCCTGACCAGCGGTGCCATGTCCGCACCCAGGATCTGCACCAAGGAAACCCTGGGCCACCGAAGCAGAGTGCGTGAACCTAACCACACAGCCACGGGGCCGGCCCCTTGCACAAACTTTATCTGGGAGAGACAGTGTCAAAAAACAGTCAAGAAAAAGAGCAATGAACAGAAGCTTATCTTACCAGACCTCCCTTCACGGATCTGCACTGTTCAATATGTTTAATATCTTACCGCTGAGCACCCTCCAACTCTATTGGTGGTGGTTTGTCCTTTTGAGAGTATAATCAAAATAAAAGTATGCATACCCTTCAGCTCAGCAATTCCACTTCTAGTTATTTTTTCTAGAAATACAGAGCAAGTATATAGTCATAAGTGTACAAATATATACATGTAAATTCTGGAAGGATACACCCAAACCGTTGATAGAGGTGTCATCTGGGAGTAGAGCGAGGAGGAGAAGATTGGGTTTGGGGTGGGATAAAGGAAGGGTGGGGGTTTTGCTTTTCATTCTAAATGTATATTTTGTTCAAATGTTTTAAAATTTTTAAATAATCATCTATTACATAGATTTAAAGAAGTTAAACCAATAGCAGTGTGATTTCAGTAGGCCATGGCTGTGTTCTGACTAAAGTCTCAAGTCTAGTATCACTCTAGGATATGGCCTTGCCCAACTCTAACATGTGCTCCAAGGCCACCATGTTCAGGCATGCAGGCTGTGCACTGCACAACTCAAAGGTTAGCCATTCACACAGTGCCCTCTGGATTGTGAAATGTGGGACTCGTCCTCTTGGGGAACTCTTCGCCACCTCCAACCCCATGCCGTCACATGCACTGTTCACCATTTCCCACCTATTTGACGTCCTTTTGTGCTCTTTACGTACACTGGTCCTGCTCTTAGAAAAGTATCTCTTTGCTTTTCCATCCACAAACTCTCACTCTTTCAAGATCCAGTTCAAAAATCTTTCTTCTACAAAGGTCCTTCTGACTCCCCAGCAGGACTTGTTCGTTTGTTTTGTTCCTATGGCTGTGACATCTCTTACCGAATTCGTTTGTCGATTTTCCCAGTGCACTCTTGGAGGCCAAAACTTAACGTCACGTCCATTTTGGTTTGCTCAGAATTCATTGCTTGTAATACGGATGATGGACTGAATGACCGTCAGTGGCAACCCTAGAACCTTGGTTTTTTGATTGATTGTCCAAAAGGTTTTTGCCATTAGACCAACGTTTCTCAAACTGCTCTGCAAAATATTTCTCTTAAAAAGTTGACTCTAAATTTTCAAAAGAGGTTCAAAGGGCAAGTATTAGGGAAATGTTGTATTACAGGTAAAGAGTTTTCTTACCCTACTCTTCTCAGAGGCTTTAACATGCTATAACAATTCTGAATCACCAAGAAGGGGAAACAGGAAACCAGGTCGAAGCTTATTTGACTTCTGATTTACTTTTTCACAAGTACCTTCCCTCTCAAGAGGCCTGGTGTGCTTCCTGTATGCTCAGGTTCCACCCTCCCTAACCAGGAAAAGGGGGAGCACTGGTTTCATGCCTTGGGAACCAGGGGAAGCGAAGATGGAGGGAAGGCTGAGGCGAAACCTCACAGGAGCCTCCATGTCAAGCTGGATGGTGGGAGCGATTTGGTTGGCAATAGGAACACACTGGAAGAAGTCAAGTAGAGGCTTTGTGTTTTAGAAAGTCACCCTGAAATCACTGGAGAAAAAGGGCTGAGAGAGAGCAAGGGTGGATGAAGCAGGAAGACAAGTTAGGAGGCTGTTGCTATATCCTGGATAGAAACGATCGTGGCCTCATACGAAGTGGTGGCACTGGAAATGAGAGAGACAGACAGGCAGAGAGAAAGAGAGAGATGAACAGAGAAAGTTACAAGGTCGAAGTAGCAGGACTTTGGACTTGGTCAACTGAGCACTGGAGAGTTGGGGGTGGTTAGGCAAAGCTGAGACCACTGTGCAAAATTGGGGCTGACCCAGTGTACTCCACTTCGGCGGCCAGGGCTTGGTTCCTGGGCATGGACCTACACCACTCATCCATGGCTGTGCTGTGGTGGCGACCCACATATGAAATGGAGGAAGATTGGCACAGACGTTAGCACCGGGCAAATCTTCCTCAAGCAAAAAGAGGAAGATTTGCAATAGATGTTAGCTCAGGGTAAATCTTCCTCAGCAAAAAAAAAAAGAAAAGAATTGAAGGGGGTGTCAAAAAACTCAATAGCCAAGATAAACAATATTTTTAAAATAAAAATTATTTTTAAAAATAAAAATGAATGCAAAACATTCCTGATGTATAAAATATTAAAATTTTAAATAAAGACAGGATCTATTACTGATTTTTCCCTTTTGCCTCAGTTTGCAATATGGCTCAGCACGGCACTGAATGTAGACGATTCCCAGGTTACAAAATTGTGGTGCTTAAAACAAAGTCAGTGGGGGATGAAATTGGTTTAGAGTAGAAGTTGGCGGGTGTCATTTAGCTGTTTCACGTGTGTTCAGACCCCTCAAGCTGCAGCTGAGGTCCATCTAGTGTAGACATAAAAGGCAGTGTCCGAGATTGCGTGGTGGCAGAGAGAGAAGAGAATTTTGGCTTAGGATGGAGACCCTCAAATTCACTATCTTCTCAAAATGAACTATAACCTTTTCTTAGCTCCCCCATATCAAATGCAATGAGGCAGGAGGGAATTCCAGGAAAATCTCCTGTTTAAGCAGTTCAAAATGTGGATTATACCATCTCAGACCTCTGCACAGGTGCCCAAACCAGAGCGGTGGTAATCATAATTACATTCTTGTATTCGTTCATCCACTAATTTCTTCTTCTCCTCCCCTCCCCTGCTCCCTCCTCCTCTCTCTTCTGTATGCCAGCTCTAGGGTAGGAAACAATGATGACAGTGATGATGATGATGATGATGATGATGACGACGACAGATGAGGAGGAGAAGGGAGAGACAAACAACAAGGAAGGGTGAAGGGAAGAAACAAAAAGACTGAGGAAGAAAAGAGAGAAAAGAAAAAAAAAAGAGAAGGTGAGAAAGAGAAAAAATGGTCCTAAGTAAAGTCATTGGTTTTCTAAATTATGAATAAACTATTTCACGTGAATGTTAGAGTTGAAAACTGCCCCCTCCCACCACTGCCCCCACAGACGGCAGTGAACTGAAGAGTGATGACAGACAGATTAAAACTTGTTTTTCCTTTTTTAGAAAGGAAAGAAGGCACGAATCCAGGACATACAGCGCCCTCAACTGATGCTCCCAACAAACACCCCGGTGGTTCCTGTGCACAGAGGTGATGTCTGCACTCGGCTTCGTGCCACAGATGCTCATAAAGTTCCAGCAAATAATTATTCTAAGGATTAGTGGCTAGGGGAAATAACTGTTCTCTCTTCTTAGAAAGAAGGAAGGAAGGAAAGAAGGAAGGAAAGAAAGGGGAAAGGAGAAAAGGGAAACAAAGAGTCCACCAGTAGTGATATCATTGCTGCTATAAATCTCAAATTTAGCTACAATGACCCATCTTGGACAAACACAGTAGACAAGAGAAATGACCCGCAGGGCGCTGAGCCAGATGGAGTGAGTCGGGCAAGGAACTGAGTTTCTTCCAAGTGAGGTTTCTGTGACGTGAATGTGGTCGCCAGAAGAGGCAACTGTCCTATGAATTCAAACTCTGCTGCCACTCCCTTCACTACAGGGCCATTCCCGAGCCCTGGAGTCAGAATCGCCACATGCATAGCTGCTGGGGAAACGTCCCTGTCCCTGATGGGCCAACAAGGAGACCTTTTCAGGAGATGGACAGGCCATGGAAACAGTGATGGACTGAGTCAGGAGACCCCTGCCACTTACCACACGACCTTGGACAGATCTTGACCTCTTTCTGGAACCTAGTTTTCACATCTATAAACTGGGATGACAGGGTGGGGAGAAGATTGAGACCTCCTGCGGTTCCCAGATGTATATCTCACAAAAGCCATATCAGATTCACCAAGGGCTGGATGAGGGGCACTGGCATTTAAACACACTGTCTGGACCAACCCCCAGATCCTGATTCCGGAGGTCTGGGAACCTCCAGGCTGGTGCTGATGACTAGCCATGTTAGGTAACCCCTGGCCCTCTGAAGTCCTCTCCGGCCCAGAGACTGCCATTGAAAAGGGTTACTATCAATGACATCAAAGTCATTGGGGATGGAACTTTCTTTTCAATGACACGGAAAAGAAGGGCCGAACAGCTCACAGATTTAAGATTTTGAAAAATAACGTTCATGATGGGAAATACGATCCACACAAACAAACAGAGTTGAAAAGGAAATTTAAAAAAATTTCCCCTCAACTTCAGCTTCTTAAAACCAACCTGCAGGCAGCGTGGGACGGGCAGGGACTGAGAGAAGTCCCTATCTCGCGGACGATTTACTGAAGTGATTTATTGTGGAGGTCACCAGGGCCCCTGTTGGGGCCTGTTACAGTCCTCTAAGCTCCCCTAAGCTCAGGTATTAGGGGAGCCTGGCTGGAACAGTTGTGTTGAAGGAAGGGAGGAAGGAGGTTTTTTTTAGCTCTGGAGCTGCCTGAGGCCTACTCTAAATCTTGGGAGACAAGTCTGTTTGTCTTCCTTTTCTATTCGCACTGCTGATGTTCCAGGCGTTCTCTGCCCCACTGCTCAATGTTTGTTGATGGCAGCGAAGCAGAAAATTGTAATGTCTGTAATTGTTATTGGTTTGCCGATGGTGTGACCACCTGGTTGGCTGGATCCGGGACAAAGGCAGTACGTCCCCCTTTAAAGCTAAAGCTGCGTGCTCTAGGAGTAGGAGATGTTTGGACATCTTTTGTTTCTGTCTGTGTGTTGTTTTGTAAAGAATCATTCAAAGTTGAAATTATTTTAATTAAAACAATAAAATCCTCTTTATACACTTTTCGCGGCACAAGCTTGTCCTAGAAGTTCCTTCTTTTTTGCAATGAAATGCCATGAAGAAATTCCTCAATAAACAACTTTATACTTGATTTACCATTTGGAGCTGGATGTGCAGTTTCCAGATGTTTCCCAAAGGGCCCTGAGCCCCGAGGTGCACCGACTGCTTTGAGACATCCCTCCGGACTGTAGAGATCCCACAGCTGTTTTAGCAGAAAATTATTTTCTTTTAATTTCATAAAATGCCACATTCAACACGCACCTTTCATCCAGAGAGGCCGCTAAGATGTTCAAAGGATTCAGAATTACCGACCCACCCCCTACCCTCTGGAGTCATACACAGAAAATATTTAACATCTGTACTGCTGTACCACCCAAAA
The DNA here is from genome assembly GCF_037783145.1 of Equus przewalskii. Taxonomy (NCBI): domain Eukaryota; kingdom Metazoa; phylum Chordata; class Mammalia; order Perissodactyla; family Equidae; genus Equus; species Equus przewalskii. Next base: position 32,747,082 of record NC_091848.1, read on the forward strand.
GTTTTAAATTGAAGGAAGATGTGTTTCTTGCACTAAATTACCAAAGGAATTTTCAGACTAGAGCTCAGTTACCTAGATTGGCCAGGACATTACTGCAGGAAAACCCTTCTATTATTCCAAGGGCTGGGGACCGTAAATGGTCAGCCAGACAGCCCTTCCCTCTGCATCTTGCCTAAGATGCACCCCAGACAATACCTGTTTGCTAGGACTCAGCTGACTCGGGTATGGTAATGCTAATAATAGCTGGTTTCACTGAATACTTACTACACACCAGGCCTTGAATTCAACGCTTAATATACATGATTGCATGTGATCCTCATAGCAACATTAATAGGTGGGTATTGTTACTATCTATGTTTTATAGAAGAGTTTCGGTGTCTAGCCAAAGCTTAGAAAGGTGACAAGTTAGAATGCAAATCCAAGTTTGTCTGACTTGGTGTCCACGGGGTCTCCGCCACAATGCCCCTCTTGTCCCAACACTGCATGGCACTGATGCACGTGCAAAAGCAGCAGCTGCCTGTCACCCAGATCCAGTGCATCTTACAAAGAATCAGTTATGTGCAGAGCTGTGGGTTATGGTCAGAAGTGAGGAAGAGAGATGAATAAGCAATGCTGATCCTTGCTGAACTCGCTGACAAAGTGACCAACCATCCCAGTTTGCCTGGGACTGTCCCAGTTTTAGCACCAAGAACCTTTCACCCCAGATGTGGCGGGAAGAATTCTAGGACGACTCCCCAAATTCCTGGCCCCTGCTGGACACACAGCTCCACTCAGTTATTCAACCAAACAGTAAACTTAGGTGTTGCTATTAAGGGACTTTGCAGGGGTAAATAAGTAGACATTAAGGTAGGGAGATCTGCTGGGTGGGCCTGACCTTATCAGAGGAGCCCTTTAAATCTGGGTCTGGAGGTCAGAGACAGAGAAGCCAGAGAGATCCAAAGCACAAGGAGGTGCACTGAGGCTTTGAAGATGGAGGTGGTCACATGGCAAGGAAGATGGGTGGCCTCTTGGAGCTGAGTGGCCTCTAGCTGACAGCTGAGTAGGGATCTCAGCCCTACACTACAAGAAACTGAATTCTCCCAACAATTGGAACGAGCTTGAAAACGGAGCCTCCCGAGGCAAATTCAGCCTGGCAGACACCTCAATTTCAGCCTTTGAGACTCTAAGCAGAGGACCCAGCCATGCCATGCCTGGACTTCCCCCTACAGAACCGTGAGCAAACATGGGTACTGTTCTAAGCTGCTCAATTTGTGGTATTCGTTATGCAGCAGTAAAAACGCAGTACCCCAGGAAGCTCTTCAGTCCCAGGCAAACTGGGACAGTTGGTCACCCTGGATGACGGCAGGCCCATGTGACATGTGTTGAGGGGGATCTGGACAACTTTCATGGGGGAGGTGGCCTGTTCCTTGGGTAGGATTTAGACAAAGGGGAAAGGGCTGAAAGGTACTTTAGAAAGAGGAGGACACAGCGTCAGGAAAGACAGAGCAGCAGGACTATGCAAACGGGGTCGATAAAGATGCCACAAGGCATCTACTCAATCCTTGAGAGAATAAGTGTTGGGGGCAGAGACTTTATAACCTCAGCATTTGAAAGGGGCTGTTCCATGGTCACGATAATGGCAATGGGATTAGCTGTGAGTGGTTGCATGTTTTTGCTTCTGTCCTCCTGGCATTGGTGCTATTCATCCTCCTCCAGGCAACTCTGAACTCCCTGACAGCAGGGATAAAGCTCCTTCAGCTGTGTCCCCCAGCGCCCAGTGCAGGGTCTGGTGCATCACTGCATGTTCAGTAAATGCTAAATAAAGACATGGATGAATTGTTTAATGTGGACAAAACACCATCACTTTAGGCCAAGCATGCAGCCACAGTGTCTCTGGAAATACTAAGAGGTTGGCAAGGCTGGCCTTTCACACTGTCTCCTGCCTCCTCCGGGAGCTGACCCTCCTGCTAGGTACAGGAGCCTCCCTTGTCCTCTTCGGGACCTGGGGCTCCGATGTCTGACAGCGAATCTCAGTGCTGCTCCTCACTGGCTGTTTGGCCCGGGGCAGGGAACTTAACTTTTCTGTGCCTCAGTTTCCTCGTGTGTTAGAAGGGCACAATAGGACCTGCTCACCAGGTGATTGTAAAGATCAGATGAGTCAACAGAACACACAAAGCCTTTAGCATGGACGGAGCCCGCCAAAGGGTGAATTTCCATAAGTTTAGTTGTTATGATTCGTTTTTATTTTCAATAGCAATGACATATTTCTGAACAAATTCAGGTGGAGACCCTTTCTGTACCACCACCCCTCCCCCAACCCAAGGGCATTTTCATCTTACTAGAAGATTCTTGCAATTAAAAAAAAACTTTGAGCCCCAACAGGAGCACTGCCCAATGGAGGTGGTCAGATTGGGGGCCTCCCCAGAGTGAGTAAGCAAGGCCCTCCAGTGGGCCTCAAAGTGTAGTCAGTGGACCAGCACCAGCCGCACCTGGGAGGTGGTGAGAACTACAGAGTGTCAGCCCTCCTCCAGATGGCCTGAGTCAGAATCTGCATTTTCACAAGCTCCCCTGGGAGAGGCACTGGTCTAGATGAGCTCTGATCAGCCCTGCATCTGAGCGACACAGCGTCCCTCTGACCTTTCCTTACCATTTGCTTTAAAAGTTAAATGTTCAAGCACACAGACAAGCCAGACCACAAAACTCTCAGCTGGCAAGAGAGTGCCTCATTTCTAGGGGCAGCTGGTTTTCTACATGTTTCAACAAACTAGCATTGTCCAAGAACTCTAATGGCCTGAAGTCAGGCTTAAAACTCAGCAAAAATAAACTTTCCAGGAAATTTCTGGCACACCCACTTTTCAAACCCATCATCTCAGGAATGTTATCCGAGCAGTGGCCTCTTTTCCCACATCTAACTCCATTTCCCAGTTTGGGACAGTTCTCTTTCTGGCCTTGAACCGACAAAACACACACACACACACACACACACACACGAAACAAAACACAGAGGCCACAGCTAGCATGGGGCTTTAGATAAGTTTTTGGGAAAGTCCATGATCTCATTTTGGCACAATTAGTGTTCTACTTCTTAAGGCAAATATTATTTTAAAAGAATATCTTAAATCCGAGGGACATTGCTCTTGGTCAACGGGGTTCAAAGAGGCCTACTTGTAAGGAGAAGAAGTAGACCCACAAGTCTGCCTTCATGTGGTCAACAACGCAATGTTCTCTATTTTCTTATTTCCCAAGTGAGCAGAACACTCAAGTCTCCCTTAAGGACCCACACTCAAATCATCCATATCCTTTGGACCCATTCACAAATATTCATGAATGGACTGTGGTGTGATAGGGGCTCTAAGGAATAGAGTAAGGCATGATCCTTTCACCACAGAAAACTCACAGCTCAGAAGGGAGAAACGTTTAAATAACAAATCTGTCAGGGTCTGTCCTGGTAATCTATTGCTGCCTAACAGTTCACTCCAATTTTAGCAGCTTAAAACAACAATCGTTTTAGTATCTTTCATAGCATCTGTGGGACACGGATTTGAGAAGAGCTCAGCTGAGAGATTCCAGCTCCAGTCCCTCCTGTAGCTGCAGTCAGATAGGGAGTGCTGAAGCAGCTGGGGCTGGCCAGGAACCTGTCCCCTCCTGTAGTCTCAGAGCCTCTCCATATTGTCTCTCTGGGTGGGCCAGCTTGGGCTTCCTCACTACATGGCAGCCTGAGGACATACTGTTTACGTAACAGCTCAGGGCGCCAAAGGTGAACGTCCCAAGAGAATCGAGTAGAAGCTATATCATCTTTTATGACTAGTTTAGAAGTCACAGTGTCACTTCCTCTCGAGGGAGAATTGTCAAAGTCACCTTGTAAGAGGAGTATGTGGCATGGGAGATAGTGTTTTAACCTTCTTTGGAAAATATAATCTGCAACTGGGTTCCAGCAGAAAACAGATGTCACATCCAAATCAGGATAATTCAAGGAGCTGAATAAAGGCACTAGTCATGACAATATAGGCAGGGTGTAGGGAAGTATGAGATAAGTGTGGTAACCTGACGCAGCCATAACAGAGAAATGGTTACGTCCCATTTGGAAGGAACAAGAGGAAGGAGAGGTTACAGGAACTCAGGAGAGAAGAGTTCAGAAAGAGCTTCCCTGAGAAGACAACCCAACAGGGAGACAACTAGGGAAATAAATGCCCTGACCTCACTCTCCCCCTGCCTCCAACCTGCTGCCAGGGCTCCCCATTGGCTGAACCCAACAGAAACCCAAAGGCCTGAGGCCCACACTGACCAGCCTCTGGGGAAGAGAGCAGAGTGGAGAGTGTATCTGCAGAAGCAAACAGAATATAGCCAGCAGTAATAAATATCTACAACACAAAAAAGATTATAATCTGATGTCAATAGAGAAGTATGTAACAGGAGGATATTTCTGCAAGGAAGAAATTTTGAGCTATTTCCATGTAATGTCACAGAAGTATAGACATGTAGGGAAGAAGTTCACATCACCCTCAGTCCTCTGGATATCTGGGATCCCACCCTTTATCTTGGGAGCTTAAGAGAGTCCCAGGCTGTTGGAAAGGGAGTTGTCTACATGGGCAAGCCAGATAGGGACTATCCAAAGTCTCTGGGCACTGACAGGACTGGTTCCTGATGGATGGTCCATGGCCGTGGTCCAACAGGAAGGACAGCTGCTGAGGCTCCTTGACACCAACAATGTGGTGGTGGGATGGAAACTGGGTGGGATGGAGATGGAGACTGGTGGGACAGAGATCGGGCTGGATGGAGACTGGGCGGGATAGAGATTGGGTTGGATGGAGACTGGGTGGATGGAGACTGGGTGGATGGAGACCAGGTGCATGGAGACTGGGTGGGATGGAGACCAGAGGGTCAGTGCCCACCAGAACAGAGCCTATGTGACCTCTAGAAGCTGATTCCTCTTCTGCCTGAGTGGTACCCCCAGGCTTGGTTCTCTCATCCTGAACCCCATAAAACTCTCTCCCTCATCAAGTCCCCTCCAACTCCCTTCTCCCCAAGTCTGGAGAGTCTTCATCCAATCTGGGGTAAGGAAGCCAGGTTGTTAATGTAGTCTTCCAAATCTATTATTTACTGTATAAAATTCAAAGGTCCAGGTTCTTGTAATTCCACATCCTCGACTTGAAATTTTTTTGAATTTCAAGATAGGCCAAGATCTGCCCTATCTGTTCTCTGCATCTGCACAGGTGTCTCTTCCTTGAGTGTACCATGTGGAAGTCCTGGGGGCTGCGGAGGGTCCAAGGTATGTCGTGGTGGTGGTGGGTGGAGGGGTGTCACAGAGCAGAAGCGTTATCACAATTCAAACTATGAGGTATAAGAATCCAAAAGACCACTTATGGGGGTGACCAGGAAAGATTTCATTTGATCCATTGAAGAATGGATAAGATTTCAACTGGAAGAAATGGAAGAAGCGTTCCAAGCAGACAGATGAGAACGGGCAGGAGAACTAAAGCACATTCAAGAAGAGACAGTTCAATTTGTAAGGAGCGGAGGGGTATTTACATGTAGAAGAAATAATTCCAGAAGAGCAGGGTGAGGCCAGGTCATGAAGGCCCTTGAAAGAAATCTTTCATTTTTCATTAAAAAAGCCACTGAAGTTTGTGCACAGCAGTAGGGTACTCAGTCTCAGTTGTGCGTTAGAAAGATTGGTACTGCGACAGTATAGAACACTGACACTATGGTTAGAGTGTTGAACACTTGTTTAGACATAAACTCATCTGAGACTCAGGCCCATGGCTACTGTCACCACCTGGCTTGCAACGTCTACCTGTTCAGCTGTAGTCCTCATTCCAGACCTGCATTTCCAGCTCCCTATAGGAAATACCCACCTACCTACACATCCTGGAAGCTCCTTAACTCAATGGGCCAGAAGCTGAACTTGTCATTGCCTCTCCCCCGTTGCCCCGCATCCCGCCACTCCTCTCCACTCCACCTACTCCCCTAGATATGCTGTAGCTCCCAAGCCAGAATTCTCATTTTCCTGGACTACCCCTCCCTCACTTCAAACCCCCAACCTCATGGGCCTCCTCCACCCTCTGCTCGTCACAGCCAGATCCTTCCAAACCTTCCTTCTAGCTTTTTCCCACTGAATCCATCTCCTTTTCATCCTTATTGGAACTGCCCAAGGTCAAGCCATCAGCACCTCTCCCTCGACAATCGCAAGAGCCCAGTCATTTGGCTCCCCACTGCGAACTCCCTCTGCTATCCCCACCCTCCACAGCTCAACCAGGGTCTTTTCTGAACACTAAATCTGATCACAGTATTTCTGCTTTAAAGACTTCCTCTGGCCATCCCACGGCCTATAGGATCAAGAAAAAACGCTTTCATTGAGCATTTAAAGCCCTCATAAGCTGACCCTGGTTACTCTTCCAGCCTTGTCCCCAGCTACTCCCTGGGACATGCAGGAATTGACGCCTGTTTCTCTGCAACACCCTTCCTGGAAGCAGCCAGTGCTGGGATTAGGCCCCAGCTGTTTGGACCAGAGAGGAAGGGCCTCGGGGCAGAAGGAAATCCCAGATGTGAGCGTCTGCTGGGGGTGGAGGTGGGAGCGGAATGAGAACACAGCCGTTAATTCTTCAAAAATATTATCTGCCACGCAGTCAAATAAACACGCCTATGCTACCTAAGAAATGTTCGAACTGTCCCATGTTTAAAGACTGAAAAAAGGGCTTCTAAAGAAACAACAGGTTTGGATAAAATCTTATTCTCCGAGGGGCTGCTCTGGCAAGTCCTCAGGTGGCTGTCTTTACAGGTTCCTCTCCTGAGACAAAGCAGATGAGAGTTTCTTCCTCTTGCAAGATGCAAGGCCTCAGGGAGAGTTTGGGAGGACAACTGAACCGTAGCAAACACTCTTCACAGAAAGAAAGGGCAGAAGGAATTGAGGGCCAATACAACTGGTGATCATAACTAATTAAATTGCTTTTTCTTCTCTGACTCTCTGGCTTTATTAAATAAACATAAATGACCTTAGTAAAATAAGTTTTGGCTGACTTTATGGTCTCCTATTACTGGCACCGGAGTCAGAAGGCCTGGCTTCCAATGCCAGGTGTGTCTCTAACTAGCTGTGTGACCCTGGGCAGTCCTGGCCCTTCTCTGAGCCTCAGCTTCCCTATTTATACAGAGGACTGAACTCATTTCACAATTCCTTGTATACTCAGTTCTACATTTCTTCAATTTTAGACCAGTAAAATATTTCCCCTTTCTATTTATCTGCCCTTGAATTTTACTTTTTTAATTATTTCAGTCCTCATCTTCTCTATTTATTTTTCCCTCTCATTCTATCTGCTCGTCCAAGCAAGACATAGCACTTGTCCGGCCATGTTCCAGACTCTTGACTTGAGTTTACAGAGTACGTTCTGCCCACTGAATCTGTTCAGGAATTGAACCTTCTTGGCTTGGACTCCAGCAGACAACAGACCTTGGAAGCTGTGCTGTCTAGGACCCTTTCCAGGCCTGAAGGAGATGACACCAAGGGATTCTGATGCATGAGATGTCATGCTGTTACCAAAACTGCAGCATCCTCTAAACAACATTTCCTGTCTGAATGATCCTATTTATGAAATTAATTTTTCACAAGGGAAAGTAAACCCACAGTAATGTAAGCTGCTCTAAAAAAACGCAGTGACTAAACTAAGACCATGGCTGTCGTTCTGATAAGAAGGAAATCATTCAGTCAGTCCCCGAACTCAGCAGTCTTGGCACAGTCTCAACATTTTGTATCCACTTTTAGGGTATTCTTGGACCCCTTCAAATTAATGGACCCTGATACAGGCCTTCATATACACATGTTACCAAAGGTCAGGGTATCTGCTTCTTGAAAACAAAGCATCTGGACGAATGACTGAGTTTTCCACTTAGAAATGATGTCTTGACATCACCTTAGCTCAGATGGAATGATGAGCCAGCCACAACAACCCAGACACTCCTGAACAAGCAGCTAGGTGTGTACAGAAGGCTCTTCTCCATCAACCTGTGAAGCTGCTTATTATGTTAAAATGCTGTCAGGGATCAGAGATGGTCAGACAGACACCAGCTAAATCCAAAAGAAGTCAGAAAATGAATACAAACTGAACACACCAGGTACAATAGAGACATGTTATCCTTTTAGTCTTACCTAGTTCACCACCCTCAGATGATGTGGGAAACAACCCCTCAAGAACATTTTCAGACCGGTTGTTTGAAATCTTTTTCTCTCGGTAAAAATCCTTTCCAAGTACATGAGTGCTCACTTTCATTCATTAGCCCATTCTCCTAATCATCTGAAGACAGAGATGTCTTCAGCATCTCTGACCTCTCCATTTGACAATATTTATTGAGCATCTGTTACATGCCAGGTACGATGTTAGAACAGCACAAAGCTGAACAAGACACATTCCTGACCTGGGAGGGCACATGGTCTAGCCAGGGGAAACTATACTTCAACAAAGAATGGCAAATAGCAAGATGTAAATCAAGATGAGACATACAGAAGGTGAACTCGGTCCTATAAGAAATCGAAAAAGAAAATATGGTTTAGTTTTCTCAATAAACCATAGACTGTCACTGCCAGGAGAGACTTTACAGATTATCTTTTCTAACCTCCTCATTTTACAAAAGGAGAGACAAGAGAGCGGAAGTGGTCACACAGTTTTAAAGCTGGGGCCAATAGATAAATTCTTTCTCTTTCCCTGATTGATAACTCACTGCATGTTTCTCAAATAGATTTTGGAAGTCGATGGAATGAAATCATAAATATACTAGTGAAAGAAATCCATTTTGTTTTCCAACTAAAAATATACAAGGCATATCTAATCAATATTTGTTAAGCAAGAAGATAATTATTCTCCTAAGACTAGTATGTGCAACTCACAGTCATTTGCCTTGTCTGTGTATGTTAAAGTCATTTCTTATCCCACCATCCCACTCCCACCACTATTCTTCCCCGTTATAGTCCTTCATAGGAACCACAGCACTATACTTGTATTCTCTACACTGGCCCAGCACTTTGGAGTTCAAAGACTATTTCAAAGCCCATTGTCTCCATTTTGAGCGCCAAGTTGCAGGTTTAGAGGGACATGATAAGTAGGAGGAGGTTCAGAATGGAGCTAAGCACATGATTATACAGCGTCAGGGAACAAGACTTACAAAGCCGGGTGAAGGGAGCCAGAATGGCTGGGACCACTCTTGTGGGCGACACAACCAGAGGAGAGGTGGGGAATGGATTCCAAGTCCATGAGGTCTAGTGAACTGGAAAGAAGCAAGTCAATAAACACTTATTGAATAACCTTGGTGAGCAGAGCCCAGGCTAAGTGGATTCAAAGATGAACAAACAAGGCACCCCCTTCAAAGAATGTTTTCAATTGCTGTACAATCTCCCTAAGCCACAGGGAGCGGAAGGCATGAGTGAGCAGAAGCCACAGGGCCGAGAGGAGAAGTGGAAGTACCGAATTCCTAAAGTGTGGCCTCAGCTTCTCCAGTGGGTTTGGAATCACCCCAGCTAGTGACACAGGGGAGGGAGGAAGGTGCCAAGGCTCCTCGCCAGACGGTGAACACAACAACTGGACACATTCAGGCAGAGGTGGAGGATACCATCACAGGAACGACAGACTTGAGCCCTTCCCCTGAACACCTTGTCGGTTGAACTCCTCAACAGCACTTCATTTCAAAGCCATTAAGTGGATTCACATGAGTGAGTTTCAACTCACTTTATTAGACAATGGGATTTTAAGAATGTTTATGTAGGCTGAGAGAGGGCAAAGGGACCATTTAGGTGATATTTAAAACTTGGGGCTCCATGGCTGAGTGCTACTGGGGCTGTGCAGGAGCAGCTAAGGAAAGCTGAGGATGATCACAGAACTGGAACAGAAAGGCTCTCGGTAGGGGAGACCGAGAAACAAGTTAGTCACCCCCTCCAACTACCTGAAGGGTAATAAGAAATTCCCAAGGAACTCTCAAATCAAAATTAGAAGGTAATGAGGGGTGGGTAGGGGATGTGGGAGCTGGCATAGAGAGCTGTCAGAAACCAACAGGGAAGGTAGACACTTCAGAAAGGAGGGGCAAGTTTGGAACCTGTTTAACAGAGACGTTAAACTACTAGTTGGAGCTTCAGCCCCACCAGGCTGTGCTTCACCCATCTCTCCTGCAGGTTCTCCTCGCTCATTTAAAATAGCCGCTGGCTCTGCTTATCAGATTGGCCGCATCCTCCAGGCAGATGGGGGGAGGAGGGGCCTCTGTGTGCTGGCGCAGCCTCACCTCCCAGCCTCCTTTCCCACGGCTCCCACCTGGGCCCACTAGGGCTCTCCTCCATAGCCTCTCTCTGGATCCCTCCCCACAAATCTGTTAATATCCTTCCCATCCTTCAAGACTTACTGCACATGCCACCTCCTACAAGAAGCCTGTCCTGATCCATACCCCAGATGGTGCGTGCTCCCTCCCCATAGCACACGCCTCTTTATGACACTTTCAGTCCATCCTGCATTATAATAATTTGTGTGCTTATCTGAGTTCCCACCTCCACCCCTCCTTAGAGAACTTCAAGGGCAGTGACCCAATCTCTTTCATCTAAGTATCTGAGGCACCGGAAGCAAGAACTAGCGTGTCATAGATGCTCAGTTACAGCCAATGAATACCTGGGACAGAGCTTCTGGGAGCCTTTAGAGGTGGTGAGCTGGGCTCTGCAGTCAGACAGCTCAGGCTCTAACACTTGCTCTGTCACTAGCTGGCAGACCTAGGGCAACCTACTTCATCTTTGTGTCTCAGTCTTCTCATCTGTAAAATGAGCACAATAGGGCCCACCTCAAAGGGACTTTGTGATGGTCCATGTAAAGTGTGTAGTATAGTGTCAGGATACACTGAGCGCCCAGGAAATGTAGGGAATGATTGGGAATATGGGATGGTAGAGAAGTAATCCCCTTCTGATTTCCAGGAGCGCTCTGACTCATTTGTGCCACATTGCCACCTGGAAGTCTGTCTGTTCCCTCTAAAGCACACATTTGCACAGAGCAGCTCTCTATCATTTCCATGCTGTTCGAGATCTGGCTGCAGAGACCCAGGAATGCTCGTAAGAATTTGTTAACAAAGATTCAGAATAATCAAGTCAAAGAGATTTTCCTCAAAGCAATTTACCAATTCATCCACCCATCAAACATGTGCCACCGTGAGCTGGAGAAGTCCTGCAAGGCCTGCAAAATGAAAGTGAAAATGAATGAGATCAAATCCCCACTGTCATGTTTATCAGTCTCTCGGCGGCAAAAGGAGTCAATGTCCAGACAGAGCTATGAAGAAGGGCCGTGGGAGTCCAAAGAGGGAAGGGACTGCCTCTGGGCGTAGTGAGGAGAGCGGTGGTGGGATTCACAGAGGAGGTGACGGTCGACCCGAACAGGTGAGTAGGAAGAAGTTTGTCAGAAAAAGGAGGCACAAGCTACTCCAGGTATGGAGGGCAGCTCGTGCAAAAAGACAGAGTCCTGACAGTCCACATTCAGGAAATGGTGAGGTCAGCATGTCTAAGCACCCTGAAAATCAATCCATGTTATTCTAATGCTCATGTGGACTTTATTTAAAATAGAAACATTTCCACCAAATTAGTCATGCATCCCAGAAGAGATCATCTTATTGCTAAAGTAAATGTTCTTTCTTTATTTCTTCCCAAATGATTCAATGGTTATTTTTCTGAAGTATATTTCTGATTGTCGATGTTGGAAAACAAGCACCTTCAGAAAGTCCATTTGGGCCCAGGAGATAAAACCAAGGCAGCCCAGGATCAGAAGTACTTATTTAGCTCATCCTAGGAGCACCCTCTTCGTCTCCGAACCACTCCAACAAATGGAGCAATTTCAGCTTTTCAAAGCCAGCAAAGAGGTAACTTATGGCGTCTTAACTCAAGATGAACAGGCACAAAACTCAGTGCATCCTGTTTCATTTGTTCCTTCATTATTCTCTGAGAACAATGGAAGGTGAATGCAGCCAGAGGCCCCTTTCATGAGAACACAAGTGGAGGAGGAAATTTTGTTCATAACTTTGCTGGGACACTGTTTGGCCAAATGCCGTGACTGGAGGTCAGAATATGCTACTTTTCTTTCTAGTATAGCAAAGAGGTAAGACAGAGATTTGGACCCCCTGCTCCCCCAAAAACACACACACACACACTCTTCTTGTCAAACTAGACTTAACTTCCATTTCTTGAGGTGAGAATTGTAATCTTACTGAAATCACAGAGGCAAAGCTAGGGTCCCATTAAGCTGTGCTTTATCTGTCAGTGATGTGTGGTCCCTTGGGAATTAATGATTTAAGTAGACTTTGCCTGTTCAGAATTTATGATCAGAGTAGTTTTTCTCCCTGAAAAGGCAACATGGGTTGTGGGATTAGGACCCTCATTTATTTGATTGTTTTCTTTTTGGTCTCAGGGCCTGGGTGGGACCTGGAGTTGCAGGCTGCCATGGAGAGCCAGCCCTTCCTGTGGTCGGTTGCTCAAGCCAGCACATTCTCTGTGATTGTTTTAAATGTGTTAAAAAGAAAGAGAACCAGGCTATGTCAGCGTGAGCTGGAATAAATCACTTCTTTTTCCTAGACCTGTTTTCTTATCTGTTAAAAGGAGTTAGGCAGGGTAGGGGTGGGGGACAAAGAAAATCCAGAGATTCTTAAAATTTTCTGATTTAATTGATCTGGAAAGGGGCTTCTTTCTACCATTTTGGTTTGGGGATATTTTGTGGGGGCCAGGGGAATTGAATTCTTTTGTAGGGGACTACAGTGATTACGGGGGAGGCAGATTTAACCTGGTAGCAACCTAGGGTGTAGAGCCCATGGTCTGCTTTCCAGAACCAGAGACTTCACAAATTTTCAACTTGTATTATGGAGGTATGCTATAAAGGAAAGAACACAGACCGAAGAGAAGTGCTGGATGAAAGTCTAGCCACTAAACTAACTCACGGAGATTGAGACCAAGGCACACGCCCATCTTAGGGCCTCAGTCTACCTGGAAGAGAAATGAATGTGGTGGACAGACTCTAAGGAGGCCCCTATGGTCCATGCCTCCTCCTCCCTCCAAGTGGGGGCAGGACCTGTGACTTGTTTCTAACCAATAAATTTGGCAATGGTGGTGGGTTGTCACTCCCATGATTATATTACATAAGACTGGAACACTCATCTTACTAGCACAGTCTATTGACTGTCTCTCTTGCTGGTTTTGATGCGGTAAATTGCCGTATAGAGAGGTCCACACAGCAAGGAACTGAGGGAGACCTCTGGCTGACAGCCCACAAGGAGCCGAGGCCCTCAGTCTAGGAACCCCCAAGGAACTGAATCCTGTCAACAACCCACATGAGCTGGGGAGTGGATCCTTCCCCAGTCAAGCTTCAGATGAGACCCCAGCCCTGGCGGACACCTGGATTAGAGTGTTGTGAGAGACTCTGAAACAGGGGACCCAGCTAAGCTGTACCTAGACTCCAGACCCACAGAAACTGTGAGATAATAAATGTCAGTCATTTGAAGCCACTATGTTTGTGGTAATTTGTTATACAGTGATAGATAAGTAACATAATGAAGCAGTTGGAACCTTCCTATACCTGGCATTCTGTGAGCATGATCATTATATTCTTATGCTAGCAGCATTACAGCACACAAATAAAACTACTCCATTATGACATAGACAAACACGTTGTCAGCCGCTGTCACTGTGCTGGGTTGAGAATAATTTATCTTTCTAGAAACCCTGGGGTACTTGTTCTATATTTAGATTCTCATTTAATCAGGGCTCTTTTCCAGGCTTCTTACTGCTGATTGCAAACACCATTCTCACACGCACGGGTCCACATTCACGCACACAGGGCCTAGATTCTACTGAATTTAATTAGGGATCAACCTGAAATAAAATGGCTCCTGCAGAAAAAAAAGACCCCTCTCAGAAAGATTCTAAGGACACGGAGCAAGAAGTTTTGGTATTATATTTGGTGGTGTTGATTCTGAGAGAAAGGGTCAAGAGGAAGATTCCGCCAAAATGAATCAAGCCTGAGGAAGAATTAGTCCAGCAGGAAAACCCCATTTCTGCAATAAAAATATATGGCCACTTGTATTTTAATAGCAGCTAGAGATACTGGGCTCCATTTATGTACAGATTGGCACGGACGGAGTGTGAAAGAGGCTTAGTAAGCTGTATGTTATTTAACACATTTTGCTCCTTTATAAGCCTGCTTTGCTGGAATGCCTTCATCCCCTACATATAAAATCGACACCACGGACTGCCTCATGGTGCACATTTTGGCTAGTGTCTGAAGTGGTGGCTGAGGAAACATGGCCACACACAACTCTGAGCATGAGGAGGAGCGAGCCTGTGCTTCTGCCTCAAGGGCCTTCAGGGCTGGTGGGGGAGCAGGCCACTTTCTGTTCCCCGAGCGTGTGACAGATACTGTTACTGCAGCTGACGCAGCAGCAAGACGGGGAGAGGAGGTGAAAACATTCTGACATCAGTACCGGGCTGGGAGGCCAGTGAGCTGTGCCCTGTAAATGTTTCTGAATGAATGAACGACGCATTAATTCCTGCCCTTAGAAGCCTTGCAGCTACTATTCCCTAGGTTTCCCCAGCACTTCTCCTTGGTCATCAAAGGAAAAATAAGATCCACCAGTGCCCTTAAGGGACTTAAAACAGGACAGACAGGCGAGGCTCATGAAGCCACTGAAGATAACGCCGTAAATAAAGACAAAAGGGGTCCCCCAGTTCAGGGAGCCTGGGATGATCTGGGAAACCTTCATGAGTGCAGAATTTCTGGTGACCTCTCGAAAACCCCAGCAAAAGGCTGAATTAGGCAAGGGGTTTGTGGCCATTTCTGGATGAACTGATTGAAGCTTTAAGTCTCTTGCTGTTTGTGGCCCCAGCAAAAGGCCCTTGGAGTTCCAGGTTTAAGACACTGGGTGGGGGTCCCTTCTCCTTCAGGAGGTGTCCCTGGGACTCAGTCCCTGCGCAGCTAGGCCAGCAGTGGGGACAGTGGCCTCGGTCAACCAGGCCGGCGCCCCACTGGAGCCCCCCCCCCCCACACCCCACCCCGGCCGATCCGGGGCCAGCCGCTAAGGGCCCCCACCCCGGGAGCCCGGGGCTCGGAGCTCGGCGGGGGGCCAGACTTCGCCATGCACCCGGCAGCCAGAGCCCCGGCTGGATCCCCCCACGGGCGCGGCCGCCTTTGTGCATCCTGGGCCCACGCCCCGCTGAGCGGCCCCTTCTGCAAGGATCCCCCCCGCCGCGGCGCCATACCTGGCCCTTTGTCACCAGCTGCCAAAGGATTCAGAAAATCAAATTTATTTCCCGATTACAGCCATAGCGCCCCTTTGTGCAGCGAGCTCCCTTTAACCGTTGAGATTCCAGCAGACATTGTGAAGGCCTTTATGGCGGAAAAGAAAAGCCGGCCGCTCCCGGCCGCCCCCGCCCCGCCTGGTCCTCGGACTCCCCGGCCCCTGTGGGAACTCGCCAGGGATGTTCTTCTCTCAATAAAAACGCTAAGGAGCCCCAAGACGGTGGGTTCTCAAGTGTCTTGCCTGTTAAAGGGGATAAATCAATAGACATCTTGAGTTCGGAGGGTGTGTTTCCTTTTTTTTTTTTCCAGGAATGAATAGATGAATGATAACTCCATTTCTTACCAGCCCAGCACTGTCCTCTACGCGCCCCGGCAAGTCCGATGTCATCCTCTGAGCTTTCAGCTCTGCCAGCCTCTCGCCTGTGCCGGGTCTTCTTGAAGCTGCAGGCTAACCGGAAAATGCCTCTCTTAGGACGATTCTCAGGGACTAAATACGTCTTGGGCACCTGAAGACGAGAAGATGTTCCATCATTTTTCTCGATCAGGTTGAGAGTTCCTGAAATGAATACAAAATATTGCTTTGCCAAGCTTTTTCTTTCTTTCTTTCCTTTTTGTGATTGTGTGGGAAATAAATGTCCTTTTTTTTTTTTAACAAAACCAATAAAAGAAAAAAGACAATCTAAAGTAGGCACATGCTTAAAACACATAGATCTCCACTCTTTTTGACCACTCAGAAAGTAATGTACAGGAGAGACGGATATGCGCAAATCTACCAACACATCAACATTAGTCTTATAATACTCTCCCGTGAAAACTTCCAAAGATGGTCATAATTTGTATGCTCATTATAAAATAACATACAGCACTGTGATTTGAATTATATCGTCACGAAGCAAAGAAATCCACAACAGGAGAATTTGGTCCATTGGTTATAAATTATGCATGTCCTAAAGCTTTTGCAAACACTAAAAAAAATAATGATATATAGCACTTGGCAAGAGTCTATTTTTTCCTCTATCTCTTTTTTTTTTATCGTGAGAAGGTAGAGATGCTACTCAGTTGTTCTGTGACTAAAGGAAGCGAGTATAAATCAATGCCACATTTGCTAACAAACAGCATTCCTCTCTTTATACACATCTGTGTGTCTGCACACATACACACACACACACACACACACACACCACCCCCCACACACACAAGCGCTTGGCCCACTCAGCTTCCCCATAATTTCACAAAAGAGTGACTCTAATGTTTTCTGCTTTGTAGGGAGCCCGTGGTATGGTGGTGGATTGGATACCTACACCAGTGAAGGCCTGAGAGGCATAATCAAATAAGGGAGCCACTTGAACTGAACTCCCAGCAGGAGCGAGAGGGAGGCCTGAAGAGGTTACAGGTACTTTTTATCCAGGCTCGCAGGAGAGCAGCAACTTCCTGCTGCTAGAAATTTGTCTGCAAATTTTTTCCTCATTCAGACAGAGAGCTGGGGTCCAGGAGACACTGGGTTGATATGATAACTTGATTAAGACTGGGACAGATGACATGGGAGCACCAAGTCGGCTCAAAGGACTCTGTGCTGGCCTCTTTAACCTCTCCTTGGGAGCCTACAAATTATATCTATTAATGCATCAGCCCCCTGGCATCGCACAAATACGTTGTCTGCTTAAATGCATGTCAATCAGTTACAGGGGGCTTTGTGGAATTCCCACCACGTTTTCATTTCTCTTCTCCCCTAAAAACAAAGTTTAACCTGTTGGTTCGTTCAAAGGCTCAGAGCCTGCCTCCGCCTGCTGAAATCACTTTGGAGGGAGAAGTCAAGTGCCAAAGTGTTCAGAGCATCATTTAAATGGGCCCTGGGCAGCTGGAACGCGTCCAGGGGAGGGACATTA
Source organism: Equus przewalskii (assembly GCF_037783145.1). Taxonomy (NCBI): domain Eukaryota; kingdom Metazoa; phylum Chordata; class Mammalia; order Perissodactyla; family Equidae; genus Equus; species Equus przewalskii. The sequence continues at coordinate 32,764,231 of NC_091848.1, forward strand.
CAAGGAGGAAGGGTTTGGAAACCACCTTCAGTGAAGCGTGGACGGAAAACCTGGGGATTAGCCTGGAGAAGAGAACACACAGAGAGAACTTGAGATCTGAAGAAATGCTAAGCGGGAGAAGGATGAACGTCTTCGGTGGGCCCGGAGAGAGCGCAGGGAGAGACAGGCATTCAGAAAGTGCCAGCAAAGTGCCTGGATGAGAAATGGGCCACGTGCTGGGGCTGCCCCAGGCGGATGTCAGGAAATCTGCAGTGTGGTCACAGCTGCAGGAATCACCACTTCCCCTCCCACTTATCTGAGCCCAAAGACAGGCAGCCATTGAAAGGCTGAGAAACTGCAGCTCAAAATATTGTGGGGGTTTTAATTGAGGGTTAATTTGACAAACAATACAATGGACAGCTTTTTAAGTGCACAGTTCAGTGAGTTTTGACAAATGTAACCCATGTGACCACCACCCCAGTCAAGATCTAGAACATTTCCGTCCCCCCCAAAAGTTCCCTTGTGTCCTCTTTCCAGTTAAACCATCCCCCCTCCTGCCCCCAGGCAATCACTGTTCTGATTTCTTTCACTCTAGATAGGTTGTGTCTGTTTTAGAACTGCATTTAAATGGAATCATCCAGTGTGTCCTCTTTTGTGTCTGGCTTCTTTCACTTAGCATGCTTTTAAGATTCATCCATATAGTTCACTCCTTTTTATTGCTGCGTAGTATTTCCAAGTAAGGATATAACACATTCCGTTTGCCCATTCTCCCTCTGACGGATATTGGGTTGTTTCCAGTTTGAGGCTATTATGAATGCAGCTGCTATGAACCGCCTTCTACAATTTTTCATCGCTGGCTTATAGGATATATTCAAAATGCCATTTTAGACAAGACTGCAAAGCAAGGAAAGCCTAAGCTCATGAAAAGTGTGGTCTTTAGTTAAGACAAGGAAGAGTTTCTGGAACTTGACCGTTTCTGGTTGTCCACATCTTCCCCAGGGAGCACAAAGTGAGTCCCCACTCCTCCTGCTAGTGGGCAGGAGACATACACCAGGACACATCTAGGGCAGCCTGGGGTCCTTCATGAACAAGAATATCTATCTCAGCAAAATGGGTGTTGGCCATCATTCAAGTCTACTCAAGATGTTTGAAATCACATCTGCTGAGCTCCTACTACGTGCATGGTTCTGGGAGTGCACTAGGGACTACGGGAAGAGAGAGAAGAATTTGATGAGACCTCCGTTTTCAAAGGGCTTACAGTCTGAAAGGAGAAATAAAATGAGGAATAAATTATGAAACCATAATGCAGTGCTCAACAAACACTTACAGGTCAGCTGCTGTGCTGGCGTGCTGGGGAGATGCAGACGACCTGCAGAGAGAAGGCCGCGCCCACTCCTCCGAGCATCGGGAAGATTGAGTCCCATCCAGACAAGTGCACATCAGGCTGAGGGTCAGGGTGGATTTGGACTTGGAACAGGTATTCGAGAGCCCGGACCTGCTGCATCACCTGGAGACCCAGAACCTCTCTACACTGGACGTCCCCACGTGTACTCATCGCCTCACGTCAGGTGGTCCTGAAGGTGACATTGGCTCTAAGACTTTGAAGGTCACATCAAAGCCATTAAAACACAGAATGTCGGTGCTGGATGGCCCTTTAGAGTTCATGGTCCACTCCATCTCAAGGTCAGATAGGGAAACTGAGGCCCGTGCTAAGAGAAGGTGGTTTCCCAATGTCACAGGGCAAAAATGTTTTCCCTCCCAGCAGAGTCATTATTCTCCTGTATTGGTCTGCCACTTATTATAAAGTTCTTACCGTATGAAGAGACCTACTTATAAGGCTGGCATTGGAGGGACAAGGTCAGCCATTCTCTAGTCTCAGCAGGTTAATGAACCAGACTTTGCCTGTGAGCGGCTGTTAGCTTTGGAGAAACATGTTTTAATCCAGAAGTCATCTAAATGGTGTGATAAAAACAGGCAACCATGTAATAATAGGGGACCTATGTGCTTATGACTCGTTTGTCTTCTGTACCAAGTTGTTTATTTTTCCAGTTGTTAGGCTTTTGGTTATTTCCCTGTCATTTTTCTCTGCACAGGTTTGACAACTGTGTAATCATAGAAGACTATATAAATTACTTTATATTTTGCTGTTTTCTATAGAGTAAAGCTTCCTTCCTTTGGCCAAACCACTCTGGCCTTTAAGAACATTGATGTATATTGTATTACTACAAGGGGGAAAAAAAAGTGAATATATTGAAGTTTCATACTATCTTCCGAACAGTTATGAACAGATTTGTTTAAAAGAAGAGAAGAGATGAATTTGGATTTATACAAATTCAGTGGGAATTCATTCAAAATTAATTTGCAAGTCAGAGGGAACAAAGGCAGCCATGTTCATGATTGCTGCTTTGTGGTTTTTTAATAATCTAAAAATTATAAAGTACTTTATACATGTACAACATTTAAAATTTTTCAAAACATATCCATTCTTTTACTGGAACTCCTAATGAAATGGGTAAAACATGAGTTATCTCCATTTTGCAGATTAAGGAAACAGAGGCCTGGGGACAAGCGACTTATCCACATTCACATAGGTTGTACGTCCAGCGTCGTGTGCCCCACCATCCTTTGCCCACAGAGCAACACAGCACCACGCAGCAGCCCCCAGCAGCACCCAGATAGAACACAAGGACCAGCACCATTCACAGAGCAGCTCTTTTTGACTTAATTGTGAGATATGTGATCACAGATTTTTTTTTTTAACACGTAATATTCATGTCTATATGTCTTCTGCCAGAAACAGGGCTGGCTACATAATACTTGGGATCCAGTGCAGAATGAAAGTATGGCGTCCCTTGTCCAAAACGCAGAAAAAAAGTGCCGTTATAGGCACGCAAATAGAAAGTTTTCTCCTTTCCTCTGTGTTCTCTCTCTCAGCGTGTCATGGTAGTTTTTATTTGCTCTTTAATGTCATTCTAAAGAAAGAGAAATTAAAAATTTTAATTATTAGCCTGAGTTTTACTGTTCATCTTTAGATTGTACAATGCCAGTTGTAAATGCAAATATAAGAGCATTTAATTCCTACGCAGAATCACCAAAATTACAGAATTTTGACTTTGTAGCTCACAGAAGCATATGTTTTTTCTTCGCACCCGAACAGTGGAAGTGCTGCTGAAAACCAACTCAATTGTTTTTCGTTCCCTTTGTAACACACACACATTCTCCCACCAGCCTCTGCCTTTGGCTTGCTGTTGAGGCTGCTGGAAGGATGAACAACTGCATCCTCCTCTCTCTCTCTTTCCTTCTGGGGTCATTTTCAGTGGAAATATTGGCTAATAGGGGGAGTCACATGAGAAAGAAAGATATGATGGGTTCTTTGGTCAATTGTGTTTCACAAAACGCCATCGTCTTCTTTCTGCATTCTTCCATCTTCCATTCTGGTCTAAATAGAAAGCCTGGCCTCTGGGGGCCATTAGCAGCCTGCTTACTCACTAGCAGTGCAGCATTCTTACCTCACTTTGAGCTTCACAGAACTCCCGTGCTTTGTGGGCCCACTGGACTTCTGTGCTCCTGGGCCGTGGAGAATGCTCTATGAGAATGGAGTAGCAAGGAATTGCGTAGACCCGCAAACTGCATATATCTCCCTCACTCCACCCTCTCATTGGACTTCATTTACAAAACAGAAGTTCAGAAGTGAAATGATTAAGAATCTCTAGATTGACAGCAGAGTGTTAAACCAAGCACAGGGCCCTTTCGAGCATGGAGTCCTGTGCAACCGCACAGGTCACGTGCCCATGAAGCCAGCCCTGGTCAGAAATCAGAGGCAACTTTGATTATTATTAGTCAGGAGTCTTTGAGCATATAGACATGTCTCCCAGGCCTGAACTGGAGCCAAACTTCTAGATGAGTTCCCGGGTGGATCCCCTTCCTCATAACACCCCTGGAACTGATAAGGCTCACAAAGCTGCCATCCCATAGGCAAGAGGAAGTATCTAGCACCGCTCCACTCACCAGCCATGTGTCTATAGCTGGGTGACTTGGGGGGTGAGGCAGGAAGGGGATGGGTACAAATCAGCTGGGCACAGCTGGAGTACAGTGAAAGGAGAAGTCTTGTCAAGGGAATACTATCATGACCAGAAATTAAGGGGAAATCCAAAATGTCGCTGTAATCTAGTGGTGCCCTTCTTTCTCCAAAAAATAATGTTTTTAGGAAATTTATTGCTGGCAATCTCTCTCTGGCACACACATATACATGAAGTACAGTCCCTGGAACAACCGTGATGGGGTGGAAAACTTCGGGGAGACCTGAGTTCTGGTCACAGCTCTGATTCTTTCTTTTTTTTCTTCTTCCCCAAAATCCCCCTGTACATAGTTGTATATTCTAGTTGTAGGTCCTTCTGGTTGTGCTGTGGGGGACGCCACCTCAGCATGGCTCGATGAACAGTGCTAGGTCCACACCCAGGATCTGAACCCATGAGATGCTGGGCCGCCAAAGCAGAGCACGTGAACCCAACCACTCGGCCACAGGGCCGGTCCCTGATTCTTTCTTGATGTACAACTCTGGTCAGATCACCTACCTTCTCTGCACCTCAGTTCTCTTATCTGTATCATGAGAATAATGATTCCTAATCCAGAGGTTGGGTGCTTGTGAGAATTAAACTAAACTGGGTCCATGAAGCGGGTTGTAAGCTGAAAGTCAGTGCGCACGTGTGAAGGTGTGTGTGTTGCATTGGCATGTTGGTATCCTGGGTGTGAGTCGTATACATCACATACAGACCCATCGGGAAATTTCACTCTGGGGTAGAGTGATTTACAAAGCTTGCTCAGAAGTGGAGTCAATTAAGGTCAGCTTTCTATGTTGCTAAACAACAGGGGATTCTGGGTTCAGTAACGTTGAAAGGCAGGCCCAACACACCCCTTGAAACCGGGCTTTTGAGAGGGTTCAAAGGAAAGCGAAACAAAAGCCTCTCTTTGTGATGTTTTCACTCTTCCTTCATTGTCCTCTTTCGCCCTCCGAGGGCCTTCATGTAAAGAAAGGAGCTGCTAATGTGGCGAGTGGGAGTTTAAAATTGTCCTGGGCCAACAATGTTGGCACATTCTGCCGGGCCTCATTACAGAATCATCTGAAATGCTTGAGAAGTGTTTCCCACTCATTAGCATAAATAGCAGAAAAACTCTTTCACAAACAAAGCAGGTTCCATCTGCCCCCAGTATGTCCTCACCTTGACTTCAAATGGCCAGTCCCTCCCCCAGCACAATACCGGGGGCGCCGGCCTCTGAGGCCCCAAGCACCCCACTTCAGAACAGCATTCAGTGAAATACCAACACAGGAACCTGCATGTTTATTCATTGGCCGTCCCCTCCTTTTAATGGAGTCCCTTTCCCATTGTGGCCACTTGATTCTTTCACAGACCTAAAGGGAGAGGCAAGAAGAGGCTTCCTTTCCACGCGGTTGAGATCCTTAGCAACCCACACCTTGTGAGTGGGTTGACCAGGCTAATTAGGTTTGTTCTGCCTTTTGGGCCCAAGCATATTTTGTCAGGTATTCTGCTCTGGGATTAAAGAGTCATTAATCACCCCGGCTTGACGCTGACAAGGTGGCTTTTACAATGAAGTCCACTTCCCTGGTGTTGGCTGGAGCCAAGGCCGAATCTGTTTTGCATTACATTGCAGAAGAATGTAATGGCTTCTTCTCCCCAGTCAGCCTCAGAGGACACCTACCCCAGGCCCCAGTCCGGTAGGAGGCTGGTGCCAGGGGCAGAGATAGCATCTGTCTTACAGGCGGCGAACTGTGCCGACAGCAGCTGGGTGGAGTCGGTTCTAGGAAGGGCATTTCATAGAATGAGAGTAGAGCATGACAGAGTTTGGGTGGGGGTAGGGGACCTTAGTCACCATCCTCGCTGCCCCACAGTTTACTGCAGAAAGTACTGATGCTCAGAAAGTGGGAGAGTCTTGCCAAAGGATACACAGCAAGTCACCGTGAGAGCCAAGATCAGAATGGAGCATCTCACCACCATCGCTGCCATCACATCTGAATCCAAATCTAAGCTTTTTATAATCATTTTCAGTACAATTGATACTGTTGTGTTTGGCAAGTCAGAGTGGCCTGAGTTCTTAAAAGAAGAAAGGAAGGAAGTCATTTTCGTTTACCAATTACTACAAAAGGCTAGGCATTGAGCTCAGTATTTTGCATACAAATGATTTACTTTAATTTATACGTCGTTTTAAGGGGATAGTATGTGAAAGTGCTCAGCAATGATTCGTTCTTATTTGACACAACAGTTTTTCTAGGAAGGTACTAATATCCCTATTTTTTTATGGACAAAAAAATCAAGACAGGGAAAGGTTAAGTAATTCATTCACAACCTGTGTTCTTTCCCCACGCCAAACTGCCTTTTAAAAAGATGAGAAGCGTTCCCCAAATCCAGGTGTTCCTGTGAACTTTCATTATTACTTATGTCAATCATAAATTAAAAGTTTGGGTCAGTCATTTAAACATCAAATCATCAAGGATTTATTGCTTCCCTTCTATCTGTTAGATCTGTGATAACTTTTTCTCTGCTGATGTTTTCTTGTCCTCCTTTCTTCTTTTATCCTTTCATTCATTTAATGAATATTTATTGAGCACATCTAACGCCCAGCGCCAGGGGGTACTGAGATTAAAAAGGCATGGCTGCATGCCCCCTTTCTCATGAACTTACTGGAAAATGAGCTCCTCACAAAAAAGAGTAAACTGAGAAAGAGGAAAACATGGGATGCAGGAAAGGGGAGCGCCAACCCGGAGGGGCGGTGAAGGGAGCCCCAGGATGATGCTGGAAGGGGCCCCCAGGAGGAGGGCTGAACACCAGGCATGGAGGGCACCAGGCCCCAGCATGGCAGGCAGAGCTCCAGGAGGGACTTCTGCACAAAGATGAATTTGCTAGAAGACTTGACCATCCAAACAACTGTGGAGTAGGTTTAGCTCTTTGGCAAAGAGTTTGAACTTTAAGTGCTGTTTAATACTGAGGAAAATAAAGCAAATGAAAAACAAGATAGTTACTAAGTTCGAGAAAGGAGAAGCAATCACAGTTAACCGAAGGGCTCCATTGCGAATCTAGTTTGCATTTTCATAATGTAAACACAGAATTTTGAATAAACTGTATTAGCACCTAACGAGATCAGGAGATGAGGCATGAGAAAGAAGTGTATCTAAGGGGGTGCCTAGAATAGGGATGAAAGAGCTAAACTCATCTTCTGTAGTGAGAATTCAAGAGTTAATGCCTAAAAGTGAAACCTCAGCACAGAAACACAAGCAAGTTAGAGACAAACCTTGCAGAACAATTTGACTCTCCAAATCATGTGCATGTGTACTTTTGATAAATATAAAAACTAAAATTAAAAAGTCCTTGGCTAACAATTTTAAAAATAAGACGTCGTGCTTGCTGTCAGGGGGTAACAACGTCTTTGGGAGACTGTCAGATAAAGGAGTGTTAGAAGCATACCTGGGACAGGCCCACCCTTCGGAGCTGTTAAGAGGTGGAGGGAGAGATGCGGGAAGTTCGCAGCAGAGGGGCCGAAGGGCGGCCAACACCTTGAGTGGATGCAGCTGGGAAAGGAAAGGAGCCTTGAGAAATGGGTTCCCATGAATGATGAAAGTTTGGAAGTGGGAGAAGGTGGTAGAACATTGGAGAGAGAATCTGTCTGGTGAGAGAGGCCCTGTCTGGTGAGGTGGACTGGCTTGGAAAGTGAGCCTGAGCCAGACCAGTTTGAATCCCAGCTACGGTACTTCTGGGCCACATGACTTTAGGCGAGCTGTTTGACCTCCCTGAGCCTCACTTTCTACATCTATAAAAAAATACGTCTCGCATACAGGATTGTTTTAGCGTTGATTCAGACACATTCATAAAGGCTCTACTAAATACGTAGCACATATCAGGCACCAAATAAAAATTAATCCTCAAACATATTATCAGCAAAACCCATAAAGTCAAGTTTTTTTCTTGTTTCGTGAAAGTGTAGAAAATGCATGCAGAGACGACCTATTCAAATATACAGAATGACTCAAAGTCAGAAAAAATGACCACTGGTATCCAGTTGGTCAGCCCTGCAATGTGTTTAATTGCTGAATGAAATTGCCTGGGTCTGGCTTTCAGTTTTGAAAGATGCAGCCAACTTGTCCATTAAAGTCATTTTCCTTACATGCCCTTTTTTTCTCATTTCAAATAGTTTCATAGTTTGAGCACTCAGAAAACTACACAGGCAATCTGCCCCTGTTTTATTTTTACCCCAGGTCCCCATCCCATGGATCTCTGTCTCTCTCTGTCTCTCTCCCGTCTCGGGTCCAGAAATACTCCTCTTCGTCCCCCTTTTCCCATCTTTCGTTGAGGCTTCATCCTTTCTGTCAATGCCCATCAATAAAAGCCTTGCTACTGTGGGGACTGGAATTGGCCACCCCAAGATATGTCTCTTTGGCATCAGGATTATTTGAGGCTGATTGCTTTTGATAAACTGGGACAGGGAAGGAGGCTCTGAGGAATGGAACTTGCTCTTCCTTAGGACACGTTTACATTTGTAAGGTAAATCTCTATCTGTAAAAGGTGCCTCCCTCTCTGTACCAGGAAGAAGAAAGGAGATGACCTTCTCTCTAAAAACTCTTCATCAATACCAAAGGCAAGGACTTAAATCTGCATTTTATTGTGCTAGTCTGGTAACCTCCTGTAACTAACTTCCCTCCCCCTCCCAATGCTGGCATTTCTTTAAGGATTAAGCATCTTTCTTTAGGCTAGGAACTGATTGCTGAGCTCACCTGTGACCGCCCAGCTCCAGACAATAGACTTGCCTCCGGCTATGCCCTCTGAGATAGCAGACCACTACCTGCTGTGTCCATCAAGCGCTGTGCCGACAGGGCAATCTTGTGACTATTGTGGGAGGGACATTTCAGTCACATGTGAAACACCCTGTTTGGGGGTATATAACCACTGTGTGCACCCCACTTCTTCGGTGCCCTTTCTTCCTTGGGGAAGAAAGGCCCCGGGCCATGGTTCCTCATAAAGCTATGTTTAATTTTCTCTTGCTGTTCTGTCTCATGTGAATTTAGTTCGTTCTCCGGCCAGACGAACCCCCATTTGGGGAGAGGAAATGTCCTCCTCCCCTACAGTTTTGGCATAGTCGGCAGGATGCCCACTGGCTGGCAAGTTTGCCTTCTCTGGCTGGAAGATTATTTGACCAGCCATAAGAACCTTGAGGAAAGGCGGTGGGGGGAATTCTCCCACTTCCCCGACACTACCCTCCGGCTTCGCCTCTCCTGTCATCGACGTGTGCACACAGCCCACATCAACGTTCGTCCCAAAGACTTGAGGCTGTTTTTAAAAAAGTTTTAATATTTTCATAACAAATGAAAATTTGACTTAGCCTTAGGAAAAATATAATCAGAAGCTGGCCCAGACTTTCAAAGGGTGGGAATGAGTTCCCCAGAGGGTAGGCTTAAAAAAAAAATCAATATAAATGATATTTACTTGTGGTGTTTTGGAGGGGAAAGAGGAGTAGAAGGAAGGAAAAAGATCTGTCTGAACAAGAGAGGTGTAATTCAAAAGCTGCCACACAGTAAGTAGGAACCTCCAAGGAGGAGAGATCATCGCTCTTTATGGATTTGACAAGAGGGTTGATGGGAAAAGTCATGACTGGACTAGCTCCTGCTCTTCAAGGGGTGTGAAAAGCACTGCCAGCCTCGCCAAGCCCTGCACACAGTCCGGGAAGGTGGGAGGGCTTAACAGCCTCAGGGAAACCACCCTCCACAAAACCTTTCTATATGTGGTCGCTAAGCTAGGAGATCAAAGTTAACAGTCTATTTTATACCCATAGCTAACATAGTATATTATTAAATCATAGCTAATATTTATTGAGTATTTGCCATGTGCCAGACACTGGGCTAAGTATTTTGCATGCCATCCATATTGAATTCTCATGACAATTCCACGAAGGAGTGTCTACTATGATTTCCCCAATTTCCAGATGAGAGAAATGAGGACTAGAGAGGTGGTGATTTGCCCAGGTAAAGCCGGGACGCGGACCAACGCAGATTTTCCTTGATTACAGAGCCCGAGTTTTATGGCAGGGTCATTTTTAAAGAATTAATACGGATGCATTTTCATGAATTTTCACAAGCCCTCCGTGCAGATAGACAGTCCTTGTCTTGGGAGTTTCTGTAGGACGGGAAGCAAAAAAACACCTAAAAGTCAAGTCTCTCGCTGTCTTTTGTAGAGGCCAAAGTGCAGAGAGATGGCCGGGTGTCCTGGGGGCCTTTTAAAGTAGCCCAGGAGAGGTGAGTGATGAGAAATTTCTCCTAGCCTTGGAAAGAGGGCCCTGGAGTCCTGGGCAGTCTGAGCCCTTTGGGGAGGTGGCAGGGTCTCCTCGGGATGGCTCCATGGGTGCACCAGAAGGCCAAGCCTGGGAGGGCTCAGGGGTTCTATACCTCCCCGAGGACCTGTTGGGGAGAGAAGAGGAGAGAGCCCCAGTAATGACTGGCATTGATTTCCTCCACCTGAAAGGATGGGGCATGGAGAAGGATTTAAGATAATTTTAAACAAAATAAATAAAGTAGTATTTCTTGCACAAAAGAATTTATGCACCAAGATTCTTACCCACCACAAGATCACACACTTCAGGAGGGGACAGGGCAGTCCCTCCATCTCCAACTGCTATTTGCCGCCTGTTGGTAGGAGTTTTGCCAGGTAGGGTCAGGGGATTGGCATAAAATGTTGAAAATGCCAAGTTTCACCTCATCTGCTGCACAGAGGAAAACCATTCTTCACACTGCAAGGAACCTTCTCCTCCCCAGATAAATACATATTTATTTGCATACCTATTTGTCTAATATCTGGAAGTAAGAAGCTCCATGAGGAGAGGGGCTAGGCCTTGTCCTTTGCTGTAAGCCTAGTGTGTAGCACAGGTTTTGGAACACAGTAGGTACTCAATTAATACTTACTGAATGAATCATTGAATGAACATGGAGCAATCAGAGTTGGCCAGAACTTCAGTGATCACCCAGCCCAATGCCCTGAGACGCTAAGGCCCAGAGGGGCTGAACCACCTGCCTGAGATTCCAAACTTGGTCCAGCCAAGGCTGAAATCCAAGGACTCCAGAGAGATCTTTGAGTGACTGTCTTCACCTTGACTCTAGCATCTTCAGTATCTAAATTTATCATTAATGGACCAAGACCAAATCATGGACCCCTGTCTGTGCACCCATCATCGTCCTTCCTTTATGCTCTTAAGCTCACCCATCACAATATTGTCTTAGGCCTCTCCTATCTATATTTTTGGTTTCCTTTGTCCCCTACAGTATCTCAGTCTTTCCAATATCCCAAAAAGGTCATCGCTTGCTTTCTTCTTGCAAAGAGTTTTGTATTTTAATATGAGATCCAAAGGCTTTAAAATTTGTCCTTGTTCAACAGATATTCACTGAGTACTCATAAATACAAACACTGTTCTAGTACAGGGGGTACAGCAATAACCAATATAAGCCTTCATGGAGCATATATTCTGCTGTGGAAGACTAATCATAAAGGTAAACCAATGAAAAAACAATTTCAGAGAGTGACAAGTGCTATGAAGAAAATAAAACATGGTAAGAAGTTAGAGACTGAAGGTACATGCTGTTTTTGATCAGGAGTTACAGAAGACGTCTCTGAGAAGGCCGTACTTAAGCTAAGACCAAATAATGAGAAAAGCCCAGTGTGCAGAGTTCTTGGGGCAAGTACTCCAGGCATAGGAAGTTACTATTGTGACAATCTGGAGCACCTGGACCATGGCTGGAACACAGTGAACAAAGCTTGGTGAGAAGTCAGTGAGGTGGGAAAAGGGCGGATCATGTAGAGTCTTGTAGGCCAGGAAAGCAGATTGAATTTTCTCCCATAGGCATCCGGAAGCCATTGGACATTTTTGTTTGTTTGTTTTTTTGGTGAAGAAGATTCACTCTGAGCTAACATCTGTTGCCAATCTTCCTCTTTCCTTGCTTGAGGACGGTCAGCCCTGAACCAACATCTGTGCCAATCTTCCACTGTTTTGTATGTGGGTTACCACCATGACATGGCCTTACGAGCCGTGTAGGTCTGCGCCCTGGACCTGAACCCATGAACCTGGGCCGCTGAAGTGGAGCACGCCGGACTTAACCACTATGCCACCGGGCTGGCCCTATTGGATATTTTTAAGATGGGGAGTGGTATGATCTTTTCACATTTTGAAATAACCAAAAAGTCTGGCTGCCAAGTGGAGCAGCAGCAGGGAGACAAACTAAGAGACCACTGCAGTGGTCCAGCCAAGAGAGGAGTGTCCAAGAACTAGGCCAGTAGCAGTGGAAACTGGGAGAAGTGACTGGACTTGGGATATATTTTGGACATAGAGCTGACAGAAATTGCTAATGGATTGGATGTGGCCTGTGAGGGGAAGAGATGAATCAAACATGACTCCTAGATTTTGGCTTGAGTATAGGCGAATGGTGGTACATTTCCTAATAAGGAGAAGATTGAGAAAGAAACAAGTTTGTAAGGGTAGGGTAACCAAGCGTTGGTTTGGGGTGCTTTAAGTTCAAGAGGTCTATTAGTCAGCCCAGTGGAGGTGTCAAGTAAGCAGCCAGGTGTGCAACCCAAGGAATATACAATAATCAAGGAATTTTTGAAGTCTAACAGGAAGACGTGGGCCAAGGCTGGAGGTAGGTGTGGGAAAGGAGAGGCCTCTTAGTTCTTCTCAAGTTTCATCACCCAGCCATTGCACAGGTGATACTCCCTAGTGGTTTCAGCACAGGAAACTCTTTAACTTAATCTTCCAAGAAAAGGGCCCAGGTCTAATCTCTCTGTGCAGGGAGGTGGGGCTAATTTCACGGCAGATGTCTAATGAATTACTTAGCATTTCTGGATCGTGAAGCTTTACCATTACATCAATGAATCATGAAACAATTGTAATCTCGACTTTTTCTTTAGTTAGTAAAAAGGTATGTTCTTTCTTAATCCCACTGTCTACAAGTCTAGCCTCCAGTCGTGGGGTCTCCAGGGCCTTAACTAGGAAGTGCAGTGGACACAGCTGTTGCCCATGCACAAGCCCGTCCTCACCCCACCCCCACCTTCTTCCTTGCAGATGAAGCTCACTGATGATATTAGGAAGCCGCTGTGCCAATCCTGGAAGCACCTGCTGTAAGGCTCCTTGTTAGGTGCTGTAATAAATGTCCTTCTTTTTTTTTTTTTTTTTTAAAGATTTTACTTTTTCCTTTTTCTCCCCAAAGCCCCCCGGTACATAGTTGTATGTTCTTCGTTGTGGGTCCTTCTAGTTGTGGCATGTGGGACACCACCTCAGCGTGGCTCGATGAGCAGTGCCATGTCCGCGCCCAGGATTCGAACCAACGAAACACTGGGCCACCTGCAGCGGAGCCACGGGGCCAGCCCCTAAATGTCCTTCTTTTTAAAGCTGCGTAGAATTAGGTCTTCTCTTCCTTCTGTATACTAGGATTTCCCCTAGAGCTCACCCTTCAAGCACAAAAACTGCTTATCCTAACCACTCTCACGTGTCCATCCATCCTGCCATGTGCTAGGCACTCAGTAAAATGTGGTGAAGAAACAGACCTGTCCTGGCGTCTCTCTTGTCGTGGGTCTAATAGTCTGGTGTGGAGGCAGACGTTACACAGGTACATAATTAAAAGCATCATTGCAAGTTGTGACTAGTGCACCTGTGACAGGGAAGGTCGCAGTGTGCTATGAGAGACAGACTTCGGATCTGATCATCTGAGAAGGCGTCTCTGAGGAGGTGACATTTAAACTAAAACCCGAAAGATGAGAAGGATCCAGACGGGGAAGAGAGAGCAGAGGAGGATTTCAACAAGAGGAAACAACCAAAACTGTGACATGTGCTTCCAACTCCACCTTTAAACAGAAGCTCCTGAACAGCACGTACCATTTTCTATCACTTATAGATTTGTTGCTGCCTTGAATCTGAAGGACCCAGGAGGGGGGAGGGATGTTTTGGCCGCTTCACTAAGCATCCTGAGGTTGCCGTATCCTGAGCACTGCAGCAGCACCAACCACCCAGGCCCCATCACTTGGGTGTCATTCACAAAGCCTCTAAGCAGTCCTCTCCCTGCCCACCAGCAACCACAGCAAGAACAGTCAACTTCCTTCCCCTCTGAGGTTGTCCAGGAATGCTTTTGTTTCTTTGCTTTTTTTGGAGGTACCTTTAGATTCCTCTTTTGGAGGAATAAGAGTTAATGCTGGGAAATAGTACTCAGGGTTTCCCTCACACTGTTCCCACAGCCCTCCCCAGTGGTTGACCCTGGTGGGGAGAGCTGGCCTTGAGAAAGGAGTGCCAACTCAGGGATCTAGGGTGTCAGGCAGGCCGCGAGTGCCTTGTTTAAAAATCCATCAGAGAAAGATTTCAACTTGTTTTGGTAAGATGTCGATATGGTGTAATGGTGACCTAGACAGACAGGCGGACAAACAGACAGGCCTGGTTTTGAATTTAGATTCAGTTCTGTGTCTTTGGGCATGTTACTTAATGTCTCCAAGCCTCAGTTTCCTCATCTGTAAAATAATGATAATCATTTCCACCTTACCAGAATTAACCACAATCATCTATGAAAAGCATGTAGTCCATATTCCAAGTTCTTCCTTCCAAGGCCTGGCTCCTCAATTATATCCTTTGAGGCGTTTAAATGTGGTGATAGCCAGTGCCCCTCAGAGAATATTCCAATTGCAGGTGCCCAAAGTGGTGCTTTCTCCGTTGGAAATCTGTAATTAAATCAGCAATGGCTACAGGCTGCTCAGGTGTGTCAGAAGAGCCCCCACCCAGCTCACCTTTCCTCCCACCTGCCTCATGGAGCCAAGTCAAAGGTCAAGGAGAGATACAGGAACAAAAGTCCTTTAACACATAGAATGTTGAGCAGTTCGCAAATTGCTCTTCCTCTCAAGGCAGCATGGCAGCTGGCGCTATTACTGTCCCCTTACGATGCAAATGAGGAAGCTGAGGTCTAGAGAGGGGGAGTGATGTGTTCAATGTCTCAGAAGTAAGTTGCAATGGCAAATCTTTGACTAAAATTCCAGTGCTCCTGCCACACCACTGCCTCCTGACAAGGACAATTTTGTCCTTTGGTGCAAAAGTTCACCACCAGCAACTGTCCTGACTCATGATCCGCAGCAGAGAATTCCCTCCTGAATTGCCCTTCCTGCCTCATGCCCTCCCTTCCTCCTGTTCTGCCAGCTTTTCTAGAACCAATGGAAATTGCTTACTCTCTGGTCTCAAGATAGTCTGACTTTTTTCTGGGGCTCTGACTTGCATTTCTCGCCTCTGGCAATGTGCAATCACAGGTGACAACAGCCACTTTGGAACCCTCTTTCCAAACTTGTGACCTTTCCTCCAAGGCAGGTGTGGACAGAATCCATCTGACTTTGATCTGGGTTTGGTTCTGGCCGTGGCTTGAGGGGAATGGGTACTGAGTGATGTGGCCCATCCGTTTATCCAAGGCTAACAAAGGTAAATTAAGGACCCCTCTGATCTACGTTCAGAAAAGGACCAGCTAGAAGAAATGAAAAATAGGACTCCATCCTCAAAAAGTCAGGATGGGACTCAAGCAAAGCTCTGATGGTTGCATTAATTTCTCCAAGGTAGAAACAGAGTGTCAGAGCTGGCAGAGGTCTTCTGATTCAAAGCCTCATTTCACACAATGGGAGGCTAGGGAACCAAGAGGAAAAGTGGCCCATTGAAGGCCACACAGCTAGCAGAGGCAGGGCCAGAAGCCAGGCCCCAGGACCCCCAGTTAGTTTTTCTTACTGAACCACACAGTTCACTCAAGAGCCGTAAACATGTTCCTTTGGATGATCCAGGTGATGTCTACCCCATCACTTCTCCCATTCCACCGCCACTTCCAGAAAGGTTACACTGTAATGGATGTATGTCGTGAACTTGGAAGATATGAACATATGTCTATGAGGTACTGATCCGGGGAGAGCTGTTTCCAAACAGGCCTCAGCTGGCAATGATCACCACCCAAAACCTGCCCAGTGACCCAGGAGGAAAGGCCTTGCATACCCCTGGGTGAAACCAGGGATTCCTGGGATAAGCTTTTGATTCTCCCCAGTTTGTGGGATCCACTGAGACAGGGTGAAGGAAGCATAGACAGCAGCTTGTTCTTTTTTCAGTAACTCTGCCCCACTTTATCTCTCCCTTCACCACCAGCACCCCCCATCCCCTCCTTTACTTCCTCTTCCACTTCCTCCACACCACCGCCTCCACCACCACCACCACCACCCCGTCACCTCCAACTTCCTTCACCACCACTGCCTCCACTACCACCAAGACCACATCCTTCACCTCCTTCTCCACTCCCTCTACCACCTCTACCTCCACCACCACACCACTCCCTTCATCCCCTCCTATATTTCCTCCTTCATACTTCTAATGCCACCATCACTTCTTCCATTTCTTCTACATCATCCCCACTACCACCCCTCTCCTCCCATATTCCCCTCCCCCTACTTTATCTCCATCCCCTCCACACCAACACCAACGTCATCCCCACAACCCCGCCTCCCCCTGCTCGTCCACCATCACCTCCTTCGTTGCCTGTACCCCTACACCACCACCACCTTATTTGTAGCATTAAAATAGATCTTCCTACCAAATATGCCCCCAGGACCTTAATGCTTTCAAAATAAAACAGGTGATCAGTATTTGAATCTACAGCCAGAGTCATTGGTATTTATCACACATTTGAAATAAACCAGGATTATTAACTCCCTCTCTTCCTGCTCATTTTTGAAACTGCTTATCTAAACACACACACAGGCTCACGATCTCTCTCTCACCAGAAGGCCATAGGTACTCTGCAGTAAAGCAGACAATGGTGGCCTTGTTGCAGAAGCCTGATATTAATAGACTATTCCTTTTGATTTCAGCCTGGAAACATTGGCAGCAAACCAATGTGAGAAAAGAGGGACTGTGCAGCTAGAGTTTAAAAGAGAGACGAAGAAAAAACCCAACCCAGCTTTGATCAGAAGGGTCTGAAGATGAATTGTGGTCATTTCACAGGTCTCTGGGTGGAGGTTAATGTCATTTTGAGACAAGGAAACTGGGTTAGAAAAAAAAAAGGAAACCGAGAAGGGATGCACTTTCTGATGGAACAGGGCCACCGCGCCGAGGATCAAAGCCACTCTCCATGCAGAGAATGAAGGATTATTCACTTTCTATTTTTTCACGCCTGCAGCACACATGGGGATCTAATTGGTCAGGATGCGAAATACAGACAGGCTGCCCCAGCAGCAAGGCAGAGCCCGAAGGGGGAGGCGAGTGCTTTCCACAGCTGCAAACCATTAAAGGCAAGCTTACCACCATGCGCCTGCTTTAATTGCCCTTCTGTGTGTTTCCTCAGCTCACGACCACTAATGTCTACTTCCCAGTCTTTCTGATCTCAGAGGTGATGAGCTTGACGGCTGTCAGGCCTGTCGGGGTCAGGGAAGGCGGGAGACACGTCTCAGGGAGTGGGGGAAGGCACTCCCAGCGGGGGAGGGGCTGCCGGGCGGGAAGAGGCGAGAGTGCTGGGCAGGAACTCCACAGGCTCTGGCCCAGCCTCACTCTCCTTCTATTTCCTTGAGGTCTTCGGTTGTAAAGCCAAGGGTCTCTCTTGGGGTGGTGTTGTCTCAGTTCTAACCAGTTCCACCAGGGCAGATATAAGCCAAAATGAAACCCACACCCCTGTGCAGTGTCTGACCTTAGGCACATCACCAACCTCTGCCCCTGAATCTCCTGGCCTTTGAAATGGGCTGTGTGCCTAACCCACAGCATCGCCCTGAGAATTACCTGACGTCATGAAGTGCTAAATGGCAAGGGAAGTGCCTGTTGGTTGTCATCAAGGACCACCTCTGCTTGAACCCTCTCTGCCAGCCTCTTGATCTGCTTTAAATCTGAACCCCCTCAAGCCCTCCTTTCAGCCCTTCTCAATGCCCCCTCCCGGGTGAGAACTGGCCACCCAGGTCTGCAGGATCGCAGAACCCTCATCACGTTGAACCTCTCTTGTCACTCATTTCAGGCTCCCATCTCTTCTCTCTTAGATGTCATCCTTAGCCACATCCTCCTGGCTGGCATTGCCACCTCCAGTCCCCCCCCAGGACACCCCTGGCCCCCGGTCCTCATTTCAACCACCAGTTATCTACATACATGAAGCTATAAAATGCAAGCCCAGCCATTCGCTGCTCTGCTGAAAACTCTACAGCGGGGCGCTGTTCCTGTGCTCTCTCCTTAGCGGGGAATGCCTTTGCTCTTTCTTGGTCTGACTCTTCCTTCAAGACTGGCTGAGTTAGTATCTCTTCTCAGCCGCCCCCCTAAGGTGGGATCATAGTCCCTGCTAAGCATATTTGTGCTTTCCTCTTGCCCTGCATCAACCACATTGGACTAAAATCACTTAATCTTGCCTCCCCTGGAAGGTGTCTGTCTCCTCCACTTGAAGGTAAGCTTTTTGAGAACAGGACTGCATTTTAATTCATCTTTGTACTCCCAGCATGTGGCATGGTTCGCAGAGTGCTTGGAATATCAGGTCCTTGATAAATGTACTTTGAACTACTTTATGGCTATCAATTGTTGTTTATTTGTCTCTTTGCCTATACTATCCAATTCAGTTGAAAGCATTTGGCGACGTGGAGATGTGTCGGATTCATTGTGTATTCTGCACAATGCTCGGCACACAGCAGAGCCTCAAGAACGAGTTGCTAGTTCTGATGTCTGGCACTGTTTGTGATAACGCCCCTACTGTGTCTGGCTTGTTCCGTACTGTTTCCTCAGCATCTAGAACAGAGCTTTGCACACAGGTGCTCAATAAAGATATTTTGAAAGGATAAATAGGGTGACATTGTAGGAAAAACACCTGTCTGGTTAGAAGGCCTAGGTTCTAGTCAGAGGTAACAAACTCAAACTTGATGAGGCCAAAACAGAACTTCCGATTTTCTCCAAAACTCCACTCCTCACCCCAAAGGCCCGGCAAACATTCCCCATCTTGAATGGTACCACTATCCATCCAGTTGCTCAGGCCAAAATCTAGAGGTAATATTTGATTCATGTGTTATCTTTGCCTCTCACTTTCAATCCACTAATGAGTTCTACAAGTTGTACTTCCAAAATATATCCAACCTCTGACCACTGCCTTTACAGCCACCACCTTAATTCTAGCGGCCGTCACCTTGACCTTGCAAGTGGTCTCCCTGCCACAACACACACACACACACACGCACACACACCCCATGCACCCTTTTCATCACCTTGATCTTCCTGATATCACTCTAATGCTTTCCCACTTAGAATAAAATCCAAACTTATAACCATGGTCCACAGACCTCACTCCATCTGGCCCTGCGCCCATCTCCAGCTTCCTCTCCTATGAATTATCTCTTTGTTTATCTCCTTCCAACCATACAGGTCCTTTTTATATTTCTGGAATATTCAGAATTGTTCTCACCTCAGAATTTATTGTTCCCTCTGCCTCAAATGCTCTTCCCCAAATGCTCACACTTGTAGCTCAAATGTCACCGTTAGGCATTCGCCAAACCTAGATGCGATGGTTAATTTTATTTGCCAACTTGACTGGGCTACAGGGTGCCCACATACATGGTCAAACATTATTCTGGGTGTTTCAGTGAAGGCATCTTTGGATGAGATTAACATTTGAATCAGTAGCCTGAGTAAAGCCGATGCTCTCCCTAATGTGAGAGGCCTTCATCCAATCCGCTGAAGGCCTGAATAGAACAAAAGGCTGGCCCTCCCTCAGGTAAGAGGGCATTTCCTGGGGCTTGACGGAGGTGAGATATCAGGCTTTTCCAGCCTTTGGACTCAACCTGAAACATCGACTTCTTGTATTTTGAGCCTGCCAGCTTTCAGGCAGGAACTCCCACCATCAGTTCTCCCTGTTCTCAAGCTGTCTGACTCAGACCGGAACTGCACCATCAGCTCTGTGGGTCTCCAGACTGCAGATCTTGGGTCTTTTCAGCCTCCATAATCTCTTGAGCGAATTTGCTATAACAAATGCATAAAATATATATCAATTCTGTTTCTCAAGGGAACCCTGACTCATACAGTAGGGAAAGCTGTAGCCCTCCACCTCACCCCACGTGATTCTTTTTAACTTATTTGTTGACCTGTTTGTGTCTGTCTCCCCTCAACCAGAATGCGAGCTCCTCGTTCATCACTGGTGTACATCTCTAGATCAGTGCCTGGCACATTGTGAGCACTCGCTAAATATTGGTTGACTTACTTTTTGCCTCATTAGCCACATGACGTTAGGTAAGTCATTTTACCTCTGAGCTGACTTCTTCATCATTGAAGTAGGGATGACATCTTGTCGGCCGACCACCAGCTGTTTGGGAGGGCCCCGAAGTGAAGGCTGTGGCAGGGCTCCTTACAAACATAAGAAGTTTTCCTCGTACTGGGGTATGAGCCCTGGGCACGAGGGGCTGTGTATCATCCATCTTTGTATCCCCTTCTCCTCCTTTTCCTCCCCTGTTCTCTACAGCACTTTGCACAGAGCTGAGGCTCAGTGGATGTCCACCTTCAACAAGGAGATAAATCACTCTATGGCTACCTCAATTTTTAGTCAATTACATTAGTTACCGCAACACAAAAAGCTCTACTCATTGCTGAGTGTCTTCATCCCTAAAAAATGTCAGTCAGAAAAGAATGAGTGGCACAACTGGAGAGAGCGCAGCTGGAATTTGGTTATACCTAGTCTAACAAGAGTAATAGGAACCTTTTACAAAGCTTTACGGAGTGCGATGAAAGAGCTCTCATGCTTGTTAATAGGCCGGTAAATTGGTACAACCACGTTAGAAAGCAATATATCCAGAGACATCAAAATTTTCATGCCATTTAACTTAGCAAATTCTCTTCTAGAAAACAATCCTAGGTGTTTCATGGGACACAGAATCTGAGACCTAAATATAAGAACTTAAATTATGAACTTTTGGAACACACCGTAGGTATAGATCCTTGCAAGCTTGGCCTAGGTGATGGTTTTTTGATATGCTACCAAAAGATTAAGTAGCCAAAGAAAAAATAGGCAAATTGGACTTCATCAAAATTTAAAACTTTTGCGTGTCAAATGACACTATCAAGAAAGTGAAAAGACAACAGAATGGGAGAAAATATTTTCATTTTCTGCATATATCTGATAAGGGATTTTTATCCAGAATATAAAAAAAACTCCTACAACTTAACAATGAAAAGAAAAATAACACAATTTAAAAGTGGTCAAAGAATTTGAATAGGCATTTCTCCACAGATAAACATACAAACGGATGATAAGCACATGAAAAGATGCTGCCATTAGACATCGGGAAAATGCAAATCAAAACCACAATGACATACCACTTCACACTTACTAGGATGGTTTTAAAAGACAAACAAACAGAAAATAACAAGTGCTGACAAGGATATAAAGAAATTGGGAGCCCCACACAACGATGGTGGGAGTGTAAAATGGTGCGGTCACTTTGGAAAACAGTCTGGCTGTTCCTCAAAAAGTTGAACATAGAGTTACCACATGACCCAGTAATTCTTCTTTTAGGTATATATGCTAAGTATTGAAAATACATGTCCATACAAAAATTTGTACATGAGTGTTCATAGCAGCATTGTTCCTAATAGTCAAAAAAGTGGAAGTAGCCCAAATGTCCATCAATTGATGGATGCGTAAACAAAATGTGGTACATCTTTACAGTGGAATAGGATTGGGCCATAAAAAGAAGTGAAGTATTGGCACATGCTACAACATGGATGAACTTGAAAATACTACGCTCATTGAAAGAAGCCAGATGCAAAAGACCACGTATTGTATGGTCCCATTTACACGAAGTGTACAAAATAGGTAAATCCATGGAAAGAGGAAGGAAATTAGTGTTGCCTGGGACTAGAGAGAGGGAAGGAGGAATGGGTTTGGGATTTCTTTGAGGGGTAATAAAAACGTTCCAGAATTGGATAGTGGTGATAGTTGTACAACTGTGAATATGCTGAAAACTACTCAATTCTACGCTTTAAAAAGTGAATTTTATGGTATTGAATTATATCTCAATAAAGCAGTTATTTAAAAAGTGTTCATTGTAGCATTATTTACACTAGTAAAAAAGGAAGTATTCAAAATGTTTTTTATAAAAGAATATTAATTCACTTACAATGAATCTATTTATAGAATAGTATACAGCCATTCAATCATATCTACAATTTTTTTAATACTATACAGAATCATTATGAAATATTGTTAAGATATAATCACAGCTATATTTTTTCAGAAATATCACTCTGGGGTGTTTTTTTTTTTGTTAAGTCTGGAAGAAAACACATCAAACTTTTAACAAATATTGGCTATAGGTAGTGAGATTGGGAGAATTTATTCTACTTTTTTCTGATTTTCTATTTTTCCTAAGCTTTCTTCAGATAACATATTATTTTTATAATAAAAATGCTGTTTTTAAAATTTCATAACTGTTGTAGATAGTTAAAGTGTCAGAGTTTTAGCTTCCGTGAAGATGAGTTCACATCCCTCGGTCTGGAGCCTGGAGCCTGATGCTTGCCCGAGGCAGCAGCCCAGCATGGGGGGTGGAGAGCAGAGCACAGCCCGTGGGAGGGACAAGGCCAGAGGACCTGGTGGGCCACACACAGCTCCAACACGGCTGAGTCCAGACCCCGCTGACCCAGGGCCAAGGCATCATCTTTACAGACAAGCAGCCCCTTCTCTTCCTGTTCTAAGTTGTGCTGGGTTTTTCAAACCCTCATTGTCATTTCAAAAGCGGCCTGAAGCGATTCGGTCCTCAGGCCTACATCTTTCCTTTGTCCTTCGTCCCCTGACTCTTTATTTCCTTTTCCAGCTCGCAGTGGCTGCCCTTTGGGCAGTGACACCAACGATGTTGTTACAGGTGTTGGCTCACTCTGGTCTCATTTGCTCTCGAAAGAATTCTGGTCAGATCAAATGCCCCTGTGGAAACTCAAGCTGAATTGTCTTCATTTTCTATCATTTTATTTTAACATCCCGGAAGTCCCCGCCTGTCAGAGTCTCCACAAGCAATGCAGCCATTCATCAACTTACAGCATGGCCATGAGGTCCTGGAAAGCAGCCAACTCTGCAGAAGAAATCAGTTCTTTCCTTTTCTTTTTTCTTTCAAAGCAAGAAAAAAATCTACTCATCTGGAGACAAGGGATGGTGATTTTTGAGTCAATCGGGAAGCTGCTTTTAGGTATAATACTCAACATTTCAATCACAGATTAAAAAATTAGCCCACATAAGGTAGTGGTGCTACTGAGAAATCAATGAGGTGATCTTTTTTTATTTAATAATAATTGTACATATCTATTTAATTCATCATGTTTCTCATTTAATAACAATGCTTATTAAATGACAGAAGGACTTTTCTTGTAATACCTCATATAACCCTCTCAGCAGTCCATAATAGCATTCCCATTTTGCAGATGAGGAAACTGAGGCCCAGAGAGGTTAGTAACTTGCTGAAGTTCACACAGCTATCACTGGCAGAGGTGGGATTTGAACTCCGGCTGTCTGGCTGCAGACCTTGTGCCCTCAGTCACTGCAATGCTCAACCTTTTATTTACAATCGCATTGAATGACCATCAAGCCGGGAAAAATTAGCCAGATTCAACGATTAATGAGCATTAGAGCTATATTAAATAACTTCAGGAAGATCAAGTTTTGCTTTCTGGAGTTGGGGTGATTTTGCTCCAAGTTGGTCTCATCCCCTCATGGGAACTCATTGGGGCACTGCATGGCGAAGCAGAGAAGAGAAAAGGACACAGAACCCCCCTCGTCAGCCTAGGCCTGGCCACAGCAGGGAGGACAGGACCACCAGTGGGAACGCCACTGTTTTATAGAATGTCCCAGGAACCTCGGAGGAAAGAGATGCTGAGCCACCCCACGCAACTCCAGGGGTATTGGTCCTGTTATAGCGCATGTGAAGGTGTCCTGGAGCGCAGCTCCCTGTGTAGACTAGAATTGAATGGTTCTCCCCAGCTTGTGCAATGTGGATTCTAATCCCTACATCTTCTGAAGGAAGTGTCTCTGAGATCCTGCAGAGGCCACTGGTGAAAAAACTGCCAGGTTCACAAACTCCAGATATTCCCGCCCCCAACTTACGGGCATGGCCTGTCCATATGGTGGCCAAGTTCTCTTCTGCAGAGAAGTGGGAGGCTGGTGGCCCAGAGCCTTCCATTCTGCTGTGGGTTCTCCTCAAAGAAATTTCCTCTGTGTCTGTCCTTTCACATTTCCGGATCTCTTTTATATTGATAAACATCTACCAAATGTATCTTCTCGCTCTGCTGTTTTTCAAAAAGACTCGAAGACGCTGTTTCTCAACCTTCTCTAACCCAACCCTGCACAACACTTTCTCCTCCTACCTTCTGCATCTTGAACATGCCAAGAAGATTTTGTGGGGTTTTGCTTTCTATGACTTGCATGACTAAATCAATAAATGTGCTTTTTCGCACTCTGCTTGCTCGCACCCTCTCGCTCTGAGGTAGAAATCACTGTGCCAGGCCGTTATTGCCAGAGCGTGGTCTTCAGACACCCTGAGACTTTCCCCTTCCACACTCGCTGTTGACTCCCGCTGTGCCTTTGTCTGGAGTATTCCAAAGTTCACAGTTAGCTGAGCCACAGCTAAAAGTAGCAGCATACAGACGGCCAATGGGTACATGAAAAGGTACTCAATGTCACCAATCATCAGGGAAATGCAAATCAAAACCACAATGAGATATCACCCCACACCTGTTAGAATGGCTATTGTCAAAAGGACAAGACATGACAAGTGTTGGTGAGCATGTGGAGAAAAGGGACGCCTGTACACTGTTGGTGGGAATGTAAATTGGTGTAGCCACTATGAAAAACAGTATGGAGGTTCCTCAAAAATTAAAAATAGAACTACTATATGATCCAGCTATTCCACTTCTGGGTATTTATCCAAAGGAAATGAAAACACTAAGTCAACAAGATATATGTATCCCCATGTTCATTGCAACATTACTTACAATAGCAAAGATATGGAAACAACCTAAGTGCCCATTGATGGATGAATGAATAAAGAAAATGTGGCATAAATGTATATGCATATATATATAATAGAATATTATTTAGCCATAAAAAAGAAGGAAGTCCTACCATTTGCAACAACATGGCTAGAACTTGAGGACATTAGGCTAAGTGAAATAAGTCAGATAGAGAAAGACAAATACCGTATGGTCTCATTTATATCTGGAATCAAAAAAGACCCAAAAACTAAACTCACAGATACAGAGAACAGATTGGTGGTTGCCAGGGGTGGGGGGTTAGGGTGGGATGGGTAAAAGTGGTCAAAAGACACAAACTTCCAGTTATAAGATAAATAAGTCCTGGAGATGTTATGTACACCATGATGACTATAGTTAGTAATATTGTATTGTATATTTGGAAGTTGCTAAGACAGTAGATCTTAAAAGGGCCGGCCCTGTGGCCTAGTGGTTAAGTTCGGCATGCTCCACTTCGGCAGCTGAAGTAAGTTCCCAGGAGCAGACATACACCACTTGTTGGTGGCCAGGCTGTGGCAGTGACCCACATACGAAACAGTGGAAGGTTGGCACAGATGTTAGCTCAGGGAGAATCTTCCTCAAGCAAAAACAGGAAGGTTGGCAACAGATGTTAGCTCGGGGCAAATCTTCCTCAAATAAAAAAAAAGTTCTTATGACAAGAAAAAAACATTTGTAACTATCTGTAGTGATGGATGTTAATTAGACTTATTGTGGCGATCATTTTGCAACATATACATATATCAAATCATTATGTTGTACACCTGAAACTAATATAATGTTATAGGTCAATTATATCTCAATAAAAAAATTTTAAAAATAAAAATATTGCATTACTGGAAAATAAATAAGTAGCAGCATAGACAACCCAGCCTCGCCAGTCTCATTTTGCAAACAGCACACCATTTACGAAAGTGTTTTGGACATGTCACAAAGTGCCAGTGAGGGCCGTCATTGCCAGGGTCAACCTAGAAAGGCCACATATTCAGTTTAATGTTCTGTTGTCTCTATCTTGAAATTCTTGATAATTTTTGAACAAGCGGCCCTACATTTCCATTTTGCAATGAACCCAGCACAGTACGTAACTGGTCCTGCCACTGCCTGCTGTTGTCACTCTCCACTCCCCCTGTCCTCCTTCCACCTGCTCTGTGTTTCTGGAGCAGAGAGATCTGGCCCACAGTAGAACTTTGAGGTTTGGTTCATGAAGTTTTCGCACGATATATTATTGGTTCTCTTTTTTGTTGTTGTTGGTTTTTTTGTTTTGTTTTGTGTGTGTGGGGGGGGAGGGGGAAGATTGGCCCTGAACTAACATCTGTTGCCAATCTTCCTCTTTTTGCCTGAGGAAGACTGTAGCTCAGCTAACATCTGTGCCAGTCTTCCTGTATCTTATGTGGGACTCTGCCTCAGCATGGCTTAATGAGCAGTGCTAGGTCTGTGCCCCGGATCTGAACCTGCCAAACCCCGGGCCGCTGAAGCAGTGCGTGCAAACCTAAACACTATGCCACCGGGCCAGCCCTTAATTCCGTTTTTCTGATGAGAAATCTTAGACAAGTGACATCCCTGCAAGATGCAAAGATCATTATCTCAGTTCTGCAGGTAAAGCGAAGCAAGATTCGCTGTTTGATCCACATCCCCAGGCCAGGTAGGAAGAACTCCAACTCTGAGATCTGCGGAAGGGTGAATTGGTTTTGTTAGGTGGAGTGAGGAGGGCATATTTTGTAAAGTGGTCAAACTAAAGAGTGCCTAACAGATTGCCTTTATAGGAAAGCTTTTTTGTGGTCCTCTAGCATCAAGAGAAAGGCAAGCACCAGTAATTTTCCAGAAGGCCAAAAGGCTCCAGGCAGATGGGCCATTTCCCCGAATCTAGCCTGCAAAGCACTGCCTGACGAGAAAGCATCATTCTTGTGTCTACAAGGAGACCTTGAGATGAGGAATCTGGCCGTGAGTGGCTGTCTCAGAGGCAAACTCCCTAAAAGATAAAGGAGGAATTTGCAGTTGACACACTATTTTGAGCTCATGAAGGGTCAATCGGAGCGAGCACGCAGCATTTCAAAGTGTGTTTGTGATAGAGTCCCTAAGTCAAGGACTCCGCGAGACAGGACTGTTCCCTCCGGCAAAAGCCCAGTGAGATGGGGCAACTGATTTAATCTCTCTGGGCCTGATTCCACTTTTCTAAGTGATAATACGGCTAGTACTGACTGCACAGGATTATTGAGCAGAGGAAATTAGTTTTCAGATTAAAAGCAATCAAGAGTACCTAGCATACTGTAACCACTCAAGAAGTGATGGTAACCATTATTACTACTTTGAAGGGAAGCCTTCCCAACTAAACAGTGGGTACAGGTAGAGACCTTGAGTTTCCTAGATGTTCTCTTGAAACTACTTCATTTTCAGCCCTGCCCTATCAGATCCCTGTGTCTCTACTCCCAGGACACACTCTGTCAAGACAGCATCCTAGATGCCGGGAAGAAGAGAGACTAATAATTGGGGGACTAGGAGGAGGAAAAGGACAACACCTGTGAGTGTTCTTGCTCAGAAAAAAAACCCCAAAAACCAAAACCCAAAAAATAAGCCTGAATCTGGGCAGACCTCTAAATATAACTATCAATTTACAGAAAATCTAGGGGACAGAGAGACCACAACCGTAAACAAATCATAGAGTTAATTTCAGAGAATCCACACTATGGTTAATTTTATAGGGCAAGTGACCTGGTGTTTTGCAAACAACAAACAAAAAAGATGCAAGAAAAAATGGAAGAGGAAGCCTATAGATTAAGAAATCTTCATGAATCTATCAACCAATTACAATATATGAACCTTATATATATGCCAATTCAAATAAACACATTTTTTAAGTGTATAGGATAATCAGGGAAATATGAACACTGACTAAATAGTAGATGATATTAAAGATTATTGAATTACTGTTAAAAAAAATTTTAGGTGACCTAATGGTTTTATAGTTAATGCTTTTTGAAGAATCTCTATTTTGTGCAACTACAAAAGGGACTATAAGTACACGTGATGTCAGGGATTTGTTACACAATAATTCAGGGAGATGAGGGGATCAAGGTGAAGTGAACCGGCCATGAGTTGATGATTAATAAATCTGGGTAATGGGAATTCATGGGATTTTATTATAACATTCTTTTTACTCTTATATATGTTGAAATATTATACAATAAAAAGGAAAGGAAAGCCCAGCCAAGTCTGTGGATTTGGTGAAGAGATGGTTCCCTGAGAAAGGATTCTGTCCAGTGGGACTGTTGCCATGAAAGGTTTGGGGAAAGTTACCTCTCTTTGCCTCTTTTTCTCATCTGTAAAACGGAATTGGCTAACAGCACGTTCCTCTTGAGAATGCTGTGAATATCGCATGACTAAACATGTAAAAATATATGACAGGACCTGGCACCTGGCAAGTGCCAGATAACATTTGCCATTATTGAGCATATCAAGCATCATGAAGTACCTCATGGCATTAACCACAATTAACTCTACAGAACTCCACAGCTCGCAAAGTGCCTTCACAGACACCACCTCGTTTGAGCTTCACAGGAACCCTTGGAGACTATTCTTATCCCATTGGGCAGATGGGAAAAGGAAGGCCCAGTCCATGGTGATGAAGCCAGTTAATGGCCAAACCTGTACCAGGGTCAAGTGCTCAGCCCCCATCCCATGTCCCCTCCAATGTACCCAAACTGCCCATTGGGGATGAGTTGGAGGCTAAAATTAGATCCTCAGCTTTGCATTACCAAAAATTCGATTTTATCTCTTTGCACATTGTGCTCGTGCCCCATTCCCCTAGCTGGAGGATGCTAACCACACTCCTATGGAGCTAATGGGTGGCTCATAGCCCCAGGCTGGGCAGAAGGAGGGCACTGGGGCAGGCAGCCCTTCTGTCTAGAGTTTGGCCCAGCCAAGCCTCCCTCCGGTGGTCCGGGAGCTTATCACAGCTAAACACTGGGTGGGCCTGAGCGTGGGGCTGCCAGCAGTGCTGAGGAAATACAGCCCACATGAGCCACCCCAAGGCCGTAACTCAGGAAGGAGGCCTCCTCCAATCCTCAGGATGGAAGGGGCAGACAAGTGGGTCCCAAAACACAAGTCCAGACTTCCAAAACCAGCTTCTCTCAAGGGGAGAAATCCTATGGTTTGTCCTCTTCCTGATTTCTTCCCAATAGGCCTGGGGCTCTGGGCTCTTTGAATGTATATTAATAATCATAACGAAACCCACTGTTTCTTGAATGCTAGGAATTGCGCCAAGCATGATGGACATACTCTCCTTCAGACATTCCCCATTCACAGTATACTGGGAAGCAGGTATTTGTTTTAGTCAAACAACACAGAAGTTTAGAAAAGCAGTCAGGAAATCTTCCCTCTGCATCACCATCATGAGCCCTGCCCTCCAGAAGCAGGCATTGCTTACCGTCCTGTGTCCTTCCTGACGTCTGTCTGTATCTAATCAACGTGATATACACACACCCACTCGGGTGTGCACACATATATATACACACACACACAACTTGTTTGTTTTTATGAAAATAGGGTCATAGCTTATTCGGCCATCTGCTTTTTTTCCACAAATTCATCTATCTTTTTTTAATCCCATATGTATAAACATGTGAGAGACTCTCAGGAAATCTGGAACAAGCAAGAAGGATTCCTGGGGTCTCTAAGAGAAAAGTACGTCTAGTTTAGAGCACACCCTTCTGGTTCTTGGATTCGAGGTTTGAGCTCATTTTGCAGCTCTGCAAGTTGTAGGGGACAGAGGACACACAGGGACGCCTGGTTGGGGACACACAACCCTCTTTGCCTGTGCAAAAGCTAGTTCATTGTGTCCATTTGAAAATGCATTTCAAGATTCCTGATCTATACATGTGTCTACTTTTTGGATTCTGCTTTGAACCAATTGTAGCATCTCCCTATTCACTCAACAAGAAGTTAAATAAAATCTTTCATGTGCTCACCTGTTACCTGTTTGAGTCGGAATTTTACCTTTGTTGAAAATCCTCTTTTAACAATACGCATTACTTTCTCTATTGTAGGGATGGGAAAATTGAGACTTAGAGAGATTTGGCAAATTGCTCAGGGTCACACTATTGGTGAATAGCACAGTTTGGATTCAAATGCAGGTCCTCCTCCCTCCAGAGAGCAGGCAATCCTGCCTGTATAACTTTAAAGGAATGGGCACTAGCTATCTGCTAGGGACTAGTCTAGGCATTTGAGGTATGTTGATTCATTTAACCCTCCCTCAACCTATGAAGTGAGTGTGAGCCTTGTTATCCCCACCTTACAGAAAGGCAAGCTGTGCACAGAGAGGTCAAGCAGCCAAAGTGGAATGCAGAGCCCGGCACCAAAGCTGAAGTTCTTAGCTGCTACTTGCCCCTCTTGGCTCTCTTTTCCTCCATCTGTGTTTTGGTAAACTGAAGCCACCTCAGTTTGTCATTTGGATGATCATCTGTAAGAAAACATGGCTGAGAAACCTTGGTTTTGAAAGGAGCTAAAGGCAGTGTATTCATTTCTCAGGGCTGTCGTAACCAAGTGCCACAAACCCAGTGGCTTAAAACAACAGAAATTTATTCTCTCACAGTTTTGGAGGCCAGAAGCCAGAGATCGAGGTGTTGGCAGGGCCGTGCTCCCTCTGACGGAGCCAAGAGAGACTCCTTCCCAGCCTCTGCTAGCTTCTGGGGTTTGCTGGCAATCCTCGGCGTTCCCTGCCTTATAGACACATTTTTCCAATCCTCCGTCCTCACAGGGCATTCCCCTTTGTGTCTCTGTATATGTTCACATCATCTTCCCTCTGTGCCTACCTGTTTGTGTCTGAATTTCCCTTTTAATAGGGACACCAGTTCTATTGAATTAAGGCTCCCCTAAAGATCTCATCTTAACCTGGTTAAATCGGCAAAGACCCTATTTCCAAAAAAGGGCACATTCAGAGGTCCTGAGGGTTAAAACTTCAGTGTGTCTCTATGTAGAGACGGAGAGAGATCCAGTTCAACCCTAAGAGGCAGCATCCTGGAGTTCAACTTCCTCCAAAGCGTCCTCTAAGGGTGCTAGCCCCATAAGAAGCTCTGTAGTGAAAGGCTCCCGTGCTCTCACAGATTTGGAAAACGCTGACGCCTGCCTGGCGGGTGCCTGGCTGGTGATTCTGTGTGGTATTAGCATGCAAAGATCCTACTGCCAGAAGAAACCTGTTGACTTCATTTAAGTTGGCATTTCCCAAACTTATTTGAGCGTGGAAGTGTTCTGTGGAACACACTTGGGGAAACTCACAAGACTAGAGCATGACCTTGAAACCAGGGAGGCCTCAACTTGCTTGGTGACCCTGCTACTACCGAATATGTGACCTGGGGCAATGTATTTTCCTCTCTGGTTCTCAGTGTCTTCATCTGTAAAATGGGAGTGAAAATTCCTGATTAATTACTTAAGGCAGGTTCACTGCTATAACAAACAGACCCCGGAAGCATAATGGCTTGGAAGCAATAGGATGTAAGTTCAGTTCTTGCTCAGAACCGGGCAGGGACCATACTTCCTGGGCAGTCTGTCTCCACACAGGCATTCAGAAACCCAGGCTGATGGATGCTCTGCCATTTTAGATCTGTGGCTTCCAAGGTCATCCTGGGGACCGTCCCTATTCCCTCCAGGCGGAAGGGGATAGAGCCTAGAGCATGCTTCCTGGGAGGTTTTGAGGGGCCATGCTCTGCCACAGAGCACTCACTTCTGCTCACATTCCATTGGTCAGAACTCAGTGTGGTGGCTGCAACCAACTGTAAAAAGGATGGAAAATGTGGTCCCTGGCTGAGCAGCTATTTCCCAGCTAGAACGCAACCCGAAAGAAAGGGAAGTACGGACTCCTGGTTGAAAGTTAGCCATCTCTGCCTCACTTACCTTGCAGGTGTGTCCTGAGGATTAAATGAGGCTTTTGACATATGCAAAGTCCTTAGCATCGCACACAACTCAATAAATGGCAACAGTTTAAAAATGAAAAAATATGAAAGGGAAGTGCCCGGAGGAATGAAATAGGAGACAGATCCTAGGGCACAACAGAAGCGTGGGCCCCCTCCTTCCCTTTCTCCCCAAGCAAGACATCCTGGTGGCCGCTGTCTGGTGTGTGGTAGGGAAAGGGGAGCAGAAGTCCTCAGGGTGTCATTCAACCCAGAGCAGCTTCCAGCTTCCCCCACCCCCGCTTCCTTTCCAGCCAGATGGAGAAGCCTGCACTCCAGAGTTTTGACAGCCTCTCGCTTCCCGGCGGTGGCCCCCAGGACTGCAAACCCCACCTTCCTGCGGTTGCAGAGCCAGCTGAGGGATGGGCAGCACGCCAGGCGCCTCCAGCAGCCCCTGGAGCACACGCCAGTTGCAGACTCTTGGGGTGCTGGAGGGAGGGAACAGGGTTCTCACCAGATCACCATGACCGTGGCCTCCCCTGCAAAGGCCTCCAGACACTGAAGACCTATGGCTTCGTCCTCTCCTGTCTGTCCCAGCTACCTGGCCACGCACACAGAAGGGAACCATCTCTAGACCTCCGCCCTCTGGACTCCATTGGTCTGCAAGGGGCCATAGGCGTCAGCAGAGCAAGTCCCCTGGCTTCAAAGAATGCACGTTTTCTTTTTGAGTCCACGTGAACTATTAAAACAACTGTACCTCAAATCACATCCCCAACCCCTCAACATGAACAAACACAGTTCCCACAGATGTCTCCCAGCGGCCCCTCCACACCTTTCTCTCATGTAAATAAGGTTTTTAGATCTGCCATCAATGTGTACACACAACCCTGCTCTCCACTCTTCTCACTCAGCTTTGTGTACACTTTCCCATGGATCTGGGTCATCCTGCTGTTGAGTATTTCACAGGACTGCAAAATACATGGAAGACATATTTTGTTTTAGAATCTTAATTCCCAGGACATCTGGGTAATACTCAGGCAACCAAAGTTTCTTCTGATGCTGTGATCTCCGAATACAAGTCCCCTTTCAGACAGAGAACGCCGAATTTTGCATCTGTACCTACGCACATGGATTTTCTCAAGCCCTGGGGACTGCGGGGTGTGACAGTCAGTGATTTCTTCCCTGGAAGTGGCGTGACCTGCCAGAGTTACCGTTGGGTAGAGTTGGGAGCCCAGCCCGAATTTATTGGTTTTGATGGCTGCGCCGTTCCCTGTGTAAATTAAAATGTGACATTATTACACCCTGCAACAGCCCACCGGCGACCTTTAGCGCTCTCCCGGCTCCGCAGCCATTATTCAGCATAATTTGACTGGTTTGAGGCAAGTTGGGAGAGCGGGGAGGGGTGGGTGGGGGCAGGGGAAGGCAGAGTCCAAATTAGAAACAGATTTAAAGAGCATTTGCAGGGAATTAGGCAGCGGGCCAGGAACGCTTGCTGGCAGCATGTGTAAACCCTCTTTAGGGACTGTCAGCTCCTCCTCGGTTTCCACAGCGGATGTTGCCCCAGCCAGAGCGCAGCTGGGTTTCAGTTGTCAGACCCACAGCCAAGACATCTGAGAAGGGGGCGGAGAGCCCGCGTGCACGCGTGTGTGTGCACCCAGGCCACATTCACACACGTGTACGACCCCAAGGACACTCCCGGCACCGATCCACACACACACACCTATGAAGGCACACACAGAACTGTCCACGCACACCCCAGACACGCAGAGGTATGCATGGACACAGGTGCACACGGAGGGAATCGGGACGGACACACTTACACATGCACACACACAGACTTGGCTGTACCCCTGCCAACACTTTCTAAGAGGGTTTCCAGAGCAAGTTGCTCAGTCCACACTGCTGTGTGACCTGGGATTAGCCCTTCAACCTCTCTGTAAAGTGTAAATAATGGCAGCTGTGATGATCACAATGAGATAATAAAGGTGAACACCCGGGGAAACTACGCAGGTGTGTTCAGATGTGAGCCATGGCGAGGAAGATGGTGGTGGGGATAGTGGTCAAGATAACTAACCCTCGGTTCACATCCTTTCTAGAGGGGACATACAACACTTTGCTGACTTGATTCTTACCTGGCAATCACAGGGTGAAAGGCCCTTTACCTAACACGGGGAGAACTGGCAGAGAAGGAACCAGGGCCCTGGAGCCAAGGGAGAGACGCTTGCATGCGGCTCCCAGCGTGCACTGGTAGCCGCGTGCACTGATCTGGGGCTCTCTGCTGCCCGAGAGCCTGGACCTGTGCCCTGGCCTGCTGGCTGCCCCGAGGGCCTAGGGCTTGTGTAACAGGGCGCTGAGGCCAGCACCCCTGCTCTCCCAGCTCCCTCCCTCCCAGCCTTGTCCCCCTGCCACTCCTGCCACAGTCCTTTACATCATCTCCTCCCACACCCACACTCTGGGTGAGGAATCTCTCCCCTTTTCTCCTCTCGCTCCCTCACCTTCAAAACTCTCCTCCAGTCATCCTAATTCTCATAGCCCCTGCCCTTTCCTGGGAACCTACTAAGTACAAACAAGCCCTTGTTCTGGGTGCTGAGGGGATGAGGAGGGCAGGCAGAGGCGAATTAGATGTTGCCCCTTCTCCAGGGGGTTCACAGCCCAGTGAACGGATCAGCACAAAACACCATAGGAGACCCATTCAGAAAATGCCAGAAGAGGGCACGAGCACTGGATAGACTCTTGGAGGTCAAAGAACAGCCAAGCACATCCTGTTGTGCAGGTCAGGACACTCTGAACCGAGGGACCCAGTGTGGGGCAGGAACCCGAATGGGTGACCCCGGTGCCCAGAAACTAACTACCACGTGGAGCTAGTCCCAAGGCTCATGGACCGAGGTGCAGAATGACCAGTGCCAAAACCCAGATGGATGGGCTAGGGGGACTGTGGAGAGAGACGGGGGTGTCAAGGGGTAGGCACAGAAGCGGGCGTTCCTAGACCTTCGTTTAGTGAGTAAATATTTATGGGGCCTCCTATGTGCCACGTGCTGGGAATGCAATGGTTAGTGACACACGGCCCCTGCTTCCTGGAACTCATCATCGAGTGAGGACAATTGATACACCAACAGGCAATGCTGATGCCCTGGTGTATGTACTCTATAGGAACGAGCTGGATATGTGGTGATCTGGGCACAGAGGGTCCATCTAATTCAGACAGGAGGACGAGAGAAGGCTTCCAGAGAGGTGGCCGTACAGGGAGCCGAGAGTTCAGGATGGGTGCTGGGTAAAGGGTACTTTGGAGCAAAGGGAGAGATGAGACTAGAGGGAGAAGCATGGAAGGTGTACACTGGCTCACTCGCTCTCTTTCATTGATTCAACACATATTATGAGCAACCATTTGAAAGGTCCTATGCTGGGGGCTGAGACTGCCGTGGTGAGCAAGACAGACACACATGGGTTGAACTAAGGTTATAAGGGTGAGAATGGAGAGAAGTTGATGGATTTGAGAAACAGACAATCAGCTGTAATTGGACGACGGTGGTGAGGGAGAGAGAGTCATATAAGATGATTCTCAAGTTTCTGGCTGGGTGCTGAGCGGAGGAGGTGCCCTTCCCTCAGGGAGGCGAGGGGCCAACAGAAATGGAAGCAGGTTGAGGGAGCCGGGAAATGAAGAGTCTGTACTGGTCTTGCCTGTTCCAAGGGCCATGGGACAGTGGCAATCCTAGCAGCTAAGTCGGGCTGTGAGGCGAGAGCAGGTGGCCATCAGACTGGAGTAGAGCCCCAGCTGAAGACACCAGGAGGATCGAAGAAGGTGGCAAGAGATCAGCCAGGTGCCTGGGCCCCGGCTCAGAGAGGGTTTCAGACAGAGTTCTAGTCCTAGAGGAGTACTGGAGGCCTAAGGCAAAAAGTCAGCTCATTCCAGCTGCTTCAGGTGCTGGGACTGTGATTGCAAAACAGATGCCAGACCCTCCTCCTGCTGGGCTGTTCAGGCCCGAGTGCAGGAAGCCTTGGGCTGAAGCTTGCAGCAGAGCTGGAAGGTGCCGCCAGCACTCAGGTGAGATACACAGTCTTTCGTGTGTTAGGTCTGTCCCCCACAGCACTAAGCACAGAGCTGGTCCCATAGTAAGTGCTCAGTAAATACTCTTCCAGGAGCATGCAGACATTCAGCGGAAAGCGGGAGACTCCCAGTGACGGGAGCTCTGGGCCCCGATGGGGCCTTCATTGAGTTCTCTTTGACTTGAATTGGAGCTGCTACGTCTTTTGGCTGCATGAGGAGAAAGCCCCATTTGCTTAATGTCCCCCATAAAAATGGCAGCCTTTAATGCCAACCTTTACCCTTCTGGAGCTCAGGTCAGAGGCTATGGCTTATGCTCTTCGAAACCCCAGTCATTAGCCCTGCAAGTGGATTTGCTAAAATACTGCCATCCTGATGAAGTCCAGGCTGGCTGCTTAAGCCAAATATCCAGACATCACAAACTGAGCTGAACTTTAGGGCCTGGAATAAATGAAAACAAACAGCAAACCAAAGATGGAAAGACAGTGTTTTCAATGCTAAAGATCATCTCCCTTAGGATGGACCTCATCTGAATAGGAAAGTTTCAAAAGTTTGAGCCCAAGAAAGGCTGTTTCCTCAGCGAATAGGACAATGTGGAAGGCAGACCTAGGGGGTGGATTTCAATTTTTTTCATGCTAAAAAACAGTTGGAAGCACGTAATTTGGGAGAGATCTCACCCAACTGCACTAGAGGAACGAGGTTTGGGGTGGTCAGCTGTAGGAGGGCCCTGTTCAAGAGCACATTCCTCCACACACCGTGGCGGGGACCCGCACCAACGCTGTCGGCTGGGCTGCTCGGGCCATTCACCACGGCCCAGGGCACCAGGGCCAGCACCTTTCCTTTGACCCCAGGGCCATCTTTAGTGACAGGGCTCAGCTCAGCTGATCCTCAAGGCTGGAGAAGTGGTAGCCAAGCTGAGGTGCCTTGCCCAAGGTCTCCAGTCCAGTGGTGGCAAAGCCAAGATGAGAACCTGGGTCTCTGAGTCCACCCTGCCTCTGCTCCTCATCTGTGCTGTGAACACGAACTGTGAGCAAACTCAACCTCACCTGCCGATGCTTCTCTTCAAACAAAACATGTCTTGTGTCTTGTCATCAGTCTCTCGCTCTCCAAGGAGTAGATTTATCTAGAATAAATGATTACAATGCATTTCGCGTATACAAAAAGGATATTAGAGAAATGCCAATATACAGAGGCAAGGAGTCGATCAAATAAGCACGTCACATTTCTGGTTCGTTGCAAGTGAAACTTTGGCTCCGTTAAATTTATTTTAAGATAAAAATTGATTTTGTAATCTATATTCTATTGAAGGCATCACAGCTTATTTTTTTCAAAATGCTTTAAGAAAAACTCTTTTATTATCAAATACTTGGAGTTTGAAATAGATTTGCATTAAAATATTGAACAATATTTTTCAGATAATGAACAATAAAGTAAATGAGAAAAGTATGAAAAAAAGAATCACAAAATATCTGCTTCTCTCTTCCCAGATGCTGGGCCAGGAATATCGTCATTGGAAGCTGAGATGACCTGAGATCGTCACAGAGATGTAAAATACGAAGGAAAGATGAACAATAGGAAACAGACTGGAAGTGGCGATCCTGGAGCTAAAGCGAGCAGTCCAGCTTCCATTACGTGCCTGAAGGGTGTGTGGTCCCTGACAGCCTGAGAATAGAAGCCAGCCGCCACCGGCATGGGAGTGGGCCCGGCGGACTTCCTGCCTTTTGGTCAGACAGACCGCCTTCCTGAATTACCAGGTCTAGGAAGCAGTGGTGACAGGGGTTGGGGGAGAAGGGGCAGAAGTTACACGTGTCACATACAACCCCCACGCGGCCCTCTTCCTAGCTGCCACCTCACTTCCCCTCTGACAGACCAGTTGCCTAATCTGCAGCACGCTGAGATGGTATCTGGGATCTCTAACGGCTCTGAAATGCCACAATTCTGTAATTCAGCTACAAGACCAGCTGGGCAGAGACAGGAAGAAGCCCAGCCCCGACTCCCAGTTTGCTCGATACCGTGTCTAATACACCGAGCATTGCGGTCAAGGACTCAAACAATAGCTGCTCTGTGTTGAGGACGCACTCGGCAAGGTGCTGTGCCTTTCTTTGCATGGTCACATTTTGTGCCCTTGTGGGCATTACTAGCCCTGGGGAGAAGATAGAGCTTGCACAGGTTGAGTAACTCGCCCACGTGGCTCAGCAGGTGTGCAACCTCTAACCCCAATCTCTCTCCTTCTCGCCGTGGTGGACATGACTATTTCTGGAGGTTTAAGCCTGGGCAAACCTAACTCTCTCTCCTTCTCCCACATACCTCCTGACACTCATAGTCTCGGGAGAAACACTGACTCTGCACCTCCCTCCTCCCCAGGGGAGATGATTTGTCTGACTGGGGAGTCTGGGAGAAGAACCTGTCCCTGCGGGGCCCAGCTCAAATCAGAACAGGGGGCATTGGGCCAGGCCAATATATCAAAGATTATCACTTCAATGTGTGCTCAAAAGCCACGTGTGGCTGGAGGCTACTATAGTGAACGGTGCAATCTTAGAGGTTAACCGCCTGACGTCGTGTGTCCCAGCTTGAGGACTTCCAGGGGAGGAGAGGTCCCCACCGTCTGAATCACTCTAGTTACATGGTGGGCACCTCTGGTTGCTGGAAACAGCTTCATATCAAGTTGAAATCTTCCTCCTTAGAATTTCCCACTTCTCGATACTAGTCCTCCTGGACTCTCTCTCCCTCATGACAGCACTTCTGATGGTTGAAGACGGGGAGCATGCTGTCCTTGTTCCCCAGTGTCTGGCTCTTCTCAGGGTTACGCATGGCCTAGTTGCTTGGCCCCTCATGGGCTCATCCTCCCTTGGACGCCCATCCCCCACGCAACTTGCTTCTTTCTCTCTGAAAGACAGTCAGAATGGAGCACATTCCCCCAGAAAGGTTCTCGATCTTTTTTTAACACGTATCTGCTGCCTTCCTGAGTTACTGCCCAACACTGGTATTGTTTCATGGGACAGAGCTTCATGTTTTTTTCTCATTGAGAACACTATATTTATAACTGTCATGGACACCTGTTGTTTTTTGACTACCCAGCATCCAAACAGTCTTCCTAACTTAGAAGAATCCCAAAATAGGTGAGAGCCAGGGCCGTGCCTCTCATGACGGAGGCTGAAGGGGAGCAGGCATTCACTCTGCACACCTCAAGGCGCTCGGCTAATCGCAGGCTCATGCCTGAGCAGTTGAATCTGACAGGGAAGCAGGAACACAGAGACCATCAGAGCTTATCTAGGATGGTAGTGGCAGTCAAGAGTTCAGTGGAGAAGCGGCAAGCTCCTGGGCTGTGGTACCATGGGCAAGAACTGGCTTCTGTCGTTTGCAAGCAAGGCCCCGACAGTAAGAGAACCACAGATGGGTGGTGCCCTGTGAACCGTGGCTGCTCCTTGAGCAAGTCATCTTCCCTCCCTGCTCCTCTGTTTGAGCGGATGCCATGAGGTCCATCCCAGCTGTCATGTGCTCTATTCCCGAATTTGCAATACATTCTTACTGATGATTAAGAGATGTGGCTGAAAGCGAAATGGAGAGAGGTCCAGAATGTCAGACAAACTTCTCCCTACCAGTTCTTCAAAACACTTCATCAGAAGTCACTCCAAATCCACCCTGAGGCTCTGAACTCTGAAGTGTTTTCTAAAATTGAGACCAAGACTGAGATGAAAAGACTTGTGCCTCCCCCTGCAGTCACCAGGGGCTACTGTTTCCATGGCTGCCTTGGAGAGGAGCCCTGAGGCCCTGGATGTGTGTGGTGGCAGGGACAGCACAGGACCTGGAGTCAGAATAACCTGGTGCTCATCCCAGCTTGACTCCTCGATGTTGAGGGACCCTCGGCAAATGGTTTTCCTTTGCTGGGTCTCAGTTTTCCACATGGAAAAGAAGATGCCGAAGGATTTTTAAGCTTCTTGTCGATTCTGACTCTGTGACTCTGAACCCTGTAGGAGCTGTCATACCCTTGAGTTCCGACTTACTGTCTTTCCCCTTCTTTCTGGCTTCTGTATTAAAACTTTACAAGTTTGTGAATGGAAAAATACAATGTGATATATCCATACCATGGAATATTATTCAGCCATTAAAAGCAATAAAACACTCACATATGCTACAACAGAGATGAACCTTGAAAACATTAGGCTAAGTGAAAGAAGCCAATCGCTAAAGACCACACATGATACGCTTCCATTTATATGAAATGTTCAGAATTGGCAGATCTATAGTGACAGAGAGTGGAGGAGTGGTTGCCTAGGGCTACCAGGAAATGGGTAGTGACTGCTAAAAGGTACAGGATTTCTTTCTAGGGTGATGAAAATGTTCTAAAATTGACCATGGTAATGGTTGCACAACTCCGTGAATACACAAAAAAACCTTGAATTGTACAGTTGAAATTGGTGAATTGGGAGGTATGTGAATTGTATCTCAGTAAAGCTGTTAAAAAGCCAGGCAACAAATTTAAGAGAAATTCAATGTATTTTAAAGCTGTGCTCACAGTATTGGAGGATAGCCTTGAAAATTAAATCCATTCATAATCCAACAATTCCAGGTTGTGTGTCTTTTCAAGTCCCTCTCGATCAATTAACTAAAATTAATTGATTTGTTTGAATGTAGCTTCTTTAAAATGGCCCCTTCTCAGAAGGTCCAATTAGCAGTCTAATGGGACCAGAAAAAGGAAAGATGAGGTCCGACAAGTTTCCACACTTGACTGCAAAGAGTTCACTGGGGGTAGCTTCTCTTTTCTTTAGACTTTTTATTAGATTGTAATGGAAATTCTCGTCTGGAGGAGAATTATAGAACAGGGCACATCATATTTTAATGTGCACACCAAGCACCTGGGGATCTTATTAAAACAAAGATTCTAATCTAGTAAGTCTAGGGTGGGGCCTGAGAATCAGCATTTCCAACAAGCTGCCCTGTGTGGCCAAGGGTGCTGACCTGCAGGCCGTACTTCAAGTTGCCAGGCCCCAGGGCTACACAGCCCACCATGGCTACTGAGCACTTGCCATGTGACTGATCTGAACTGAGATGTGATGTGAGTGAATGAGTGAAAGGATATAAGTGACATAAGTGTAAAATAGACACTGGATTTCAAAGACTTAGTAACAAAGCAAAAGAATGTAAAACAATTCTTACACTGGTTGCATGTTGAAATAATATTTTGGATATACTGAATTAAATAAAATGTACTATTTTTTTTAATTACAAGTTTTATTTGTGAAAGATTCCAGTAGTCCTCTGTTGCCTGCCATTATTCATCTTCCCTTCATCCTTAACAACAGACTTTCAGTTGGGCACATGGTGGTCCCCTGAAATAAAGACTACATTTCCCAGCTTCCTTTGCAGCTATGTGGGACCATGTGACTAACCATTGCATGGAATGTAGGGGAAAGAGTCATGTGGCTCCCAAAAACTTTGCTTAAAAGATTACATAAGTGCACTCTTTGCCTTCTTCTTCTTCGTTCCTTCCTTCATCTTGCTGCCTAGACTGCAGGGATGTTGCCATCTTGGACCACGAGGTGAAGGCCATGCACAGTGGATCAAAAAAATGTAAACTCAAAGATGGCAGGGATTTTTGTCTATTTTCTTTTGTCCCCACTGCTGTAATGCCAGTGCCTAATTGGTGCTAAATAAATATTTGTAACTGACTGATTAAATGAATGAATAAATGAACAAGTCTGAGTTTCTGATACTAAGGAGGTGATATCAGCTCTAGACGACCCACCTGAACTTTTACAAGAGAGAGAAACAAATCCCTACCTTGAATAAACCCCCACCTAACCCTGAACTATATAATACTGAAAATATTGAGAAGTCCTATAACAGCTTTGTGCCACAGAAGCTTTGCTTAAGATGCTAAGCTGAACCTCAGTAAATCCAATCGCATTTTAAATGCATCGTGATATTCACCTGCTCAATGCTGTGGATTATTTTACCACGCCAAAATACATCTGTTTATTTGTTTAACAAGGTGAGGTTTCAATATTTCAAGTTTCTAAAACCAAGATATGCCTCTAACAGTACTTTTTTACTAACAATTCAAAGCACTGTAGAAATTCAACCTTGCAATTTTTTTCCTAACAGTCCTAGGGTACAGGTGAGTGAGCATCAAAAGGTAGCATTTTCTAAGATGGAAATGAGCTAATTTCCCTTCCTGGTTAAGGAGAAATTTTCCATTTCATTCTCTGTCCATTTCACCTCACTGCTTCTAAACCGAGCACAAATTTTGCATCAGAGAGGTTAGTAAGAACAGATTTTAAACAAAAACAAATGTCTTTTTCTTATTTTTCAAAAAAACATTTCATTGCATTCACCCAAGTTTTCAGCCCTGCTCATGTCTGAGAAGAACTATGCCTTTATACGCTGTTCCCTAAAAGAAGAAAACAATCTTGTAGCTTACATAACTCTGTAGACTCCTCAACTCTGGTGTGCAAAGAGGCGGAGGTGAAAGTTCCATCAACACCGTGTGGAGCACGTTGTCCTAGCTCTCTATTCTCAGGGGAACAAGAGAGGACAGGAAGATTTCAACAAGCCCGAGTGGGCGACAGGTGAGACTGAGGGCTGGCTGGGGGATGGAGTGTGGAGGGGTAGACAGAGAAGACTAGTGTGGACTGGCCCTGGTGTTGGCACTTGGGGCCCTTTCCAAGGACAAGGAGAATTACTGGTACCCAGCAGCAGCAGGGCAAGGAGAGCTCCATGTGGTTTCCACCTTTCAGATTCCCAGAGCCCGGGAGGCCTCATTCTTCGTCCAAACTCACCAGGCTTTGAAGATGCAGAAGGCCGTTATCAGCCACCAGCCACGTTGGATCCAGGAGCGGTCACATAGCGACAAGTCCTCCTGGAGGCTCCTGCTGCCGGAAGGGGCCCTCTGTTCTGTGACACAAGAGGCATTTTGGAAGAGCAATTTAATCAAATGGCGTCCTTACTGGCAACATCATTTTTCTGGACCAGAAGCCTCATGCTTGCTGTTAGAGTTTGATTCATAAGCTCAATGACTGGATATTTCTGATATGCCAGGGAAGCTTCCAGACAGAAAGCATCTGATATACAAGTT
The DNA here is from genome assembly GCF_037783145.1 of Equus przewalskii. Taxonomy (NCBI): domain Eukaryota; kingdom Metazoa; phylum Chordata; class Mammalia; order Perissodactyla; family Equidae; genus Equus; species Equus przewalskii. The sequence continues at coordinate 32,807,261 of NC_091848.1, forward strand.
CCCTCTTAGTTGAAAAAAGATTTTTTTTAATATACCATTGGTACAGATTTTCCCAGAGCTAAGTTCCAAACTGGAGCTGAGTGACGTACGTTTGAAAACTGTGTTTAAAAATTCTGGGGCCATGGGATACTATTTAATGATTGATTTGTGACATCTTGAAGAAATGGGAATTCAGGGGGGTGGGTAGGGGGCAGTAGGTAACAGTATGAAAAAATGCTAGAGATGAGAATGCACATGGTGAGGTCGATCTTTGAGGCTAGAACATGTGGCAAGCAAAGAAAGCTAAGGGAAGAGCCTAGAAAGACCAACGGAGACCAGTGGACATTTCTGGCTGAGGAACAGGACATTGGCCTATTCTGAATGGGGAGCCATTGAAGACTTGAGAAGCTGAGCAGGACAGGACCAGATTTGTATGTTGGAACAAACATAACAGCAAAGTGGGTGGAGTAAATGGATGGAGTAGGGAGCCACTGGACGCAGCTACTGTAATAGCACAGGTGAGAGACCGTGACCAGGCAGAGGCATGAGAGGAGGGGATGGTGGCTGCTGGTCTTAGGGTAGGGGACAGGAAGCCTGATGCAGATGACCTTTTGATTTCTGACTAGGGATCTGGGGAGATAGAGAAGGAAGAGCAGCTTGGGAGATGTAGGGTGGAGATGAGGAGGTCTGTTTTGGGATGTATGGGATGCCTACAGGAAAGCCACATGGGGACACTTCTGCAAAACTGTGGGTTTATATGACCCTACTTTTTCCAGGCCAACGGGTATCTTTCCATTTATTCTCACAATGTCTCCTCTACATGTCAGGGGGTGGGAGAATGCTGAGCCCCCATCTGGAACCTGACCCTCAGCACAGAGCCTGTCAACAGTAACACTGCTTCTCTCCAGGTAGCAATTACCACCATTTCTTCAGCACTTACTGTGGGCCCTGCACTGGGCCCCAAGCTTTCCATACAGTTCTATTTATCCCATAACAACCCTTTAAGGTAAGTCTCACCCTACATCTCAAGCGGGCAAGCTGAGAACTAAGACTGAGAAAGAGTAAGTCACATGCCCAAGTTTTCCCAGCTAGAAAGGAGCAGAATTGATGTTCAAACCAGGTCTACAAATTGCCCTCAAGGAGATTACGCTCAACTGGATTACACCGCTTCCAGATGAGGATCAGAATTAAAACCTAACCAGTTCTAAAATGATTTCATTTGCAAACTCACTCATTCATGTATTCATTCACTGAATTAACACTGAACTCCCAGTAAGCACAAGGTGCAAACATAGTCAATGCAGCATGGGTGCTGGGGGTGGGGAGAGTGCTTGTGGTTGTCTAAGAACAAAGAAGAGTCTTGGTCTTCAAAGAGTTCTAAGGCAGAGGTCAGGAAACTACAGCCTGGGCGCCAAGGCTAAGTCACTGCCTGTTTTTGTGAATAAAGTTGTATTGGAACCCAGCCTTGCCCACTGGTTTACTTAGTGTCTAGCTGCTTTTACACTGCAACGGCAAAGTGGAGCAGTTGCAACAGAGACCAAATGGCCCAGAAAGCTTGAAGTATTTACTATCTAGACTTTTAGAGAAAAAGCTGCCGACCCCTGGTCTAGATGTCTAGAGGTCATCGACTACGATAAAAACCTAGATTATTAAAATGGCACATGGGGCCAGCCTGGTGGCGCAGCGGTTGAGTTCTCAAGTTCCGCTACTTGGCGGCCCGGGGTTCAGTGGTTCAGATCCCGGGTGCGGACATGGCGCTGCTTGGCACGCCATGCTGTGGTAGGCATCCCACATATAAAGTAGAGGAAGTGGGCACGGATGTTAGCTCAGGACCAGGCTTCCTCAGCAAAAAGAGGACGAATGGCAGTTGTTAGCTCACGGCTAATCTTCCTCAAAAAAAAAAAAAAGAAGGCACAAACAAAGAGCTGTGGGGATGCCATGGAGAGTGACTAAAGCCACAGGCAGGATTCACCCTGTAGGAAGTTTTCGAAATGGGCTTTGACAAAGAAATGGGACATCAGCAGCAGACTCCCACCCAGAGTACATCCCCCTGGTGCTTGAATGCACAAAGTCCAGGATAAGGTAGGAGATACTGAGGCACTTGGAAAGCATCTAAGTTCTCTTTCCAGAGCCGCAGACGTCATGGCGGTGGCCCTGGCTCTGCCTTTGCTGAGCTGCGTGACCTTGAGCCAATCTACTTACTTCCTGGTCCCCAGACACCAGCCATCTCTCACTGGCCTGTCAGGTTGTGAGAAGCAAATGTGGGGGAAAAAAGTACCTGAGCGACTTGTGAAAAATTTAAGTGCTCTGTAAATCCTGGGGTGCCTCCGGGCAGTCATACGCACCACGGACTGCCTCGAGGATAATCACGCATAGCACTCAGAACAAAAACGTCAGCCCTGGATGCAAAATTGCCTTTGTCCCCAGCTCAGCACACTCCATTTTTTATTAATTCGCTCATGATGCAGCTTGGGAAGTTATGAGAGAGTCCTCCCCTGAGAGGAGTCGTTCTTCAAGCTGGGAACGTGTGGACATCCTACCCCAAGAGACAGCAGTGTGCTTTCCCGGAGGTGGAGGCAGCCTGGAGGCTGGAGTTGGTCTGGGTTTATGCTGGAGGTCTGGACCCAAGGGAACACATTTTGTTTGGAACCCTCACAAAGGGATCTTTGCAACCCCCCAGCCAGCTGGCCCAGCTCTGCTAGACGCTGTGTTCCCTGCTCCTTCGCCCTTCCTCCAGGAAGCACCTCCTCTGGCCCAGCCTCGATGATGCTTTTCCGCTCACACCCTTGAACCCAGGTCCCCAGCCCAACGGGGAGCCGCTGGCCCTGTCAGTGCAGCCCGCAGCACCTGGCTCGCCTTCCTCCACACTGGGCCAAACCCTCAGACGCAGGAGAAACCAGAGCTCGCTCAGCTGGCCAGCGCCCGGGCTTCCTGTCCAAGTGTTTGTGGCTGGGCTTCCTGCTGACGGAAGGGCGGCTGCAGCTCTCCTCTGACATCCCAAGAAGTGGCTCCCAGGGCCCTGGCCGCCAAGCACGTCCAGCTGGCACTTGGCGCAGGAGCGGCGACTACACTCCGTGCAGCTGTCAGACGACATTCACAAGGACGCTGGGGTCAGGCCTCAAGAGCCGTAAAGGGGATTCCTTTGGGGCGAGAGGAAGCTGTGAATCAGACCAGAAACCCGGGAGCTTGTCCTGGGCAGACGGCCAGAGCATGCCTCACATACACCCCACACTCCAGACTGACAGACCCCATCGCTTCACTGAGGCCCACCTCCCTCACCACCTGCAAACCTTTGCCCTGTGTCCCTCCCTGAGACTCCAGCACACAACTTCCTTCTGCCCCAGGTGGGCTGGGAACAGGGCCCCATCACCCAGACGATAGCCCGCCCTGGCTCTGACCTCATGCCCTTGAGGAATTTAACTTCATGAAGAATCAGCTTTTCTTTCACAACTGGAAACTGGACAGTGAGACCATTTTCTCGGCATGCCATGTTTATTTTCCCACGTTTCAGGGGCGGTGACATCGGAAATGGGGTTAGACTTGTTCTATATAACTCCAGAGGTCAGAACAAGCATAACAAGGAGGCAGAGTTCAGTTTAAACAAGGAAAAACTAACCCACAAAATAGACTGTCCCAGAAGGTAGTGAGCATCCTGTTCTGGGAGGTATTCAACAGAAATTGTTTGCAGAGACTTTCAAGGGCTCGGCAGTAAGCTCTGTGAGGCTGAGGTCCATGTCTGTCTCCATTTCTGCTGCGGGACCAGCAACTAGCACAGTGCGTGATGAGGTACGTGAGAAGGTGCTCCAAATATTTGTGGAAGGGAGAGACGGAGGGAGGAAGCGGGAAAGGAAGGAGACAGGGATGGAGGGAAGGAAGGAAGGAGGGAGGGAAGGAAAACACCAGGAAGGGAAATACGGAGGGAGGGAGGGATAGAGGCTGGAAAGGATCATGTTTGAGAACACTGGAGAATAGATCCTCCTTTAGGAGAGAGTTTGGACAAGCTGATTTGGATCTAGTTGCCTTTGACTCTATGGTTATAAGACAAGGACCCTGGGCGCCCACTCCAAGGGGCTGCATCGACTCCAACACAAGGCTGAGCAACTCTCCTGTGCCGGTGTGTGTCGACAGGTGTGACCATCCTATCTGAGCATCCTACAGTCCACAAACCCCCTTCCGTACATTCTGTCACTCCCTTCTACGAACCTTGAAAAATGCAGCGTTCCCATTGGAAAGATGTGGAGCCTGAGGCTCAAAGATGGTAAATGACTTGTCTGAGCTGAGAAGTGTCCTCGTGCCTCCTGATCCTCAGCCCAGCGCCACTCCTAATATGCACCATAGTCTGTCTTACTGCCTGCCTTAGATCTTTCTGCCCCTGAAGAGATAGTATGGTCTAATTACGGTCTTCATTAAAAGCACCAGAGGTTCCCCTTCCTTTAAAAAATGCGCAAGGGACAGATCTTCCTCAAAAAACAAATGAACAAAACCACGATCCTCTCTCTCCCTGCCTCACTTCCAGCAGAAGTAACGCTGGGCCTTACCGCCAACTGCAGCAACCAACAGAGGACCTGGGCTCTTTCCAGAGGCAAGTTCACTTTGCAGGGCCAAGCCTCTCGACCACCTTGATGGAGGGATGCAGTCTTTTCCAGAGGTCTGACTAGTTGGAGACTAGGCAGGTCGTTTGCTCGTGTGCCCTCAGATCCACGCCCGCCCCATCCTGCCCTGTGCTCGCTCACAGGAGCTGACCCTGCAGACTACACAGGCCGGGTCCCAGTCAGCCAGAACGGGGAGGAGGAGGAGGAGGAGGGGAGAAACTAGTCTCTAGTTTTTCTCCCCTTCTCTCCCTCTACCTGGCAGATCACCTCTGTGGGGCCAGTTCCCAGGGCTGCAGCTCGCTCTGGGTCCAGGAAACACCTCCTCCTCTTGTTGACCTTCCAGCCCAGGAATGGGGGCATTTCTCTGTGGCTGCTGTTCTCAAGCTTGCCTTTCACTGTGCCTGCCCTTTCATCTTTTCCAACGCCTTTATAACTGGTTTCCCTCTGCTAGAGTTTCTGGAATGGGGTATGTTTTCTGCCTTGACTCTAACTTCCTGCCAATGCAGGTCTGTTGAGACCCTGCCCAGAGAGGGTTAAACGGATGGAAATGTGGGGCATCCTGTCGTGACCACCTTAAAGAGAGTCAAAGAGGCAGGCAGGCCAGGAGGCTCCCAAGGGAGGACCAGGTCCACCACGTGCCCTGTGGCTCTGACTAGGAACCAGAGGAGCTTCAGTCTGCCCAGCTGTCCCATCGCAGTCCCCTTCCCCCCTCACAAGGCCCCACCGGCCCCGGCATCCTTCCATGCTATGACACAGTCGGTGCCTCTCACACAAGTGGGCCAGATGGCGTGAGTCAGCCTCTCAGAGTTCTGAGCAGGCCAAGCGTCCAAGTCCATGTCACCCCCATCAAGGCGGGAGAGGAGGGCTCCCTCGGTGACGTCAGCAAAGAAAGCAGGTGTCTTTCCTCCCCACTCCCAAACCTGCGGCATCTGGGACTCAAAGAGAAGAGAGTCATAGACTCTTCCTCCTCCTCCCCCACCGCCAAGGCCTCTCACTCCCTCAGGCCAGGGGGTCTGCCTTGCCTGGGCAGAGACCCAAGGGGAGGCTGCGTCCTCTGAAAATATTATTCACGAGCACAGATGCATCATGTGGAAAGGAGGAAAGTGGGCCTCACCTTCCGATTTATGTGGACCTACTGCATGCTTGCCGAATAACTAAGAACTTGCATATATTTTATGTCATTTCGTCAGTCTATGATAGGAGAGAATCAGACCCCCCAAAATGGCATCAGGCCCCATTCACTGTGTCTTTACTGGATACCAGCTGTGTATGAGGCATTCTGCAGAGATAAGCAAACCATGGTCTCTACCTTCCAGGAAAGTTAAGAACCTGGGTTCGAATCCAGACTCCAGCAATTAGTATTATATGAGCTTGGGCAAGCAACTCGCCCCGCGAGCCTCAGTTTTCTCATCTATAAAATGGGCATAATAATAATCTCATCTCATTGGGTTGTTGAAGGATCCATGTAGGTAACAAGCTTGCAAGTTCCCAGCACATAGGGAATACTTTTGAACAAGGGTTGACATTATTATTATTTTTTAAATTAGTAAATCTAGCATGCACGCAGGGCTTTATCCAGGAGGGGAAAAGTATTTTTGAAGGCTGTCCCACAACTTCTGCTAACACTATGAAGACCTTACAAAGCCTTCGGGCTCCAGAATAGGATAGAACACGGCTCTTCCTTTCTCATATGGGAAGTCTCCAGCAGCCTGACCTCAGAGGCATCCCCCACGCACTCAGTCCCCCCAATAGTCCCTGCCGCCACCCCTGGGAGTTGCCGGATGTCAGCTGAGGTCCAAGGTTTGGAGAGTTTCCGGGACTGGCAGGGTCACACTGTGGCTGGGCCGTGCCTGGCAGCCCCACCCTTCCTGGCAGCCAGGCCGCCTCCTCTCTGAACGCCTGCCAATGCAGGGGGAGGGGGGCAGAGCCAGAGGGAAGGTCCTGCACGGATGTTTGCCCTAAGGGAAGCCTGCAGGGGTGGGGGCGGGAAGGGGGGGAGCAGGGCAGACTGCTCCACTCCACCCTCGCGTCCGCCACGCAGAGAATCCAGTCTCTGGAAGTGCCAAGTGCTCCTCCTAGTGGGGAAGGAATGATGGGAGATCCCATTCGGCCGCCCTCCTGCCCACACCAGGGAGAGGTGGGGCCACTTCACTGGGCCTATTAGAGGACCACACTATCAGTCCCATCTACAGCACATCACAGATGAAAAGGCCCTTTCACATCCACTTCCCACGCCAACTTGGTGATTCTTCAGGTGGCACATTTTTAGCACCCCATTTCACAGATGAGAACTTTGAGTCAGTCTCTGGCCGTTAGTCTCTGGCAGAGCTGGAACTAGAAACCAGGTCTTTTCATCCTATTTCCCACAGGGTTTTTTCAGTGCACCACCCCCAAAACGGGCAAAGAGGGAGAATTGGCCACCATCCTTCCCAGTGCCCACCCCTCACACAAACGCCACACCATCTTGAGAACAGCACTGGTTCTTTTCTTTGTCCCTCGGGCACAAGAATCTCAGGGCCCTGTGGTAGCCTGGTTAAAACCACCCCTATCCTGCAAGATCGTCCTGCTTTTTCAAACCCCACACATCTAAGGGTCAGGCTTCCCTTCTACCAGCACGCTGAGCCCTCCGTTCTCCAGGAGATAAAGGCTCCCTGCTCACTGTGGTCGGACCTAGGGTTCAGAAAGCCTTCTCCTGGAGCCACCTCAACCACACACAAGCTGTGCTGAGCCCAGGCAGTTCAAACACCAAGGGGTGGGGGTGGCAAGAAGTGACTCCAGCCCTGTCCACCCCCAGGGCCCTGTGTTGGCAGACACGGGTTGGAAAGGGGCCATTTTGGAGCCACTCACTCATCCAGGAGGGGAAGGCGACCTTTGCCTTGTCTTCTTCCCTGAAGACAAAGTCCTTCCTTTGAGGTCTCAGAGGCTGGCCTCCTGCTCGGAATGTGACCACATCCCGCCCTTAGGGTCCCCAGTTCCTGGGGAGGCCCCTGAAGCCTGGCTTGGAGACCAGCTATTCCCGGCACCTCTCCTACAGAGTAGGGCTGGAGGGGTGGGCCCGGGGAGGCTCTCCCAGGCCTGGGAGCCTGCTCTCCGCCCAGGGCTCAAGGAGGAAACCGGCTCACAGCCCGCCGCCCAGATCCTGCCATCTCACAGAGCTGGGCCTGGACTCAAGGGCAGGCCAGGCAGACAGTGATCTGTGTTTTCTGGGAAGGCAGCCAGTCCTCATGCCCTCGGGCTTCTGGGTATGGAGGAGAGTGCCCGAGCGGGCACTGGCCGCCACCTTTGGTGGGCCACCCCAGGCCCTGCCAGGGCGGCACACCCCAATACTCATCTTGAGCAGAGCATTGCAGCAAGAGGGACCATAGCACTGAACCCCTTTCCCTGCCCACTGCTTGGTGAACTAAACAGCCCTGCATCGCAGGGAGGAGGCACACGACCTGAGGCTCAGGGCCGCATCCCCCTGTGCCCAAGAACACACAGGAGTCAAGTCTTTGGTTGTTTGGTTATGAGCACGTCTCATCCCCCTGCTAGGCCAAGCAAGCTGTCCCAGGGCACAGGAAAGGCATTTGACTTGGCCTCAAAAACTGTAGGTTCTCTGGGACCAGGCTGGTGGCGCAGCAGTTAAGTTCCGCTTTGGCAGCGAGGGTTCACCGGTTCAGCTCCCGTGTGCAGACCTATGCGCTGCTTGTCAGGCCATGCTGTGGCAGGTGTCCCACATATAAAGTAGAGGAAGATGGGGTTGGATGTTAGCACAGGGCCAGTCTTCCTCAGCAAAAAAAAAAGAGGAGGATTGGCAGCAGCTGTTAGCTCAGGGCTAATCTTCCTCAAAGAAAATTTTAAAAAATAACCCAGGTTCTCTTCCTGGGTAGTGAGGCCATCTAACTGGGACTCCGGTCACGTCATCTCACCCCTGAGCATCAGTTGTACCATGGGGCAGCAAGCCCTGCTGTGCCCTGCTCCCTGGTTGCTAGAAGCCTTAGAGTGTAAGACGTCTGTGAACGCTCCTCAGGCACAATACTCACGGGAGGGCTTCTTGTTGTTATGAAAACTTAGTGACCTGGAGTCGTACTTCCATTCTCCCCGCAACACGACGGGAGATGAAGGACAGGGAGGGTATGAGCGCTGGCCAGCAGGCAGACTTGGGGTCTCCTCAGCCATCCACTCTGAGGCCCCAGGAGGCCCATCCCAGGGCCCCTTGTGGCTGACAGACAGGATCACGTGCTGGCCTGAGGGCAGGGGTGGGGGTGGCAATGAGCCGAGTGGAGCCCACCCCTATCTCCCACTTGGTAGAAGCGCCCCCATGCCTCCTGGAGGACCAGGGGCTCTCCTGCCCGCTCTCTCTGGCTCCTCAGTGTGCACCTGGGGGCCATATTTCTGGGAAAGTAAATGGTGCTGGGACAGATGGTGAAGGGGGTCACAACCAGGTCACAGGAGAAACAGCTGAAGGGACTCAGGCAGCTCAACCCCAATGGGAGGAACTCCCTCCCAACAGCACAGGGCAGCCACGGGAGAGGGGATGGACCTCATCCGATCTCATCTCCATAGGGGAAGGGCCCCATCACACCAAGAAGAGATGAGTCGGGGCAGTGAACTCCTGGTCACTGGAGGTGTCTGCACTCATCAGAATGACATGGGAGGCGCTTTTGTGAAGGGGCTCATTATGGCTGAGGACATGAGGGGATCCTCCCCACGCCCCTGCATGCCAGGATCCGCTGCTCGCCACGGGCTGGAGCTTCTCCCTGGTATTAATTAGCCAGTGCCGCCAGAGAGGCTTATTCAGAACAGAAGTGCTGGGCGGCTGGAGAGTGCTGCTGGTCCCGCTCGAAGCACTGTGCATATTGTTCCTATTATGCACATGTAGGAGGGGCCCTGGCATCTCTCAGGACAGGCAGTTTAATGCGTTATAAACGGTTCTCTTCCCATGTAACCTTCTGTTTACACAAAAAAAGTGTCTCTCTCTCCCCTCTCTGTGTAAAGGGAGCCCACGGGGCTCCTCACACTCATTACCACAAAGCATGTGGCCTTCCCCGTGCCAGGAAAAGTCCGTGCATGAGAATAACCCACCCTGAGATGTGGCAGACCGAGTGTGCAGGGCTGGGTGGTCCCCTGGTTGCCACACACGTGTTTGGTGCGTGGCATTCACCAGCCAAAATCCGCACTCCAGCCACCCTGAGTCAGAAAGGAGGATAGTGTGGGGCGGTGGCCCTTTCTAGGCAGGCTGTCAGTGATTCTTGAGGCTTGAACCCCTGTGGCTGCCATGGAGCTTCCTGTCAATCCAGCCTCCCATCAGCCGGAACCTGGGCCAGCAGTCTGCCAGCTGGAGAGCAGCTGTTGGCGTGAGGAAAGCCAGCAACCAAGAGCCACAATGGTTGAGGAGCCATCTTCATCTTAAGAGGGGGCCCAGCCCAGACCCCCAGGAAAGTGCAGCTCTTAAGGGAAGGGTGCTGGGTTCCTTCAGGCAAATGAATATCGACGGAGCAGATGAAGCTTCATCTTGTTTTCATCTGTACCACGGCAGACGTGCATCAGAATGGCATGGCTTTGCAGGGCTGGGGGTGGTCAGACGTCACTCAGAAGTGAAGCAGATACCCAAGAGGAGCTGGAGTCCAGGAGACGGAAAGCATCCTGCCCAAGCTCTGTTCCACGGCAAGTCAGTGGGAGAAGCAGATCCAGGGTCCCATCTCCTAACTCACCGTTCTCTCCCCACCAAGGCCTGCTCCAAATGAATTGCAGGGTTAAGGAGGGAAAGACCACCAGATGCTGCCTCTGTGACCCACCTCAGGTGGTCCTCTCCTCGCTCCCTCCTCTTCAGACCTTGGACGCAGCTAGCTTGCTTCTACTGCACACTTGCTGAGCCCTAGGCTTGAATGCCCTTCTCCAGCTTCCCTGGCCAACCTTAGCTCCCACATTGCCTCCTCCAGGAAGCTTTCTCTGACTGTGAGTTCTACATCACTGCCCAGGATTAATTCTCTGCAGAGAACTATCTGCTATTTTTTTTCTTGTTTATTTACGTGTGTGTGTGTGTGTTTAATCTATCTCCTCCTAATAAAATTTAAATACCAGTAGAGTAGGGACCAGGGAAAAAATCATGGAACGATCAAAAGAGAGAATTTCTTTTTTAATTCCTGCCAGCCCAGAGTTGGTGGAGACATTGACTATTTGTGGAGATATTGTTAAATCTTATGTTCTGAATAACGTGGGAGTTCCCTCAGGTGACTCACAAGGTCCCTGCATCCTTGGCCAGAACCTGAAATGTAGTCAGAGTGCTTCATGGTCACAGATCCTCATACCTAACGGGAAAAGGACAAAGGGTTTTCCTGGTCCCTTAAGGAGCAAATGGAATTTTCTGAAAATAACCTTCCTTTGTTTTCCTTCTCACTCGCAGAAGGAAAGCTCAGAAGATGGGGTTGGCAGCCTGCTCTCCCCTCGCTCCCCTCCCCCCCTCCTCCTCCTCCCCGTCCTCCCCTCTCCCCCTCCTCCTCCCCTCCCCCCTCCTCCTCCCCTCTCCCCTCTCCTCCCCTCCCTCCCGCGCCCATAATTGCTTCCCTCCCTTCTTCCTCTCCCATCCTGAGTATTTGTCATTCTCTGCTTGTGGCAAATTGCTTTTCACCTTTGAAAACCAGGAATGGTTGCTAACCCAGACAGCCTGGAAGTTTTTAGCAAGCGGGGGTGTTCAGAGATAGAAAACACTATTGATTGCTCCCCCCAACAGCAGTGTCCCTGAATTTCAATTTAGGAAGCGCTTGTGGGCAGCTATGAGGAGGCCAGTATGGCACTGGACGTCTTGGTGATGCGGGGGACGGTCCTGCATCTGAGGCGCTCTCAGACCAGTAAGAAAGAGATTATTTTGACTCAATACATGTTTTTAATAAGTGCTCACTAAATGCTAAACACTGGGGGGCCCACAGTGACCTAGGAACAGGCCTGTCCTTGAGCAGCTCATCTTCGTGTGGAGAAGGAGGCCTCTGGCAGTTTCAATACTCCATGTTGGGTTCTGCGGAGGGAGAAGTGCAGACAAGAGGAAAGGGCGGCAGGTGCTAAGGGAGCAGACACGGAAGTCAAGCTTTAAGGGAGAGGTGGGAGTTCACCAGGACAAGGTAGGGGTGGGGAGGGAGGTAGACGGAAGGTGTTCCGGACAGAAGGACAGCAGGTACAGAGGTGGCATGAGTTTGCTGGGTCCAAGGACTGAAAGGAGGCTCCAGTGGCTGGAGGAAGGAGGGAAGGAGCAGCTGGCATGAGGGGGAACTGCAGAGGCAGGCCCTGAAGGCGTGGAGGACAGAGGTTGGGAGTGGCTTTGCAGAATGGCGAGTGGTCCATTGCCACAAAAAGCTAGGGAAGTGACAGGGGGCAGTGAAGAAGTTTAGACTATCAAGTAAGCAATGGGGAGCCCAGGAAAGGATGGCCGCCGGGGGGGGGCGGCTGGGAGAGGAGAGAGATGGCAGTGGGGAGATCCATGTGGAGGCTGTTGCCAGGGTGAGAGACAGAGGACAAGGACCACACAGAGTGGCACGGGGTGGGAGGGATCGACAACTACAATAATCATAACATGGTCTTTCCACTCTTCCCTCCCACCACTTCACCAAGCCCCTACTTCGGATGCCCTCTCCGACCCCATCCGCAGACCCTTTCCTCCGCTCCATCCTCCTGCCTCACAGCGTCAGAAAACAAGAGCTTCCGGAGAACATGTACATTCAGATATGGGCAGAGAGAAGGGGCTGAGAAGCCCGAACAGTTCAGCCTTAAAGCAGGCGCCCACGAGTGCCTGCCTGATCTAAAAGATCCCCGTGCCTCCCGTGTCCGCGCATGCGCCTGGATGATGGCTTTACCTGAAACTCCGCAACTGGAAATGAACTAGAGGGAAAAAAATCTTCCTTGAGAAAGTCCATCCTGACTTACACCTGGAAGGGGAGCACCCTTGGCCCTGGGAGATGCAGTTGATCGTGAACACTCATTTTCTGTGAGAAAGTGCACCCCCTGCTCCGATCAGCTGATCTACAACCCTTCTGCGCATTGGTGCTTCGGGGCCCCCGGATTTGCTTGGTTGGGTGAGAGGCAGCCTGCGTGATAGAAGGAACACGGGACTGAGCAGCCGCAAAGCCTAGGTTCCAGTCCAGGCTCTGCTACTGCCTGGGTCCCTTCTCCAGCCTGGGCCTGTTTCCCAATCTGCAAAATAGGAGGTCAGCGCGGCTGGCAGTCAGGTGCCTGTGGTCTCAGACCTCTTCTCCCTAGGTGTGTGTGGACCGGTTACCCGCGGACCCCACCAGGACCAGGAATGCCTTCCACCTCCTGTCCTGGAGGCAGGCCTTCCCCGCAGCCCCATTTGTCTTTTAACGCTGTGGTGAATAGAAGCGAATGTCAGCCACAGCTGCCAGCCAGCCAGCTGGTGCATCTGATGGGGGAAAGCCCTCCCAACCAGCCTCACCATCCATCTGTGCCCCTAGCGGGTCCAGGTAAGTTTTCAGTGGCTGCTGGTGACAGCCACCCCAAAATGGGTCTGGTCTATCCGACCCCTCTACCCCTTGTTCACTGGGCCTTGGATAGCTTTCAGGACTTCCCTACTCTCCACATGCTCACTGCCAAGGCTCCAGCCAGCCTGTAACCTCAGGAAACTGCCGCAGGCTTGCGCCAGGGAGGCCAGCACCCGACAACCACAGGCGGCCCGGGGAGCAGAGCCTGGGCCTGGACAGGCTACTGGGGAGGGGAGAGAAGGGCAGGGAGGCTGCCTCGGGGGCTGGGCCTGTGTTTCCAGGGACAGCTGTGGAATGTGGGCTGGAAGACAGCTGAGAAAGGCAGGGAACAGTGGTGGGAAACAAGTCACCTGGTCGGAGAAAGCAGGAGGGTTAAAGTAAAGGAAACGGAGCCAGCTCTGCAGCAGCGAGGCGAACAGAAGGAGCACCTGCCTCAGCTCCAACCTCCCCGGGGCTCCCTGAGCCTTCCACGCCCACCGCCCACCACCCCTCACAACCTCCCCAGCCTCCCCTCTCAACACACAGTCCTCCCCACCCACCCTAGCCCTGACTGAGAGCTAGGCAGTCACCAGACAGTCTCTGATTAGGCCTCAGAATCACACACCCAGCAAGGGGCTTGCTTTACCATCCTCCTACCCTCCCTCGAGGCTCCCAGAAAAAGTAGGAGAAGCAGATCCAGCTCAGAGAGCCGGCCCGAAAGGCCTCCTGGCGCCCCGACCCAGCACCAAAGAGACCCATGTAACCCACCACGGGAGAAGCGGGGCCCAGGCGGGCGGGCAGGCCGCTGACCCCCTGAGGAGGCGCTGGCCCCCAGCCCGGCTGCATTGGCAGCAGCTTTTCTTGGCTCAGACAAACTCCCTTGGAAACAAGTCTCTGCTACTCACTTCTTCCCTCTATTTGGCTGACAACGGAGTCAGAGCTGTTGGCTTGAAGCCATTTTTTCTTTTTAACCTCGATCCCTCCTTTTTTCAGCTGCTTTAAAAGAAATGTTTTGAACCAAGACGTAGTGCAAACTTTTTTACTTTTAAAGTTTCTTTAAGAAAACAATGGTGCTCACAGTAAAACTGTGATGACCCCAGTGCTTGCACAGCACTTCACTGTGTATAAAATACTTACCCGGATCTTTGCGACAGAGACAGGTGTTCTCCTCCGCGTGCCCAGAGGGAGAAGGAGCTGCCCCAGATGACCTGGCTGGTTGGGTCAGGGCCAAGGTACCCAGATTCTGCCAGAGAGACCCCAGGGTAAGTTTCCTTGTGGCCCCCTAGGCCACAGCAGCACCAAAGGGAAGGAAGCCCAACTTCCCACTAGTTGAATTTCCCCCTAACTTTTTGCCCTGGGCACCCTCACAGACGGACAACAGGGGGGCATCCAGATGCAATCAGAGCTGAGGAACTGCCTTGCTAGTCCCCAAAGGGACAAATCTTGTCTCTCTCCCCCGACCAAGAGGGAAGGGTAGTGACTGACGCTACATTTCCTAAGCACCTACTGTGTGCTCGAGCATCTGCCAATATGATCTCGTTTCAGACACAGAAACCTTGCAGGGTGGGTATTATCCCCCTTTTATAAATAAGAAAAGTGAAGCCCAGAAAGATGAAGTCACTGCCAAGGCAACGCCCAGGAGGAGATGGAGTCAGGATTCAAACTCAGGTCTTTCTGACTCCAAAGCCGTCCCTCTTTCTGCTGTCCCTGTCCTGCCACCCCTTGAAAGCACGTGGCCTCTGTGCACAGTTTCCCTGGCAGCAGGAGAAGCTGCAGCGCACAGTGAATGTGGGCAGACGGCTGCAGGTGCTTCTGAGCAACTCTCTTCTTGCGCTCGCAGACGGCCCCTGGCTGGACTGCAGCTGGACTGCCTGCGGGAGCTCTGAGGTCCTTCTTGGAGGCTGAGGTCCTAGGACAAATAGGAATAACAGGTTCTACTCAACTCTAAAAGTCCTTCGTTGAGTCCCTTCCACATGCCTCAGACAGAGCTAGGTGCCAGGACAAACCTAAACCACACTTGATCTTGTCCTCACTGGGCTTCTAACAGGAAGGGAATGGACCATGAGAATGACACATTGGCTGCTTCTGACCTCCTCTGGCTGTAGGTGAAAACAGGGCATGGACAGATGGAGGGGCCACAGTCACAACAACTCAGAGGGTGGGAGGCCCCGGTGTGCTCAGCAGTCTCCTCTCCACAGGAAAGCACAGGGGATCCCTTATCCATATTCTCCTGCCTGGTCCAGGAGCCCCTGGAGGGGAGGCCTCTTTAAGCATAACTGACAGGGTGGGTTCCCTCTTGGCCCCCATCTGCTGGGGCGTGTGCTTCAGCATACAGGAACATGTTGAGGGAAAAGGATCCTCCGAGTAACTTCAATTTCACGCTCATTCACACGGTGCCTACTGTGCGCCATTCATTGTGCTGGGGCTAGGAGAGACAGACTTCATATGTTGAAGTCTCAGCCTTCAAGGGGCTCCCGGGCCACTCGGGTGGGCAGACTGCCTCTGGTCTAAGGAGAAGTTAAGGGGGCAAGAGAAGGGCAGACAAGGTGCTAGAGGGCCTCTGGTGGGAGGAGCCATTGATTCTGCTTGGGGGCCTCAGGGAAGGCCACATGGAGGACATGACACTGAGAAGGGGCTTAGAAGGTGGGAGGGTTTTGACAAGTGGAGTTGGAAGGAAAATGGCAGGGATGGTTCTATAGAAAGAGCAAAGCGAAATATGGGCCAAGCCCCGGCCCAGCCACACACCAGCTCACGGACTCACTTAGCTTCTCTGAGGCTGTTTCCTCATCTGAGAAGCAGAGAAATCCATTCTCTGATCCTGGGAAATACCTTTCTGTGCACACTCCCCTCTCATACTCGCCATCAAGATCCCTCTTCCTGTCTCCCCAGCCATTCCTCCCCCAAATACATTCTTATGGAAACTGGACACCTACAAAACGGAAATAAAACATAGAACGTAAATGCTGGGATGGCCCTTAGCTGTCAATCAGTGTATCCTGACAGTTTACAAATAGGGAAACTGTGGCCCAGCCATGTTGCCTGGCTTGCCCAGGGTCACCCAGCCAGTGAATGGCAGAGCCAGGACTAGAGTCTCCTTATTAGTCGCAGCCCTGATCGCATGTTTGTGATGATCACATCTTTGGATCATCTTTTTTGAGGGGGAGAGGGTCAACCTTTCCCACCCCATCCACCATCCTGGCCCTTGGGGTCAGATCAGGCACTCGCTTTTCTCTCCCAGTCATAGCAACTTCTTGTGCCCGCCCTATTCTGGCATCTGTTGCTGCCATGTGTCCGGGTTTCCCACGTGTCAGGTTTTATGGGCTCAGTCTCCAGCTGTGGAAGTCAGTATCAGATTAATGGAACAGTTCCAGCCCCCAGACCAAAGGCCCTAGGATCCAAGGAGCCTTCAGCCTGTCTCACTGAGGGGACCCTGTCTGTCCTCACTCTGGGCCTGAGGGCAGAGGTGAAGCAGCTCCTGTTCCCAAGGCCGCTTCCTTCCTTGGGGCCTGTGTGGAGGACTGGATGGGCGAGGGCTTGCCAGGAGCAGCCAAGGAGTCTGGGCGACTGGTGAAGGAGGGCTGGGTCCTTGCAGACTGTGAACTGAAAAATAATTGCTCTCTTGACTGACATCTCACAAGATCCCAATATCAGGGAAGCCATCATGCCTGTGGCTGCAGGGAAGACAGGGTGGGCAGGAGAGTGGCAGGTGACACCGATGACAGCCGGGGTGGCATTTCCAGGCTGTAGACGAGTCTATCAATCACGTGGGCGAGAACAGTTGTTAGGGCTGGGGGCTCGTGCCCGTGGCCGCATGTCAAGTCTCCCATCTTCTCTGCAGGCTTTGTTTAGATACCCATCACTGGCCCACTGTGCATCTGCCCTGGGTTCCCTAACTGGTGGGGCTCTTCCCCAGGGAGGCCGGTAGTTAGGAGAAATACTTTGGGGAGAATTAAGACATCCCAGGCCTCAAAGCAGAGCTACAAAGCCAGGAGTGGCTGCTGCTCATGGCCCCAGCCTCACTGGGAGGGCAGCTGGGGTGCAAAAGTAAACAGACACCCACAGATACGCCTCCAGCCATGGCACTTTCCAGCCTCCCCCGCGCCCACCGACCCCAGCTTGCTTCTCCCCTCAGATTGATGCTTCAGTCTGACAGGATTTGACAGCACTCAGTTTGGAGCCTTGTTTCATTCTGTACTCATAGAGGAATGGACCACTCGAACCTGTGAGCAGCGAACGTTGTGGGTCCAGGCCGCCTCTGTGGGGGGGGCATGTCAGGTCTGGGCAGGATCTGGGCAGTACTGAGAGACCCATCTGTAGCAAATAGCACAGAACCTTGGAGCTGGAGGGGACTTCCTGGACTGGCAACTCAGAACCCCTCATGTTACAGCAGGGGCTGCTGAGGCCCAAGGTGGGGACCTAGCCATCCTCAGAGAGGAGGGAGGGACACGGTGTGGACCCCAGGAAGATCAGCGATGTTTTCCTCTACTTGGGGAAAGCAGTGAATCAAAAGCCCTGGGGAACTGGTCCCACAGAGAGAGGGGGAGGATGCTATGGGAGGCTCAACCCTCCCACACTGCCCTCACAGTCCACCCCCGGTCCTTGCTGCAGGTCTCCCACTGCATCCCCCTCCGCAAGGTGCAGTGCACAGAAAACCAACTCCCAGAGGTCAACAGTGAACTATCAGCCCTTATTTTGGCCAGTAATTGCCAGTTCCTCCCTCAGAAACCATTCCCAAGGCTTCTAGCAGGAAGCCAATGGACCATTGAGAACCACATCCTGGCTGCTTCTGACCTCCTGCTGCTGTAGGTGAAAACAGGTCACGGGAAGAGATAAAGGTGGAGAGCAAGGAGAAAACTGCGGTGGAAGGGAAGACCCAGTCCAGCTGGCAGAGGGCTCGGGCCCAGAACTTGAGGGTTGCTTTTGACTGTCTTTGCGAAGTTTGCTGAAAACCAGGCCAATCAAGCAGTTTTTAAAAGCTCCAAATTGTAAACCACAGGAGGGAGCAGAGCCATAGTTCTCAAATTGTACTGAGTACCAGCATTGCCTCGGGAGCTTGTAAAACTGCAGACTCCTAAGCCCCTTCTCCAGATGCAGAAGGATTCTGAACCTCATTCAGAAGGATTCTCTACCTGCGTTCTAACCAGCCCCCCACCCCCAATGATTCAGACATGGGTGGAGGCGAGAACCGAGAACCAGGGAGATTAAATTGTCGTTAACAGTGACATCTCAGGTCCCTCAACAATGGCCAGGCTGTGCAGCCTCCAGGAGCACCGCTTCCCTGCCTCTGTGGTTTGAGGGGCCAGGGGACCAGCCCACAGTGGAGGTGGAGAGAGCACCAAGACTCCAGGCCGGGGCACACAGAGTGTCCCAGTGAGTGAGCCAGGACAAGAGGCCGTGGGTGGGAGAGGGACTGGGGAGCCAGGGGGTCCGAGAGCTAGGGCTGTGAGCAGGAAGGAAGCAAAGGCAAGGGGGTGAGCTAGGCAGATGGGAGGGTGGCCTGGGAGTTTGCCAGGCACAGCAGGCTCTGAGTTCCCAACCTCACAGGGCCTGGGGCACAACGAACACTTGCTGAGTGAGGAAGGCAAAACTCTAAAGAGTCTATGCAGGCCACTACAGCTGTGCAAAGAACACTAACAAAGAGAATTTGGAGAGATGTAAATAGCCGCGTTTCATGATCATCAGGTTCCTTTTTTTCCATAAACTTTGCTTAAGTTCATAATAAAAAAATAAACACAGGCAAATTACACTTACTTCACACAGTTATTTCTGGGTGGTAAGTTCTGTGTTAAATTTAAAATTCGTATGCGTGAGTTGAACTTCCCACATCAGCCGAAACATGAGCCCTGGGGGAGGGGCAGGTGTGGGGGTTGTTACCCTCTCGAACAGCCCCATAAGTGATCCTCTGTCCCCATCAAACCCTGTGCCCGGGCTGCATCCCTGCCATGCCCACACTGCTCAGAACAGAAAGACCTGAGTGCGCAGGCAGGCAGGAGTTTGCCAGATTAAATTCTGCTCGTCCATTAGTGGGAAATGGGAGCGTGAAGAAATCGGATGTAGTGGAAAGAACACTAGACAAGAAGTCAAAATATTTGAGTTCATTTCAAGAACTGAATTGTCATTTGTGAAAATGGGTAAGTGACTTTCCCCACCAGGGCTCCGGCTCTCCCAGCTGCACAGTGAGGGAGCGCTGCATAACACATCACCCCCAAAGGCAGCAGCTTAAAACAACAAACCTCAGTGTCTCGCAGTTTCTGCGGGTCAGGAATCTGGCAGCAGTTTAGCTGATGGTTCAGCTCAAGGTCTCTCCTGAGATTGTGGTCAAGATGTCCACCAGGGCCACAGTCAGCAAAGGCTCAGCTGAGGAAGGAGCTGCTCCAAGGATCACACACGTGGCTGTTGGCTAGCTCAGAAGACCGTTTCCAAGCTCAATCATGCAATTGCTGGCAGGCCTCAGTTTCTTGCTACATGGGCCTCTCCATAGGCTGCCTCACAACATGGCAGCTGGCTTCTCCCAGAGCAAGAGATTCAGAAGAGAGAGGGACAGAGAGAGAGAGATGGAGACCCAAGACAGAGCTACCATCTTTTTATAACCTGATCATGGAAGTGACTTCCCATCACTTCTGCCATATTCTACTCTCTGATGGGCTCGTCGCTAAGTCCGGTCCACACTCAGGAAGAGGGTAAGCAAGCTCTGCCTCTTGAAGGAAGTCGTCTCAGAGAATTTGTGGACACATCTTTAGAACCACCAGAGGGAGTTAGATCCAATGATCCCTACAGTATCCAGGTTGGTGACTACGGCTCCCCCACCCTTTGGAACATTAGGCATGGTGGACATAAAAGGATCAGAGGTGTCTGCTGACCTTTCTCTGCATGGTCTGTGTTCTCATCTCAGTAAGAAGGACCTAGAGAATGAGAGGTGTGCTTCTCAGAGGGATGCACAGACCAAGAGGGCTGCGATTCTCTTCGATGAACCCGGTGCCTTCAAGTAACTACTGAAGGAGTCCTGTTCGCCAGTGGATGGGGCACCTGACTTGGGTGTCCGCTTGCTGCAGGCAAGGAACGAGGTCCAACCACCTCAATGGTCTGGGGCCTGGCAGCTGGCTGTGGAACCCTCCCCAGCCCACAGCAGGGACAGGCTGGCCAGGGACGTCCCCAGGTTTCCCTTATTCCTCAGGAGGAACGGGGAGGAGAGAGGCTGAGGCATCAAGGGATGAACCAGGAAGGAGGGAGTCAATCCTCTTCTGCTGACCAAGAAAGAAAGGGAACAGAAAATCATTCAGAATCAAGTTCTCTTCAGGGGCCTTGACATGGTGTAAGGTTACTAGCCTAGGCTTGGCCTTAGCCAGAGCTGGGTCTGAATACTGGTTCTCTCAGTACCAGCTGTGCCCCTAACCTCTCCGGGCTTGTATCCTTCACCACAAAATGGGCATAATAAGAGAGTTTACATCATAGAGGTGTGAAAATTAAATGAGATAACCCACTTAGGCCCTTAGAACAGTGACTAGCACACAATTAGTACACGTAAATGATAATATGGTGGTCTAGTGGTTAAGATTCGGTGCTCTCACTGCCGTAACCCAGGTTCATTTCCCGGTCAGGGAACCACACCACCCGTCTGTTGGTTGTCATATGGTGGCAGCTGCATGTTATTGTGATGCTGAAAGCTACACCACTGGTATTTCAAACACCAGCAGGGTCACCCATGGTGGACAGTTTTCAGCAAAGCTTTCAGACTAGGAAGAAAGACCTGGCCATTCACTTCTGAAAAAACTGGCCATGAAAACCCTATGAATAGCAGCGGAGCATTGTCTGATAGAGCACCGGAAGGTGAGAGGATGACGCAAAAAGACCAGGCAGGGTTCTGCTCTGCTGTCCACAGGGTCTCTAGGAATCGGAATCAACTTGATGGCACTAACAACAATAAAAATAATAACATTATTATTAATATTAGAATTACAGAGGACATCAGAGTTCATCCAGTTCAATTGCACACCGGTATGAGAATCCCCTCCAATTTACAATGACAGATGACAGAGGGTTCTCAGGCCACTATTTTAATATTTTGAGAGGCTAGGAGCTCACTACTTGCCCTAGTATCCTAGGACCACGGTGCCAACTCACAGACGGACAGCTCATACTAGACCTGGAGCCATAATCAGCCTCTCTGTGGCTGGTCCCTTCACCTCCATTCCTTTTGCATCCCAACAGCAAACAATAGTTTTGAATTTCAAATAGCCCCCTCACATATCAAAGGAGAAATAAAAGTGCACGCTCCGATTTTAGCTTCAGTCAAGTCTCCTTGGCAATCCCCAAACATTTTACTTATCCTCACTTGCATCTTCTTTCATTTTAGAGCCAAATCATAACTGAAACACTTGGTCTCGAAATCTTCGTGCTAAGGAGATGGGTAAGGAACATGTTCGTCCATAAAGCTAACTAAAACAGTTCAGACTAGGAGCGTGGGGGTAGGGGTGGGGATTTGCTGGGGGTGGTGGTGTGCATGTATTTATAACTGGAGGGATGCATGTGTGTATACATACATGGGAGTGAGTGACATGGGTTGTTATGTGCATGTGTGGTGGCGGGGGAAGAGAACGTTGCCTGTGTGTAGATGTGGGAGGGTGTGTATGTATGTGGGGTGATGAGGACCATCTTGTGCTCTCCAGCCAGGGTACAATGTTCCCCAACTACAAAGCAGTCACAAATTTGGGAACACATTTCTGTTCGTGCCAACTTTCCCACTCTCCTCGCGATTGTTGGCCAGGATTTGAGATTTCTCTGCTGAGGCCTCTGGAGAAACATTCCAATGGTGAACACAGAGCACAAACCCAAGAAATAAAATCACACGTAGCACCTCAAAGGCACAAGGCAGGAGGGTGTGGAAAACCCCAGGGGAAGGTACAAAGGCTGGAAGTTCTGCAACCCACATCTCTTGGAAAGGGAGTGGGGTCAGCTCCTCCCCCACCCCAGATTCCCAGTTTGAATTTTTTGAATCAGCCTCATAAGCAAACATCTGCCGCTCTCCATCTTCTGAATGAAAGGTGAAGATCAGAATAAGGAATCTTTGTGTTTTCATTAGGTATTTTAGCAAATGCAATGAGGACATTCAGATTCGATTTCCCTGTTTTGTACACACACGTAAGTCGGTGCTAAGAGGATTACTTTTCCTGGAGCCACATCCTTCCAAAAGGCCCCGGTCAAAGGAGCCCCTTGTAGAACAGCATTTTCTCTAATTCCTCTGGCTTTCTTCCTTGCCCCAATGTGCAGACGTCTTGCCTGCTCCTAAATCACCCACCTCACAGACTTCGGGATAAAGATGGTCCGGACGCTCCATTCTCCTCCTGCCCCGGGTTCCTTAATAAAGCTGAAGATGAACATTAGCACTTGGTTCAGCACCATCCGAAAGGGAAAGGGCAGCCTCATCGAACCCTCGACACCCCCATAGAAAAATGTAGCCTTTTTGCCTCTGCTCCAGTGAATGGCTTTTCGAGGGTTTTCATTAAGGGCCTGGGTCTGCTGGCGCAGAAAGCCTCACAGATGTTGACATTTTTTTTCATCCCTGGGTTAAGATGTCTTCCATAAGCTTTTATTCCTCATTTGTTACTTCTTTATTATCTGGGAGGTTTGGCCGCCTCCCTCTTCTTGGTGCTCTGAAGAGAGCAGCGGTAGCTGAGCCTGTCATTATCTTGGCCCTTTTCTCTTGCCTCCAGAGGCAGCCGGGGCCTCGGGGCCCCATTGTGAGGAACAGCAGGTAGCTGAGGCAGGCTGGGTCACTCCTCAGACCCTTTTGTGCAGTGGCCCCCTCCTCCCCACAGCTTGGCTCTGGGGATGTGAAAGGTCAGGGGCATGCCAAGCTTCCATACCTGAGCTTTTGTTTGGGGCTGGAGACAAATGATTCTAGAAGCAATTTCTTGGAAAGCAGCCTAGAGACTCCCTTCTCCCTTGTTACTATGCACAGCTGTACCACACCCCTTGGGACTGGGGGAGAAAGCACATGGGGATTAGTTTAGATCATCGTTACCCAAAAATGCCCTAAGAAAAACCTATGTACCCAGAGAATGGCTCAAAGATGAATTTGAATGGAAGCCTGAAGTCTCTGAAAGGAGAATAGTGTTTTGTGATAAATATCTAGAGTGTTCTGTTGGGTTTAATCATCCTTTGTCCCTAGTCCTGGCAGTCTGGAGCCCACCTGCCATCTCAGTTTCCTCATCTGTGAAATGGGGATGATACACCCTCCTCTGCCCACTTCATACAGTTATTCTGGTTATTCTGTGGATCTAATGAGGTGATATAGAAACTGTTTTGCAAACCCTAAGATTCTATACAGTATCTTGCCCAGTAGTGGCTGTGTGGGTCCTGACTTGAATATGAGCCATTACCTGATACAGATTAACTTTTCTGAAAATAATGGAGCAGAGATACAGACAGATTTAAGGGCCTTGAGGCATCTGATTCCAGGCAGGCCCAGGCTTGATGCCCTAAAGGCAAGGGGAGATCTCAAGGCAAGACAATCTCTGATGGTGGCAAGTCTTCTGAGATTTGATGTTAAAGTCCTTAGAAGGTGGCTCAGGGAGGCCAGCTAGGGAAAATTGGTGTGTGCATCTATTCAGGGAAAGATAAAAAAGGCCCAGAGGTGCTCACTGACCTCCTGCTTCATGTGAGCCAATTACAGCATGACTGGCAGTACTCCAATGGGAACCTAAGCTGCCTCATGGACAGAAGGGGACCTCGATGCTGCCCAGGCCTTGCTCCAAGTGTTGGGCCCTCTCTGGACATCACATTTTAAGAGAGCTGTGTAGGTACAGGATCCCGCTAAAGGGAAGTATGTCAGAATTGAGAGAGGACTAGAAATCCTGCTCGACAAAGACTGGTTGGAAGAGCTGAGGCTGCTTGCCCTACTTGAGAATCAGTGACGTTTGTGGGAAAGGGGAATTGGGCTCATTCTCTGTGACCGTGAGGGTTGGAACTGGAGTTGAGGATCAAAAGCTAAAATGAAGACTTTCCCTATGCCAAAGGAAAATATTTCAAATGTTCAGAATTATCTAAAATGGAATGGGCTGCTTTATAAGGTAGTGAGCACTCCGTCATTGAGGATAATCTAGCAGTGTGGAATTTGGGGAGAAGATTCATCCCCTGAGCATTAATTTAGGGTGTACTCTGTGTCAGGCCCAGCAAATTCTTTCTAACTCTAAAATTCCTCCATTCTTCGCATTTGTTAAGAAATATGTCATTCCTTTTCTAAAAATTAAGTCAAATATAGTCAACTTCCACTTCTGGTAATGGTTGAGTAATATCACACTCAGTGAACCAAAGCAGGTGGAATATGGTGGTGAGTCCATGCTCTGAAGAGCAAATTCCCATGTTTGCAGCTTTCAGTTGGGGCTGGACGCAGGTGGCACAGTATGTAGGGCAGTGATGGGGAGAGGGGCAGGCTCTGGTGAAAAGAACAATCTTTTCTGGCCTGGAAACCAAAGAAGTCATGACAGTGAAGAGAAAAAGTGTAAATCCTTAAAGAGAAAGCCAACAGAAAGAGGAGCCCAAAATTCTGTCTGGCCACATCTCTGTCTGAACCCTGAACCACACATGCACAGAGAAGATGCAAAGCGGCTAAGCAATTGGAGAAAGATATGAACAGATATTGGCATTGCTGCCTAAGAAACAGAGTTTACAGTTTGAACCCAACCAAGACAATTGCTTCAAATAAACAAAAGAAATAACATCCATCAGAGAAAAATTGTAAAATCTAGAATCTATAGAATTTAACATACATAATTCCAGAAAACAATCCAAAATTATTCAACATATATAGAACCATGAAAATAGAATCCATTCCCAAGATAAAAGAACATCAATTGAGACAAACAAAAAATGATCCAGATGTTATAATTAGCAGACAGAATTTCTAGCATGTATTATAACTATCTTTAATGAAATAAAAGAAATTATGCTCACAATGAGTGCATAGATAGGAAATCTCACCCAAGAACTAGAAATGATAAAAATGGAAATTCTAGAATTGAAAAGTGCAATATCTGAAAAAATTTTTAAATCATTACATGAATTTCACACCAGAATAGAGATGGCAGAGAAAAGAGGAAGTGAACTTGAAGATGAAACAATAGAAATTATCCAATTTAAAGAACAAAAAGAAAAAATTGTGAAAATATAAATATAAATTAGCAGAGCCTCAATAGACATACGTGTAGTCTCAGAAGAAGAAGAGAGAGAGAATGGAGAAGAAAAAAACTTGAAGAAATTTAATGACCACAGTTTTCTCAAATATGACAAAAGATATAAATTTACAGTTTCACAATGTTCAATAAACAACAAGCAAGATAAACATAAAGAAAACTTCATGAAGTCACATCACAGTCAAATGTCAAAAGCCACAGAGAAAGTCTTGAAAGAATCAAGGGAAAAATAATACATTATACACAGAAGAACAACAACCCAATTAAGAACTGATATCTCATTGGAAATTATGAAGGCCAGAAGAGAGTAGAACATTTTTAAGTGCTAAAATTTTTTTTTAAATTCTGTTAATCTAGAATTCTAGATCCAGTAAAAATGTTCCTCAAGAATCAAAGAGAAATAAGGAAATTTGCAGATAAGAGAAAACTGAGCAAATTTGTCACCAACAGACTTGCACTATAGAAAATGCTAAGGATGTTTCCCAAACCAAAATGAAATGATACCAATTGGAAACTCAGATCCTCAGAAAGGAAAAAAGAACATTGAAAATGGAAAATATCTGGGTAAATACAAAACTCTGCTTTTTTTCCTCTTAATTTCTTTATAATATATATGACTTTTTAAACAAAAATGACATCACTTCCTTATGTGATTTATAACATATGTAGACGTAATACATATAATAACTGAGGCATAAGGAGTGGAGAGGTAGGACATGATATGGTTGCAAGTTTTCCCCATTTTGTGTGAAATATTAATTATAAGTAGACTGTGAAAAGTTAAGGATATAGTCCTGCAGTGACCACAGGAAAAAAAATTCAAAGAAGTATAGCTAAAAGTCAATATGTAAATTGAAATAGAACTTGAAAAGTTATCCAAATAAGCCAACAAAAGGCAAGCAAGGAGGAATTGAAGGGGGGAAAAAACCAGTAGGGACAAATAGAAAACAAATAATAAACTTGTAGATCTAAACCCAACCATGTTAATAATTACATTAAGATTTAATGGACTAAAGACTAAGTAAAAGGCAGACTTGGTGAGAATGGATAAAAATAAAAGCAAGACCCAATTATACATTGTTTGTAGAAATATATATACTTCAAATATAAAGACAAAGAGAGGTTGAAAGTAAATGGATGGTAAAAAAGTATTTGCCATGCAAATAATAATCATAAGACAGTTTAAGAAGCTATATTAATATCAAACAAAATAGAAATCAAGACAAAAATAAAGAAATAAGAGACATTTCATGATAAAATGATCAATTCAACAAGATGACAATCATAACTATATATTACCTTATAACAGAGCTTCAAAATATATGTGGTAAAAATTAGTAAAATTAAAGGGAGAAATGAATAATTCCATGATCGTAGTTGGAGACTTTAAAGGAATTAGATAAATATAATCAACAAAGACATAGAAAATTGGAACAATTTCCATCACTTTGACCTAATTGATATCTGTAAAATGCCACATCCAACAATTGCAAGAATACATATTCTTTTCAAGGGTACATGGTCTATTCATCAGAAATTATGGTATGCTGAGACACAAGTCTCAGCAAATTTTAAAATACTGAAATTTTATAGACTATGTTCTCTAACCACAGTAGATTTAATTAGAAATCAATAGCAACAAGATATGTAGGAAAACTTCAAATATCTGAAAATTAAACAACATATTTTTAAATCATCCATGGGTCAAAAAATAAATCACAAGGGACATGTAAAATATTTTTACAGGAATAAAAATTAAAATAGAACATATCGAAATATGTGGACTAGTGCTTACAGGAAATGAATGGTTTTAAGTGTCTATATTAGAAAAGAATAAATAGCTAAAATCAATGATCCAGATTTCTGCCTTATAAATTAGAAAAAGAAGAGCAATTAAACCCAAATTAAGTATAAGGAAGAAGATAACAATAATAGAGCAAAAATCAATAAAATACAAAATGGACAAACAATTGAAAAAATCTATGAAACAAAAACTAGTTTTCTAAAGAAATCAATAAAATTAATTTCTAGCTAAGCTGATCAAAAACAAAGAGAAGAGACAAATTATCAATATCAGAAATAAAAGATATAACATTAGTACAGATCCTACAGACATCAAAAGGCTAACAGGGTTTATTATTAATAACTTTATCCCAATGTTTTTGACAACTCAGATAAAGTGTCTAAGTTCATTGTAAGATGCAAATTACCAAAATTGACCCAAGAAGAAGTAAAAATTTGAAAAGCCTCATATTGACTAAAGAAATTGAACTTGTTAGGTGCAGCTTGGTGGCATAGTGGTTAAGGTTGTGTGCTCTGCTTCAGCGGCCCAGGGTTCGAAGGTTCAGATCCCAGGCATGGACCTACACACCACTCATCAAGCCATGCTGTGGCAGCATCCCATATACAAAGTAGAGGAAGATTGGCATGGACGTTAGCTCAGGGACCATCTTTCTCAATCAAAAAGAGGAACATGGGCAACAGATGTTAGCTCAGGGCCAATCTTCCTCACAAAAATAAATAAATAAATAAACAAACAAATGTGGGGGACTGGAATTGGCCACCTCAAGATACCTCTCTTTGGCATGATGATTATTTTGGGCTAGTTACTTTTGAAAACTGCAGACATGAGAGAGACTTTGAAAAGTAGAATTTAACCCTTTGTTAAGAGACATTTACATTTGTAAAGGAAATCTCCATCTGTAAAGGTGTCTCCCTCTGTGTACCAGGAAGAAGGGGGGATGACCTTATCTCTAGAAAGTCTTAATCAATGTGGAGCCAAGGACTTAAATCTGTATAACCTTACCCTTGTTTACTGTGCTTTTCTGGTAATCTCCCATGATTGATCCCCACACCCCCAATATCCTCCTTTGTCTTTAGCTGAGGGTGGTATTTAAGATGACAACTTCCGCCATTTTGGCAAGTTGCTCAGTTTGCCTGAGTCTCTCCCATGTATACATGTTATAAAGCTTTGTTTAATTTTTTCCTGTTGTTCTGTCTCATGTGAATTTAATTTGTTGTCCTGCCAGAAGGACCCAGAGCAGGTAAAGGAAATGTCTTCCTCCCCTACACAAACAAATAAATTGAACTTGTAAATAAAAACTTTCCCATTAGAAAATTTCAGGCCCAGGCAGCTTCACCGTCATATTTTACCAAGTATTTAAAGAAGAAATAATGCCATTTCTACATAAACTTTTTCAAAAACTAGAGGAGAAGGGAGAACATTTCAACCTATTTTAGAAGGGGAATATTACTCTGACACCAAAACCAGAGATCTTGGAAAAGAAAAGAAAACTACAGACTAATATCCCTCATGAACATAGACACAAAAATCAAAATTTTAGATAATAAAATCAAACAAAATATTTAAAAGGATAACACATCATGACCATGTAGATTTAACACAGGAATGCAAGATGGGTTTAAATTTAAAAATCAATGTAATGCAGCATATTGGTAAAATAAATTAGAAAAACATTTGATCATGTGAGTAAATATAGAAAAAGAATTTGACAAAATTCAGCACCCATTCGTGATTTTAAAAACTCTCCAAAAAATCAGAATAGAGTTAAACTTCCTCAACTTGATAAGGAAACTTTTTTTTAACCCTCAGCTAACATCAACGTAGTGATGAGAGACTGAATACTTTCCCCTGAAGACTGGGAACAATGCAGGAACATCCACCCTCACCACTGCTGTTCAAGATGGTGCTGGAAGGTCTAGTCAGGCCAATAAGGCAAGAAAAGAAAAGGCATTCAGATTGAAAAGGAAGAAATAAATGTCTCCCTATTTGCAAATGACGTGATTGTCCATGAAAACATCCCAAGAAATATACAAAAACATTTTTTAGAAGTAAGAAGTGAGTTCAGAAAGATTGTAGGATGCAAAATAAACAAACAAAAATCCATTATATTTCTATCTACTAGCAATGAAGACATGGGCACTGAAATTAAAAATATATGACCATTTATAACTCAAAAAAGTTCTTAGGTGTAAATCTAACAACACATGAACAACACTTATATGCTGAAAACTTCAAAATGCTGATGAAAGAAATCAAAGAAAATATAAGTAAATGGGGAGACATACTCATGGCTAGGAAGACTCAACTGAAACACGTTAATTCTCCTCAAATTGATATACAGGTAAAACAAAATTTCTATCAAAATCTGAGCAAGATTTTTTGTAGGTATGGACAAGCTTATTCTAAAATTTACATGGAAAAGCAAAGGAAGTGGTATGATTAAAACAATTTTGAAATAGAAAAACATGAGAAAAATCATTCTATCTGTTTTTAAAACATTATATAGCTACAGTAATCCCAGCCGATAGATACATAGATCAATGGGACAGATTACAAAACCCAGAAATAGGCCCATAGAAGTATGGCCAACCAATTTTTGACAAAGTTACCAAAGCAATTCAAAGGAGGAAGTATAGTCTTTTCAACAAATGGTACTGGAGCAAATGGATATTCAAGGGCAAAGAAAAAGTTAACCTAAGCCTCATACATTTTAAAAAAATTAATTCAAAATGGATCATACATTTAAATGTAAAACATAAAACTATAGAACTTTTAGAAGATAACATAGGAGAAAATCATCAGGACCTAGGAGTTGGTGAAGAGTTCTTAAACCAAAGCGCCAGCCATAAAAGGAAAAACTGATAAATTGGACTTCATCAAAATTAAAAACTTTTGCTCTACAAAAAACCCTCTTAAAAGGATGAAAAGATGTGTTATAGACTGGGAGAAAATATTTGCAAACCACATATCTGACAAAGGGCTCAAATCTAGAATATATAAAGAACTCTCAAAACTCAACACTAAGGGGCCGGCCCCGTGGCCAAGCGGTTAAATTCGCGCACTCTGCTTCAGCGGCCCAGGGTTTCGCCAGTTCGAATCCTGGGTGCAGACGTGGCATCGCTCATCCAGCCATGCTGAGGCGGCATCCCACATGCCACAACTAGAAGGACCCACCACTAAAAATACACAACTATGTCCCACAGGGCTTTGGGAGAAAAAGGAAAAATTTTTAAAAAAAAATCTTAAAAAAAACCAACTCAACAGTAAAAAGAACTAACCAATCCAATTGGGAAATGGGCAAAAGACATGAAAAGACACTTCACTGAAGAGGATATACAGATGGCAAATAGGCATGAGAAAAGATGTTGAACATCACTAGCCATCAGAGAAATGTAAATTAAGACCACAATGACAGATCACTACACATGTACTAAAACAACTAAAATTTTAAAAATAGTCATAATACCAAATGCTGGCAAGGACGCAGAGAAATTGGATCCCTCATACATTGCTGGTGGGGATGTGAAATGGTACAGCCACTCTGGGAAACAGCTTGGTAGTTTCTGTAAAAACTAAACACACACCTAATCATACCTCATAGCAATTACACTTCTGGGCATTTATCCCAGAGAAATGCAAACTTATGTCCACACAAAACCTAGACATGATTACCCTAAGCCACTTTATTTGTAATATCCCAAAACTGAAAACAACAAAAATTCTCTCAGCAGGTGAACGATTAAATAAACAGTTCAATATTGTTCAAATGTTCATTTTCGCCAAACTGATCTATAGATCTAATCCCAGTCAAAATCCTGCCAAGCTGTTTTAGAGAAATTAATAAGCTGATTCTAAAATTATATGGAAAAGCAAAGAATCAAAAATCGCCAAAGTAATCTTTATATTTTAACCATTCAGAACGAACTTGCAGGGGCTGGCCCCGTGGCCGAGTAGTTAAGTTCTCACGCTCTGCTTCAGCAGCCCAGCGTTTTGTCAGTTCAGATCCCAGGCACGTACATGGCACCACTTATCAGGCCATGCTGAGGTGGCATCCTACATGCCACAACCAGAAGGACCTACAACTAGAATATACAACTATGTACTGGGGGGCTTTGGGGAGAAGGAGAAGAAAAGAAAAGAAAACAAAAAAAAATGATTGGCAACAGATATTAGCTCAGGTGCCAATCCTTAAAAGAAAAACAAAAATCTCAAACAAATTTTGTCAATCTTTAAAAAAATAAAAAGAACTTGCATTACCTGATTTCAGTAAGCCAGTAATCGGGACTCTGTGGCACTGGCATAATTATAGACATATGGATCAATGGAACAGACTAGAGAGTCCAGGAACAGACTTGTATTTACATAGTCAATTGATTTTTTACAAAAGGGCAAAAGTACTTCCATGAGGAGTGGGTAGTCTTCTTAAGAAATGATATTAGATATCTGTATGGGAAAAAAAATTGAATCTTAAACCTTACCTCACACCATATACAAAATGATCAAAATGGATCATAGACCTAAACAAAAGAAGAAAAATGATAAAATTTCTAGAGGAAAATCTTTGTGATATCGTGTTGGTAAAGATTACCTAAACGTAACACAAACAGCATGAATCATAATACATACATATAATAAAAAGAACTTCATCAAAATTAAAAACTTTTGTTCATCCAGGGACACATTTAAGAACGTGAAAAGACAAGCTACAGACTAGGAGAAAATATTCGCAAAATACGTATCTGGTGAAGGGCTTGTATCTAGAATAATAAGAAAGCAAACAATGTAATAAAAAAAGGGGCAAAAGATTTGAACAGACATCTCCTCAACAAAGATATACAGCTAGCCAATGTGGCCACGACGAGCATCAGGGAAATACAAATTAAAACCACAAAAAAAATACCACTACACACCCACTAGAATGGGTAAAACTGAAAAGACTGTCAACACCAGGTGTTCATGAGGATGAAGAGCAACTGGAATCGCATCCACTGCTGCTGGGAATGTAGCATGGTGCAGCCACTTTGAAAAAGCGTTTGGCAGTGTCTCATAAAGTTAAACACACACCCGTCACACAACCCAGCGATCTCACTCCTAGGTATTGATTCAAAGAAATGAAACTTTCATTTCAAAGAAATGAAAATATATGTGCACAGAAAGACTTGTGTGTGAATATGCATAGCAACATCATTCATGGCCACACATTCATAACACCCCAAAGCTGGAAACAACCCAAATGTCCACCACCTAGTGAATGGACAAATAAATTGTACTCTAAAATAAAAAGAAACAAAATATTGATACATGCAACAACGTGGGTGAATCTCAAAAACGTTACGGTAAGTGAAAGAAATCAAATACAAATATAAAATTCTAGAAAAGGAAAAATTATAATGACCAGATTAGCAGTTGATTGGAGTAGAGAGTCCAGGGTGGGTACGGACTGTGACGGGGCAGGAAGGAACTTTTTGGAATGATGGAGATGCTGTAGATCTTGACTGTGGTAGTAGTTACATGACTATACACAACTGCCAAAAACTCATTGAACTGCATCCATAAAACGTGTAAATATTGTGAAAATGATACCCCAATAAAAAAAATACCTTGACCTAAAAAATTAAACCTAGCTCTGGGTAACTTTTTGTCATCACGAGCTATCCACTTCTACCACACTAAACTGAGCCAAAAACAAGAGGACAAAACACACAGGAACTTCACACGACTGTAGGTCCTGCACCCTTATCGCAGGCCTTTTGCAATACGGAAAGGGTCAAAGAGGCTTGTTTACTACTTTTATGAATCCCTGGTGGTCCAGGGACCCCAGACTAAGAACCGCAGGAAGAGATGCTCTCCCTGGTCACAGCGTTCCCTGGCTGGATGTGTAAACATGGAATTGAGAAACAGGACTTTCGTCACTGGGTCCTTGCCAGAGTGTGAAGTTTGTACCTTCTTGCGACAGTAAACCAGGGGGAATTCGTGCACCAGGGCTATTTTGGGAGACTGGGCCCCTGAGCGGAGCTGCCTTCTTGTCCACTTGGAACCATTTAGGCAAGGAATTCCTGAAGTCACTTAAGAGGCGGCAAAGGAATGCCTTATTTGGGCAGGACTAAAACCACTTACAATGGAGTCATAATTAAACTTACATTTAAATTGCCAATTACACTGGAGCAGTTTTTCGGATTTTCAAATTGGCTGGGACTCAAGGTAAAACTGAAAATGGATTTGGGTCTAAAGAAATAGCCCTGACACCTACGGACTGGGACACAAGAGAGATCAGACATGGTTTCTGCCCCTGAGACGCTCACTGAGTAAGCAGGGAGAGAGGTGTGCACAGCGAATGCTCACACCAAACAGGCAGCGATGGGGCCAAGGACAGGACAAGCTTTCACAGCGGGGACAGTCGGCTCTGACTAGTTAGGAGTTTGAAGACTGTGGACTCACAAAGGAGGTGACACCGTGTAGGACCTTGAAGGATGAGACAGATGTAATAAGCAGAGAAGGTGAAGAGATAGTGGCAGAGGAATGGGCAGAAGCAAAAGGACAGGGCAGGACCTCATGTGACATTTGGGAGAGTCATGGGAATTTGGTGGGGCAGGGACTTAGGGACAGACAAATGGGAAAGAAAAGAATGAAGAGCACTCAGTCTGTATTTTGGCTCTTTGCTGTCTGATTCTCTCTGTGTTCAGGCACCGCTGCCCCAGCCATGCCTATGCCCAGGGGGCTGCCCCCTCCGGAGATCAGCCAGGCCCCTTGTAGCTGTTTGCTCAGAGGGAGCAGCCAGGTGTTAACTCTGCACAAAGAATCCTCTTTCGAGCCTGATCACCAATGACAGTGGATCCATAGAGTCGGGTCCACAAGCCCTCGAAGTTTCCCCAATTGGTTCATTCAGGATCCAGTTAAATGGGCATAATAGTCCTTTAGGAGTGTGTGTGTGTGTCTGCACACGCGCAGCAGTGGAATCCTATCTAGCACCTTACACTTTATTTACAAAGCACTTTCTCACCTATTAACCAGTTGATTCTACCAATGCTCCCATGAGTTAGAGAGGCAGAGAAAGTATACCCCATTTTACAGATCAAGAAACAGGCTGGAGCTGCCACTGGGTTCAAGGTCGATGTCCTCTGTCACAAAGTGGCTACAGAATATGAACACGGTCTGAAGGCCGGGCAAAGGAGTAACTTGTTGGCCAGGTCTCCATCCTGCCTTTTTAGGCTATGAGAGCGTCATCAAAATGTCAAAAAGTCCAATTTCCTGTAGACTTCAGAAAAATTGATCTTGAGCAAATCAACAAGCTTCACAGAATGTGAAAAGTCACATCCTCTGGCTTTTCCTGTTAATGGCTATGAAATTCACCATCAGTGATCAACTTATTCTCAGGATGGAATGCTCTTACATTAATGCTAATTAATAGCTCTCTTCCTATCCCTCTTTGTCACATAGAATCATGGAGCACAGATACTGGAAGGGCTTTAGAGGCACTGTGTGGTTGTAGTTTTTCATTTACTGATCAGCATCTTTCATCACATTGACTCATACCCTGTGCAGCAGGAGATAGCCTGGACCATTATCCCCAGCTTACAAGTGAAAAAGCGAAGACAGAAAGAGGCTAAGCCACTTCAAGTCACAGAGCTAAGCCTCCAACACAAGTCTCATGACCCCCAACCAGTATTCAATCTGCTCCATCAAACTCCCTCTCCCTTCCCCCTTGCAGATTAGATGTGAATTATAACACCCCTGAACTTCACCAACAGAGAAAATACAGCTCAGAAAGGAGCAGAGGTCTGGCCTTGATGGCATTCTGGAGAGCTCTCTGCCTCTCACCCTCCCTACAGAGACAGAGAAACACAAGCTTTCCCTTTATGCCATCAAGAGGGCTGTGGCATGCCAGCCCTGTCTTAACTTAAATATGACTCCAGGCCAATATCAAAAGGAAGGGGACAGGGTCCACCTACCCATTCATGGGTAGCTGGCCACATTGTGCTGTCCTGGCCACAGCCGGTCCTGCTCCAGAGCATTCTCTTGAAACACATAATAGCATCCCCGCACCAGCCCCAGCTCCTGCTGACAGGCAGGCTCTGAAGCCAGCAGGCTGCAGCCTGAAGCGGCTCCCAGCAGGAGCTGGACGAGGCCGACAAGGTTACAGGTGCTTTTCATCCAGCCTTGCAGGAGAGCACCAATGTCCTGCTGCTAGAAATTTGTCTGCAAATTTTTGTCTTCATTCAAATCGATGGATGGAGGCCTGGAGACACCGGGGTGATATGATAACTTGATTAAGCCCCAGGACAGATGACATGGGAGCTCAAAGGCCGCGTGCTCTCCTCCTTAACCTCTCCAAGGGAGACCGCAGGCTTTGCTGGTAATTGGCCCATTGTCCCTTCCACCGTGCTTCCTACAGAAGCGCCCTAATGGCCATTTCCCCGGACTCCTCTCGGGGGGGCAGCCTTAAATACTCTCAGATCCACCAGACTCCATGAGCTGTGAAAAATACCTGTGCAATGTGACATACCAGAGTCAGGATTTGAGAGGCCAAAAATGACCCTTACTGGAAACAATTACTTACTAAGATATCCTTCCATCCTCCAGCCCGGGTGTAAACTACAACACATTTAGAGATGAAAGCCTGAGATGGTTTTGTTTAAAGATGGGTTCAAACTTTTAGAATATTTTGTTCTCTTGGGGGAAATATCCCCCTGATCTTTCATTCTTATCCAGTTTAGTGTCTCCTGTTGGACTACACATTCTTGAGAGTGATTTTGATCAACCATTTCCAGATATTCTGGCATACCCTGATGTGACAGTGCCTTGGGTGAGCCGATGTGTTTATATCATTGCTTCTGGAACAGATGTAAGGTGTGGGGCTGCCAGAGGAGGGAAGGAGAGCACTGAACAGAATAGGATGGATGGATGGATAGATAGATAGGTCACTTGCCATGGTGATAGCTTTTTTCCCACTCTGTTTTAAAAAAATCTGTCAGCATTTGTTCACTGATAGACTTAAGGTGTTTTAGAGCTGAGAGGGAGTTCAAAACAAATCTCCTCTATCCATTTTCTTTAGGAATATTGTTAAGGAATAAAATCAACCATTGTTGGCTCAGTGCCCGAGATGGGTTCTTTTTGGGGGTCGTCATGAAACGGAGCTGTCAGTGGCACTTTGAAAATAAGCAAAGTACACCATTAAAAGTTCAAGAAATGCTATTTAAAATTTTCATTCATGATGATTTATTGCTCAAATCTCCCAATGAGAAAAAGGGCTACGGTATGCCAACATCACCGGTTCTGTTTCTGTCATGCGAATGGAATGTCTTTTGAACTGCTAAAGTAGATCATTCCATGCCTGAAGAAAAACGAAGGGAGGAGGAAGGGGGAAGAGTGGAAGAAAAAAAAAAAAAAGATCCTCTCATTTCCCAATAATTGCAAAGGCCAGGAATGTGCCACAGTGGCATTCAGGAAAACGCGACGAGGCGTCCCACCGGGTGGGGGACTAAGAAGCTGCTTCGGCCATCTGCCCAGGACCCACGGGCCCGAGCGATTTGCGCCTTGCTGCAATGGCGAGACTTTTTTAATAATCTTTGTTGTTTCAACGTCGGCCTCCTGGCCCCGCGTGCAGCGCGCGCCCCGCGTGCCGCGCCCAGGCCCTTGCTGCGCCCCGCGGCTGGAAAAGCCTCTCCATAGGGTGCGTTCCGCTTGGCCCACGGCGCCGCCGCCCATTGTCCCCGCTCGCCCAGCAAGGGGCCGAGGAAGGGTTTTTTTAAATGGTGCCCCGGGAACAAAGGGGGCCCAGGATCCAGGCTTCATCACGGGCTCATGGGCCGCACCAGCGGGCCCGCCCCGCGCCGCTTTCTGTCCGCGGCCCCGCCCGCGCCCCTCCCTCCTCTCGGCCCCCCTCCCCAGCTCCTGGCGCGCCGCACCCTCTCCCCCGGGAGGAAGGGAGATGCCCCCACCCCCTGGCGACGCCCTTCCCGGTGGGGCAGCCCTAGCGGCCTGAGGGTGAGGGAAGGCTGCGGACCGAAACCCCGAGGAGGGCCGCGTTTGGATGATCGGAGGCCCTGGCACGCGCCGACTCTTGCCTGACCACTGTCTGACCCTCCTCTGCCACCATGGGTCAAACAGACTTGCCTGACCGTAACCAGGATTTTGATGTAAAATAGACATATGTGTGACCTCAAACATACCCTCTGGGCCTCTTCTTGGGCAGAATGGAGAGAGGCAGGCTTGAGGGTGAGCAATGACGTATGTGACAGCTCCTCTTTCTAGTAGCTGCTGCTGAAATCATAATTACAGTGTCAGTGGAGCATGAAACCAAGTGCACCGAAGGCAGCCGCTTTGGAAAGTGGCTCTGAAATGATGAGGTCCACTGGGGGTGCGAAGAGCAGGCCGGCCAAGTGCCAGTGGATGCCCCTCCCTGGAGAGAACGCTTGCTGCAGACTCCCACCCTGCTGATCCCCACACCCCCCAGTAAGCCCCTCTTCAGAGGGAGCTGCAGAGCCTGGACAAGCCCTGGGGCAGGGGCTCCAGCTCCACATGGCAAATTCTGAATCATCGAAGAATGGCCCAAAGCCATTCCAAGCCACTCTGATACATAAGATTTGCAGATAAGCTAAATGGGCCTTTTGGTGGGAAGCCAGGGGGTAATGGGAATAGACAGGTCTTCCTGGGCGGCTGGGAGGACAGTTCTAGATTGAACCATTGCCATGCTTGTTTCTCACCAAGGATCTGGCCAGTGCCCACAGGACATGAGTGAAAGAACATTCACCACTAGAATAAGCACAGCCTCCCAGGGGAGCTTCCCAAAGGACCAAAGAACTCGTCACTCCAGCTCCTCAGTGCCATCCTGGGATTAGTTAGAAGGCTGCCTCCATTGGTCCCGAAACAGCGACAACATCGGACGAGAGCTCAGGCAGGACAGGTGGGAAGCACAAACCCAGTGGCTGCTGAGAACAGATGCGCATCCTGCCCGCCGTCCCAGCAGAAGACCACGTGCTCCTTTTCACCTGGAGCGGGCAATGAGGAGGCGATTTGCTGTAGCTCCAGCTGGGGGTCGGAAAATCTTGCCCCAGATCCCAGCCCACCGCCTAGTCAGGACTGCCCCCTAGGAGCAATGGAGGAATGTGCAGGACATTGGACAATTGTGGCCCTTCAGTTAGTACACTCCTACCCCGGGAGCTGTTCATACTGGGCACGGGTGATGCTTGTTGTTTGTGCCCCGCCCGCTGTTACACTGAGTTCCCCGAGGGAAAACAGGCAAGACACACAAGGAGGCTGCTTGCAGTCTTCCCGAGGAAAATTTGCCCCACCAGTTCTTCCCCGTCTGGGATGGTGGAGCGAATGGTGGTTCGACTACTGGAATGTTCTTAAAACACTTTTGGTGAGCTGGCCTCAAGCAAGGTGGGCTGAGGCCCAGGACAGATGATGCAACCCTGGCCCTTCTTCCAGGCTGGCTGGGGAAAGAGATGGAAGTCTTCCATAATGACATTCCCAGCCCTGCTCAGTCACCCAGGGGCGGTGACATTATCCAAAGGCCAGAAATCTTGCTCTGGCTGGAGCAGAATCCTATGGCTGCTTTTGGAAGGAGAACCTGTTTAATCTGGAGCAACAGGGCCTCAAAATGAGTGGTATTTGCGTGTACCTGGGGAAATGCTTTGGGGAGGGGGGAAATGCATAAATATTTATTGGTGGTGGTTTTAAAAGTCTGGAGAGGAATCTGCTAAATGAAAATTTAATATGTATGGAATACTCAAATGCATTGCATATAACGAAACAAGTCAATGGTAAGTCTAAAGTTTTGCGTTTTTAAAACCCTATAAAATTTCAAAATTAATTTTGTTCAACGTCCTGTCTTAACTCAATACTTAAATATTAACTGAACTGTTTTTGAACTCTGATTTTGAACTAGTTAAAAATCTTATTTCATTAGACTGATTTCTGAAGCCTGTAAGGTTTCTCTCCAGTGGGGACCTGCCCATTATGGACGAATCAGTGCCCTGGCATAGTAGCTGGTCTCCACATCTCAGATTTGGTACATATATAAAAACAGGATCTGGGGTTAACACCATTTAATTTTTTTAAAAAACGTTGGTCTTCAGTGTAATTCACACTTTTTGGAAGCTATAACATATGTGATGCTTTAATAGGCACTTTGCATCAATACTGTTTGAATAATTGTGGATGATATCGGGCCTCTGGACCTTTAAAAACAGTTAAATGACATATCATCTTTACAGGAAAAATGTGTATTATATACATATTCTATATTTTATATAATCACCATGGACTAGTAACTCTCATTATTATGATTGGCATTCAAAAGCATCCTCACAATAACCATTATATTCATCTGATATTGGTATAGCACTTTATAAATTACCTGCTTTGTTATTTATGCCTTCAGCAAACATTTAGCGATTTCCTCCAATGTGCCAGGTTCTGTGCCAGGGACCAGGAATTGAAATGAGCTGGCATCATTTCTGTTCTTGGAGTCACATTCAATAGAAGATACAAACGTGGAAGCAGATAAAGATGGTGATAAGTTTTAAGTGTTAAATAAATGAATGAGAAGCCAAAAGGAAGGAAGTACAAATTCTGCCCAGAAGCGGGCAGAGAAAGTAAGGAATGCTTCCTGAAGGAGGTGGCATTGCAAATGGCTCCCATCTCTCATGGTCACTCTCTGGGACTGTAACCAGAGCCTCCTGAGTGGTCTCCCAGCTTCCACACTTAAAGCAAGGGATAAGTGGAGGCTCTGACCTTTCTTGGCTCACCACCCCAGGCCTGGAGTTCCGCAGCAGGAGTGGGGAAGAGCCGTTCTGATTAAAAGTGACAGCCGGCTCTCTACAGGACATCAATGTGGATCCTTGACCGACTAGTAATCAAGGAACTCATTTATTTAACAAACATTAACGCTATGAAGGGACAACTTCCAGGGAATGACTCTCATGAATTCTGACTCCTACCCTCGGCTGCTGACCCTGAGAGTGAAGTGGCTCCGGGCTTTTGTACCTACTGTTCCTTCTGCCTAGAGCACTTAGACATCATTCATCCAGGAAACCCTCCTGAGAACCCCCAACTAAGCAGAAGGAAAGCCACACAAGGGTGGTGTCTCAGAAGCTGTGTGAAGAAAGTGCTCACCAGAGAGAGAGGGAAGCGTGTCAAATGCCGCTGACGAGTCAAGCAAGATGAGGACCAGGAAATGTCCACTGGATTTAGCAAAATGAGGACATTCGTGACCTCGGCAAGACAGTTTCAGAAGTGACAGTCTGACTGGAGGGGATTCAAGGGAGAATGGGAGGAGAGGATTAGGAGATGACGAGTACAGAGAGCTGTCTTAAGAGGAGAGCACTAGGACCATTTTTCTGGGGGAGGAAGAGAGGGTATATCTAGATGGAGAAATGAGCGTGGTCGAAGGGTGTTAGGAGAGACCCTGTAGAGAGAGAAAGATTGATTTGCAAGAGGGAGAAGGGAGACACTGCAGCAATGTCCTTGAGCAGCCAGGAGGGCGTGGGATGGCTCGTGCAGGTAGAGGGACTGGCCTGGGCCAGGCATGGAAAGTCTATCCATGGTAACAGGACAGAGGCAGAGACAAGACATGGGGTGGGGCAGAGGCGATGTGGGGACCAGAGCCAGGGTCTATCTCTTCTGACTGCCTTTATCTTCTCAGTGAAATAGAGGAGGAGTGTGGGACGTGGACTGTAAGCTCATGAGGGCGGGAATCTTGTCTTTTGTCATCGTGTTCCCTGGTGCCAGACTGAGTGTTCAAAAGGTACTTATTGGAGCATGAATGATTGAATAATTGAATGAATGTTCAGAATGGGCAAATGATCAGAGGACCTGAAACTAGTCAGCCTTCTCCTAAATTGTCTCCAGCCAGACGCCCGGTGCCATTGTGACTATCACACTTGTATTCACAGCAGTCCAATCCCAGGTCTGCTTTGGCCCCCAGGGGACCTCAGGTTAGTCTCTTCCCTCTGTAGCTGCAGAACTCAGAAGGGGCGGGGCTTAGACCTTCTTGTCACGTGGCCAATTTTATCACAGTTGTAGCCACTCATTGCTCTTTTCCTCTTTCCTAATCATGCTGATCTTGTCATATTTGTTTCCAGGCCCACCAAGAAGGACACCACGGGGACCATTGCCACCACCTGTAGGTAGAAGGGAAAATTTGAAACCACACACATGATCCATTCACTTTTATAGGCATCATTAAAATTCAATTGTTTGTCAAGCCCCTGGGATTCTCTTTCTAGTAATGTTACTAATATTATTTTAATATCACTGTTTAAATTGTTTGCAATTTTCTGGTCCAAGGCAGAGCTGTGGGGCTGTGGAGGAGAGGGTCCTGCCTGGGACGGGGTAAACATGGGAATGGGCGGGGGGGCTCTCATGAACCTGTGACACGCCGGCCTGGTCTTCTGGTACTGGGAACTCACTTCCTCTCCCTTGCCCAGAGCTGCCTCTGGGACACATCTGCAGAAGGGTGACAGTCTTTCCAAGAGATCCCTTCTTTGTCCTCAGGGAGCAGGCCTTTAGTTCCTTCCCTGTCAGGCTGGAGTGGAGGCTCGACCCAGGGAGGGAGAGAGATCTGATTATTTAGTCAACAAATATGTATTAAGAACCTACTAAGGGAGCCGGCCCCGTGGCCGAGTGGTCAAGTCCAAGCGCTCCACTTCAATGGCCCAGGGTTTCTCCGATTCGGATCCTGGGCACGGACATTTTGAGGTGGCGTCCCACATACCACAACTAGAGGGACCCACAACTAAAACAATATATATATATGCAACTATATACTGGGAAGATTCGGAGAGAAAAAGCAGAAAAAAAAAAAGATTGGCAACAGTTGTTAGCTCAGGTGCCAATCTTAAAAAAAAAAAAAGAACCTACTGTGTGCCGGGCACTGTTCTGGATGCTTAGGATATGTGAGGAACACAACCAATAAAATTGCAGGCCTGTGGCGCTCGCATTCTAGTGAGGGGAGGTCAGGGCTCAGGTGGGTGTCACAATATAAAACTGACTTCCCTTCCCTTCCCCGGGGCAGGAAGGATCCAGCCAGGTTCAGGCTGGGCCTGTTGGGTTCCACCACATCTGCTCAAAGAGTGAGTCCTTTGGGTCCTTTCAGACCTTCTGTTCTCTGACAGAGGCCCCACTGCCTCCAACCCTTGGCCTGTGGCACCGGATCTGCTGAGGACGTCAGCTGATCCCATCTCCGAGGCGCAAAGCCACTTGGCGATCAGCCAGATCAGCTCCTGCCACAGTTGGGGGATGCTGTGGGGTCAGCTCCCTGCCACCTGCTTCCTGCCTCAGTAGCCACAAGGGAAATACCACGTTCAGAGTGGGTGGAACCTGTCACCCAGATAAGCAGGCTCCCTCGGGCTGCCTGGCACTGCCCACCTCAACAGGAAAACCCACTTTCTAAGAAGCAGTCTCCTTCCTCCAGCTGTTTTCCTGGCAGGTCGAAGCAGCGTGAACACCTGCAGAGAGCGGTAGATGGGGCAGGTTAAAGCAAACTCTCCTTACTTTTCAAACACCCACCATTGCCCCAGATCCAGGGTGACTTCCCAAATATAACATTTTTAGAGAGAAAAAAAAAAAACCTGAGGTCTAGCCCTGTTTGCAAACACCAACCAACTTAAGGTATATCTTCTCTGTGTCACGGGCAATAAAAAGAGGGTCCTGACATCTGCTTCCTTTAAGGAGCCTGTCAAAACAACACAGACGTGCACGCCTGCTTGAGGCTAAGCCACACGACATCCCGTCCCCGACCGCGGCCCCACCTCTGGGTGCTGGGGAGGGAGGTACAGGGTGCGAGGCTGGGTCTCCACCTCCCGGCGTGGATTGTTGCCTCAACCAACTCCTAATCAGCCAGCTAGACAAGACGATTTTCCAAAATCACTATGAAGGAACTCTTCTCCTTTTTTTAAGTCTCAGAGTGTAAAAATTAAGTCTTTGTATACAACTCTGGAGAGGGATTTCCAGCCAAGCACAAGTCACTCCGTGGTGCAATAAAATTTCTGAAGCTTAAATTTAAAAAAACATCAAAATACAGACAGTTGCATGAGACGACTCTATCAAGCCAAAACTCATTTCAATGCTTTTCAAATAGGGTAGGGTAGGGGGAAGCGATCACAATCTCTTTAGGGACTTTTTTGAACTACATGCACCACCCTCACCCCCCAGTTCCAGAGATTCTGGCCCCAGGGGAGCCGCCCCTGACTGAGAGTCCTGTCATTGGGAGTTATTCTTACTCAGTGGCTTTCAAACATGAGTAGCATCGGAATCACCTGGAAGGCTTGGTCAAACACAGACCGCTCAGCCTGCCCCCAGAGTTTCTGATTCAGTAACCCTGAGGTGGGGTCAGGAACGCGCAGTTCTAACAAGACATTGATGGGTGATGGATGCTGCCGATGCGGCTGGACTTGGACCACACTAAAAATCCTCCAGGTGTTTCGAGGTAGAAAAGGGTTAAGAACAACTGGTTTTGAAAAGAAACCATTTGCGATATATTGCAAAGGAACCAGATCAAACTTCCCTATCACTGTGCTTGATGCTGACAGTGTGACTACACACTAAAATATTGGGGGGCGACGGCTTTGAGACGAGCACATGACCTAGACTCTACCTCCTTTGGTGCCGGTGGCTCCCCCAATCGCAGATCTCAGTGGGGCTGGAAAGTTCCCTGCTGGTCATGGGCTGAAAGAAGGCTGTGAATCACCAGCCGCTAGGCTGTGAGGAGAATAGGGCACGGGTTCCATCCCCGCCTGGGCCAGCAAGCTTGGCCCATCCCATGGCCACCGTTAGGGGTTTCTCGGGGATTGATCCTCAGGCTGCGGGGGCACCTGGCGAGAGGAGAGTGCAAGGGCGGACACCCCTTACTGGCCGTGGCCACCCAGTCCCCAGGCGAAGCTGCCCGGGCCCCGGCAGCAGCTTTCCAAGCGGAGGGAAGGCTCCATTCTCAGAATTCAGAAGGGGCTTGGTGGCAACCAAAATTGCAGCTTTTAAGCCCATGTCATGGCATTACCCCAAGGGTCAGTCATGGCCACAGTCATGATATAGAAAAGAAAATGGTGTATGGTTCCAGGGAAGGAAAGCCACGGCCTGGGAAAAGAAGAATTTGAGAATTTATCTTTCTTTCCTATTATGTTGTCATTACATATGAGATTACATCATCTCGTAACTACGTGTAGTGGGGGTGGATTCCTCCACTTCGTCCAGGGCAGGGAACCTGGTTGTCAGCTCTCCCAGGGCCTCGCACAGTGCCTGGAATACACTAGGGCCTCAGTTAAGGATAAATGCATAAATCTTTTAAATTTGGTTTCTAAGTCACTGCCTCCCAAGAGGGAAAAAAATACCATCCAAGGACAGGCCTGTGGGGGCCTGGGAATCGTGTTCACCTCGGAGGAGCTCAGTTCATTCTCACAAGGAATCCTGCAGCC
The DNA here is from genome assembly GCF_037783145.1 of Equus przewalskii. Lineage (NCBI taxonomy): Eukaryota > Metazoa > Chordata > Mammalia > Perissodactyla > Equidae > Equus > Equus przewalskii. The sequence continues at coordinate 32,851,688 of NC_091848.1, forward strand.
ACAGGGCACAGATCCCTTCTCCTGATTCTGTTGGCTTGCCTGGCCCCCATCCCGAAGATTTAGTTGGAGTAATTAAGGCTATGAGCCACAGGCTGTCCGCCCTGAGCGTTCAGAAACTGCCAGGCTGTTCTTCCAAAGAGTTAATGATCTCCAGACCTTGAAAAGACCCTATGTTTTGGCTAGTTATCAAAATTGCCCACCGACCAAGGAGCTGATTCCGAGATGCTGAGAGTCTTGTCTGTGGCGGGGTGTGTGCTGGGGGAGGGAAAGGGCTGTAGAGCTTGTATTCACACCCGCTCACTCACATACATGCGCATGGGCAGGCACCAACACCCAAACTTAGGTGTTGGCTGATTTAACCAGATGATTCATTTTCTGCTCACTCCTGGAGGCATGGGGGCGGGAGTTGGCCATGTGTGCAGGGGATGGTTCCCCTGAGGTATGTTCTGCCTCATGCCTTTGGTAGCTTGCCTTTCCTTTTTGCCTCAGATCCAACTCAAAGTGCCCTTAAGTAAGGAATACGTGATGTATAGGCCGGATGATTTTATCAGTCCTCTTAAGACTTTCCTATATTCAACTGTACCCCCAAGATCACCTTCCACTGCCCGGACAAGTCGCAGTGACGCCTTAAATGCTGGTGAAGGTCATAATAGAAAATAGCCATGTGAAAACTATTTCTGCATTTAGAATAAAACTGTTGTCAACACACTGGTCCATTGGATCACTGCACAGGAGCCTCGTCAGGAATTTCTTTTAGAACTCAAAAACAAGGTAAATTTTATCTCCCCTAAGGAACCAGTGGTGGCCCTGGTGGTCTAGGGGTTAAGATTCAGTGCTCTCATCACCAGGGCCCAGGTTCGTTTCCTGGTCAGGGAACCACACCCCCGTCTGTCGGTTGTCACGCTGTGGGGGCTGCGTGTTGCTGTGATGCTGAAAGCTATGCCAACGGTATTTCAAATACCAGCTGGGTCACCGTTGGTGGACAGGTTTCAGTGGAGCTTCCAGACTGCGACAGACTAGGAAGAAGGACCTGGCCACCCACTTCCAAAAAAATTGGCCATGAAAACCCTATGAATAGCAGCAGAGCGTTGTCTGATACAAGGGTGGCAGGTGAGAGGATGGCCCCAAAAGGCTGGGCAGGGTTCTGCTCTGCTGTCCACAGGGTCGCTAGGAGTCAGAGTCAACAGCACTAACGACAATATACTTCTCCCCTTTTTCTTTCCTTGGCCACTAGGAGCCTCAGAGTTAAATTTAATAATAGTTTCAGGTTTTGCATATTTACTTCCCTCTTCCTTCCTGTGGTCCTGAAAATAAGATGACAATTCTAATAATCTTAATGAATGTATGATCTCTGTTGTAAAGCCCTTGGTTTTTTTATTTTTTATTTTTGGCAAAACACAAGGTATCGATGATCTTAGTGTAAAAGAGTGATAAATGCAGCCTCGTACATTCAGAGAGGAAAACAGCTGCATAAGTAATACTGATTTCCCATAGGCAAAAATTCCTGAAAACGACTGAGGGGTCCTAGTGACCACGCTGATGATGCAACAATAACCCTGTATGGGGGCTTTATTTCAATCTTCCATGAAGCTTGGTGTTTTAGTCTCACATTCGCCCTTGGAGAAGATAATGGTCTTACTAAGACTTGTAGGAAAAGGTTGTGTCATGCTAAACTGCAATCTTTTTGCGTGGGAGAGCTTGTCTAACAAACATCCATTAGACACCTACTGTTTTCAGAATCGTGCCCTACCTCCTGGGAAAGGGAGAATCCGGAGGAGAAAGAATAGAGCACAGGTCTTTTCCCTCCACGGTTTTCTCCCTCCTGTGGGAGCAGGTTCCCAGCAGCACAACAGATCTGGACTGAGCAGAGCGAGCACTTCTGCTGACCAGGCTTTAGGGCTCCTGTTCTCCGGGGCTTTGAGAAAACTTACACCCGACTGGACTGGTGTGAGAGAGGCCTGGTCTGAACCCTTAGCACTCCTGCTCCGCAAAGCCCAGATCGCACCCAGGCCCAGCCTCCCGTGCACTCTGAGAGCTCCTGGAACCCTGACATGGAGCGTCGCCACGCTGTACGGTCCTAATTCCCCCTTCTAATCCTCCACAGCCTTCGTTCCTGGAGCTGCTGTGTTGGGGGTTCTGGCACCAGCGGCGGCGTGAGCCGTGTTGGCCCCTTTCCCTGACTTTTTTTAAATATAAATTTTAAAATGTGACTTGGAGATGAAAGCAAGAATGCCAAAAGGAGGCCGATGCTTTCTTGTGTTCAATTACAGCCCTGGGGAGTACCCCACACAAGGAACTGCTCAGAGCTCCAGCCAAGATGAAATCTGCTTTTCCAATAAGCACTTCAAACAGCAGAGGATGTTTTTGGCTGGATTCAGCAACTGGGAAGCCAACAGTTAATAGGGTTGGGCACTGAGGCCAGGCTCCCCTCCATCAGGGGAAACTGAAGCTGCCTTTTACAGCCGCTTTCGCTGCAGCTGAAGGAACAAGGCATTTGTCTGCTCCCCCAGACGAACAGCACGAATCTTACCTTTGGACCTCATTGAACAGATCTTCCAAGATTAAAGATTTCAATATCTCAGTTAGTTACTCTCCATATAATTTTTCTTCATTATTTTTTCAGGCCAAATTCCTTTATAATAAGTTCTAGGAATGTGATTTTGTTGATCTGAATATAGGCCACACCAGAAATGCTGATAATAATGAAATGAAGACACTGATGGTAGTGGTGACGATGAATGAATGGATAGATGGATGGATGGAAGAGTGGATGGATGGATGAGTGGAGAGATGGATGGACGAGTGGATGGATGGAAGAGTGGATGGATGGATGAGTGGAGAGATGGATGGACGAGTGGATGGATGGAAGAGTGGATGGATGGATGAGTGGAGAGATGGATGGACGAGTGGATGGATGGAAGAGTGGATGGATGGATGAGTGGAGAGATGGATGGACGAGTGGATGGATGGAAGAGTGGATGGATGGATGAGTGGAGAGATGGATGGACGAGTGGATGGACGGACAAATGGATGGATGGATGAGTGGATGGATGGATGGATGGATGGATGGATGGGTGGATGAGTGGGATGGATACACAGACTGGCTGGTGGGAGAGGTGGAGGCAGCATTGTGAGATAAGTAGAGGAAGCTTTAGCAGCTCCATTTCACAACCCTGGAAGCTAAAGCTCCTCAAAGCAAATGACTTGCCCAAGCTCACCACAGCTGAGCCTGATCTAGAACCCAAGTCTTCTAAGTCATGCTCTTCTCATGACACTGGCCTGCTGCTTCAATAACCTGGGTTGCACCTTGACTGGACAATGTCAGCATCCTGTCCTGCACTGACACAGAGCTTTCCAGACCCAGTGATGGTCATGAGTGCATTTTACCTGTTTTAGTTACTAAGTATTAACCAATTATCAAGTCACAAAGGGAACTGTCACCAGGACTCTAGATTCCACTTTCATTCTTGAACTCGTAAAGTCACACCTAGATCTGGGCAAATATTTTCTGATCTGTTAGGTAAAAGTCTTCTGCATGGAGAAGAAGCACCAAGGTGCAGAGCAGGGATTTCCCAATTTAGATGTGGAGACACAACTTGTTAAAATACATATTCCCGAGGTTCTGAATGAGCAGGTCTGAAGTGAGCACAGGGAGCACAGGTCCAATAGCAAAATGTTTATCTCTTTGAAGTCTTCGTTCAAATGTCACCTTCTTGGGAAGGCCTCTCCTGACCATTATATTTAAAATCACAACCCACTACCTCCTCCCCGCTCCCCACCCCCTATCCTGCTCTCCTTTCTCTCCCAGCATTATCACTTTCTATCACACCATTGCTATGGACTGAATGTTAGTGTGTCCCCCAAATTCCTGTGTTGAAGCCCTACCCCCAGTGTGATGGTATTTGGAGGCAGGGCCTTTGGGAGGTAATTAGGTTTAGATGAGCTCAGGAGGGTGGAGCCCCCCATGAAGGGATCAGTGCCCTCATGAGAAGAGGAAGAGACCAGAGCTCTCTCTGTGATGAGACAGCAAGAAGGCAGCCATCTGCCAACCAGGAGGAGGGCCCTGAGCAGACACCAAATCTGCAGCCACCTTGGTCTTGGACCTCTCAGCCTCCGGAGGAGCGAGAAATAAATGTTCGTTGTTTAAGCCTCCCAGTCTATGGTATTTCGTTATAGCAGCCTGAGCTAAGACAACTAGATAATTGACTTGTCTCTTATACTTGTTTGTCATTGGTCTCCCCAGTACTGGAAGCTCCATGAAGCAGGACCTGTCTGGTTCACTGTTGAATCCCATGAGCCTGAAACAGTGCCTGGGCTGGGAATATCTGTTTGAAAGGACTGAATGCGGAAGTGATTCTAATGCAGATGGACCATGATACCCTCCTGAGAAACCCCGGTCAAGGAAGAGCATGGGCTTTGATATTAGCCAGACGAGAGTTTGGATCCTGACTCTATTCACTTCTGTGTGTCTTCAGACAATTTAAGCCCCTTGAGCATCAGTTTTCTCATCTGTGAAATGGAGACAACACCAACATCTTCAGATTGCAACGCAAGGATCCAGTGAGATAACTGGGCACAGAGCGGTATTCCACATGCATTGCTTCTGTCTTCCTTCCTCATCTTCTGGGGGGAACTTTGCATTCAATGGCCTCTGAGCAGAAAACGTGTCTGAAGCTTCCCAGGTGGGAAGGAAGCGCATTCTGTTTCTCATCATGGAGCGGGGCGGGGAGGAAGAGTTAATGGAGGTAACCCTTCGTGGGGAGTGGATGTCATCTCTGCCGGCTCCCTCTGAAGCTCAGAGAACACACGTTCACCTCCCTCTGTCCCTTCCCGCCAGCAGAAACGAACAAGTGGTTTCTGAGTAAACAGACAATAAATCACTAGCTGGGATCAGCACCTCCCCAAAGCAGCATCATTCAAGATCTCAGGCAGACAGAGCTCGTTCTTGGAAACTGCAATGTGGACGCCCCGAGCCAGTGTTCGTCCCAAAACAGCCCAGCCAGTTTCCCTGGGGCCCTTGGAGCGAGTCCCACGCACTCTGCCAGCCCCACCTGGAGGGACTTAAACTAGAGCACGGGAGATTCGGGTGAGGCAGGAACAAAGATTTCCTGATAACGACCCTGGAATAGGTGACTAAGGTTATAGAATCTTTTTTTCTCTGGATTTTGGGAAGCAGCTAGGATTTGGAAGCAGAGACAAAACAGGAAATATCTACACACACATACACATTACACACACACACATACATACACATTACACACCCCAAAGAGAGGAAGAGCAGCAGGCCCCGTAGAGTGGGGTCAGGGCCTCTGTCCACATGGAAAACAGGACAGTGGCAGGGACACACGACTCAGAGTCCAGAGCTGTGTCCAGCTCCGGCTCTGCTGCTAACTGTCCAGTGACCTTGGGCCAGTCCCTCTCCTGCCCTACCCTAAATCCTTACCCATAAGACACGAGCATGAATCTCTTTGGTCCTCCCCAAGCTGATGTTCCCAGCTGGGCTCTGGCTGGACGCACTGCTAACGCAATAGGAAAAGCGGCCCAAACACGCGGCTGCCTAGATCCCCTTGGCCACCCCCAGACCCATTTGAGATCCAACTCAAGGCTCAGACCTTTACTTTCAGAGGCTACGCTGGAAGGTGCAGGATCCACACGGCCCTCCCGCACCTCTTCCCTGGCTGTCCCCTGTGGGTGCCGGGCCCGGCAAGATAAAGCCCCTCTGAGCCCTGAGGATGCTGTTCCCACCGAGGCCCCTGCTGGGCCTGTGACTGGAGCTGCCCCAGGGTCAGGCTGAGCTCTGGAATCACATCTGCCTCTAGGTCGCTCGTCTAGACTCAAAGAGAGACGAGTATCCTTCAAATTAAACCAGACCTGCTCCTTCTAGAACCCAGCCACCACTCCCTCCACACTGCCTAAAAGTGTTCCACCCCACACCTCATAGGAGCTCTGAGGGGCCCTGGCAGGGGCTTCTGAGGAATTAGTTTGAGAAGGGATCTGCCTAGAACCAGTTGTGCAACTTTGAGCAAATCCTTTCCCCTCCCTGGGCCTCGGTTTCCCCATCCGGGCTGGCCTGGCTCTCTGCCATCTGCCCAGCGTTGACAGTCTGTGTCCCTCTCCCACATCTGAGCAGCCTCTCCCTCTTCTGGGGCTGCAGGGAACGCCTACCTCACGGGTTGGTGGGGGGCGGGAGCGGGCAGAGAGCAGGGTTTAAACGGGAGAAACCCTAACAAGCACTTGAAGTCAAGGTGAGAAGCAAGAATCCCGCCCACTGCCTGCTTCCCAGAATTACCTCCTCTCCTCCTCTTATTACCACGAGCTGTGGAAGCCAGCAGGGTCCTCAGGCATGAGCCAGACCAGAGGTGTTCAGGCTGCTTGGACCCACACAGCCTTTCTCCAGATGAGATCTCACACCCAGCAGGCCCAGAATAGCACACAGATGGGCGGGATAGCAGGGATGAAATGCAGCATTTATGATAAAGGCAGCTGTGGCATCCCAGCTGGGAAAAGCAACTCCAGGCGAGGGCAGTATGTCTTCTGCCAGTGGAAGGAGCTAGACACCAGCACTGGACTTGACTGGGCTCTCCTCCCCAGAATAAACCTCCCTCACCCCTGCTTAAAGGGACTCATTTCGTCTTCTTTATCCTTTATTTATTTATTTATTTTTTGGAAACAAATTTCATCAACAACCAGAATTCACCGCGCTCCTTCCCCCCAACATAGCCAATGTTCCTTACAAATGGCACTGCCTTCTCTGTCATAGCAAACCGAGGCAATCTCTGGCCCCATCTCTTCCACTCCTGCTTACGCAAACACATTAGCTTGAACGATCTGATCCGCACAGCTCAGAAAAGAGAGAAAAGGGAAGAGGAGGCAGCTGGGAAGGAACTGAGCAGAGAGCCGGGGAGAAGAGAATCTCAGAAGCGGAAGGAAAGGTAAGAGTCTGTCCTGCAGCGGGCCTGAGGGGTTTCCCAGGACCCTCAGGGTCCTCAAAAGGCAGGGGAAGGCAGGGCGTTGCGGGGTAAGATGGGGAAGGACATTGGTGCCTCAGTTGCGTGGAAAGGGACAGGGGCTCCCGGGTCATCAGAGGAGCGTAAACAAAGGCTCTGTAGCCGGGGTGAACCCGGCATCCCGCCTGGAAGAGGCGGGCAGCAGGGCTGGCCGGGTGAAGCAACCTGTGCGGAGTGGCTGCAATGGGCGCGCCTCCCCAGCACCGAGCGCTTCACTGACGTCAGGCGCAGCGGGGCCGCGGCCAGCACTAACTAGGTGCAGATGCACCGGGGAGGGCGGCCTCGGCCGGGAGCCGCCCCCGTTCCCGGAGCTGCTCCAGCCGCGGGCTGGGAGGAATCCGAGCCGCGCACCCGCCCGCCGGCCTCCCAGACGGCGCGACAGCGCGCCCCAGTGGCCATGTCCGGAGAGCGCGTCTGGGAGCCCCAGAGGCCTACGCCTAGGTGTGGGGCCTGACATCTGTAATCCATTCTAACGTTCATTGCCTCACATTAGAATCACTTGGGCAGCTTTTAAAAATCCCAGTGCCCGGAAGGCACTCCAACCCAATTAAATTAGAACTCCTGGGAGCGGGACCCAGGCGCCGGTATTTTTTAAAACTCTCTAGGTATGTCCTGTGTACGGCCAAGTTCAGGACCAGTTCCCTTAAAGCAGCGGTTTAAAGCGGCCCGGAGCTGCATCAGGATCACCGGGAGGGCGTGTTAAAACGCGGGTTGCTGGGAACCGCCCCAGAGTTTCTGATCTCACAGGTCTGTGGTGGGGCCTTATTAGCTGTTCCCAGGTGATGCTGATGCTGGGGGGGGGGGGGGGTGGTCCCAGGACCACACCTGAGGACGAATGCTAAACTTCTACTACTCAAAGAGTGGACCAGGGGCTGCAATATTGGCATCGCCCGGGAGCTTGTTAGAATGCGGATCTGGAGGCCCCACCCTGGAGCTGGTAAATCAGAATCTGCATTTTATCTAGAAGCAGGTAATTCACATGACATTACGGTTTAGAAGCTCTGCTCTAAACACCGTTTGGTCAGGCCTCATGTGACCAGGCTGTGTTGAGTGCTGGCAAAATCCATTTTCATCCTCCCAAAAATCTCTAGATCAGAGAACTGGATGGAACATTTCAGATTATCCCATCCAAGTCTCTTGTAGGACAGATGGGGGAAACTGAGGCCCAGAGGAGGGAAGGACAGGGTCAATCATCCTGGGCACCTCAAATTTCATACACTCAGAAACATCCCCTCCTTCTCCCCTGGAGGTGGCACCTGTGAGTTCTGATCTTCTTCACCTGTGGGTCAGGAACCTCACAAACTCGAGGGGCCCAGGTCCTTCTTGCCCCATCTGCTTAGGGGTGCACCGAGGCAGCAAGTGGCGACACAGGAAAACCACAAAGGAGAACACGGTGGGAGGTGGCCTGTGTAAGATGACCAGGAAGGGCCAGGTTTGAGAGTTGAGGGTCAGCCACTGACCCTAAGTGTTGAGACACATGACCGTTTTTGGTTCATGATTGTTCTTCTAAATTCTCAGGGAAGAGAGGCTGATCAGAGGCTTATGTTACAGGCACCTATCTTATAGACAAATCTGTACACACCGAGCATCCCGTCCCCAAAGCAGGCTGGATGGCCAGCTCTGGCCACAGCTCAAAGTGGGTTTCCGTCTTTTTTTATTATTCCTGCAAGCAGTCCAAGGGGCACACAGAGTCCAGGTGGAGAGACTAGACAAACACACAAATAAATGACAATGAAATAGATTTCGCAAGACTGGAGGGTTTGATGTCACTAAGAGTAGGGGGAGGGATGGCATTTGGAGCAGGTGGACACTGGAGGGATGCATGGTGTGGGTCAGGGAAATCAGAGCGGGCTTCCTGGAGGCTGTGTGGCCATTGTGGCCGGGGCATGGTGGAACTTGGATGTGAATCCTGGCCTGTCTGAATTTGTACCTCACACTCCTAACCACTCCTCTACCCTGTCCTCAAAAGGTACAGAGGTGAGACCTACTGCATGGCAGGCCTGGGATCTGTAAACAGGATGTCTGGCTGGAAAAGAGGCTGCTGAGGCTGAACAGTGGGCTAGGGGTCGGGGGTCGCAGGAGAAGACTTGAATTTAAAGTTGATGAGTAGAGGCTTTATCCAGAATCCCACAAGAAGCCATCTGAGTTGTGACAGAGGAAAATGACGTCGATGGAATTTCAGGAAGGCTGAGTCTCTCTGGAGTCCAGCGTATTGCTGATGTGCAAAGCTCTAGCTTTGGGGGCCTATGATGAGAGAACCACTAACGTTCTTTATAAGGTGACAACACTTTGGAGGGCTACATTTTAACGTTCTGCATTCATTTCCATTCATTCCCAGAAAGCTCTGGGAAAATAAGCAATTTGTAATTGTGAAGTAAAAATGGGTGGGTATTTGTTCTCCTCTTGTGATCTTTTACATTCCCAGCTACACCAGCCTGTTATCAGCCTTACAGAAAACAAAGAAACTGAAATTAAACATTAACCAGGACCATTGAGAATGTCACTGAAATGAACAGCCCTGGTGTTAGGAGGGGAGAGGCCCCTTACTCTCTGGTGGATTGTTCAAACAAGAAGGGGACCTGGGGGCAGGCCCATCGCCAAGGGATTGGGAGGCCAGCTGGTTCCAACTAGCAGTTTCCATTCCAGCCAACAAACATTTACTGAATTCCTGTGAAGGGCTAGCTACAGAGCGAGGTACCTGGGTACAAGGAGGGCTCCGACAGGGTCCAGCCTGAGAAACTCACATCACGTGTGAGAAGGGCTCAGAGGCAGGTACAAGGGACCAGGGAAGGCAGGATGGAGAGTGGTGTGTCTCACCCCAGGGAAGGCAGCATCTGCTGTGGGTCTTAAAGAATCGATAGACTTTCCCAGCAAAGAAGAAAGGGAAGTCCAGGCGGAGGGAGCACGTGGACAAAGGGTGGAGGACAGTGCATGGTGAGTTTGGGGAGCGACTAGTCTGCTGAGTGTGGGGTGTTCAGTGGGAGAGGGGAGTAGGTGGAGGATGGCCGGGGTGGGAAGGCAGCTGGGACCAGACTGGACAGGCCAGCTCTAAAGTGCAGACTTGATTGGGAAAGTTCTGGGGGCCTCTTCTAAAGCCCTCAGGCCACCATGGGGAGGATGGGCTGGCACAGTGCCCTGGTGGGAGGCTGCTGGGGTCAGCCGGTCCAGAGATGATAAGGACTTGCCCAAGGCAGCAGCAGTGGAGAGGAGAGGCAGGGATGGGCTCAAGGGGCATTCCCGAGACACGGTCTTCTGACTTGGTGACTAACTGGATGGGAGGAGGTGAGGTCAATGACTGAGCACTCTGACTTGGTGTCATCCTCTGAGAAAGGAGTGTTCTCAGTCAGGGATCCAGCTGGGCAGCAGGAAGCACATGAGCATTTCAAACAGAGGGAATTTAATACAGGGGACTGGTTGCATAGTGAGGTAAAAGCTGAGAAGCTGAAACGGATGTTGAGGCAGTGCAGTGATGAGCAATGGGAAGAAACCACTGGCACAATCTAGAGCAGGAGGGACAAAAAAGGGAGACAGTGTAACTAAAGCTGGGAGGCCAGGAGCTACCCGGCCCAGCAGAAACCAGAGCAGGGCTGTGCATGGGAGCTGAGGCCACGGAGGAGACACAGCCCCTGCTGGAGATGCTTCTTAGAGCAGACAGAGGAGGGGAGAAATACCCTGGCTTCTCTCTCCACCTGCCTTCTATTGGCCAAGCCTACTTAGAAACACAAAGACAGGAAATGCTTCACACAGGAACATCAGAGGAGGCAGCTGAGGGGCGAAGAGATGTTGAGTACAGACTTGAACATGGAAGCAAGCGTGAGGTGCCCCCCTGGAAGGATGTCCAGCATGTGCTGCAGACACAGACTTGGAGGCTGGAGGGCAGCTGTGGAAGGATCAGCGGGATCCCCACTGAGTCGCGCTGTCCCAGAGCTGAGCCTTGTGGGTGGGACAGGGCAAGGTGGTGTTGGGTGGCTCAGTGGTATGCCAGGCCTCAGGCTGGGGAGAGAGGATGGTGCCGTGGAAACTGGGCTGGCCTGAAGAGGAAGCTAGACCCACGGCATCATCCCTGTTCTGACAGCAACCAGCTGTGTGACTTTGGGCAAGTGAATGATGCTCTCTGGGCCTCAGTTTCCCATCTCTAAAGTGGAATGCATGCGTCCTCCATTGGGAGAATCGAAACCATACAGAAGTACTTTGTAAACAGTGAGGATCTGTCTACTCCAGGAAGACCAAGGATGCTGAGCAGATGCTGGGTCTAGTCAAGGCCACTGGCTGGGTGGAGCCTGCTGTGCTCCTGGGCCCCTGGGATTACATACACCTGCAGAGAGGCAGGTGCCCTCACCCTGCTGCTGCCCCCTCTACTTGAAGGCTAATTTCTGGTGGGTTTTAGCCGCCTGGCCACATTTCTGGCCTCCCCATCATGACCAGCCACCCATATTCTAGATGGCTGAGAAGGCAGAGCAGCAGGTGAGACCCCAAGTAGAGCCAGACTGTCTCGTCCCTGCCAGGCGTGGGCCTGCAACCTCATCACAGCCAGCAGGGAGGTGACTGAGCTGAGAGGAAATACCCTGGGGATCACGGAAGCCGCTGGGTCTGCGGACGGCAGGTGCTGGGCTGTGAGCGAGAAGGGAGAAGCATGAAAGACGGGAACAGGGGACCATGTAGCCAGCATGCAGAACGTACACACGTCTGTGCACCACTGCCAGGAGCATCGAAACATCCTTTCTTTTAGGAAATTGAGGGAACAGTAAGTGATGATAGTTGAGGCGCTGATGTTCTTAATTGGCAAAGTAAACCTCCACTTTCTTTTTGTTTTTGCTTTGCTAGACCATGAATATAAGTGTTGAAACACTGACCTAAAATGTAATGTCTACCCACCTTCTCACCCCGTCGCACAGATGGGGACTAACTGAGCCACACTCCACAGGTAGCCCTGGTCCTTCTGAGCTGTGTGCCCAAGGACACATTGTCCTGGCACAGCGGGATGCATCCTGTCTCAACAGCCATGCCACTTCCCTGGGATGACTGGGGACTGCGGACAGAGCAGAGGACACAGAATTGGGGGCTTTCCGCAGCAAGCCGTGGCCCAAGGACACATACCCCACATAAGGTGCAAACCCCTCCCTTCCTGTTACGGTGGGAGGCGAGTCCTTCACTCCCTTCCCTTAGAGCCTCACTTGCAGCCACTGGCTAGGGTGGAGCCCGTCTGGCTCCTCAGAGTGCAGAGCAGGAAGGGATCTTTGAGGTCCCCTTGGGTTGGGGGCCTTGACCTGGGTCCCTGAAATGGTGTGCCAAATCCTGTGGGTACTTTTTCCTGGGAGAGGGGCCATATCTTTCGTCTGATTCTCAGAGGACTTGGCAACCCCCGGGGGCATGAACTCCAGGTTAAGCCCCTCCACTCTGCAGCCCCATCTCCTGCCTCACACGAGCGGCTCCAGCATCAGGGAACTGCTTGTAGGCGCCCAAACTCTCCATGCTTCTTCACTGCCCCGGCCCTGCGTGGATGCTGGCTCTCCACCTGCAGTCTCTCTCCTTCCCCTCTTTCCACGCATCTTATCTCCTCAGTCTTTAAGACCCAATTCAAGCATCACCCCCTCCAGAAACCCTCCCCTGACCCCCTCACCCCCGTCTGCTCTAGGGGCACAGCAGATCGTATTTTCTGAAGACAACCACTCCCGCATGTTGATCCCATCCCTCATGGTCTCCAGGCAGTGGGCCCGAGAGGAGGGCCTGCATCCCCTCCCCTTGGACCTGGGTGGGACCTGTGAGCGCCCTGACCAATGGATGCGGGGGAAGGGATGCTTTGTGCCTTCAGAGGCTAGGTCAGAAAAGGGACAGCCTTCTGCCCAGTTCTCATTCATATACTCTCTCTCCCCATCAACACCTGCCCTTGAACCCCAGCCACCATGCTGTGAGGAAGCCCAGGCCACAGGGAGCCATGGGACCCACAGCCAGCACCACCAGTGAGTGTGCACACCTTCAAGTCATTCTAGCTGAGGCCCCACATGATGGCACAGAGACAGACTGTCCCCACCATGCCCTGCCCGTGTGCTGACCCACAGAAACCCTGAGACACAGTAAACGATTACTGTCGGTTTAAACCACGGCACTTGGGGTTAATTTGCTTTATGTAGCAATTGACAGAAATACTTCTCTGGAGTCCCAGGACCCCTGTGCTTGCCTCTGTTGGAGCATTTTCTCCCAAATTGTAACTGCTGGCTCACAGCTCTGCCTCTCCACTAGACAGTGAGCCCTCGGGGGCAGGGACCATCCTGCTATCCTCACACCCAGGCTGGGCACACTGCTTGGAACTCAAGGGGCGCTCAAGAAATGTTTGTCAATGAAACCCAGGAAATAAGAGAGAGACTGTTAGGTGTATCAAAAACGAACTCCTGAGTGACAGACATATTTGAGATCCGGCTCTAAACATGTAAGATATACGTTTTTTAAATGAATGAAGCATTGATGAGAATGTATTCATTTAAAGCTTTAAGGTTTCATGAACTGGTCACATTAGGCCCTAGTCTCTTCTGGGGCTTGCAGAGGTTCATCTGTGGAATAAACAGATGAAAGGACACAAAGGGAGCCAATGGCAATGATCCTCCTTCAGCTAGGTGGCCTCATGAAACCACCTAGTTATGCTTAGTTTCACTTCCCACACTGTGACTCCAAAGTGTCCTCAAATAACAGGCAGCCTTCTTCCTGTGGAGCATCCCTTCCCGCTTCCCCCTTCTCTCCTGGGACTCCGGGCATCCCCCCCACTCGCGAGGCTGCACCCCACAGGGAGCCGGCCTCATACACGGAATCAGTGCGCTGCTGTCCCAGGCCAGACCTCTGGCCTCCCGCCCTGGGCCTCCACTTCCTTCCCGGGAGGACCCTCCAGGCAGAGAAACTTCATGGTGTGGCTCTCACCAGGCACTCTTGACAGTTCTCAGAGCAGCCTCTCCTGCATCATTTCACTTGATCTGCACACCGTCACTGAGGCAGACCCAGCAAGGACGATGAGGCCCATTTTATAAAAGGAAGTGGTGGCACCAGGACTCCGGCCTGGACTTCTGCCTGCATGCACATCACTGTCCCCCACCCCGCTCCGGGCACTCTCCGGGGGGCTGCTGTTAATCACCATGGCGGGTCCTGCTTTTTGTCCCTGGGGTGGACTGAATCACCTGCAGACAGCTGACCATCTCAGCTTAGCCCCTGGCACCCAGAACGTTTCTGGACCTCCTTGACCCACAGTGTCAGTTAAGCACAGGAAACAAAAGCTCAGGTAAATTAAATAGGATTAGACAGTACTTCTATTGCCAAAAGAAACACACGCACACCCACACACACGCATGCACGCACACACACGCACACATGCACGCACACATGCATATACACGCACACATGTGCACATACACACATGCACATGCACACACAGCAATAACCAAGAAGACAAGCAAACAAGAAACCTTTAGTGTACATTCTCCAAGCCAATCACAAAGAACAGTTCTGGGATGACTTACTATGGGGATTCTTTGTGCTCCCTTCCCCTGTACCAAAGTAAGGATCCAGTTAGCTGTGCTGTGTCTATTTCACAAATGTCTGCTTATATAAATATTTAGGGGGTACAAGCATGTGTCTCGCGCACACACTCGCCTCTCTCTGGATAAGGAGGTCCCAGGGTTAGGATGCATCCTGGAATCTTTCCTTCCACACCTACCGCGTCTGGTCACTGTCTTTGAGGCTGACATTCCTCAAGTTGAGGGATGGGCAGCCAGAAGGCTGCAGGCTGTGCGCCAGCCAGGTCAGCTTACAGCGAGCTGTCAACCCGGCTTCTGACGCCCCGGCTAGGCCATAAATAACCACAATGAAACTGCAGCAGGCCACCAGGGCCTCCCCTGCAACACACTCCTCCTCCATCAATCTCCCCAAATGACTGCTTGGCATTCAGGCTTCCGCCGCGACCTGACCCGGGCCCCGAGCATTCCTTGGGGTGCGGGGTCCTTCCCAGGCACAGAATGGGTCAGCCGGGAGCACGCTGCTTTGAGAGGTCCCCGTGTCCTGCCAGTATACTTTATGGATGACAGAGATGAGCCGGAAAACTCATCACTCAGAAGGCCACTCCTTCCAAGACGAGCTCCAGAGAGCAGAGCCGCAGCCACCATCCGCGCGGCTGATCGGGTCATGGTAGATTCCACACCGCAAATGATCCCGTGCAGCAACGGCTTCCCTGGGCAATGTGACAGCGACACACTCTACGGAAGAAGCTGGTCTTTGTGCTCTTTGCTATGTGGGTGGGCAAAGCCAGAGGATACTGCAGCTCAGCTGTTTACACTTCTTTTGTCCTGGCCTCAAGTGGCAATTATCTTTTATTCTTACCTTTTGTTCTTAAGTCTGACTCCCCTCAGCTATCTCACCACCCTAAAAACATCCATCTAAAGTCACCAGTGCCCGGCTCCTCTCTCTCTCTCTCTCTCTCTCTCTCTCTCTCTCTCTCTCTCTCTCTCCTGAGCGGTTACTTTGGATCTACATAAGTAAAATTCTCATATGATTCCACCTGACCACCTCATAAAGCAATTTGGTTGTCTCATCAACGGTCTTATAATAAAATTTTAATGTTATATCTTTAGATAAAAAGTAAGATGACAAAATGATTGCTTTTTAGTGTACCCCATCAGTGCACACACGTCGTACTGTAAGGCATCTGTGACCACCAAGTTCTGAGGGTAGAAGGCAGGAGGGAGTCTTACAGAGTCAGCTCCCTCATTCACATATGGGAAACTGAGGCCCTTGCAGTCCCAGGGTCAGCTGGAGGACCCGGGTCTCCTAGGATCTATGCACTTGGGGGCAGAAGTAACCAAAACCAGTTCTTCCCTGAGTAGATAGAGGGTACATACCGCAAAGCCACACCTTAGTCCAGCGCCAGGCACAGGTAGGGCCCCAGATCTCCGGGGTCCCCTTTACTGGTTCTGTGGGCCCTTCCCCAGCCTCTGGATGCTTTCACTCCTGACCTGGCAACCTGTGACTCTCTTTGAAGAGCTGTCCTCTCATCCCTGGGGCACTCTGCATCTTGGGCAGCAGGGGTGGCCCTTAGCCAGTGGCTGACTGGTGAGGGGTACAAAGCCCAGCTCCTTGCCTCGAGGTGGGGCAAATTCTGAGAAATAGTTTAGACTCCAGAGGTGTCCTACAGGACCTGGCTAGGTCTGGTTCTCAGCCTGCAATTGAATGCTGTTCAGCTTCCTGTCTGTCCTGCTTCTCCCACTCCCTGACCTGTTTCTCCTGGGATCACTTCCTTTCAGGAAATCACCTGCATCTGGATCCTCCTCTCAAAGTCTTCTTCTGGGGATCCTGACCTCAAACACCAGGAGCCTTTGTGGAATGAATGAACGGACCATACCCCAAGAGAGAGTCAAATGAAACATAAAGGAAAGCTGATGAGAGAGGGCTTCAAGAGGAGCTGAATTTAAGCATCCTGAGGTTAAAGCCGGGAGATTTAAAAGGCTCCAGGCACTTTCACTTAAAACAGCTCACATAGCATCATGGTAGAGTGAGTTTTCCCATTTGTCTCTCCTCTCTAAGTTACAACTAAACAGACATTCATTAACCGACAGAGGATTCCCTACACAGCGCAACAGGATGCCTGAGAGATCCACACAGCCACACATCTGAAGGTGGGTAGGCTGGATCCATGGGAAGCACTGGAACTAGGTGAGGAGACCCCGATGCCCCCTTGGCAGCAGTGATCCAGGGAGCGGATCCTCACACAGCAACTGGCACATCTGTAAGTTGAGGTGGGGGCAGCCCAGCCCCATGTGAATGCTTTCGGAGTGGTAGCCCAGCCCATAGGAGCACCCACCATGCCATGGCAGCCCCACCCATGCCAACACTCCCCACCAAGTGGTGGTGGCTCAGCCCCCACAAAGGCACCCCTCCTGCCTAGTGCAGTTGCTCATCCAGTCCCCTGCCAAGCACAGTAGCCCTGCCTGCACCAGGGCAAACTGCCTGCTGAGCACAGAGGTCACGCCCACATGAACTCAACCTGCCCATCGGCTGCGGCTGGTTCATGAAAACGCAGAGCAGGCCTACTGGCACAACTACCAGCAGACACGGCAGGATCAGAAAACATAGCCTCCTGCCCCCACACCAGCAGTGGCAAGTGGAATCTGCAGCCTGATACTACCACAAACGCACTGGCAAAGGATCAATTCATCAAACACTATGAAAAACTGCAGCAACACTTCAGAGCAGAAGGAAAATGACAAGTCTCCAGAAACCAATCCCCAAATCACAGAAGCTGACAATCTAAATGACATAGAATTCAAAATAGTTATCATAAAGAAACTCAACGAGTTACAAGAAAAGGCAGAAAGACAGTTCAATGAGCTCCGGAATAAAATTAATGAGCAGAGGGAATACTTCACCAAAGAGATTGAAGCCCTTAAAAAAAAAACTATACAGAAATTCTGGATATGAAGAACTCAATTACTGATATAAAAAATAATCTAGAAACCATAAAAAATATAGCTGATCTTAGGGAGGATAGAATTGCTGATTTAGAGGGTAGAAATAAAGACATGCTTCAGGTGGAGGAGAAGAGAGGACTAAGATTTTTTTAAAATGAAGAAATTCTTCAAGAAATATCCAACTCAATTAGGAAAAGCAAGATAAGAATTATAGGTATTCTGCAGTGAGAAGAGAGGGAGAAAGGAGCAGAGAGCTTGTTCAAAGAAACAAGAGCTGAGAACTTCCCAAACCTGGGGAAAGAACCGGACTTTCAAGTGCATGAATTCAATACAACTCCTAATTACATGAATGCGAAAAGACCGTCTCCAAGGCATATAATATTAAAACTAGCAAAAGTCAATGACAAAGAAGAAATATTAAGGGCAGCGGCAGAAGAAAATAACCTACAAAGGAACCCCTATCAGGCTTTCAGTGGATTTCTCAGCAGACACCTTACAGGCTATGAGAAAATGGAATGATATATTCAAAATACTGAAAGACAAAAATTTTTAGCCAAGAATACTCTATCCAGTGAAACTATCCTTCAGATACTATGGAGAAATAAAATCTTTCCCAGATAAACAAAAGCTGAGAGAGTTCATCACCACTAGACCTGTCTTACAAGGAATGATAAAAGAAGTCCTCCTACCTGAAAGAAAAAGTCAAAGGTTTACAAAGCTTTGAGCAATGGGATGAATAGACAGACAAAATCAGAAAATTGCAGCTCTCAGAAGAGGTTAGCAAACAATTATAACACTAAAGATAAAAGGAAAGAAAGCACCAAACATAACTATAAACACTTCATTTTGGTCACAAACTCACAACACACAAAAAAATAATTTGTGATAACAATATCTCAGAAGGGAAATAGAAAAGGGATGAAACTTGCTTAGGCTAATGGACATAAGAGGCTATTAGAAAATGGGCTATCTCATCTAGGAGATCTTATATACAAACCTCATAGTAACCACTAAACAAAAACTCAGAGCAGAGCCACAAGTCATAAATAAAGAGAAAACTGAGACAGTCATCACAGAAAACCACCAAACTGAAATGTCAGTCAAAAATACAAGGGAAAAGAAACAATGGAAATATAGAACAACTAGGAAGCAAGAGATAAAATGGCAGTATTAAGCCCTCATACATTAATAATCACTCTAAATGTAAATGGATTGAATTCTCCAATCAAAGACACAGAGTGGCTGGATGGATTGAAAAACAAGACCTAACAATACGCTGCCTCCAGGAAACACATATCAGCTCTAAAGACAAACATAGGCTCTAAGTGAAGGGATGGAAGATGATACTCCAAGCAAATGGCAAGCAAAAGAAAGCAGGTGTTGCCATTCTCATATCAGACAAAGCAGTCTTCAAGACAAAAAAATACAAGGAGAGGCAAAGAGGGGCAGGATATAATGAGAAAAGGGACATTCCACCAAGAGGACATAAGATTTGTGAATATATATGCTCCTAACACAGGGGCACCAAAGTACATAAAGCAACTATTAACAGACCTAAAGGGAGAAATTGACAGCAGCACAATGACAGCAGGGGACCTCAATACCCAACTTACATCAATGGATAGATCATCCAGATTGAAAGCCAACAAGGAAATAGTGGATTTAAATGAAACACTAGAGCAGACGGACTTAACAGATATACATAGAGCATTCCATCCAAAAACAGGAGAATACACATTCTCCTCAAGTGCACATGGAACATTCTCAAAGACAGACCATGTATTGGGAAACAACACAAGCCTCAATAAATCTAAGAAGATTGAAATCATATCAAGCACCTTTTCTGACCACAATTCTATGAAACTAGAAATCAACTATAAGAAAAAAGCTGGGAAGTTCACAGATACGTGGAGAATAAGCAACATACTACTGAACAGCCATTGGATCAATGAAGAAATCAAGGGAGAAATAAAAAAAAATGCCTGGAGACAAATGAAAATGAAAAACACAACATACCAACCCTTATGGGATGCCACAAAAGCAGTACTAAGAGGGAAATTTATAGCAATATAGGCCTACCTCAACAAACAAGAAAAATCTCAAGTAAGTAATCTTAAACTACACCTAACAGAACAAGAAAAAGAAGAACAAACAAAGCCCAAAGTCAGCAGAAGGAGGGGAATAATAAAAATAAGAGCAGAAATAAATGAAATAGAGACTGAAAAAAAATAGAAAGGATCAATGAAACTAAGAGCTGGTTCTTTGAGAAGATAAACAAAATTGACAACCCTTAGCCAGACTCACTAAGAAAAAAGAGAGAAGGCTCAAATAAATAAAATTAAAAGTGAAAGAGGAGAAATTACAACAGATACCACAGAAATACAAAAGGTTATAAGGGAATACTATGAAAAAAATATATGTCAATGAATTGGATAATCTAGAAGAAACAGATAAATTCTTAGACTCATACAACCTCACAAAACTGAATCAAAAAGAAATCGAGAATCTGAATAGACCAATAACAAGTAAAGCGATTGAAACAATAATCAAAAACCTCCCAAAAAATGGAACAACCAAAGACCCCGAATAGCCAAAGGAATCCTGAGAAAAAAGAACTAAGCTGGAGGCATCACAATTCCGGACTTCAAAATATACTACAAAGCTATAGTAATCACAACAGCATGGTGCGGTCACAAAAACAGACACACAGATCAATGGAGCAGAATCAAGAGCCCAGAAATAAACCCACACATCTATGGACAACTAATTTTCAACAAGGGAGCCAAGAACATACAATGGAAAAAGCAAAGTCTCTTCAATAAATGGTATTGGGAAAACTGGACAGCCACATGCAAAAGAATGAAAGTAGACCACTATCTTACACCATACACAAAAAGCCACTCAAAATGGATTAAAGACTTGCATGTGAGATCTGAAATGATTAAACTTCTAGAAGAAAACATAGGCAGTATGCTCTTTGACATCGATCTTAGCAGCATTTTTTTCAAATACCACATCTGACTGGGTAAGGGAAACAATAGAAAAAATAAACAAGTGGGAGTACATCCAACTAAAAAGCTTCTGCACAGTAAAATAAACCATCAACAAAACAAAAAGACAACCTAACAATCGGGAGAAGATATTTGCAAACCATATATCAGATAAGGGGTTAATATTCAAAATATACAAAGACCTCATACATCTCAACAAAAAAAAAAACTAACAATCCAATTAAAAAATGGCAAAAGATCTGAACAGAAATTTCTCCAAAGAAGATATACAGATGGCCAACAGGCACATGAAAAGATGTTCAACATCATCAACTATCAGGGAAATGCAAATCAAAACTACAATGAGACATCACCTCACTCCCATCAGAATGGCTATAATTAACAAGACATGAAATAACAAGTGTTGGAGAGGATGTGGAGAGAAGGGAACCCTCGTACACTGCTGGTGGGAGTGCAAACTGGTGCAGCCACTATGGAAAACAGTATGGAGATTCCTCAGAAAATTAGAAATAGAAATACCATGTGACCCAGCTATTTCACTACTGGATATTTATCCAAAGAACAAGAAATCAACACTACAAAGACCTCTATGCACCTCTATGTTCATTGCAGCATTATTCACAATAGCCAAGACATGGACGCAACCCAAGTGCTCATCAACAGATGAATGAATAAAGAAGATGTGGTATATATATATACTATGGAATACTACTCAGCTATAAAAAAAAGACAAAATCGTGCCATTTGCGACAACATGGATGGACCTTGAGGGTATTATGTTAAGTGAAATAAGCTAGACAGAGAAAGACAAACACCGTATGATTGCACTCATACATAGAAGATAAACAAACACATGGACAAGGAGAACAGATTAGTGGTTACAAGCGGGGAAGGGGTAGGGCATAGACGTAAGGAGTAAAGGGGCACATATGTACGGTGAGGATAAAAACTAGTCTATTGGTGGTGAGAACGATGCAGTCTATACAGAAACTGATACATGATAATGTACACCCGAAATTACACAATGTCATAAGCCAATATGACCTCAATAAAATAATTTTTTTAAAAATGGCTCACGTAGGTTATTGTAGCCATGGCAGCCATGTGAGCATATCCACAAGCACACGGGCTGTTTCCACATTCCCGAGGACACCGTGAACCCAGAGCCCTCTAGAATGACCATTGTAGATTGCTAGTCTTCTGGATAACTGAGTACCTCCTCCATTAATTGACAAACATTTAATATTTACACCCCTTAGAGTTTCAGCTGCTGCTGTAAACAGAGGGCTTGCAGCAGATGCCTTCAGCCCAGCCATTCTTCAGCAGCAGCTTCAGGTCTTAGCCTGGCACTGGAACTGCTCAGCTCAAGCCCGGCTTAGCAGTGTCTCTCTGTCCCTGGGTCTTCCCAATGCCTATTTCCTGGAAGTGTGGAGAATGGAAGCTGGGGGTGGGAGCTGGTGGATAAGTGGTCCGCCTCTTGTCCTTTAGGAGGGCAGTTTTGGAGACATTCTGGATGCTTTTCAGGCCGTCCTTATGGAATCGAACCCTGTTGCCCAGAGCAGCAGCTTCCACAGTACATCCTGGTGTTGGTCTTCCCTCGTTCTGTTTCATGGTCCTGCTTCCTGCAATCACCTACCCATTAAACCACATCCAAGTCCTTGCCAAGGGCACGCAAACTAAGACCATATCATACATCACGTGCAGTGTTTCCAGGCAGCTCAGGGTCGTCATTATCTACCTCGGCTCATTACTTACCTCCAGCTCTGTGCTGGAATAGCATGTTGACCTCAGGAGCTACAGAGGTGCCTTCCATGAAGTGGCCCAGGCTACTCTTTTGGAGTTCGTGTCTGATTTTGCCATTTTGCTGTCTCCTTCTTTGTGGTTAGCAAGTCTCTAGCAGGACCACCACTCTCCTCCCAATTTATGATTTTTGCCTTTAATCTTCTACAGTCTGGAAACCATATGACCAAACTTGATGGACTTGTGTCTAACATGAAAGTGAACCGTCTCTGAGCGGAGGAAGGCTCTGGGAGCATGTGCATGAGCTTTCATCTAAGGCATGGAAGCTTATTTTGGCTGCTTGGGAGACATTTTTATCTTTTCCTGGTTTAGAGCTCTAATCTGGAGAGTGCAGAGGTTGGGTAGTGAAATTTTGTATGAATGAGTTCTTATACTTCAATTTAAATATGGTATGTATTGGCGGGCAAATGCAGGGGTTCTAATAATACTTATAGCAAACGCCCTAAGGCTTTTGGCTTGCCATTAATTAGGATATCCCAACTTCATAGATCCAATTTTTTTCCCCATAGATCCCATTTTTGAGTCTCCGTGAGACTTCACAGGTTTGCCAACTTCACAGATGTTAAAGCAACATCATACACCAAAGAATGGTGGCTGACATACAGATTTCAGAGCAAAAATAAAATCCGTCCAAGGATTGAATACAAATCCCCCATTTAGCCTCCAAGTCTAACCCAGAGGTCCTTCCCTCGCCTAAGAAGTCACACATCCCTCTCGTGGGCAGGAGAAGGTATGTGTCCAATTGGCTTCAGGGTGACTCGATGGGATTTCTCATGTGGGAAGAATTTTATTCTGGGCTCGTCTCCTTCTCCAGCAACTTTCTCAGCCACAGGGCACAGGGTGTGGGCCTCTGGGTGCCCTGGCTGATGGTGCAGATGGTGAAGGCCACAAAAGAGCCGAGCTTCAGGTCCAGGCGCAAGAACAAACTGCAGCAGGTGTGTGGATGGTAACCCACCCCGAAGCCCTGGAAGGGGCAAAGGGGACAATCAAGGGTCAGCGGGGCTCTCTCCTGAGTATTTGCTGTGCTGCTGAGAACAGGTGTGGAAAGGGTACTTGGAGAGTCATTGTGGGAAATGTTAAATAGGAGAGAGGGAGGCCTTGTCTGCAGGACCACCCAGGACATGGGTGAATGTGAATCAGAGCTCCCTTCTTGGATCGACTCAGCCACATGGTTGGCAGTGTGCTCCCTGCTTGACAGGCACTAGAAGTCTAGGCAGAAGGAAGCATACCCCCACTGGGGCCCAGGCTCCAATCCAATGCCCAGGCTATGAAGACCCCAAAGACTGGTATCCTGGGCAAGGTGGCAGGGGACAGGAGGACTAAACTTTGAGGGTGACAGTTGCTAAAAGGACATCAAGACTGATGAAGTGTTGTCACTGAGGGTTGGTCACTATGTGTGGTTGGAGGGCCAGAGTTCACACCAAAGCAGCTGATGCGGATGTGGTAGGAGGCTGAATGTGGTTGGCTGCAGAGCGCTGGGGGCTGGGTGGTGGTTGGGGTGGTCAGCGGTGATGCTGTCAATGCTCCTGAGGATGCAGCCTCAGAGAAGCTGTCGTCAGCAAAACAGTTGTTACACAAAGGGTATAACACAAAGGGTGGCAGTGAGATGCTGACAACTCCACCCTCCTGGAAATCCTCTGGGGCCTCTGAGAAGGAATCTCATGGATGAGAGCTTAGGTAGGGACGCAGAAGCCCCTTGAGACAAGCTTACTGCCTCAGCGACTGCTGGGAGAGGCCCCTCAACTTTTGCAAGAGAAGAAAGTACATCCCCTCTAAAGAGGTGATTTAATTGGCCTCCACGCTGAAATCTGTTTCCCAAATCCGTGATTCCCCAGGGCAGAGCTGAATTCTGGTTGGGAGAAGCGATCAGCCTCTTGGCTGAGGACAATTTGGCAGAAGTGCAGAGCTGTCAGTAGTTCTGACTGGGGCCCACTCCTGGGAGAGTGGCCTTGCATAACTGCACCGGGAGTGTCCCACTAGGTGGAGCTGAGTCCCCCATGTCCTTGACTGGCCCAAAGAAGACAGGAGGTGGGAGGTTCCCTGGAAGATTGCTTTCCAAATTCACTACTTCCAACTCAAGGAGTTTCTGGAAAAAAACTTGGTCCCATTGTCCTGAATGCTCAGTTCAACCAGATACACTAGGTTGGCCTGAAATCTGAGGAGTGGTGTTCAATTCTGGTCTCAGAATTGGTTTCAGCAGGACAGTGTCTGAAAGGCTTGCTTCGGGAGGGCAGAGGTATCTCTCTCAGCTAAGTACACAAAGGCTGGTTGGCACCTGGTCCCCTGGGCAAGAAAGAAACGTCAGTATTTTTCAAGAACAGTTTCTCCAACTCTCGAGGTCATCACACAGTCTCTTCTCCTGATTCATCGGTCATTCTCAAGACTGAGTTTCTGCTTCTGTAGCTGGCAAGGTGATATCTGAGCACCTTAGAGGCAGACCTCATGAAGTGGATGTTCTAGAAAAGCCTGAGCACACCAAGCCTTCCAGACTGTCCGTGCACCTGCTTCAAACGTCTTGGGCAAATGCTGAATAATTCCACTTTTTTCAACCTTGCGGGAGCATTTATGCTCCCCATCCAATAACAGGAATGTCCTTGACCATGAAGTATCTCTCTATCAAGGCTGGCCCACAGGCTCTGGAATTTCTGTGAAATCCAGCTTGACAAAGAAAGCCTGGAAAGGCTGGTGTTGGGATAATCCAATCTACAGGATTGGAACCAAAGGACACAGGCAGGCCAGCCACGTTGTTCTGAGAAAAATAAAAAGACCCCACGAGTCAGCGACGGACAAAACCTGTCAGACAACAGCATCAAGGAAAATGGCTCCCCTGTCTACCACGGGGCCCCTGGCCCAAAGCCACAGCCCTGCAGAAAGGTGGTCAAGTCTACACTCCATGCTCATAGTCCATCCACAGTAGGAGGAAGGCACATCCTCCAAGATGAACCCCAACCATGGCTTCTACGAAGACCGCACCTTGTAAGAAGAGCTGCTTATGAGAAGCTGCTACTGGGAATGTTTAGACTGGAGCTGGGCTGACTGGAGGGCTCGGCTGACTGAGGAGATACGAAGGCTGCTTCCACTTCTAAAGGGCTGTTGCGGGAACAGGGGTGTCCACTTGATCGAGCCAGCAGGGATGTTACGAGGAGGATCATTTGGACAGTCAGAGCTGCCTAGGGAGGGCTGGGCTGCACAAGAAGAAGCGAGCTGACCACCACGGGGTACAGCCAGCAGGCAGTTCCTGAAAGCCATGCGTTCCAGAGTTCCATGATGGCACTCTGCACTTCAGCTGTGGCCAAGAAGTCTAGCTGTCCCCAGAGGCCTGAGGGTTTAGACTCTGGCTGGGCCCTCCCCCAGGTGCTTACCATCCCTAGGCCAGGTGAGCATACCTTGGAGGGTTGGGGCAGGAGGTGAGACCCTCCACACACCCACCTGAAGAGGAATCAGTGCTCAAAGTTTTCAGCCCCTGGTTACCAGATGAAGATTCAGAGGTCCAGAGAGAGGAATTGACTTGCTCACAGTCACAGAGCAAAGCTGAGGCAGAGCTGATGCCACAAATCAGGCTTGCTAATCTTTTCTCTCTCCAATGGTAAGTTGAATCTCTATTCCCCTTTACAAAGCCTCTCTGGTTAGGTGGAAGTGAGAGGGGAGCCACAGGCAGACACCCATGACCTCCACCTCATAAGGAAAAAATGCCAGGAAACAACCTCGAGGCCTCCATTAATGAAGACTGTGATACCCCACCCCACAACATGCCCCACAGCCGGGCTAGGCACCAGCCCTGACCACACATGCACTGTAGCAGCCACAGCCATGCATCCCAACCAGGCTGAGGAAGAGCACTGCCCATCCTTGCAACACAGCTGTGGACCCACCACATCAGGAGGGCCCACGCAGCCCACATGGGGGATGTCCCTTGAGCACCTGGCTTAGGTGGCCAGTGGGGATTGTACTTCTGGGCCCCATAGGACATCTGCTACATAAGGCCCCCCTCAAGACTGGGAGAAGTAGATGATTTATCTAATACATAGACACAAACACAGAGAATTAGGCAAGATGAGGAGACAAAGGTATGTTCCAAACAAAAGAACAAGACAAAACCCCAGAAAGAGAACTGAATGAAATGGAGATAAGCAATCTACCTGATAAAGAGTTCAAAGTAATGGTCATAAAGATGCTCACCAACCCTGGGAGAAGAATGGATGAACACAGTGAAAACTTCAACAAAGAGATAGAAAATACAAGAAAGTACCAAAAAGTAGTTATAACTGAACTGAAAAAGGTACTAGAGGGGTTGGTTCAACAGCAGACAAGATGAAGTAGAAGAATGAATCGGTGAGCTGGAAGACAAAGCAATGCATCTCACCCTGAGAGAGCAGCAAAATGAAAAAAGAATTAAAAGTGAAGATAACTTAAGGGACCTCTGGGACAACATTAAGCGAAGTAACATCCACATTATAGGGATCTCAGAAGGAGAAGAGAGAGAAAGGGCCAAAAAACTATTTGAAGAAATAATAGCTGAAAACTTCCCTAATCTGGGGTAGGAAACAGACTTCCAGCTCCAGGAAGCCCAGAGAGCCCCAAACAAGATGAACCCAAAGAGACTCACACCAAGACACATTATAATTAAAATGGTAAAAGTTAAGGATAAACAGAGAATCCTAAAAGCAGCAAGAGAAAAACAATTTATAACGTACAAGGGAAACCCCATAAGGCTATCAGCAGATTTTTCAGCAGAAAGTTTACAGGCCAGAAGGACATGATATATTCAAAGCATTGGAAGGGAAAAACTTCCCACCAAGAATTCTCTCCCCAGCAAGATCATCATTCAGAATTGAAGGAGAGATTAAGAGTTTTCCAGACAAGCAAAAGCTAACGGAGGGCATCACCACTAAACCAGCCTTATAAGAAATGTTAAAGGAACTTCTTTAAGCTGAAAAGAAATGGCACTAATTAATAATAGGAAAGTATATGAAAGTAAAAATCTCACTGGAAAAGGTAAACACATAATAAAAGTAGTGGATCAGTCACTTATAAGGCAAGCATGAAGGTTAAAAGACAAAAGTAGTAAAGTTAAGGGGTTAATTAGTTAAGGAATACATCAAACGAAAAGATGTAAAGTGTGTCATCAGAAACATAAAACTGGGGAGTGGGGGGAAAAGGTAAAGATCTGGAATGTGTTCAAATTTAAGCCGCTATCAACTTAAAACAGAGTGCTATTTACATAGGATGCTATATGTGAACCTCATGAGAACTGCAAGGAAAAATCTTTTAGTAAATACATAAAAGAAAGTGAGAAAGGAATCTAAACATAACACTGAAGAAAGCCACCAAACCACAACAGAAGAGAGAAAAAGAAGAAGAAAGGTGCAGAGGAAAACTACAAAACAGCCAGAAAACAATCAACAATACGGCAATAAGTACATATCAATCAATAATTACTTTAAATATAAATGGGCTAAATTCACTAATTAAAAGACATAGAGTGGCTGAACGGATCAGAAAAACAAGATCAATCTATATATTGCCTATGAGAGAGTCACTTCAGAAGTAAGTACACACACAGACTGAAAGTAAAGTGATGGAAGAAGTCCATGCAAATGGAAATGAAAAGAAATCTGGAGTAGCTATACTCATATCAGACAAAACAGACTTCAAAACAAAGACTGTAATAAAAGATAAAGAAGGGTGAGACATAATGATAAAGGGGTCAATCCAGCAAGAAGTTAGAACATTTATAAATATATATGCACCCAACACAGGAGCACCAAAATATATAAAGCAAATATTAACAGACCTCAAGGAAGAAATTGAGGGGCCAGCCCCATGGCCGAGTGGTTAAGTTCACATGCTCTGCTTCAGTGGCCTGGGGTTCACCAGTTCAGATCCTGGGTGCGGACCTACACACCACTCATCAAGTGTGACAGTGTCCCACATAGAAGAACTGGAATGACTTACAACTGGGATATACAACTATGTACTGCGGCTTTGGGGAGAAAACAAAAATAAGGAAGATTGGCAATAGATGTTAGCTCAGGGCCAATGTTCCTCACTGAAAGGAAGAAATTGAAAGCAATACAAGAATACTAGGGAACTTTAACACCCCACTTACATCAATGGATAGATCGTCCAGACAGAAAATCAATAAGGGAACATTGGCCTTAAAAAACAAATTAGACCAGATGGACTTAATTGACACATACAGGACAGTCCATCCCAGAGCAGCAGAATACACATTCTTCTCAAGTACACATGGAACATTCTCCAGGATAGATTACATGTTAGGCCACAAAACAAGTCTCAATAAATTCAAGCAGATTGAAGTCATATCAAGCATCTTTTCTAACCACAATGGCATGAAACTAGAAATCAACTACAAGAAGAAAGTGGGGGAAAAACACAAAAACATAGAGATTAAACAACATGCTACTAAACAAACAATAGGTCATCGAAGAAATCAAAGGAGAAATAAAAAAATATCTAGATACAAATGAAAACAGAAATACAACATACCAAAATCTTTGTTGAGAAATTTTTTATTTCAGTCATGCACCGCATAATGACGTTTCAGTCAACAACAAACTGCGTATACAACAGTGGTCCCATAAGATTAGTTCCATAGAGCCTAGGTGCGTAGCAGGCTATTCCATCTAGGTTTGTGTAAGTACACTCTATGATGTTCACGCAACAACGAGCTCACTCAATGACAAATTTCTCAGAATGTATCCCAGTCGTTAAGCGATGCGTAACTGTACTATTGCAATCTCCTTACTAGGAATGGGTCTATTCAGATTTTCTCAGGATTCAGTCTTAGAGGATTGTGTGTTTCTAGGAATTTATCTATTTCTTCTAGGTTGTCTAATTTTTGTTGGTGTATAACTGTTCATAGCACTCCCTTAAGATCCTTTGTATTTCTGTGGTATCTGTTGTAACTTCTCTTTCATTTCTGTTTTTATTTATTTGAGTCCTTTCTCTTTTTCTCCTGGTGGTCTAGCTCAGGGTTTGTTGATATTTTGTTTATCTTTTCAAAGAAGCAGCTCTTAGTTTCACTTATCTTTTCTATTAAATTTTTAGTCTCTATTTCATTTCTTTCCACTCTGATTTTTATTATTTCCTTCTTTCCACTAATTTGGGGCTTCATTTGTTCTTTTTTTTTTTTAAAGATTTTATTTTTTCCTTTTTTTCCCCAAAGCCCCCCAGTACATAGTTGTGTATTCTTCGTTGTGGGTTCCTCTAGTTGTGGCATGTGGGACGCTGCCTCAGCGTGGTCTGACGAGCAGTGCCATGTCCGCGCCCAGGATTCGAACCGACGAAACACTGGGCCGCCTGCAGTGGAGCGCGCGAACTCAACCACTCGGCCACGGGGCCAGCCCCCTTCATTTGTTCTTTTGTTCTAGTTCCTTTAGGTGTAAGTTTAGATTGTTTGAGATTTTACAGTTTATCAAAATGTAATACAAAATTCCAGTAATCAAAACAGTATAGCATTGGCACAAAAACAGACACACAGATCAACGGAATAGAATTGAGATCCCAGAAATAAACCCACACATATATGTATAATTAATCTATAGCAAAAGAGCCAAGAACATACAGTGGGGAAAGGACAATCTCTTCAATAAGTGGTGTTGGGACAACTGAACAGTCACATGCAAAAGAATGAAATTAGACCACTATCTTACACCATACACAAAAATTAACTCAAAATAGATTAAAGATATGAATGTAAGACCTGAAACAATAAATTTCCTGGAAAAGAACACAAGTGGTAAGCTTCTTGACACTGGTCTTAGCAATGTATTTGTGGATCTGACCCCAAGGCAAGGGAAACAAAAGCAAAAATAAACAAATGGAACTATATCAAACTAAAAAGCTTCTGCACAATGAAGGAAACCATCGTCAAAATGAAAAGGCAACCTACTGAATAGGAGAAGATATCTGCAAACTACATACCCAATAAGGGGTTAATATCTAAAATACATAAAAAGCTCATACAACTCAAGAACAAAAAACAAACAACCCAAGTGAAAAATGGGCAGAAGGGCCAGCCCTGTGGCCAAATGGTTAAAGTTCCATGCGCTCCACTTCGGAGGCCTGGGGTACACAGGTTCGGATCCCAGAGGTGGACCTACTCCACTCATCAGCCATGCTGTGGAGGCATCCCACATACAAAGGAGAGGAAGACTGGCACAGATGTTAGCTCAGGGCTAATCTTCCTCAAGCAAAAGAAGAGAAGGATTGGCAACAGATGTTAACTCAGGGTGAATCTTCCTCACATACACACAAAAAAATGGGAAGAGGATCTGAATAGACATTTTTCCAAAGAAGACATACAGATGGCCAACAGACACATGAAAAGACGCTCAACATCACTAATTATTAGGGAAATGCAAATCAAAACCACAATGAGATACAACCTCACACCTGTCAGAATGGTTATTACCAAAAAGAAAAGATATAACAAGAGTTGGCGAGAATGAGGAGAAAAAGGAACCCTTGTACACTGTTAGTGGGAAAGTAAACTGGTGCAGCCACTATGGAAAACAGTATGGAGGTTCCTCAAAAAATTAAGAATACAACTACCACATGGTCCAGCAATTCCACTTCTGGGTATTTATCCAAAGAATATGAAAACACTAATTCAAAAAGATGTCTGCACCCCTATATTCATTGCAGCACTATTTACAATAGCCAAGATATGGAAGCAACTAGTGTTCATCAATGGGTGAACAGATAAAGAAAATGTGGCAAGCCAGCCCTGATAGCCTAGAGGTTAAAGTTCAGTCTGCTCCATTACAGCAGCCCAGGTTCAGTTCACGGTCACAGAACCACACGACTCCTCTCAGTAGCCATGCTGTGTGGCAGCTCACATAGAAAAACCAGAAGGACTTACAACTATGATATACAACCATGCACTGGGGCTTTGGGGAGGAAAGAAAAGAGGAAGATTGGCAACCAATGTGCTCAGGGCGAATCTTTCCCTGCAAAAAAAAAAACGAAGAAGAAGAAAGAAAGAAAACGTGGTATGTGGTATACACACACACATATACACACACACACAATGGACTACTACTCAGTCACAAAAAAGAATAAAATCTTGCCATTTGCGACAACATGGAGGACCTTGAGGTATTATGCTAAGTGAAATAAGTCAGAGGAGAAAGACAAATATCACATGATTTCACTCATATATAGAATCTAAAAACAAAACAAAACAAACAAAATAAAGCAAAAACAAACTCATAGATACAGAGAACAGATTAGTGGTTACCAGAGGGGAAGGGGGTCGGGGGTTGGTGAAATGGGTGAAGGGGGTCATCTGTGTGGTGATGGATGATAACTGGGCTGGTGGTGGTGAGCACTTGGCAGTGTATAGAGAGGCTGAAATATGCTGTACATCTGAAACATATATAACAAAAAAAAGAATGAAGATGGTGATGGCTAATTTTATGTGTCAACTGGACGGGACTGAGTGATGCACAGATAGCTGGTAAAACATTTCTGGGTGTGTCTCTGAGGGTGTTTCCTCAAGTGGTGAGCATCTGAGTCAGTAGGCAGAGTGAAGATCATTCCTCACCAATGTGGATGGGCATCACCCAACCCGTTGAGGGCCTGAATAAAACAAAAAGGTGGAGGAAGGCGAATTTGCTCTCTTTGCAGGAGCTGAGACATCCATTTCTCCTGCCCTTGGACATCGGAGCTCCTGGTTCTCCCACTGAGACAGAATTACACCACTGACCTTTCTAGCTCTCAGTTTGCAGATGGCAGAATGCAGGACTTCTCAGCCTGCATAATTGCATGAGCTGATTCCTATAATAAATCTCCCCTTGGCTCTCTCTAGCCTGCTTGTTCATTTCTCTGGCGACCCTGACATCTACCTTTTGTTACTTTGGAAGAGCAGCTCGGGATGATGGCAGATCCAACACCCCTTTGATAGCAATAATCCACAACACCCCCTTCAGTCTCCTGAAACAAATGTCGCAGACAATATAATCAAACCTCACAGAGACTTTAAACATGAAATGTTCTAACTGTAATACATTAGAAATAAAAGGTAGTTTATAAGAAGATAATATTCATTTCCACGTGAAAATACTTGGAGAAGACTTCACCTGAGAAGATGAAATAGGCAGGGGCTTTCACCTACTTAGAGAAAAGAGCGGATTTAAGAGAAATTGCTTTTTGATTATACTTCACTTTTTGAAATAGGGGTTAAGCATGGCCAAGGGGGAAAGACTATCCAAAATGCTGAACGACCCTCGATAACGTTCCAAAGAAAACCAAGCACAGTCTTTCCAGAATGTCTATGGTAAGGGGCGGTCCCGGAAAACTAAAAGCGTGCAAAAAACAACGGCTTGGACAGCTTTGTGCGTAAACGAGTCGAGGCTCTGCGGGGATTATTAACACGATTTCCACCCAAGGCCGCGGCGTGTGGCGGCCCGTTTGGAGGTCGTGGGAGACGCAGAACGAGTCACTGTCGTGCCGGAGTGTCCCACCGTGCAGGACACGCGGCATCACTGGGACGACCTGGAACCCTGCAGCGTGTCCGAACGCCACGAGGTGGCGGCGTCTCCGGGTGGGTGCTCAGCCTCTGCCACCCTGGGGCACCGGCACCGAGAGGATAGGCACTTTTTTGGAGTTGCAGGACACAGAATCCTCGGCACCTCCTCCTGCCTGACAGGGAGCGTCCCCTGAGCCACCAAGTCATGTGCTCCATGGTCCCTTTTGGGGGCCCCCGGCTGTGACTTCCTGGGAGTAAAGCGCGGCGCCCCGCGCCACCAGGCTCAGCCGCGGGAGGCCGCGCCGCTCGGTCGCTCCCAGTACAGAAAGCCGTTCTTCCATTTCGCCACAAGGGGGCGCCCCGAGCCCCAGAATCGGGACATTGGCAGCTACGTGAAATGCCAAATGAAATTCTGCAGATGCACCAGAGATGGAGAGAAGCTGAAAACCCAGAGGGAGAGAGAATTTATTATTGACTTGAGGTGAATTGCCTCACTTTTAGCAGCCCCGTCCAGTTTTCCGATACCCACTGTTAGCACTGAACAATTTCGTAAACAGCATTTCCAATCTTCCCAAACAATACAATACTGACATGGAAACACCAATGGGAACCCGCAAAACAAATGTGGTGGCGGGGCCAGCCCGGTGGCACAGTGGTTAAGTTCGCATGTTCAGCTTCTCCCCAGCCCCGGATTCGCCGGCCCGGATCCCGGGTGCAGATATGGCACCGCTTGGCAAAAAGCCATGCTGTGGTAGGCGTCCCATGTATAAAGTAGAGGAAGATGGGCATGGATGTTACCTCAGGGCCAGGCTTCCTCAGCAAAAAGAGGAGGATTGGCAGTAGTTAGCTCAGGGCTAATCTTCCTCCAAAAAAAAAAAAAAACAAATGTGGTGGCCAAACAATTGGCCAGTTCTTGCCTTCCCCCACACCCACCTACACTTCTCTAGAAAGAAGAATAATGATAGATAACATTTTTTGAGAACTTACTATGTACCATTGTTTGGGATACTTTACACGAAGGCATTTATTTTCTCTTCACCAATGATACCATGAGTTGGGTACTATTACCCCCGTGTTAAACAGTATGGATGAGGAAACTGAGGCACAGAGAGCTTCTGTAACTTGCCCAAGGTCACAGTGCTGGCAAGGAAGGGAGCCACTGGAGATGTGTGGAGCATTCAAGGCGTGGAGCAGGCAGCCCCGCCTGCCGGAAGGAGGTGCTCTGAAATGGCTTAGCCATCCTGGTACCACCGGAAACAAGGCATTGTGCACCCAGTTTCTTGCTTCTTCAGAATCTACTGGGAGCACTGAGGATGGTAAAATAAAAATTACCAAGAAGAAGAAAAACTATGAAATATTTTTATACACTGCCTTGCAGTTTGTTTGGTTTCTGAATTCGTCCAGAGCGTTACTCCTGCCGGGAGTGACAAGGCTAGCATTTGCTCCACACCCTGGCTCGCTACAGACGGTGCTGAGACCTGCACCTGGGCAAAACCGAGCCCAAACCCTGGCTGAGCATTAGAATCACTGACCCTGGGTCTCCCGCAGGCCATCCGAGTCAGGATCTCTGGAAGCTGGGTCCAGGCACCTGTTCTTGTTTTTTTAACCTCCCCAGGTGATTCTAGGGTTCAATCAGCGCTGAGAACCAATCTCCTTGTTATATGAGGAAACTGAGGCCCAGAGAGGAGCCAAGATTTGCCAAAGACTGAATGTCAAGGAGGAAGGGAGCCAAGTGTCCTGATTTCTATTCCAGAACCCACAAAAACTCTACTGCTGCATTAGACTGGACCACCCCCCAAGGACACAGGCAGCTGGACAGAAGGACCCCTGGGGCACACAGCACCCTCAGAGCTGCCTCTGTCTGCTGACCTCAGTCTAAGCTGGTGCGATGCTCAGCGCCTCCTGCTTTCTGTCAGCTCCCACCTCAAGACTCTAGTGGCGCCCTCAGTCGTCAGGACTTCCATCACTGCAGGCTCGGCCCCCAGAACCATCCACTCCCTTCCCACCTCGCACACCCCATTGGTTCCCGCCTTCATCAGGTGATTGGGTCACCAGATAAAATGCTGGGCACCCAGTTAGATCTGAATTTCAGACAGACTACCTATAGGTTGTTCGTATAAGTGCGTCCCATGTAACACGAGTATGTTTATTTGCTAAATCTGGCAATCCTACCCACAGAGCACAGCGACTCTGGTCTCACCTAGCCAACCGGAAAGGGAGAGCCAGCCGCTTGCCCGGACCACACAAGGCCTGGCTATCGGCCAGCGCACCTTCCTCAACACCATTCAGCACAGAGAGAAATTATATTTTAACTTAATAAAGAGTTATGTTTGGGGGGAAATGTAATTAAGAGAAATATCTGCTCAATTATCGTATTCCTTTATCCCCGGCAGTAGACACATGACTCTGGACCACGAGCTGTAGCTCAGAGAGGCATTCAATTGCTGGAGATCTGTGCAGCGCCTGCTATGTTCTGGGCATGGCAATCCTTCCCCCAGATAGGGGTTGTCACACCCAGACGGAAGCCAGCAGCCTGAGGCAGCCCAGCCTTGGGTTTTGGCGGTGAAAGCACAAGTCTGGGGACCGGAGAGACAGAACCCTCAGTCCCTCAGGGCCTCAGCCTTTCTGAGGAGGCAAAGTTCCCCAACCTTGAAAAGATGTCGTCAAAAGTATTCTTAAACCAAATGCTTCTGGGAATGGAACCAAATGAATTTGGGAGAGTCTATTCCTTTGGTGAATCTGCCAAACTAACTTCCATCACCTTAGAATTCAATAGATTTGAGGCTCGGGAAGCGTGTTTTTGTAAAGGGCATCACTGGAGATGAGAGAGAAGTTGGACTTCCTTGTTTAAAGCTGGCATCTTGCTCCCTTCCCCCAAACCCGCCCCTGCCCTTGGTTAACGGCTTCAGTGTCCTCTGCGCCACCCAGGAGAGAAACCTGAGAGTCACTCCAGGCTCCTCCCTCACCCTCATCTTCCAGCCCCACCCACTCAGCGCCCTTGCCAAGCCCAGTCCAGTGATGCCGGCATCGTTCGAATTTGCGTTTCTGTAAGTCACATCTCGGTCCTTTAATCCATCTGCGTGTGCTGTTCGGATGCTGAAACCTGTTCATTCTATTTCCTTAGAGTCCTTGGCCCTTGCGGCTCACGTCTCAAGCCAGGCAAGAGTCCTCACTGCCTTCCCTGCCTCTTGCTCTCCTCAGACTTCACTCACCCAGCGCTCTAAAGCACAGCCAGGAGCATGGCGCTGCCCTGCAGAAAGTCCCTCAGTAACTGCCAGGGCCTCCTTAATAAATATGCAGACTTCTCACTCGGCCCTTTGAGGCCTTGCGGACTCTCCCTCCAGCTGGCTTTCCTTCTCCCTGCTTCCACCAGTAGCCTGCTCCAGACCTCCGGGGCCCTGATCTCACCTGCTTGCTTTTCTCCATCCTTCAGCTCACCCTCTTCTTGCTCACATCTCTAGTGCCCTCCCTGCTCGGCCTGTTGCCCCTCGAGGCCCGGGATCAAATGCAGCCTTCCCTCAGGTCTGTGCTAGCTAGCCCAGGCCTCCACCTCCCCTGAATTCCCCAGCGCTTGCCCAGCACTCACGCCTGCATGCTGGTGTTTTGGTCCCATGTGCCCTTGTCTGATCTCTCCCACCAGATGGTGAGTGCCCGAAGAGCCTGCTATCCATCTGAGTCATTTCTCCCGCTCCCACCCCAGCACTGCAGACAGGGCGACCAGGAGGGAGGCTGTGTGATGGTTCGGTCCAGGGAGACCAGAAGCTTCCCGAGGCCAGGATGGGAGAGGAGGAATAGAGGGATATTCAGAAGCCTTCATTGACTGGCTAGCCATTAAGGGGGAAGAGAGATTGGAGAACACTACCAAACTCCTGGGCTTGACAATTTGCTGGGTGGGAATCCCGGAGGAGTTGGGGACAGAGTTTGGTTGAGACATGTTTGTGGCTGTGACAATAGAACACAGAGCTGCTGAGCAGGCAGATATCTCTGCAGGGAGCCAAGACGACCTGAGCCAAGATGGAAATTTGGAGCTCATCAGGGTAGAGGTGGCAACTGACTCCAGGGGCACGCATGGGATTACCCAGGGAGGACAAGTGACAGCAAACCCCCAGGAGCCCAGCATGGAAGAGGTGGCTGGGGAAGATAGAAAGAGCGGCCAAGGTTGGGTCAGAGAGTGGTGTTCTGAAAACCAAGGCAGAACCGTTTGAGTGAGTGAGCGGCCCACAGAGTCAGCTGCTGTGAGAAGCTAAGAGCTGAAGCGTGTCCGTCCAGCCCACCCAGCCCACTGTCCTCCCCTCCTCTCTCCTCAGTGCTTTCCCTTCTCCTCATGGAGCAGCCATCTTGTCTGCTGAACAGGCAGAGCCACAGCTCCCACTCTGGGGTTTAGTGTAATGACAGCCAGACAGCTGGCGGTTCGCTTCCCAAGGCACCACCTCATCTTGATGTCTCCTGGACACAGCCCTGGAGGGGGACGCTAATGACATGAGTTCCCCACACACCAAAGTCAAACCCCTGCCCCTAATCCGTCTGGTCACCTCTACTTCTATTGTCTCCTTTTTTTCTCTATAGCAACTAAAAATGGATTTCTAGGGAGAGAAATAAAAACAGACGTTCGGCTTTTGGACTGGATGTCACGAGAGGGTAGCCTCCATTTTGTAGAATTGGAAGAGTGGTGGGATGGAAGCTCAGGGTTGGAACTTCAGGGTGGGGATGAGGGAGGTGGTTATTAAATAACAGAAAAACACCAGGGGAGAGACGTTATTTTATTCTCCAGAACATGAGCCAGTTTAACGGGTGCTTTGCAAAGCTCGGGGAAGGCCTTGTCAGGCCTCAGACTTTGAGACGGAGTAATGAAGGAAGGGGAGGAGGAGGGGACTCTGGTGGTGGAGTGGCCGCCTCCACCTCCTCCACCTTGAAGACAGAACTAGGTCCCAAGCATCTAAAGAAAAACCAAAGCTTCGGCTGCCCCTCCGCCCCACCTCCCTCCGGGTCAGGCCCGGAGGCCATCTGCCCTGGCTCACGGCTCTGTCTGGCCTGCATCTAGGGCTCCCCTGCCCAAGCCTCGATAGACACAGTGAGCCTCACAGAGCCGCAGCGCGACTTCAAGTCCCACTCCTGACTGGCATTGTACATCAGTCCCGGGGAGCCCGAGCGCTGCCTAGGAGACAGCTGGATGTTCAACCAGCGACACTGGACCTCATCACAAGCGAGCACCACAGTGCCCTCGGGGTTGCTGTAGGTACACCGGCTCCGGGCTGCCCTTTCCTCCACAGCCAGGTCCCAGCTGCCCCCTGGCTCCCTGTCCTCCAGGTTTGGGGCCTGGAAGCCCAAGTGGTCCCAGGTGACAGGGCACACCAGCAGCTCCTCCTTCAAGGCGGGCACCACCTGGCCCTTCAGGTAGGCAGGGCCCGCACAGTAGGTCTGGATGTTGAAGAGCAGGTCGCTGTACTGCTGCAGCCAGCTGAAAAGGTAGGCCAGGTGGCAGTCACACTGCCAGGGGTTACCGTGCAGGGCAACATTGAACAGGTTGTAGTTGGTGTCGAAGATGCCCTCCGGGAGCATGGTCAGGAGGTTCCTGGAGAGACTGAGCAGCTCAAGCTTGGACAGGTTCTGGAACAGGGCTGGGTGCAAGGCCGTCAGGTTGTTGCTGCCCAGGTAGAGCTTGATCAGCTCCCCCAGGTCCCTGAAAACGCCGGCCGGGAGATGGGTGATGGCGTTGTGCGAGAGCGTAAGGGAACTGAGGCTGGACAGGTTGGCAAAGGCTCCCTCGGCGACAGTCTCCAGCTGGTTGTAGGACAGGGACAGGCCGACCAGGCCTGGGGTATGGGCAAAGAGGCCGGCGGGCAGCATCCGCAGCGCGTTCCCCTGCAAGTTTAGGAAGGTCAGGTTGCCCAGGGAGGAGAAGATGGAGAGGGGCAGGTGCCCGATGGTATTCTGCTGCAGCCACAGCTTCTCCAGGCGGAAGAGCTGTGAGAACACTTCGGAGGGCAGCTCTTTGATGGAGTTGCCATCCAGGAAGAGCTCCCGTAGGCTGCCCAGTTTGCCAAACACACCCTGGGGCAGGCTGGAGAGCGCGTTGTCACTCAGCCTCAGGGTCTGCAGGCTGCTCAGGGGGTTGAACAGCTTCTCGGGCAGCTGGACCAGGAGGTTCTGAGCGAGGTTGAGGGTCTTCAGATGTTTCAGAGGCTGGAAGAGCCTCCCAGGCAGGGTCTGGAGCCGGTTGCCCTGCAGCTGAAGGGACTCCAGGGCATCCATGTGGCAGAAGAAGCTCTCAGGCAGAGCCTCCAGCGTGTTGAAGTTGAGGGTGAACTTGCTCAGTGAGGTCAGGTTGGAGAAGATGTCGGTGCTGAGGTTGGAAAAGCCGCTGCCCGTGATCTCCAGGTCCTCGAGCCTGGGCAGCCCCCCGAAGGCATCTGGCCCGAAGTGACGGAGCTTGGTGTTGAGGAAGACCACCTTGGTCAGGTTGGGGATGCCGCCAAAGGCCCTGGCCCCCACCGTGGTGAACGAGGTCTCCACGAAGACGATGTCTGTGGCATGTGGCGGGATGTCCTGCGGGATGGCAGCCAGCTCCTCATCGGAGCAGAACACCTCCCGGTCGAAGCAGTCACACCCCACAGGGCAGGGCTGGGTGAGCCTGGCCACCAGCAGGAGGCAGGCCCAGCACAGCCAGGCTCCAGGCAGCATCTCCTACATCCGAGTGGGAAGAGAAAACAGAAGCGGCACCTTTATCAAGGGCAGCGGGCAGGGTGACCAGCAGACCGGATGGAGAGCCAGAAGACGGGGATGAGCTCCATCAGGGAGCCCACTCATTTGGGCAGCAGTTTCTGTTTTTAATAGCTGCATTCATACCGCCTCACAGCAGCCTCGCGAGGTCAGTGGGACCAGGGTTCTGACCTTCGACAGCGAGGATGTCACTTGGTCTGTGCACGGTCACCCTGCAGGTTAGTGGCAGGACCGAGACCCAGGTCTCTCGGACTTCCCCATGTTCTTTCCAGACTGGAGAAAGAGGTGGAAATGAGACAAAAAGGCATGGGAGAGAGCTATAAAAGGAGACCATGGGTAATGTGGAATTTTTAAGATAATATATAAAATATGGGCAGATTATTCCTGAGTTGGAAATTTTTAAACCATAACTCTTCCTGCATTTCCAAATCTCAGCACATTCCAGAGCCTAATTAGGAGGAGATCTTACCATCTGCTCTTTGCACATCCGCGGAGGGAGAAAGCAGGGACAAGACCAGCTCTTATCTTGAAATGAGGCTGCCGGCTCCTCAGTTCTGCTGCCCACACACTCTCCTGGGCCCCCCATGGAGCCCATGGAACTTCCCAACGTTGCACGGGCCGGAGTGTCCCAGATGCGGGAATACCACAGACCAGTAGGTTTTTGGGGTTTGGTTATTGTTTTAAATAAGGAAAGGGGACCAGGTTTTTAGTTTACTAAACGTTAATTTAAAAAAAAAAAAATGCCAGCATCCATCCACAGGCCACAAATTGGTGATGCAATTGACAAGTGTGTTTTGTTTATTGCTCAGTTGTTGTATATGAACCACTAGCCAAAACGTAAAAATTGAGAAATATCACCTTAAAAGTCCAGATTTCAGGATGAGTTCGAGGCACTGGGCTCACATTCCCACATGACAAGACTAAATGGGGATGGTCGCCCCATTAGGGGATATGCCCCCCGCCAGGCCACTTCTGCTCTCACCCATGTCATCATTTCCATGGCTTGTAGTGGTTCGAGTTCTATGAGTCTGAATCCCAGCTGCATCACGTTCTAGCTGTGTGGCCCTGGGCATGTTACTTAATCTGCCTGTGCTTTAATTTCCTTATCTGTAAAATGGGGATAATAATAGTGCTTACCACGTGAGGGTCATTGTGAGGATTCAGTGAGTAAGCGTAAATAACACTGTGTTGGATGAGTGTCTGACAGTGTGAGCAAATCACAAACTATGTTAACCATTGTTAAAGGTTGCCAGCCACCATCATTACCAAAAAGGTTATTTGAACACAAAAAAGGAGGAAGAATTTTAGATAGAATACATTTGGCTTTACCAAAAAAAAAAAAAAAGAAGAAGAAAAAGAAAGAAGGAGGGAGAGAGAGAAGAACAGAGAGAGAGAGAAAGAAAGGTAGAAAGAAAAAAGGAAGGAAAGAAGCAAAAAGAAAGCCAGCCCTGACGCACTCGTGGTTAAAGTTCGGCGCTCTCACTCATTCACAGCCTGGGTTCGTTCCCGGGCGTGGAACCACACCACCCATCTGTCAGCGGCCACGTGGCTGACAGAGAAGAACCAGAAGGACTTAAAATAGAATATACAACCATGCACCCCAGGCTTTGTGGAGGAAACAAAAAAAAAAAAAAGAGGAAGATTGGCCATAGATGTTAGGGTGAATCTTTTCCTGCAAAAAAGAAAAAAGAAAGAAAGCAGGAAAGAAATAAAACCCTCACACAACATAACCCTAGTTTTTCTCAATTTCTCTCTCAGTAAGATCTCACGATTGGGATCCATGTTGGGGAATCTTGACCCCAACACGCTTTGCTGGCTGCCTCTCTGCTGCCCTCTGCTGGCTGCCTCCTCCTTCACAAGATGCCGCTTGAGGCCCAAGGGCTCCACGCAAACAGGGTGCTTACAAAAGCCTCCTCCCATTCAGACACTCATTAACTCTCAGTTTTTCCAGGAATTTTTTCTGCCTGATCAATAGAGAAGGGACAGTTTCTCCCTGAGAAAGTGTGTGCCTCCCTTGCGCTTGTCGGATGCACACAGAAGCCTTCCCTGACCCCAGGAATAAGGCGTCGTGGGTATGTTTCTCCATCTTAGCACCTAGCATAGTCCTTCGAAATGACGGGTTTTCATGACTGTCCTTCTTGCGAGAAGATAGGCGTCCTCAGCTGTGTACTCAGCCTGCAGCGCAGGGTCGACTTACCGTGAGCTGGTTACGGTTTGCGGAGCTGGACACTCCACGGCTGGGATGAGCAGCTTGCCGGGCAGAGCTGCCCTTCCCTGGAATGATTCAAGCCCTGAGTAAATGACCACCAGCCTGGCCGTGAGAGTGGCCTCAAATCCTCCTCCCAAGAGTAAGGGGAGTAATTCTTGTTGTTAACACGCCATGTTATCAATGTGCCAGTCCCCTTCCTTGCTAACCCTTTGGTCCTTGGTTCTCAAAGGCTGTTTCCAGAAACAAACCACTAGAATGGACATGTGGCCCTAGAGACCATCTAGCTAGCTTCCTCGTAAGGCAAGGAGCACCAGGTGTCTGCAGTGGGGCCTGGGTTAGAACCCAGACCTCCGGGTTTTCCCATCACTTCTGCCAGGAAAGCTGGGACCAAAGTGGGAAGTGCATTGTGACAGGAAAGTCAAAGGCTCAGGTGGAGCATGGGCCTCACCAACTGGGCCAACCTCAGGAGGCGTCCTCCCTTCCCCTTGGCCTGTGCCTCTAATTTGAATCCACTGTCATTTGGAAATAATGTGCTTCAGAAGTTTCCAACAAAGGAAGTGACTCGAGAATTCAGAACTTGAATCAAACCTGTGGCTTGGGTGGCACAGAAAATCAACTGTAGACAAATTGACTGAGGCTCAGGCGGGCAGGGGAGGTGGGGGATCCTCTCTGATGTGGGGGGCTCAGCTGAGGGGGCTGCTCCTGCCTGCCAGGTCCCAAGGCTCTTGCACAGACATCTTGATCCTCAGGGCAAATCTACAAGTGCCCACAACAGGGGAACCAGGGCTCCCAGAGCCACAGCGACTGGTCCACGGGCATGCAGCTAGGAAGCAAGGGGCCAGGATCAGTCCGAAGGGCCTGAGCTCTCGGCAAGGTACTGGCTGGGACACCACACGGCTTCTGCACCTCCACAGCAGAATGGGTGGGGGTGGGCGGGCCCGCTCCTCACATTTGCAGGACCCAGGGGGAACATACACAAGGGGACCTTGCTCAGTGTCTGTCCCCTTCTTTTCCCACCTGTCTCCCTCTGGTACTGTGAATAGAGACCCCACCTGCAGCTGTCCCCTGGCACCCCACATGCCTAAGGGCGTGCACTTCCATGATGTGGTCAGCCTAGGGACAATGGACCTGGGGCCGCAATGCACGCAAGCCCTGGGTTCTGGGTACCTGAAGCATGGTTTGAAATGGGGCACACCTCTGGATGGGCATGTCCCTTTGGTCTTTCAAACTTCTCACCCCCTGGGGATGTCATGGTGGGAGGCAGTCCAGAACAGGGCCCCTAAAGTTCAGAGGAAGACCTCACTTGCCCCAATCTCCTGGGGCAGGAAGAAACAGGGGATGGTACCCATGGTAAGGGTGTGGAACACTGATAATTTCCAACTCATCCACTCCCAGCCCAACTCATGCTCACATCCCTCTAGAATGGCTAAGAATTTGTGCTCTGGAGTCAGACGGTTTGGGTTCAAATCCTGTCTCCATCCCTTATTAGCTGTGTGGCTTCGGCTGAGTTCCTTAACCTCTCTGTACTTCAATTTCCTCATCTTCAAAACAGCGAGCTTCAATACCACCTTCCTCACGGGGTTGTTCTGAGGATTGAATGAGAAAATGAGTGGAAAGCTCCAAGCCCA
Organism: Equus przewalskii; assembly: GCF_037783145.1. Taxonomy (NCBI): domain Eukaryota; kingdom Metazoa; phylum Chordata; class Mammalia; order Perissodactyla; family Equidae; genus Equus; species Equus przewalskii. The sequence goes on from NC_091848.1 coordinate 32,895,000, forward strand.
GAGCCTGGCACAGAAAAGGCGCTCAGCAACACTAGTGATCCTGGTTTCTTGGAGCTCAGGGCAGCCCCGGATCTGTAGTCACGGAGGTTAGCTATGGAAAAACCGATGAGATCATCCAACAGCCCCACTTGTGGACCAGCGAGATGCTTCTCTCCAGCACTTTTTCTGGCTCTTTCCTCCCAGTCAAGGGAGACGTGTAATTGTTTCCTCCCTGGTTTAGTGAAGCACAGATTGGGATGGCTCTGGCCAGGATGCCCTGGTCTCGGGCCCCTTCCCCGACCCACCCTCCAGAGCAGGCTCCTGGGAGATTCTGGATGGGAAGTGCCCCTGCCCCAGCATGGTGGATGCTGGCACCAGCAGGGACAGTGGGGCAGCCAAATTCCTGCTTCTCATCTGGGAAACCACTTCTGCATTTGGGAAGAGACCAGCAAATGCCCACAAAAACATTCCATGCTTTCGGAAGCCAAGGAAGTCTCGGCCTTATTTTTTTTTTTTTTTTTTTTTCAGTTGACTGGTTGTAAATGGACTCTTTCCTCTTCTCAAATTGCTTTGGGTTAGTATATTTCTGTGTGTGCCCCGAGCCAGTCTGTCATCCACCACAGAGCCAACCCTCGCTCCTTCCTGAGGGCAACCAGAGCCCAGAACCCAGAGCCCCGGCCCCAACCTCAGGGGACTGCTGTTTATGAGTTGGGGCTGCCTGCATCAGCATCTGCCTCGCCACCAGCACTGGATTTTGCCCTTTGGGCTCCAGCACATCTGTGAGCGAGAAGAGGAGACTCTGAGGCTCAGTCAGAGCCCCTGACTGCTTCATCCGCGTCCCCGGGAAGGACCTACTTGCTCCCAGGACCTCAGTTTCCTTTCCTCTCAACCCCTGAAAACAAGCCAAGTAGCTGAGGCGGTCAGGCCTGGGCTGGGCTCCTGCCCATGCCCCTCCCCGGACAGCCCTACCCCACTGCTGCCCAGGGGGTCCCAGGCAGAGAAGTAACCCCTCAGAGTCCCAGCTCCACGTTGATCAATTGAGAACAATAATAATAATAATACCTAAATTACAGCATTGTTAGGGTTATTGTGGCCATGAAGCGAGATAACTAGTATTGGGTTTCTGATATTGCGATGTTATAAGAAATATATATTTTGTCTTCATCCTGGTCCCTGGCACAGAGCTCCTAAAACCCTTGGAATTCCTGAGTGATGGGAGTGAGAGGAGCAGATTTTGTTATTTATAATAAGCCCCTTTCAACCCACACCTGAGTTTACATCAATGAAGTGACTCGATGGGTCCCTAAGAGCTTCAGGATAGAGGCTGGTTGCTGAGGATGCAACCATGTGACTGGACAGCTAGAACTTTCAGCCCCACCCCAGCCACCTCCTCCAGGGAGGGGAGATGGAGATGGGATTGAGCTAATCACCAATGGCCAATGATTTAATCAATCATGCACGTGTAGTGGAGCCCCCATGGAAACCCCAAACTAAGGGGGGTTTGAGAGCTTCTGGGTTGGCAGGCGAATCCACATGCTGGGAGGGTGGCACACCCCAAACTCCATAGGAACCAAAGTTCCTGATCTTGCAGTCCTTGCAGACTTTGCCCTGTGCATACCTCTTCATCTGGCTGGCTGTTCGTTTGGATCCTTTTCAATATCCTTTATAATAAACCGGTAATAGTTAGTAAAGTATTTCCTTCAGTTCTGTGAGCCATTATAGCAAATTATCAGACTTGAGGAGGGGGTCATGGGAACCTCCAATCTGTAGTCAGACAGACATGCACATAACCGAGGAACCCACTATAGTCAGGCGTCAGCTAACAACGGGATATGTCCTGAGAAACGCAACGTTAGGCGATGTCGTCATTGTGCGAACGTCATAGACTGTACTTACACAAACCTAGATGGGATAGCCTACTGACCACTGAGGCTACATGGTGTGAATCGTATGGAACCACCATCACATATGCCGTCCGTTGTTGATGAAACATCGTTATGCGACGCATGACTGCCCTTGAAATTGGCTCTGAAGTTCACTAGGGACAGTCTTGTTGGACTGAGCCCTTAACCTATGGGGTCTACACTAACTCCAGGCAGCTAGTATCAGAATTGAATTGACCTGTAGGACACTCAGTTGGTGTCCACAGAGAACTAGAGAATTGCTTCGTGGAAAAACCCACACATTTGGTGTCATCAGTGTTGGGAGTAGAGACAGATCATAGTAACAGGGTTATAGCGAAAAAACAGAAACAACCTAAATGTCCAACATGAGGGACCAGTTAAATGCTACACGGATGTAATGGAAACATTCTCTGTTGTCTTTTTTTTTCAATTGCTATTACTACTTTTTTTATATATAAAGATTGGCACCTGAGCTAACATCTGTTGCCGATCTTTTTCTTCTTCTCCCCAAAGCCCCCTGGTACATAGTTGTGTATTTTTAGTTGTGGGTCCTTCTAGTTGTGGCATGTGGGATGCCACCTCAGCATGGCCTGATGAGCAGTGCCATGTCTGCGCCCAGGATCCGAATTGGCAAAACCCCCGGGCTGCAGAAGTGGAGCATGTGAACTTAACCACTCTGCCATGGGGCCAGCCCTTCTCTGCTGTCTTTAAAATTATATTGTAAATATAGGTATTTATTGACAAGATATTTGCAATACCTTAAATGAAACATATTGAGTCCCAAAATGCTAAGTTTCCACCTTTAAGGAATATTTGTGCATAAAAACATAATAGAAGATCATATACAAAATATTTGCAGTGGTTATGTCAGAAAAATAGAATTGTGAGTGATTTAATTTTTTTCCTTTTGCCTAATCATATATTTTCCACATTTTTTTAAATAATAAACAGGTATCACTTTGTAATAAGCTTGAAAGTAATTGTAAAAATTGACATAATTGTGTAAAACATGCAGCAGAGGTCCAAGTATATAATAGAGGCTTGCCGATTTCTCTCTTTCCTTGCAATTATGTTGCAGAAGCTCAAGCGAGCTTGTCTATCAGCTGTCCGGGCATTCAAGAAGATAGGTAACATTCTGAAATAAGAGGAGGCTGTGAACTGGGCCCGATCCTTTCTTCAAACGCTCCCCACAGGGCCCCACCTCTAGCGTTCACGTACACAGTCCCTTCCACTTTAGCATGCCCATGTCAACCTTTACCTGTTGCTACCTGTCCCCATTCTACCTACCCTCCCAGGCCAGCACAAGTCACACTTCCCCCAGGAAGCCTTCCTTCACGGCGCCTCCTTTGGATCTTGCAGGTCACTATGTCCTCTGTTGAACACTGGGCCTTTCTGCTCTGTATTCTAGTTGGTTGCACCCACGTGACTGTGAGCCCCGGGTCCTACTGCCCACAGCATCTCTGTATCCGGCTGTGCACCCAGCACCTGGCACAGGCCTGAGCACAGCCCTGTGTGCTGAATTGAACAGAATAGGTTTGTGGCTTTCATGACCCTGCATCTCAGAACTTTTCATCCTGCCTAGCAGAGTGCGGAAGAGCTTGGGCTCTGCTGGCCCAAATTCTGACACTGCTACCTACTAGCTGCGTGGGCTTGGGCGGGTCACTCCATCTCTCTAAGCCTCAATTTCCCCATCCATAATTATAACCCTATCTCTTCGGGTTAAAATTAGTATTGGATGATACTAATTGGATGATAAATATGCTGAATTAGATAGTAAATATAAAGCACTTAACAGCGTCTGGCAAATAGTAAATGCTCAATAAAAGGTAGCTACATACATGTTTTATTCCTAGAGCATCCATATACTTTATCATCTAAACTTTTGGGGATGAAAAGGGGAGCTATTAATAATTATGCCAGGATGACAGGCATAAACTAGGGCAGGACCAGGCAAATCTGGATGTACGGTCACCCAGCTTATCCCTACCATTCACTCTGAGCGCCCTGGCACAAGGACCAGGTCACCTTTCTCTCAGAACCTTTCTACTGTGACCTGCCTCTGCCTGAGCCCACACCGCCTTGCCTGAGTACCTCAGGGGCTTCTCCTCCCAGGACAGCGGAACACGGGTGCTGCAGCCTGCCTGAAGCTGGGGACACACTCTGAAGCCTGGGAGAAGTGGCCAGTCCCTCTCCTGTCCCCAGCTGGGACCCCAGGCCAGATTCCCCCCACAGCCCCACAGACCCAAGAGCCCTTTAGTGACCCCGGGAGGCCTACCGTGGGGGGCTGAGTGGGCGGGGACCGGCTGCCCTGGCTCTTCCTGGGGAGCAGAAGGGTGTCTGCTGTGGTCTGTGGTCAGCGTGAACCCAGCAGTGCCAGCACTAATCAAAGTTCCAGGCAGTGGTTCCTCCCCTCACGTGGCCTGAGCATTCCCGGAATGTCACCAAGGTCACAGGACAGGAGGAGAGAACCCAGGGCAAGGCCTCTGAAGATTACCAAATGACCCTGACCTGTTCCCATGAACAGATCCCGAAGGGGGCCAAAATCCAGCAAAGGTCACTGGCTTGGCAACTTTGGGACCCCAAGGGCATCCACCAGGTCCTAGAAAGTTCCTAGTAGGCTGTTCCTGGGGTGGGAACTGGGACCAGGGGTCCACCCCTGCCCACCGACCCACCCACCCCCTTTCCCCCCCATCCTGTGAAAAGCCAGGCTGGTTCCAGCAGCCAGACCTCAGCCGGGCAGCCAGCCACAGGCACCTGCTCAGCTCTCAATTCCAGGAGAAATTCTAGAAGTGTTGTGGGCTTATTGTTTTGTTTTATTTCATGAACTAACTTTCTAAACCCTTTCCGAGTTAAAAGGGGGGAAAGATACAGGGAAGAGAGTTTTGGCCCAAAACGGAGGGGAACACTGTCACCCCAGGGCCATCCCTGGATCAAAGAAGCTGCTGTGGGAGGTGGTGATTTTCCTGTCTTTGGAAGTGTTCAACCAGGGGCTGCAGAACAAGGTGAAGAGAGTGTGTGGTGTGTGTGCAGATGAGTGTGTATGAGTGTGCATATGTTTTCAGGGGTGCAGAGTGGAGGGATGACCTAGATAAGCCATCTAAGACCATTTTCAATGCCCAGAGTCTAAGTCAAAGTCATTTGATGGCTTTTAAACTCGTTGCATGGTGTTAATATTTGTCTCCAGGGGGGCTGGCCCCGTGGCCGAGTGGTTAAGTTCGCGCGCTCCGCTGCAGGAGGCCCAGTGTTTCGTCGGTTCGAATCCTGGGCGCGGACATGGCACTGCTCGTCAGACCACGCTGAGGCAGCGTCCCACATGCCACAACTAGAGGAACCGACAATGAAGAATACACAACTATGTACCGGGGGGCTTTGGGGAGAAAAAGGAAAAAATAAAATCTTTAAAAAAAATAATAATAATAAAATAAAAAAAAAAAAAATATTTGTCTCCAGGTCTGAACTAATAATTCTTTTGCACGTGAGCAGATTTCACTAGCCAACTTGCACAGGTCTGATGGAGCATAGTGAAGAAGCATTGTTCGATGGAGACATATGACAAAGCCACCCTTTGGCAGAGAAGAGTGGGAACATGTAAGAACAGAGAAAGGCTGTGAACAAAATGTGCACTGGACCTGTGCCAGCAGCTGTGGCGGCCCCTGGAACCTGGGGCCACCTGGGCACTTGGAGGGCATCACCTTCACTCAGATGGCATCTTCAGAGAGCCTGTGACTCACTGAGCCTGGTGCTAAGTAGTGCTAGGAGTCCAGAGGCGTGCAGATGGTCCCATCTACCTAAGCCTGTGTGTGTGTGTGTGTACGCGTGGGTGTGCATGTGCACGCACGTGCACGTTAAATGAATGCCAAGGGAACTTCAATGCCTTTCTGGTGACACAGAAGAAACTCCAGCCTGGGAGTCTGGAGGCCTGACTGTCGTGCAAGCTTAGCCCCTAGTTTCCTAGGTGACTCTGGGAAATTCATTTCCTGTCTTGATCTTTCTTCCTCTAAAAAATAGGTTGAACCTCTTCTTCCAGCCACCAGGGCCTATAGATATCATTTGTTATTTCAGTTTTGGGCCCCACTCACTTTCTAAAGGCCTTTTCCCAGCCCAGAATCTTTACTCCATGAGGGACTGTCCAAGTCAGTGTTGCACACACATGACAAGAATAGAATCAACAGGTGTGAGATCCCCTCGCCAAGACATCTACAGAGAGCACGTGTGTCCTGTTTACCGTTTATTGTTGATTCTGTACACCAAATTTGTTACAAGCAGCATCCAGCAAAGACGGGCCCCCAACCCTGCCCACCAGGGCTCACACTCTATAACACCCCAGGGGCCTAGAAGTTTCTACATGCGTCACCAAGCACCTGGGACTATTTGCAATGATTCTCTAAGCGAGGCAAAGATGATCTACTTTTGCAGGCAGCATGAAGGCAATGGGCTGGTGAGAACGGTCTCTCCTTAGGTGAAGGGGAAAGTTTGGACTGGAAGGAGCTGGGCCTGGAGGAGCGTCCGCCCACCCTCTCTGAACCACAGCAATGGCTTCCTCCCCAAGACCACCACCGAAACAACCTGGATTCGGTTCTAACTGTGGGATCCGTGGGCTGAATTCTTAGGGTGGTTCATAGCTAAAGGTTGGGATACAGCCAATGTCTGTTTACTAACTCTAGTTACCTAGTTATCTCTAGGTGTCTGCTCTCCATAAGCTTCCTGAGTTTGGAAATCGATTCCTAAAACTGCTCTATACTGACATCTGAAAGGTTGTGGAAGTTGTGTTGTTGCCTGTGAAGAGTTCTGAGAACGGTGCTGTGCCTTTACTTTCTAAAGAGGAGAAACAATATACACACAGCCCAATAATTCGCATGAGGGGCCAGTTTTTCTTTAATGGATGGGTGAGTTTAATTTTTTTGCTTTTACAAAGCTTTTGATCCACACAGGACCGAGTGAGCTCCCACAGGCGACGACTTTGGGGAACAACAAGCGTGCCTCCCATTTTCTTTGGTTTAATAATGAAAGCCCAGGACGGGCCACGAGGACTTGTACACGTCTGGAGAGAGAAGGAAAACCCACAGCCTGAATACACTGAGCACTGAATGATTTTGTGGAAGAACAAGTGGTTTTAGACTCTGTCACAAGGGGATGACGGTAGGACTCATGCACAGCGCGTCGTGAGGGTTAAAAAGAAAATGCCTGTGAAGTGCTTTCCATGTACCTATGCACTGTGAGCATTTTTGAAAAACAGTGGTTCTAACTGGCTTTTATTATCTTTCCTCCAACATTGACCCTCCACTCCAGACAGAGGCTGCTGGTACTGGCAAGGTGCCCCAGAAGCCAGGGAGCAAACGGGGAAAGTGAAGTGAACTCTGTGCCCTACCTCAACTTTTGGGGGGCCAAGCAGCTCACTCTACCCCAAAGAAGTGAGCGAATGTACCATCCAGTTGGAAAGGAGACTCCGCCCAGCTTTTCTGGCAGCTCCCTGACCAGAAAACATGGTTCCAAGAGGCCAAAAGTCCTGCCGAGGAGAAGGAGGCCCGAAGCCTCCATCCAGTCCACTCTGATGAGAGAAAAAATGGGCAAGCTCGGAAGGGTCCCCCACCCCCACTGGGTGCTCCTGGTGAAGTCATATGAGGAGAGCTGCCCTCAGGCCAGCCTTTGGCCTGGGGACATACGTTGATATTCTGGGCCAGAGAGGGGGCTACCCCAATGTCATGGCCAATGCCAGAAATACCCAGGTTCTGGGTTCACAGTGTCAGGGCACTCTGGATGAAGAGGACTCCCTCCTCCCCCCTCTGCCATCTCTGGTCCACTTGCACAATGAGATGTTGGAGCCGCCTCAAAGGAGCACCTTGAGGAACGCAGTGCCACACCTTGGTCCCTGTCTGGAGGAGAGCACGCCGAGCTTGCCCTTTTTGCCCCAGGATCAATATGGCAGGCCACCATCAGTGGTACAATGCTCATGCCCCAAGCTCTGGGCTCACTTCCTTTTGGACCCTGGCAAGCCTTGGTACGTGTCCACCAGTTGCTACAACTATTTGGGAAACATTTGGAGACCCAGATTTACCGTGGGGAGATGATGTCTTTTCCACCTGACAGGCCCCATCTCTCCCAGATTCCTGGGCCAGAGAGTGAAAAGCTACAAAGCACACTAGCTCTCACACACATCCCCTCCCAGACCCTTTTCGCTGGGGACCTGTCAGCATCATGCTGCTAAGGCCCCAGGGGATTTCTTAGTCTTCTGGGGCAGAGGGAACTAGCAGGGGCCAGTCAGGATTGATGGCGGATTTCCAAATCCTTATAGTGTTGGCTGCAGCTCCTTCCTGGGCAGACATGGACACCTGCAATTCTCCACTTCACTGCTTTTAGTTCTAAAGTGGTAGACCAGTTGTCCAGAGAAAGACATGCATTGCCACAAGCATAACATTTATCAGTGTGACTATGTGTGTAGGGCGGCGAGGGCAGGTATCCGTGTGACCGTAACCCAAGGAGGAGAATAACCCTAGACTAAACAACTCAACTCATAAGCAGATCACAGGCAGGAGGAGCTCCAGAGAGCCCTCAGACCCAGCGTGACCTCTCTGTGTATCCTGACGTTGCCTGCCGCATGTGAGAATTCTGAAGTTCAGTTTCTAGCTGACTGTAATGTTGATGGAGAATTGTACCATGACGTTAGAGGGGTTGCTGGGTTCCATTACACTCGGCTGTTCAATTAAAGGATCTCATCTCTGAGCTATTTCACTTCCCCCAAGTGGAGAGTGAAAATTAAAAACAGACAGAGGCTCATCATGCCCATAAAAGGCCCAGGCAGAGGGCTCTCCAATGAGCAGCAGACAGCATGTCGGCAGGGACGGGTGTGTGGTTGCATGGGCCTCTGGAGGTGAGAGGAATCTAACCCGGCCAGTGTGGGTGCCTCAGGGTCCGGGGACTTAGTAAAACCCCCCGTCCAGGCCCGAGTGTACTCACATCTTCTCCTCCACCCGCGGCAGGTGGGCCTTTGTAAGGGCTAGCTTGGGGGTCAGTGGGGGGCCCACCCTGGCTCATGGGGAGCCAGGTCCCAAGTAAGTCCATGCCATTTCCACAAGCCCCGGTCTTCTTCAGTAAAAGCCCAGGATGGAGGATACTAGTGATGTCCTTTTCTTGATCTGGATGCTGATCACACGGGTGTGCACAGTTTGTGCAAATCCATCAAACTCTACAATATCATGCTCCCACTTTTCTGTACGTATGTTATACTTCAATAAAAATTTGCAAGAGACAAACCCTAGGGGTGAACACAAGGACCCCCAGGTACCGGGTTGCCTTTTCCACCTAATACCAATAAGCTGATTTTAATGTCTTTAGGGGTCAGAAATTTGACATGATTCTATTCCTTACAGGACTAAAATTTTCAAAGCAAAGTTTAGAGTTGGGAAATACTCTCTAAAAGGCTGAACTTGGTGCACTGAGGCCTGTCTTCCTTTTCCAGATGAGAGGGACACTGAGGATGGCTCCATCTCCAGGAACTGAGCATCATCGTTCTCCCTTCTTTCTTTCATAGCATCCTGAAAGCCAGGGCACTTGGCAGTTCTTAAGAAACCAGCTATAAGGTTTGAAGCCTTCTTCGAGGAGAGAACTCACCCTGCCTTCAGGAGCAGAAAATCAAGGGAGACTTTTCATTTGAGGGGACCAGGTAGAGCCATGCCACAAACAAGGGGAGCAAAAGAAGAGAAATCAGCTTACATAATACTCGGGAGAGGGGCCATCCCGGCAGAGAACTGTTCCCACAAGTGAGCAGGCGTGGAATCATAGAGTCTGCAGAGGCCAGGAGGAGCGGGGCGCGGGCACAGGGAAGGCTGTCCTTGGAGGAGAGCTGGTGAGACTTTGGAGGAGGAGCTTTCATGAAGGAAGCCCTGGGACATGAACTGGAAACCACACAGGGTTTTTGCCATGGCCAGTTGAACCTCCCTGGTGGTAAGGAGGTCCTGCAAGAGCTGGTTCTCCTGTTGAAAGAGGAGAACTAGGAGGGTCAAGAAAGGGGAGAGGTGCCTTTCCCCTGGGGATTAGAGAGAGGGAGCAGGGAATGGCTCTGTGGACCCAGGGGTGGAAGCAGAATGATGAAAATCCCGGATCCTCTGGTGGTCCCAGTGTTCCCCAGCCCGGCCTCCAGCCTGCCTCCAGCCTGCCTCTTTAACACTCATTGGGTGCCTTCATCTGCATCAGGACTGCTTGGCTCCTCTTCTTGCAGCAGCAACAGCAGATGCAGGCAGCCAGGGAGCAGACCAGGGCAATGATGCCAATGACAATGGCGGCAATGACCAACCCGTTCTGGGCCGTGGACGTGTAGGACCTGAGTGGGCACACTAATGGTGGTCAGATCCGTGATGTCCACAGCACTGGTGAACTCAGTGGTGGAAGAGATGGAGGTGGTGTCAGGGTAGCTGGAGGTGTCTGGGTACCGTGACGTTTGTGAGGAGCTGGTCACCTCAGGGGTCACTGGCCCCTGGACACTGGGGGCAGCAACGTTGATGCTGATGATGATGAGGGACTGGCCTCGGACACTGGCTGGGCTGAAACACACTGGGAGGGTGTCTGTCCCCAACCTGAGCTTGTTGAGCAGGAGCCAGTTGTGGAGCGGAAGGATGTCTGAGTCACACCTCCAGGGGTTGTCATAGAGCCGCAGTTCACACAGGTTCCCCAGGTGGTCGAAGATGCCCATGGGCAGGTTCTCCAGCTGGTTGTTCTGTAGCTGGATGGTCATGAGGCTGTTGACATTGGCGAAGATATTCCCTGGGAGCTGTCTGAGGCGGTTGTTCTGCAGGGAGATGTTCTGCAGGTTGGCCAACATGCGGAAGACGTTCCCGTCCAGCTCCTGCAGCGCATTGGTGTGGAGGGACAGCTCCCGAAGCTCCGCCAACCCATTGAAGGCGCCCGGGGAGATGTAGCTGATCTGGTTGCGACTGAGGATCAAGACCTGCAACTGGTGGAGGCTGCTGAAGACGTTGTCGGGTAGAGAGGTGATGTGGTTGTCGTAGAGCCAGAGCTCACGCAGGTTGTACATGGGCCCAAAGATCCCTGGAGAGAGCTCCTTCAGAGAATTCCCAAAGAGGGTGAGACGGTTGAGCTGGGGCAGCTGCAGGAAGATGCCGGAGGGCAGCTGGGAGATATGGTTGTTGGACAGATAGAGCTTCTGGAGGTTCCGGTTGTTGTGGAAGAGGCCAGGGGAGAGCACACCAATCTGGTTCTGCTGCAGGGCCAGCTCCTGGAGGTTCCCAAGCCCATCAAAGGTGCCCATGGGGATGTCCGTGAGCCTGTTCTCATACAGCCGGAGGACCTGGAGGTTGCCCAGGTGCTGGAAGACCCTGGGCGACAGGTGGGTGAGGCTGTTCTTGCCCAGATTGAGCTTGGTGAGGCCCACCAGGTGGTCGAAGACGCCGTCAGGGATGTACTCCAGGTGGTTGCCGTGCAGCTGCAGCTCCTTCAGGTTGCTGAACTGGGAGAAGTGCGCTGGCTGGATCTGCACCAGCTGGTTGCTGGACAGAAGGAGCGACTCGAGGTTATCCAGGCCCTGGAAGAGGCCAATAGGCAGGACCTGAAGCTTGTTGTTGGCGAGGCTGAGGTAACGCAGCGAGCCCAGGTTGCGGAAGGCGCCAGGCATGATGTGGGACAGCTCATTCTTCTCGATCCTCAGGGCGATGAGGGCCGAGATGTTGAGGAACGGGGACTCGCTGAGCTCCGTGATGTGCGTGTTGAGGATCTGCAGGCTCATGGCGTCCCAGGGCAGAGGGGTGGGCACCGCCACAATGCGCGCCCCAGTGCACTCCACCTGGGAGGCCCTGGAGCAGGTACACTCGCTGGGGCAGCCATAGTAGGCCAAGCCCGCACCCAGGGCTTGGCAGCCCACCAGCAAAAGGAGATAATGCTTCAATGGCATGGCCTCTGCAAGGGGAGAGAGCGCATGTGAGTCAGCGTCAGCAGCAGCTGGTTTTAAGCCAGTGTTAACCTTTGGCGCCAAGCACTGGCTTGCCTTTGAACCCCATCCCCCCATAGCCAACTTACACTCCCTGTGGTCTGGTCAGCAAGCCTCTTTGCCTTCCTCCAGGCCTTCCTATTTCCACGCCTTTGCCCAAGCACTTCCCCCTCACCTGGAGTGCTCATCATCCTCATCCAAATCTTTCCCATACCTGCAAGTCTAGCTCAAAGGCAGTCACCTCTAGGGAGCCTTCCCAGATTCCACGAGTCAGCATTAGTCACCCTGCCATGCAGGTGGTCTACCCAACCTCCGCTGTGGCTACACCATGGCTGGCTCAGCATGGCATTCATTGTGTTCCCATCTGTCTCCTTCACTAGGCAACAAGTGTTTCAAGGGCAGGGATGTTCATCTTTCATCCTTATAGGTTCCCTAAGGCAGGAAGAGTATCTTATCCATCTCTGTATCCCTCACAGCACCTGAACGTGTTGCTTGAACGTGGCCTCCTCAGGAGGGACAGATAGGAAATGAGAACAAATAAATAGGGCCTGAATCTGGTGGAAGATGCTAAGGCCACAAACATGGTGGCCTGCTGGGAGAAGCAGCAGCAGCCAGCAGAGGCAGGACCACACTGCTGATCTGGGGGAAAAGACGATAGGGGAAGCTCAGCTCTTCCTCCCCCTGGCCTCCTGCCCTGCACAGCCCCGCCCTGCCCCATGACCAGACCAACAACCTGCTCCTTTGTTAACTCTGTCACAAGTGCTTCATCCAGGTTTAATTCAAACCACCTCCCAATAAAACGAAAGTGTCTGCACCTCTTCCCGTCTCGCTGGAAGGGGCTGTTTGGGCTCAGCTGATGCCTGGGATCTGCCTTCTGGGTACTAGCCCCAGTTTCCACAAAGAAACACTGAGTGGCCCTGAGTAGGTCCAGAAAACTTAGGATGCACTTCGAGCTAAAAGGTGGTAGGTCCAGATGCTCCCACAGCCATGGTGCTGACCTGGGAATAGAGCCAAATTCAGGAAAGGTTTGGTGTTCAACATTGGGATGATAATAATTTTATAGACAGATATATAGATATAAAATGCACAGAACATGGAGACATGGGACACGGGGACTGGGCCTTACGTGAATATTTAAGGACCACTAACTAGCTGTTTGCCCTTGGATGAAGCTTGAGGCCTCCAAGTTCAGCTTTCCCATCTGTTAAGCGGAGATGACAACCTCTGCCCCGTCTTGAGGCTGTTGTGAGGAGCAAATGGGAGAATGGGTGCGAGGGCGTCCTGTGTAGTGCTCTGCAAATGTGTGCGGTTGTTCCAAGCTCATCCACGACATGGACTTTACAGACGCTGGGAGGCAGGAAAGCCTCAAAGTGCCTTTAATCTTAGCATCCTCAATCAAAGGACCAAGGGTTTCTGTATGGGTAGAGCATCTGTAACTTCCATCCAAGGTTCAAAGAGGTCTCTGATTCCCAAAGGGTGAAGAACTGCTGATCCCACATTCCCATCACTTTATGGGGGTGCAGGCAGCAGGGAAACTGAGGCTCAGAGCTTAACGCCCAGATCTCCCGATTCCCGGGAGAGGACTTTGTTAATGCAGTGCCTCTGCTTTTAAGGAGCAAAACTCCTGAGTCAGGGGAAGGAATTTCAATGATGGCCTCTAAGGCATACACTGACTGGGTGGAGATGGAATTTCTCTCTTTGTTCCCCTGAACTCAGGTAGTCCTGAGTCTGGCTCATAACTCACAATATGCCAGGCTTCCCAATATGGTCTCAACTCAGTGCACCCCTCCCTTGCCAGCCAACAAGCTTACTCTGTGGACAGAACCCAAGTTCATCCCACATCTACCCTGCCCTTGAGTCTTCATTTATTCACAGCCCCTCCACGCCCTTGACCTGCTGAACTTTTGCATTAAGGACTCGAATAAGTATGTAGAACTGTGGAGAAAAGAAAGAAAGAAGAAGAACTTGGCCAATGGAGTCTAGATGCAAAGGAATGGGGCCAGATTAAGCTAGGGACACATCTAAAAGGATGAACTTGTCTAGACACATGTGAGGTCCAGAATTTGAGAGGAGAAAATGAACAGCCTAAACAGGGGGCACAGAAAAAGTGACTCAACATCCATCCCAGGAGAAAGACTTAGGGCTCTTTATTGATGGTAACAGAGAAAGAAGACTGTCCACAAAAGCTATTGTGATCTTAGACTGCATTAATAGAAATATTAAGTATGGAACAAAGGAGGTGATGGTCTTACTCTACACTGCCCTGATCAGGCCAGACCTATAGTGCTGTGCTCAGTTCCACCCTGAACTTCAAGAAGGCCAATGACAAATTGGCCTCTTGAAGGCCTTCTGGAGAAGAATAAAAGGATGGTGAGGGGACCCAGAAACCAGAACATCTGAGTATCCACTGAAGGAACTATGCATGAATAGCTGGAAGAAAAGACAATGAGAGGCGCCTATAAGCACTCTCCTTGGGACAAAGGAAACAGTGTGGCTCCAGAGGTCAAAACTAGTGTGCAAAAGCTATGGGGTAGCAGATTTCAGTTTGCCACCAGAAAACTTGCCCAAATCAGAATGGACAATCCCATAGAGGTAGTAAGCTCCCCTTCACTGGAAGTGTTCAAGCAGAGGCTGAGCAACTACTTGGTAAGGAAGCTGGAGAGAAGATTCCTACAACTGGTAGGGTATTGAACTAGATGACAGCTGATGTCCTGTCCGTCCCCAAGACTTTAGGATTTTGAGGCCGAGCCCAGAGCAAGGATATGAGAGTCATCGACCAGGTCAATTGTGCCTGTGCTCCCAGGGGGCTGTGGGGACAGGTGTGGGTCTTTGCCCATCCCCTCGGTACATGTGCTTGTGAGAGAGTTACCCCCGGACTGACTTACAGAAGGCGAAGCTCTAATTGCCCCTGGTGATGTCTTAGCTAGTGCTTGTTTATTTTTAATGTCTCTCCTATGCCCAGCATGCTTCAACATGGTGTTGTAGCCCAAGTGCCAGAGACTAAATTAAGTGCCCATAACCTGGCAAGCCCAGGGCAGTCTCTGTTGAGCTTCCCCCGCTGCAGATGAGGACATGGGACAAGCTACCCTCTGAGGACCCACCTCAGTCCTTCTCTGAGTCTGCACTCCCCAGCTGGGGAGGGGGTATCGAGCCAGCCCCAGGAAGGGCATAGAGCCAGTGGAGGGGGCCTCATGGCTTGGGAGGAGGAGGGAAAAGATAATTCCCATATGGGAACAGAGCCCCTGTTGTTTAAAATGGACCATCGCAGCTTGACAAATATTGCAAGAATTTGCAGATTTTCCTTTTTATAAATCCTCATGTCTGCAGAGGCCACCCCAGAACCACCTGCGGTGGCTTCCTGTTTTCCAGCACTTGTTCCTGCCACAGCTGGCACCAACTGCTCCGGAGGGCCCCCACAGAGCCCACCTCACACGCAGCTGCAGGGCTCTGGGGAGGGAGGGCCACAGAAGCTGCAGGGCTGGACAGCCAGCCGGGCCCTCCGATTGTCAGCAAGTGCTGCAGGCATGCGGCAGCCCGGGGCCCTCAGGAGCCCAGCACACAGCCGCCTAATAGCCCACGCTGCTCAGGGCCGCTTGGCAGCCGTGACAAATGCCAGTTAAAGACCCACAAAGCCGCCCTAATTACACCCTCCTCCCCAGGTGGCCGAACAAGGGCTCAGTCACTGAAGCCACTCCACCCGGCCCCTGTCCTGGGAGGGGGCGCAGCCTGGCGTCTGTCGCTGGCCCAGGAATTCAGTGAGCCGAGCAGACAGACAGAAGGACACACAGACAGCTCACCTGGACACTCAGACGCAGTCCCTCCCCAGGAGAGAAGCACTTGGACCAGGCGCTCCGGCTCTGGGTCTCTTTAGCAAGAACTGCCTGTGACTCATGAGCGAACACATAATTAGCCTGGAAGCCCTGTGCTTTGTTGGTTGGTGGGTTGGGACTTTTTTGGTTTAATACTATCATTCACATTCCCTAAACACGAGCTACCCTGGGAGGAGACGCCTTCGTATGCCACGGAGCAAGGCTTTTGGAAGGAGCTGGGAGACAGATGTCCTACTCTGGTCTTGACACGAAGATGGAGTGTGAGTTTAAGTAAATTCTCCAGGCCTCGGTTTCCCCTCCTGTAAAAACTTCCAAGGGCCCTTGGCAGCTCTGATATATTCCGTCTGAGGACAGAAAGGAGATCTGGCCTGAAGCCTTCCCTACAGGTCATGCCGATCAACCGGCAGTGCCACCTGGCCTGGCCCCACCTCCATGCTGTGGCTTGAGGAACTCATACCCACCTTTTCAGGCCCACCTTGTTTCAAAAGTTTTCCAGGCAGGGCAATTCCACTTGTCAATTGGTGCATCTTCACATAGCCAATAGCCATGTCATGGGATCCGGGAGCTGGGAGGGGCCTCAGGGAGCCCCTGGTCCTGCCCCCTCCTAGGGCACCTGGGGAAACTGAGGCCCAGAAAGGAGATCTCCCTCTCTCCACAGAGGTCTCCCTAAACGTGGCCTCATCTGCAAAGAGAGATGTTGCCCCGTCCAGCCAAGGGGGATGCCAGGCTCAGAATGGTTGAGGGGGTGTCTCCGCCACACAGTCAGTGTTGGCCTCAGTCAAGCTGCTCACCAGTGCTCGGGCCAACGGTTCTGAAGTCACTGTCTGATTGACAGGCTCAGAGCATCCAGACCTCCCCATCTCACTAAACAGAGAGTGACCACCCCTTTCCCCAGATCTGTCCATAAAAATCACCTGGAAATGCCGGGAAGCCCACTTAAGAGAAGGGACCTCACAGCACTACAGCTCCCAGGACTCAATGAGTTCATCCATGGAAAGCGCTCAGACTCGTTCCCTGGCACAGTGAGCACCCAATAAATGTGACTTACAATTGTCATCCATTCTGCTGTTGAGTGAAATCAGGCTCTCAGGAGGCTCCACCCGCAGAGACGCTGAGCCCTAGTCTGGGTGGGGCCCAGGACCCTGCACTTCTAAAAGATGCCCCAAGTGACTGATGCAGGCGTCCACACTCCACACTCAGAAGCACCCTTGAGGCCTAGACTGGCTGGGACATCCCACTCCTGACCCGTGTCATTTACTGCCAAGAAGAGAGAGATTGAACCCAGGACCCGAGAGGCTGAAGGTCGGGCTACAGGGCTGGTCCAGCTCCCTCTATCGACACTTGCTCAGCGGTCCTTTCTGCATCCCTGTCAGAGATCTGGGGTTTGTGCTAAGTTGAACCAGCAGTAGAAGCTGCTTCCAGAAGCAGTACTTAGAGCCCGGGGCATCAGAGGTGCGAGGACCTTTTGAAACTATCTGGTCAAACCATCTGGTCATTTTGTAGATGGAAAAACTAAGGGACCCAGACGGAGGCCCAGAGGCGGCTTTGTTCCCTCCATCATAAAATGATTTCAGGCTCTTATACAATCCATCCTCTGCTGCCAAGCATTATTAGCCAAGGTCAAGGGCTTCTCCCAACTCCCAGGCTGCATGATTTGAGGGGTGTTCTTTCTTGAAACTGCTCTGATGCTCATGTTTGCTCAGTTTCACCTGAGTGGCCTCAGGAGTGGAAGGAAGGCACAGAAGGGGTCACCATTACGGGTTGATCCCGGAATCAACACACAGCCCATTCTAGGCTCTACCCCAAACTCAAAGCATCCTGGAGCCCCAAGGGGAGACTGGACACACCCTCATCCCCCACCAGGCTCAATTGTGCACCCATTTCTCACGGCCATTCAGAGCCAAAATATTGCTCATTTATTTAAAACAGAAAATGAGTAAGAAAAAGCAAGATCTTTCCAGCCCCAGGGCTGGGGGAGGCAGGGCTTCCTGCAGAGGCCAGAGCAGAGCTGTAATTAGCTTGCAAAAACGGCAGGAGATACTGATAAACTTGCCAGCAGAACAGGGAGAAGCTCCCACATGGGGCTCCATGGCTGGAGCCCCCTTCTCAGGGTAACACCCGAGGGGCTGAGATTAGACAGAAATGGATCAGCCCCTCATCAAAGCATCTTGGAAGCAGTTTCTAAATATTGTGTCCCAAAAGCCCAGGGAGACAGTGAAACCAGAAGCTGCAGCCCATCTTTCGTGGTCAGGATTTAGGGAAGCAAATTGCCATGTATAATCACAGCCTCAGGAGTGTTTGCTGGCAGGACCAAGCTGGGTCAGCTTCTCTCCCATCTCTCCTTATTTCTCCACATCTGGACCGACTCCCACCCATGCCCCATCACCCCTCCATTTACTGAGCAAGCCCAGCTAGTGTCCCCCCAACCCTGGGAGAGCCTACTGCGCCCTGACTTCCTGCAGGGTCTGTTCAGAACCCTGTCCCCCACCCCGACCTCTCTCACATGCTTGTCTCATCACTGCGGAGCCCGCCCAGCTGACTCAAGACCACAGGCAAATGGGACTGTCTGGCCCTGAATGTACCCCAGATGTGCAATCAACATAGAGTGGAAGAAGTGAAAGCCATTAGAGAATTTCTAAATTATGGAGACAGTGGCACCAACACATCTGGGAGCCGCCTGAGAAATGGTGATATAATCCCAGATAATCCTAAAGGAGAAGCCGGAGCATGACAGACGGGCATCCAGCAGTCTGAGTGACGTGTCATCCAAGAGTTGCAGCCCGCCCTGAGGGGACACATTTGGCCCTGGAGATAGACTGGCTCTCTCACACTTTGGCCTAGGTGGGAAGTTCTAGAAAAGATCTGGTTTTCCACAGTCAGTGCTTTGGCCCTGCTCCTGCCTCTGTGTTTGGGGGGAGATGCTGGTAAAGGTACAAGAGTCACAATTTTAAATGCACACCACGCTCATCACAAACCTTTCTCCAGCCCTGACTTTCCCTGCTCAAAGCCAGCAGCCTCAGCCACTCCCAGACACCTCTGACTGGTAAGAAGGGAAAGCTGCCAGAATGGGGTCGCCCAAGCCACGCACAGACTTGGAACTCAAAACAATTCTGAGTCCACAGCTGAATTCCAAGTTGGAAATCCAAACCAGGCACCAGCCCATCTGCTGAAGTTGCTTTTGTAGCAACTCTTAGCTCTATGAAAAGAGGACACATCTCTCACCTGGAAAACCCCCACTGGTCCTGGACAGACCCAAATGCAGGGCAGGCCAGTGGTGGCCACCACCGTAAGGACAAGGGAAGAGAATGCGGGTTCAAATAACCTGAATCTTAGAAAGAGAAACTGTTCCCCCAACGGAGCTAGTTATCCAGAAAGAGGTAAACTTGATGGGCAACTGGTGTGATAATGTAATCAACTTTCAAAGCATCTTGCCTATCCAAAACATCTCAGCACCCCAGGTTGACATGGTAGGAAGGAAGGGTAAGTGGAGCTGAGCCTGGTCAAGGATCTGCAGAGCGGGGCTGGCGGCTCCAGCCTCACTGGGCAGTGGGGGGATGGGCTAAGCACCCCCACCCCCACCCCCCCCCGCGCAGGCTCCACTTGGCCTCGTCCTGAGGACATCCGCAGGCACCCTGCCAGCCCTGCCCCTTCTGAAGTCTCTCCTCGGGGGTAGTGGGAGCGGGGTCAGCAGAAAAACCAGAGCCGGGAGGATAGCCGGGTTCTTCCAGGCGGGGAGGAGGGAGGGAGGGAGGCAGCAGGAGGCCAGCCCGCCTACTTACCAGCAGCTCGGCGCCCGCGAGAGCCGCCGTCGACCAGAAGGAGCCCGAAAGGAGGATGTGCGACGGCTCAAGGCTGCAGCATGAGTGCAGCTGGCCGCGCGCTCCCAGTATTTAAACGCGCCCCGGCGTGAGTCACCGCAGGGGGCAATGTTGGCGCGGTGGCGGGAGGGGCGACGCGCCGCTGCAGCGCCCCGACGTGCCCGACAGACAGCACAGCCTGATTGCTCAAGTGGAAGGGGTGGTCTTCTGCCACCTTTTTTTTTTTTTAAACACATTTTCCTCTTCTTTCCAATGTTTCTTTTGGACTCGCTCGCTGCATTGGCCCTTGCGGCTCTAGAATAGGCATTCATTCTTGTCTTTTTCTTTTAAAACTTTTATTCCGGAGTAATCTCAAATTTACAGAAAATTTGAAAGAATAATGGAAGGAACCCTCTTATTTGCTTAACTCAATTCGCCTATTGTTAACATTTTGGAAAAAGCTTTTATTTTAAATTCCAAGCAAAGTTAGTTACGCCAACGGTGTCCCTCCTAAAAACAGTGTTTCCATTCTCTTCTGACGTCATCCTCTGTGCCCTCGCTGTGCTCTCCCAGGGGTGGGTACACACGGCAGTCAAGGGGCATATCTGAGAATGAGGGACTCCCTGTGACCTTCACCTCTGCATTGGAGACCCGCCCTGCTGCCCCAGTGGAAGACATGCTGTTTCTATTCATGGCGTCTCAGAGAGAGTCTGGGGAGGAGAAAGAAGTCAAAGCTGGAGGGGTGGGGAGGCTGCCAAACCCCTGCCTCTCCTCCAAGATGGAGCCTGAACAAGCCATAAGCTACACTGGGCTGAGCCATTGCCCTTCCCTGGCTCAGTTTACCCTCTCTGCCAGGTGGGGAGAGTGATATTTACACACAGTGCCTGTGCAATGCCAAAAGCCTTAATTAATGTTTGCACCAGGCTTTGCGATGTGTGATGAAAGGAAGATATAAAAGTGCATAGTGTTATTACTGACATAGTCATTTGGGTGGCTTGCCGTGGTCAAGCCCCGCAGCCTGAATCATGCCACATTCCTCCTCACCATGGCACCATGATTTAGAGCCAGAAACAAAAAGTGTCCTGTCCATTACGTGACACGAGCCCAGGAGGGGCAGGCACAGCTTGGGCTGGGTCTCCACACAGCTCCCAGCCCTATCTCTTCAACCACCAGCATCCCTCCCAAATAATATTCCACGTGGAGAACGCCCTCTCTCTACTACCTGGCACCTCCATATCCCCAGGTAGAGGTCTTCAACTGCCTTTCCTTAGAACCTGCAAGAATAAGAATGCCCCCTCTTTACCTTCTTCCCCTCCTTCCTAATCCTAACATTCAGCCACTCTGTGCTGGCCCTGTGCTGGGAGATGTGGACAACACGGGGCTGAATCAGATACTTCTCTTGCGCATAAAGAGCTGACACTCACTGGGTGGGGAGGAAGGATGAACATTCATGAAGCACCTGCTGTGAATCAGAGAGCCCATGGGCACCTTATTACATCTGTACATTATTTCACCTACACCAGGTTTCTCAGCCTCGCCACTGTTGACATTTGGGGCCGGAGGGTTCTTGGTTGTGGGGAGCTTTCCTGTGTATTGTGGGGTGCTTAGTGCATCCTGGCCTCTGCCCACTTGATACCAGTAGCATCCCTCCCAAATTGTGACAACCAAAAATCCCCTGGGGAGTCAACACACACACACACACACAATACACACACACACGGTTGACAACCACTGATCTACCATATAATCCTGTGAGTGGGAGTAATTGCCCCCATTTTACAGAGAGGAAAACTGAGGCCCGGGGCAGCTAACTAACTTCCTCAAGGTCACATGCTAAGTGACAGATCCAAAATTCACATCCTAGATGGTGGATGGTACGCTATTTCCACCCCCACTGTGTGCTCAGATGCACGTAACTACTATAGAGAGAAGCATGGCTGTGTTCAGATTGGTGCAGAGTTGGGGTTGTGAGAGGACGAGGGGAGTGAGGCCACTGATAGAACCTTCCTGAGGATAAGGTTGATAAATGTGGGTGTATTTGAAGGGGTGGGGCTTGAGTTTCATGTAGAAGGTGGTCTTAAAAGATGAGCAGGATCTGGAGATGTAGGGGAGTGAGTTGAGGAAAATCATTGAGTCAGAACAAGGAGAGAGGGCTCTCGACCAAACATGGAGTTTGGCTGGAGCCCAGGGTGTGTGATGGGCCTCACTGGAAAGGACTGGGACACCTTCCTGAGAGCGTGATGTCCTTCTGCAGACAGTAGGGAGCCACCAAAGGTTTTGGAGGAGGGGCGAGGCACAGAGCCACACTGCAGGAAGTATAGTATGGCAGGGTTTCCAGGTTCCATGGAGGACCCTTGGGTGTCTGCAGGGCATATAGTTTCAAAACACTCCTATCATCCTTTTGGGTCCTCATGACAGGATGTGGGTTTCAATAGAGTAACCAGGCCCTGCAGGAAGGACCAGTGCCCCAGACTGGGGGCAGCTGTAGGGACCTGGCTACAGGACCTCCAAGTTTTAGCTCACTGAGAGCCCCTCTTTCGTGGAGAAGCACATTCCTCTGAAGGGGAAAGCAAAACGGCCCCAATCAGCCTCCAGAAGTGAGATGTGTTACTGGGGACAGTAGAAGCCTGATTCACCACCGCAGGCCCTGTAAACCTCCAGGCTCACTTTCCAGCCCCCCTGGGAGAACCAGAAGGGCCAAGGTTGCCTCAGGGCTTCAGAGAACTCTGATCCCTCCCACCCACACATGTTTCTCTAGTCTGGTTAATAAGCAGAGAATCCAGGGGACAGGAGGTCACAGGAGCGGGTCTCCCCGCTCGGCAGGAAATCCCTCCAGGGCACCATCGAGAGATGGTTATGACCCTGCTTGGTCCACTTCAGGGATGGGGAGGTTAGTACCATACGATGAAGTCCCCCTGGGAGATTGGCAGAATAAAAGAATGGAGAACACCAGCGTTGGCAAGGATGTGGGTGGTCTCACGCATTGGTGATGGGAATACAAATTGTTAGAGCAGTAGCGGTCAGAATTCAAAATGTGTAAACCAATTGACTAGGGTCCGAGCCCCATATGCAGACCCGATCATGTGTGCGCGCAAAGCTACACACTCACGAATGCTCAGTGCAGCGCTGTCTGTAATAACAGACCATTGCAAACAATGGAAATGTCGGTCCATAAGACAATGATGCCACGCAGCATGAAAACCTATACCTAGTAACCAGGTTAAAAAGATGAGATACATCTTTATTTGCCGAGGAAGAAAAATATACCCGATGTATTAAGCAGATTAATGTATATAATATGATTGCACTTATTGGTTTTAGGGGGAAAAACTCTAAAATTTATAACTGCTCAGCTATACTTCAACATGTGGGAAACACAGAGGAAAACAGCCTCATGATTTATGGATCGTGATCACACAAGAAGCCAGAAGACGGTAAAAACATCAGTTTTCCCATCGGATGGCCCTTCAGTGCCCATGCAGTCGACCTGGAAGGGTGCCCAGGGCTCTTGTCTCCCTGTCCCCACTTCTCTCCTTCCCCAGGTGGCCTGTTCTGCGTCCCCTGCAGCTCCCCTCATGGTGGCCCCGCCATCCGGGTGCTGAGGAGCCCCTAGGCCCCACGTGGTGTCCGGCACACTGCCCAGGCCCCGGCTGTGCTCTCAAGGAGAGATTTTAGGCTGTTCCTCAGAGCAGTGACTTGAAGGCAGACAGGCATCCCTTTCGCTCACGTGGACAGCCTCTCCTAACAGGACTGCAAAGGGGTACGCCACCTCCTACGTCTCTGTCGATTTCCTCGGTTTTGTAAAAAACCTTTCCCAACATAGAGGAGGAGGAACAAGAATGGTGCAGGTGAGAAAATTTCATCCAGCTGTCTATCTATATGGATGTGTGCGTGCACATCAATACATATGTGTAGATATGTACACACTCATATAAATATACACACACGTGTATCTTTATACAGACTGTCTGTATCTATACAGTGAAACGTCGCTTAATGACAGGGATATGTTCTGAGAAATGCGTTGTTAGTTGATTTTGTCATTGTGCGAACATCATAGAGTGTACTTACACAAACCCAGATGGTCTAGCCTATACACACCTAGGCTGTGTGGTACTAATCTTATGGGACGACCGTCGTATATGTGGTCTGTCATTGACTGAGATGTCATTATGTGGCGCGTGACTGTACATAAATGCTGAGGGAAAGATCTGGAAGGACACACTCAAAATTGCTATAGTAGTGGTGGGAGGGAGCAGTGATGAACGAGGGTGTTTTATGACTGTATATTATGTTTCATTTAGTTAAAAATGCATCCCTGAATTGCATCTAATTGATAATTAGAATAACCATTTTAAAAGACAAAAAACAAAATTCTATTTTTCTTTAATGTTTCTTGTGATCACACTAAAACCTTCCTGCCTGGCACCTCCACCCATGGGCTCTCTTCCCCACTTCGGTTCCCATCATTCTTGCCCTTACCCGTGGGCCGGCCCCTTAGACGTTTGGGACCCACGAGCAGGCCCACCCTACTCCAAAGCCTCCCCTCTCCTGGACCTCCGGACACGTCACACAGCCTCTTCCCTCAGCCATCCTGGCTGCTCACCACAGAGGCCCAGCATTCACCCAGTAAACTGAGCATTCAGCAAGTGGCGGGCCCTGGCTAGGTGCTAGTTACAGGGGTGCATTCGTTCTTAGGAGGACAAAAACACGTCAACAGTCATATTCAGGTGCAAGGCATGTATGCGATGGGGTCACACAAGGGAGCTGCCGAGCCTGTCTGGGCCGTGGGAGGAAGCCTTTCCCCACGTGGCCCCCGGACTAAGCCTGGGGGGATGAGCAGGTGTGTGGGCACTCTGGGAAGAACAAATAGCATTGGCAAAGGCTCAAAAGCACAAAGGACCTTGGCACATTCAGCATGTGGCAAACAGTTCGAGATAACCAGAGAGCAGGGTGCATGTGAGGGCTTTGTGGAAACACCATCCTGGGAAGAATGCAAGATGCAACGTAGAAAGGGTCTCACCAACTGTGACTGATTCTCTGGGCCCCAGAGGGCCCTGAAAGGGTTCAGCCGGGGAGAGATGAATCAGATCAGTGTAGGACAGGGGTTCTCAACCAGGGGTGATTTTGTCCCCCTCCCAGAGGACATGCAGCAATGTCTAGAGACATTTTGGGCTGTCAGAACTAGAGAAGGCAAGTGGCATCTAGTGAGTACAGGCCAGAGGAGCTGCAAGCATCCTCTGGTGCACAGGACAGCCCCTCCACAAAGAATTCTCTGGGCTGAGATGTCACTAGTGCCGTGGCTGAGAAACACTGGTATAGAGGGTGGATAGCTCTGGCAGCAGTGGCGAGGATGGATTGCTGTGTGGGGGTGGGGAGTGGGGAAGGTGTGGGGAGGAGGGGTGGGGGCAGGAAGATCTGATGAAAACGTACAGCAACCGCTCAGATGGGAGATGACAAGAGCTTGAGCTAAGACAGGGCAGTGAGAATGGAGAGAGGAATCGGGAGGTAATATAAGGAGTAAAGTGGTAAAACATGGCGATGGATTGGTTATTGTGATAAGGGGGGTAATACAGTGGGGCTGTTATGATACAGGTTAAGCTACCATAACAAAGTGAGCCAAAAATAACGAGAGCTTAAACAAGGTGGATGTTTATTTCCCATCAAACCTGTAATGGTGGCTTGACTACCGAGACCTCATCTATCTAATTGCTCTGTCATCCTCAATCCATGTCCAAAATGGCTGCTCCAGCCCCTGCCTTCACATTCATATTCTAGCCAAAGGAAAGGCAGGAAAGAGCAAGCAAAGGGCTCAGTCCTTCCCTTTAAAGGCATGCCCTAGAAGCTACACACATCACTTCTGCTCACATTCCATTGGCCATAACTTAGTCATGTTGCTGCCCCTCCCTGCAAGGGAAATGGAGTTTGAGCTGAGAGCCATATACAAAATGAAAACTCTTATAACAATAGAAGTAGGGGTGAGCAGCCATTGGAGGCAATTAGCTATCCATGCCACAGGGGATAAAAGAGAAAAAATGAAGGGAAACAGCCAGGTTTTCGGCATGAGCAACTGAGTGGATAGTGGGTATCACTAAGAGGACCAGAGACCATGGGGGTGGTGGCAGCATGGGCAAGGGGGCAGACTCATTTTGGACAGGCTGCATTTGAGCCCTGTGGGACCACAGTGTGGTCTGTCCGGTAGAGTCTGAAATTAGGTCTGAGCCAGTAGAAGGGTCCGGGGTGGGTGCAGAGGTTCAAGAAGCCACAGATAAAGGGGAGATGGCCCAGAAATGGTGCTTTATCTGGAGTCTGTGAGCCCCACCCATTAGAGCAGGCCTAGGGTCCTAAGAGGAAGATGCAGCCTACAAATTCCCTGAAATTGTGTGTCAAAGTATGTGGACACATGTTCTGCTTGTGCACTTTTCCGGGTAGACAGCTTATGATTTTCATCAGATTCTCAAGGGGCCTGGGGAAGACAGAGGTAAGAGGAGGGTTAAGAATGGCGGCCTGAGACCCCTTGATATTACTGAGGCGGGCAGAGGAAGAGGAGCCAGCTGAAGGGACCAAGAAAGAGCAGTGAGGGAGGTCGTAGGAGCATCAGAACACAGCATTGTAGGGTGGGGGGCGGGGGGAGGGTAGAGTTTAAGAAGAATGCGGTGGTCGATGGATGAGGCCCATAGGGTCTTAGGAAGCCCACGGCAAAGGCATGGTCAGTGGTATGGAGGGGACTGGAAAGAGCAGGTGTAGGAGGCAGGGTCCTGGAGCGAAGGATTAGAGGGAAGGCCAGTTCCAGAGCAGACACAGGGCTCTGTAGGATGGCAGAGGATTAAACACGTCTATAGGCTGAGTGGAAATGTGCAGCAGAGAGAGAGTGGGTGATACTTTCTTCTTGAAACAGGCTCCTGACACCAACCTCAGCACTCGAGAGTGGTCCCAGCAGCAGGCGCAGAAGTGTTCATTGTCACAGAAAGGACTCAAGCTTCTGGAGTGCTTTCTAGCTCTGCCTGTCACTGGCCGGGTGCTGGGGAAGTTAATCCACATCTCCAAGCTTCTTGTCCCCATGGTGCGAACTCAGATAACAACCTGCCTGATGTAAATGATGAAAGGATTAGAAGAAAAATCATGGGTGACATGTCCAGCTCAGGTCCTGATCGCAGTAGATGCTCAGTAAGTGGGAGGACCCTTCTCCCTTCCGCATCCTCCTCTTCTTATAGTATTGTCGCTTTTTAGTTCACAGGAAAAGGGCAGTCTTTGAGGAAACTTTATAACCTTCCTGCTTGTCCCAGAAAGGCAGAATTTGGTCTATTTAAAGTATTGCACATCAGCCTCATGTGGGAAGAATGAAGTCAGAAACACTAAAATTATATAGGACAATAATAATGGGACAAATAAGCAGACAGTCACCTTCTTAAAATCCCCAGTGGCAGCTCCCAGACTCATCTCCATCCATACCCAGTTATTAGTGGTGTTTCTCCAAAGACAAGTGTCACAAGATCGCCCTTTGTCCCCAGCATTCCGTTCCTGATGATGTTGGTGATGTGTTCAGAGTCATGAGTGCTCCAAGGAGGATGTTGGGTCGTCAAGGCTGGGAGCAGGGGGTGGAGGACAAAGGATTTCACACGTGAGAAAGCAATCTTCAAACAAACAACCCAATTAACAGGTGGGCAAAGAACTTGAGTAGACATTTCTCCAAGGGAGATATACCAATGGCCAATAAGCACATGAAAAGATGCTCAACATCACTAGTCATCAGAGAAACACAAATCAAAACTACAATAAGATGCCACTTCACAGCCATTAGGATGGGTACTACCCAAAGAATAGAAAATCGCAAGTGTTGGTGAAGATGTGGAGAAATTGGAATGCTTGTGGATTGCTGGTAGGAATGTAAAATGGTGCAGCTGCTGTGGAAGACAGTATGGCAGTCCCTCAAAAACTTAAACATAGAATTACCGTATGATCCAGCCATTCTGCTTCCAGCTATATACCTGAAAAAATTTAAAGCATGGATCAAACAGATATTTGCGCACCTATGTTCATAGCGGCATTATTCACAACAGCCAAAAGGTGGAAGCAGCCCAAGTGTCCATCAACAGATGAATGAATAAATAAAATATGATATGTACATATAATAGAATATTATTCAGCCTTAAAAAGGAAGGAAATTCTGACACATGCTACAACATGGATGAACTTTGAGGACATTATGCTAAGTGAAATAAGTCAGTCACAAAAGGACAAATACTGTAGGATTCCACTTATGTGAAGTACTTAACGTATTCAAATTCACAGAGACAGAAAGTAGAATGATGGTTGCCAGGGGCTGGGAGAAGGACTGGGGAGTGAATGCTCAGTGGGTACAGAGTTTCAGTTTGGGGAGATGAAAAAGTTCCGGAGATGGATCATGATGATGGTTGCACAACAATGTGAATGTACTTAATGCCAGTGAATTGTACACTTAAAAATGGTTAAAATGTAAAATTTATGTAGTGTGTATTTTACTACACATACACACAAAAGCAATCCTCAGATCAAATTATGCTGGAGAGAGCTGAGGATCACTGTTTAACTGGTGAAATGTTTTTCTATGAAATTAAAAATTAGGCTTTTCTGAAAATACTATCAAAAATAAAAAAGCACAGCAACCCAGTCTCAGTAAGCTAGTTCCTGGTTCACCTGCACATAGACAGGTCATTGAACCCACCCCTGCTCTGGGCTGACCCAGCTCCCCGCGCTCAAGAGGCGTGTCTGAGTCTTTGAGGAAGGCTGGCCTGTTTCTGAGTAATGGGAATATGAGTCAATTTTTCCTCTTCTATAATTTTGACTTTTATATATTTTCCACATTTTCAGTAATTGATGTGATAATTTTTATCGTGAAGAAAACATTCCCATTCTCTATAAATTCTCCATATTTAAATTCTCTATATTTTAAAGACTCCATCCTCCAAGCTGGCCCTGGCCTCAGGGTTTCTCAAGACGGACCTCCACTGCCCAGGCTTAGCCCCCAGAGAGAAATTCTCTCCCAGGTGAGTCGTGCTGGTAGGATCAGTGGGATGGGCTAGGATCACAGTCTACATGAACAAATGTCCCAGCAAACCTATGTGGCCGTCAGCTGGGCTCCCGGAGGGCTCTCTGTTGGGGGTCTGCAGGGGCACACTGGGATGAGCTTCAGCCCTGACCCTCGGAGCTCAGGGGACTGAGACACATAAACAGCGAACTTAAAGTGCCCCAATCTAACATCGGTCCTGACCTCACGCAAGCAGTGTGTCCTGAAAGGAAAGAGGGAAAGGAGGAGGTTGGGCCAGCCAGGATAGATCAAGGAAGGCACGATGCCAGGCTTTGGAGGACGAATGGGATTCTGAAAGGGTTTGAAGGGGTGGGCGGGCATTCCAGGCAAGGGTCACAGGGGAGGCAGAGGCCCAAGGTGAGAATGGGTGCTGTGTTTGCAGGGAGAGAATTTTACAGGTAACGGGATTGTGAAGCCCTGGTATGCTGCGCTGAGAAACTTGGGCTTTTTTCCATAGGTGACTGGGAACCAGGAAGGGTGGTGGTCACTATTGTTTCATTTATTTTATCAAGAGACCAGCCCACCTGGATCGAGAGGCCTCCACATCTGCCTTCTCGTCCCCCCAGCCTTGAGGACAGTCTGAGCCCGACCGGTGGCTGTCCCAGGACCTACAGATTGTCTCAGGTAAGCTGCCAAGTGTGTTTTTAAACATTGTTTTTCAAAGAGCCCATCCATCTTTTCCCCTCAAAGAGATGCAGAGAGTGTGAAAATAGACAGTTAACAGATGGGGGTGGGTAAGGGGGGGAGGCTGGTTGCCGGAAGAAGAGGGAAAAGTTCTCTTTGGCCTAAAGTAATTAATTCAAGTTATATTTAATTGCACATTTTAATATGAGACTTCCAAATTTTATGCCACAATAAAACAGAGCAGCCTTTGAAATGATTAAACTAGCAGCTTCTTAGTGCTCACGGCTGGAGCAGCTTCCAGAGCGTCAACACACCTAATTAAAGGTCAGAGACAAGTGCTGCCAGAGCTGCTGTGCTTTCCTTAATTACTACATGAATGAACAGGTCTGTTTTGAATGCCCTACGTGACTGAAGTTTGCTCAGAAACACAGGGGCACGTGGGCTAAATCCAGGGAGCCCCATTCTTCCCCTGCTCCCCACTTTGAGAAACCTGCCTCGCTCATCAACCCCTCTGCAAATTCCTCTCAGTGGACAACCCAAAAAAGGAATAGGAAAATGCTGTTAGCTAGATAAACAGATTCAAGAAAGACATGGAAGGCTAGGAGCCCAGCACATGGACCTTAGCAAGTCACTTCCTCCTCTGGGTATCAGTTTTCCCATCCATAAAGTGGGGGCATTACACGAGATAACCAATTTTGACAGCCTATTATTCTATGAAAAAATCATAACTTTTACCTCATCTCATCTGATAAAGGAGAAGAAAAGGACGGAGGGCAGGAAGGAGAGAGACAGGCAAAATTTGTTCAAAGTTCATATCTGCATCCACCTTGAGTAATTTCAGGACCTCTTGTTTCCTTGCACTGCCCACCCCACACATGTCAGCACCCAGACCAAACAGCTGTTGAATAAATGCTAAATGAGACCATCCTTCTGGCCCCCTTCCACCGTGTAGGCGCCTAGAGTGAACCAAGATGGCGGCCCCCGTTGATCTGGAGTTGAAGAAGGTAAAAGAGAGTCTTGAGCAGGCAAAGGCGTCTCTTAGGAAGCTGAGGGGACTGTGGGTGAGAATTTCGAGTGAAGCGTGAGTCCTGCAGAAGTAAGGAGGCTCCAGGGGCCTGGGAAATGGTGTCCTCTGGCTCTCCTTAGGCGGGGAAGGAGGCAGGGTCTCTTGCAGGATGGGAGCCCGTTGGGCTGGGTCCAGTTAATGCTGTGGTCAATCGCTGTCTTGTCCCCTTGTTCCCAGCTCCAGAGCCTTTTTCACTGTGCTTGGAGCAGTCAGGGACTCAGTCGCATAGTAAGACCCGCAGAGAGCATTTCAAATTGGAGCCCCTTCAGACGCCTTGCCCGAGCTCAGGCAGCTCTGATTCTGCCTTCTCGTTTGCTCTTAAAAACTCCAAGTCCAGCCTGTGTTTTTAGGTCACTTATTCCATCCCATACCTTGAAAGGTCACAGTACCCACGGTTCAGAAAGTCAGACACTCTCGTAGCAATGTTCATCTCAGGCCTTGGCCCCCTACTCCCTTTTCTTAAGGACTTGTCAAAAAAAGAAATAAGTCCAGTAAAGTGTCCCAAATAAAATCAGCATCAGAAGGAACAGGTTTCTCTCCTTGTTCAAACAATTGCTTATAAATGTGTTATTACCCAGAAACGTTTTGACCACCTAAGAGTGGTCAGAGTTCCCACTCCACCGCCGACTTAAAACCTCTGCTTTCTTGGGGGGATTAGGAGGAATAGGGATTGGAAAGGACCCTAGACCTCGCTGAGTTTAAATCTATACTTTTCTAGAAAAGGAAACTGAATTCCAGAAAAGTCTCAGTCCGAGGTTGAGATTCGAATTCGGTATGCTCTGTCTTACGCCACACTTTTTGGCTATTAGTTTATGTTCTTCAGAAGAGCTACATGTTACTTCTTAAGACTGCCTTCTGGTCAACCTTTGCATAAGAAATAAGACAGCTGAAATAGCTGTTGCTCATTAATAAATGAAGCTGTTTGTTATTTCTTGGAAGGGAAAAAAATGCTAAATGATAGGGATGACCCTAGGCTCCACTGTCAGAGCCGTCACCGGAATCCTTGGAGTGACAGACTGTACTCTCCAGCATTGGCCATTTCCCTACGGGCAAATTAAGGGAAGTGGCTGGGCCTTGATTCTGACAGCAGAGGACTCTGAAGACGGGATGCCACGAGGGTGCTTGTTACAGCTGGGCACGCAGAACGAAGGTGGAATAAACAAGTGGTTAACAGTATGGATGGAGACCAGATGACAAAGAGGAGAGAGCTGGCATCAGGGCCAAATAGGGATGACACCTGGGCTCTCCCCCTGCTCTGATCCACCCACCCCATCCCTCCTTCGAGGCGTTTCCTTATATCTAGGCTACAGTCCTGGTCCTCAGGACTGGTGACTCTGGGTAGATCACTTTCGTAGTCATGTCAGGGAATGTGCATCCATCCATCCACCCATTCATCTACTTGTGTATTTATTCTTATCCCTCCTGGCTCCAGAAAGGATTTGAGGAAGCTCAAATAAAATGCAACAAAATAACCTAAGTTATAAGCAGGAAGGAAGGAAAACAAAAGTGAAAGACTAAAGGGATCCAGGAGCAAAAGTGAAAGTGTACACCTCAAAATTTGTTTTGTGGTCATTCATCCCACTGTACACGTGTGATTGATGTACTTTTCTGTTTGGATATATGAATGGCAATAACAAAATCCATTTTCGTAAAGGGGTCGACTAGGATGGCATGCAGCTTGGCCCTACTCTTCTCTCTTCCCCCATCTGAAATGCACACATGAGTCTGGAGCTGCGGCAGCCGTGGGACCAGATGCCACAGGTCACAGATGGTGGAGTAAAACAACAGTTGGAATCGGAGACATCGATGACGCTGTGGAGTCCCTGCACCGCCCCTGGATGGTCTGCCTCTGCGCTCATCAGCATGTGAAGAGGACCGTCTCCGACTTGACTAGACCAAGGTCTCGGCGATTCTATTACATGTGGCCAATTGCAATTCTGATCCAGAAGGCAGCTGAAGCCAAGGACTCCATGAAACTGCCTAGGGAGAGAGCAGAGATTGAGAAGGGAGGAGGGTGTGGACAGACGCTCTGGGGGCTGTCGGCCTTTGATGGATGGAGAGGGGAGTCTGAGCCTCCCCTGGCAGGGAAACCGAGGGGAGACAACCGGAGAGGTAGAGAAGGGGAACCTTGCCAAAGTGGGCCACGCATTTGCCTCTAAGCTTTCCAGCAGGCAGTGAGAAAAAGGAAACCCAGTCTGTTCTTACCATGAGATACAAAGACCAGTGGTTGAGTAGGAGGGTCAGTAACGCTGGGCTGGAGACCAGATGAGCATTCCCGCAAGGGTCTTCGCACAGTGGACACTTTGTCACTCAGTCCAAAGGTCCTCAGCAACAACATCCTAACAACAGACGAAGTCATGTGCTTTCAGGGTTTCTTACCACATCCGTCCATGTGAGCCGATGGGATCACCATCAAAGAGGAAGCAAATTCTAGGGAGGGCCCAGTATATGTGGCCCAGACCCCAGCTCTCTGTACCTCTACCTTGTTTAAGGGACATATTTGAGTCTATCAGGAGGAGGCCATGAGCCACAATCTCTTTCCAGCAAAAGTCCCTAAATATTGTTCCTCTCACTGGGGCTTTTAAACAACATTGGTGGCCTTGAGGCCAACCCTACTCTCTCAGCCAAGCGTCCGGGTGCAGGGCTTCTCTCCAGAAAATATAGACCCACCCACGCTGGAGTTGACCCCTTATGAAATGAAGTTGCCTGAAAAGGGAGAGTCTTAAATGCCCAACAAAGGAACCATCTGGTTAATCTGAGCAAAAGCAGGAATTCCTCAGGAAGAAAAGAAGATACCAGAATTGATTTTCAACTGGCATGTAAGTGACATCCCATAACTCCATCTATAAACCATTCCAAAGGGCTGGGCTCTATTTAAGAGGCTGGCACTGCAGGCCTGTCAGGAAGATGATGTGCTTGGCAAGCCGTGTCACCCGTGATGGGGATGGGTCCGTGTGAATCAGCCCCACTTCTCCCACAGGCACCTCCTCAGTGAGGGAGGCCTGGTCGGGGGTGGGGTGGGCAGCCGAGCAGGGACCTCCATTGCTCCACTGGCTCCCTCATCCAATCTCTGAGCTGCCCAGGCTGCTCTGGTCTCCCTGCTGCCTCAGCCTCGGTGATAACTCAAGGGTTGTGTGGTCCAGGAGTCCCATGGAGACAGAGAAGATCCTCGAGTTCACAGAGAAGTCTTCCCCGATACTAGGGGCATGTGGATGTCTATGGCATTGAAAGGAAACTTCTCTCTTTACAGTTGAGAGAACTGAATCCACAGAGGAGGAGAACTTGCCCAGGGTCATGCAGTGAGGGGCACAGCCACGTCACGAGTCCACACACACTCTCTTGCTCTCTGTCTCTATCTCTCTCTTGCTCTCTCTCTCTCACTCACGCTCTCTCTCCAGGAAGTACTTGAACTCAACAGATCTGACCCCAGCTACAAAAGCACCTGCTGGCCTGACCAGCCTGCCCAGATGCTACCAGGGAGAGGCCAAGCATCACTGTCCCATGGGTGCCCAGGGACCTCCCCGATGTACCAAACCCTTACACAGAGCTTTGCAGGTCACAAAGCACTATCTCACCCATGTCTCACCTGGTTGTTCCAAGAACGCCTGTACCCAGCCATCAGCAGGGATGAGAGCGGGGCCGCAGTAACCCAGGGCACCCCTTGTTCTTGCACTAGGAAAAGTGAGATTCCATGCTTGGGGCCAGAGGATGAGCTTTCTCTTTGTGGGCAGGGGCAGCGGCTCACCGCTGCGGACACGCAGGCCGCGTTCCCAGTTAGCAGGGAGCCTTGGGCCCAGCCCAGCACGGACTGAACCAGCAGCTCCAAGAGAGCCTCACCAGGCTCCCCTCCAACCAGGAGTCATGAGAACAACCAGCGCAAACGCGTTTCTGCAAAGCATGGTATGGGCAGTTGGAGACACACGGGGACAGGGACACTGGGCAGGCACTTCCATGAGTCTCCACCTGTTGTGGGGAAGGCCCTTTCTGTAGCCGCTTAAGTGTGAGAAGGGAGATGGGCAGGGTCAGCCATTCAAGTGCAGCCTGGGGGTGGGGGGAGGCACAGGTGATAGGGATGTGTCTTTGAAAGGATAGAGGTAGATGGACAAGGGAGGGAAAGTGATTCGATTCAGGACCTAGACTCTGGGTTCCTGTAGCCTCAGGGTGGGAAGGACCTCCTGGTCCAGACCGTCTGTAAAATGGGGACACTTGGGCTCAGGGAGGGGAAAGAATTCACTCAAAGTCACACAGCTGGGCAGTAGCAGAGCAAGGATTTGATCCCTGGGAGGGGGTCACTAGGTATCTAGATGAAGGGGCACAGGGAGCTGGGACAAAACCAGACACACACTCTGGCCAGGGGCCAGCCCTGTATGGACTGCATGTGAATCTAAGATTGAGCTTTCCCAAAGCAATCTGGGAATATAAAACCCCAGGAGGCCTCTGCAGGCCAGTGAGAGGCCCCGCTCCCTGGAAACAGCAAGCTGTAAAAAGCCGGCTGATGGGCGGCCTGGTTTATGTATGTTTGAGCACGTAGACTGACCCCAGGGCATTAAGCACCCACGCCAACACAATGCCTGCAAATCGTCCTTCCACTCAGCACAGGTCAGCTCACCAAGGCCATGGCCAGTGTCTCCAGTGGCCAGTGCCTGGGCAGCAGGTTACACCCATATCCACCCAGTTCAACCCAGGGCAGGGCCGATTAATCACAG
Organism: Equus przewalskii; assembly: GCF_037783145.1. NCBI lineage: Eukaryota > Metazoa > Chordata > Mammalia > Perissodactyla > Equidae > Equus > Equus przewalskii. The sequence goes on from NC_091848.1 coordinate 32,929,910, forward strand.
GCCACGTGAGGGAGAAGGGATCTTAAAGAGCATTTACCAGCCTCACGCCTATCTCCACCAAATGCTGGAATTCCTCCCATCTTAGGGTTGCTTGGCCACAGCCCGAACTCCTCCTGAGACAGCTCCCAGACCCACGTGGTTGCCCACTCCAAGCCTGGGCAGCGCTGACCACGTTCTTCCTCGGATTCAGCCAGAATCACCTCCTCGACCCTCATTGTGTTTCCTGCCAGTTGGTCCTCATTCTGTCCCTTGAAACCACATGGAATGAATCCTTCCTCTTCTCCATACCTACTTTTTAACTGGTTAAACACAGTGACCAGCACCTCTGAACGCCCTCTGTTCCGGGATGAACATCCTGGCTCTCACAACCAGTTCCCATACGACCGGACTCCAGTCCTTCACCCAGCTCCCCACTCCCGCCCTCTGTCCTGGTTCTTTTCTACTAAACTCTCTCCACTTGATTAATTGTGGCTCCCCAAGATGGAACGTAACATTCAGGCTGAAGGCCAACATCTCAAATCATCCTCCTTCTAGAGACCTAAGAAGGTGGCTCCTCCACATGCCCCTTCTCCTTCCTGTTCTCTGTGTTTGGACATGCTGATCTGAGCTTCAGAGACCCAGACAGAAAGGCCGCACTCGTTCAGAGAGAGCAAAGCAATGGGCACCTGTGCTCATCATGAAATGTGTGTGGCAAGTCCTGATCTTTGCAAAACCTTAATAAGGAAGAATATTTAACTCTCTAAAGGGCAATGGGGTCAGGGGTGAAGTCCCCCAACAGCACAGCATGTGTTGGTGTTAACCTGTGTCAGGTCTCATTCTGGGGCCCAGCTTATATGTTACATAGTCACTCAGGTGAGAGTAACTCTGAACCCTGCTGTGCCCTGTACCAGCAGAAAGACCACTTCATAGAGACCTTTTAACCCCAAGAAGCCCAGGTAAGGAGATCCACACATATAGAATCACAGTAAAATGTGCTAGATGCTGTAATTCAGAACGGACATGGGAAAGCTTGGTTTCCTATCGGTGCTGTAACCAATTACCACAAACCCAAAAGCGGTCTCCCTGAGCTAAAATCAAGGTGTCAGCAGGGCTGGCTTCCTTCTCGAGGCTAGGAGAGGATCCATTTCCTTGCCTTTTCCAGCACCTGGAGGCTGCCTGCATTCCTGGGCTCACGGCAACCCCTCTCTCCATCTCCAAAGCCAGCCTCGTTGTGGCCTCTTTAAATCTCTCTTTCTCTACTCCTGCCTCTTTCTTTGACTTAGAAAGACCCCTGTGATCGCACTGAGTTTACCTGGATGATCCAGGATGATCTTCCCATCTCAAGGTCCTTACCCTAACCACCTCTGCAAAGTCCCTTTTCCATGTAGGATAACATAGTCGCATATTCATAGGGGATTAAGACATGGACATTTTTGGTTGGCATTATTCTGCCCCCAACAGGGAACAACTAACTCTGCCTGTGGGAAGACACATTACATTTCAATGGATCCTTTAAGGCTTTGCAGGAGTTTTATACAGGAGTGCCCTGGCATGAAAGGGAAAAGGGATAGAAAAGAAGTGTGTGCTTCCACAAGGCATAGAAACAAGAAAGCATGGCTAGTTTTTGTCTCTCTCTTTTTTTTTCTTTGACTGCTTGCTTTTCTTTTCCAGAAAGATCCAGGCTCTGCCTGATTGCCTCCAGGGTTGTGAGGCTCACTACCATTCAAGGCAGCTCATTTCTTCCTATCAACAGCTCTGAACAGAGAAGAATCTTCCTTATATTGAACCCTGATGTTTTCATCATCACTGGAAATGTTAATAGATTGCATGGTGCAAAGGAGTTCCTTTATTGGGCTAGAACGGGGTGCTGGGCAGTGGGAGGGTCATGGCACACAGGGGTCTGATACACACAGGAGGTTCTCTGACGCTCATCCTTGGATGGACTGTGTTCCACCTAAACGCTCCTGGGCACGTCGCCAGGCCAATAACTTATTAGAGCGATAATACCATTCCCAAAGATGGACGGTCTACAGAATTTCATTGATGCCATCTCCTCTTCTCCTGTCCTACAAATCAACTGAACTAAGGCTTGAACTAAACTTGAACTAAGGCTGAATTTGAACTTGAGCTTGAAGGGACAACAACTCAGACATAGACATTTTCCATTTCTCTTTTGGTGTCACCGTGAACATAAATTGCTAGGGGTTTGGAACCAGGAGGAGACCCAACTCTCTGCCTTCTGTCCAAGATAAGCAGGCCTTGGTCCGGTGGTCCCTACTGTGGAGGGGGGAGAGGGGAGAGCCCTGGACTGTGGGGCCTGTGAAGGGAGGACAGTGCTGTGGGAGAGGCCTCCCGAGAAGACGCATCCTGCATCCCTGTTATCTCCCGGCATCCTCTGTTGACGTCCTTCGTTCCAGCGTCTCCTCTGTGACAGGTGGCACTATTCTTGGTTATGCTCTGGGGTGTGCAGGCAATGGAGTGGACACCACCTCGCCCTCATGGTGTGCCAACCACAAGGGGACCCTTCAAAGCTGAACAGAGCTTCAGTCTGCAACACATTTTTATATCCATTGCCTTCTTTGATTCTTATAACAACCCAGTGAGGACGGGAAAACTGAGTCAGTGGCAGAGCTGGGACCCATATCTGGGAGCAACTCTCTGCCATTCTCACCATGCGAGGACACCTCCCGTGGGCCCTGGGTCACTCCTGCTGGGTCAGGGCTGGGCCTTGGTCAGCAATGGCCTACACTTAGATTTCTACCTCCTTTCTCACTTTTCCTCTCCCTCTCAACTACCTCTCTCCACATCCTTTATTCTTCCATATTCCTACCTCTTTATTCTCTCTTCTTTTCTCCTTCTTATCAGCCAAGGTTCCCACAGACAATGCTTGGCCCTCAGGGAGCCACACTAGGCCTGAGGGACTAGAACCCCTTGGTGTCTACAACCACAACCATGAGTGTCCGCCTGGTGTTGCGTCCTCCTGATCAGCAGGTCCCGGGTTGGGCAGCTGACCCATGCATACCAGGAGAAGCCATGGGGGAGGAGGCCTGGAATGGCTCTAGGCCAGAAGCCAGGAGACCTGAGCTCACATGACAGCTCAGCCAATTATAACCTTACGCACATTACTGTCCCACTCAGGACCTCAGTTTTTTCATCAGTAAAGTGAGATAATAATACCTACCTCCCAGGGCAGGAGGGTTAGGAAAATTGATGTCATAGTGCCAGGCATGTATGAGATGTTTAATAAAGATTGGTGGAAAGCGGTAGCAGCTGGAACACAGAACCCTCCCAAGGGTTGGACTTGAAAACATCAATCTCTGTGCTGGAGCAATAAAAGGCAGGAGGCAGCTGAAGCATTGGCAGAGGTGGAAGGGAATGGAGGAAGGGTGTCACTGGGCAGAGGCTGTTCATTGTTTTTTCCCCTGGGCATCGCGGGCTCCGGTACTCTGGATCCAGCCACTGAACTCAATTAATGCTTGTCTCTTTATGTTGTTGATAAAATCATCTTGTAACATTCCAGATGCCTAATAAGGGTGTGTGCAGCTACTGGGCAGTGAGTCCTGGAATCTCCCCGCCTTCAGCACACCTTGGTAGTAATGGTGATTTTTAAAAGCTGGGAAGCCCAGAGTGAATTCTCCCAAAACAGACTTGGTCAGTCCCAACGTCAGCAGAGATTCAGAGCCCAACCTGCAGTGGTTCCAGAAAGAGAAGCCAATGACAACACGCAGTGGGGGTGCAGCAGGGAGACCCAAAGCGCAGGAGGAACCCAGGACCCAGGACAAGGAAGACCCAGTTTTGCCCAGGGAAAGTCAAAGAAACTTCCAGAGCTGGAAACGTGGAGAATAGAAATGGATGGACTTTCAGTTAAGCATGCAAACGGAACCTACCCAGTTGTCTCCTCTCCCTCCTGGGATCCCACTGAGACATAGGAAAGGAATTGAAATGGTGTAAACCCACATCACAGGGAAAGGGAGAGGATTCTCAGAGGGCTGGAGATTTCAGCAAGTTTATGGAACAGAACAGTGGGAGGTAGGTGAGGAAGAGGAAGCCAAAGCCGGCGTGAGAAGAGAGATCCCATTTTCTTAACAGAGCCCTAGAAAGGCTTGAAAATCGGTTACACCAGGTACAGCGCAGGACAGGTGGGAGATGTGTGCGTAACACCAGGGCATTATGTGAAAGCTGGTCTGTGGAACGGCTGCCGCTGCTTCCATCCCCAGGAAAACAAACAAGTCATTTAAAGAAACTACAAGGTAGGTCCTAGAGAAAACAACCCTCACAAACACTCGGGCTTGCAGAGGTTCACAGTGTAACACTCAACTTGCTGCCTCAGACCCTAAAATGAAGCTCGCCAGGCAACAGCGCTTGCCTGTGTGCACAAAGCTGCCAACATTGGTTACTTTTACTGCCTCACTTTTAAAATACAAACCGATAACCAAGGATTTAAGGGAAGCAAGCGACAAACAACAACAAAAATCTCAGAGAAAACAGATATAGCTCAGAAAGTAGAAAGGAACTTTAAAGACTACAAAATTTTAAACTCTAGTATCCTAAGAAAAATCCAAAACAGACTGCATCCATAAAACAAGAATAAGAGTCTATAAAAAGGAACAGTTAAAGAATAGGGGTTACAGAAATTTAAAACACAATTGCAGAAATTAAAATTTTAATTAGATTGCTGGAAGATAGAGTTGAGGAGTCTCCAGAAAGTAGGAAAGAGAAATTAAAAAGACAAGAGAAAAGAGAAGACAAAAAGGATTAAAGGAAAGGAGAAGAGGTCAGCCCGGTGGCATAGTGGTTAAGTTTGCACACTCTGCTTCAGTGGCCCAGGGTTCACAGGTTCAGATCCTGGGCGTGGACCTAGCACTGCTTGTCAAGCCATGCTGTGGCAGCATCCCATATAAAATAAAGGAAGATTGGCACAGATGTTAGCTCAGCAACAATCTTCCTCAAGCAAAAAGAGGAAGATTGGCAACAGATGTTAGCTCAAGGCCCATCTTCCTCACCGGAAAAAAAAAAAAAAAGGCAAGGAGAGGAGAAAAATTTATCAAGGAAACAGTATAAGAGAACTTCACAAAACTTAAGGACACAAGTCTCCACAGGACTCTGGATGTCTCCAGCTGTGTGGATGGAAATAAAGAGTGATACATGGCACATTATATTGAAACCAGAACGCAAAGGACATAGAGAAGATCCTAAAGTATTCCAAAAAGAAAAAAATGAGTCGACTATAAATAATAACAACAAATTCCCATCAGAAATCTTGGTGGGAGAAGATCATTTGGATTTGGAATTCTATTCCCAACTAAACTAGCGATCGAGTGTGAGAGGAGAATAAAGAAAGACAATTTCAGGCAAGGACTCAGAAAAGAGATGCCCTCTGTATCCCTCTCCTAAGCAGTCATTGAATGAGGGAGTAAACGAAGAGAAAGACATGGAATAGGAAAGAGCAGAAGGAACCAAGGGAAGCCGTGGAGAGAAACTCCAGCAAACAGCTGGGGAGCAGGCCCAGTGGTTTTTAGAAATTCCAGAAAAAGGAAAGATGTGCTTGAAAGGAAATGTAATGTAATGTTTGACACTATACTAAACAATATTTCAAAGGAACAATGACGTCAACTCCTTTTTATTCATTTTCAAGATTTTCAACAATCACTAAAATTTTAATTATGATCAGAGAGTATAAAGGTCATCAGTCTTGACAGAAACTGGAAGGTAGAGGGCAAAGGAGAGCTTGGGACAAAAAGGAGCACTGACGTCAACTTACAGAGAACGTCGTTAGTAGAGACTGTCTATTGTCAATGGAACAAGATATAAAAGTAAAATTTTAAGTCACAAATGTAATCCTTAGATAACTATATGGCACTAGAACTTTAAAGTTGAATCATAGTTGACTACGTTCTGGGCCATAAAACAAGTCTCAAAAATGTTCAAAGAATTGTGATCATACAGACCACAACTGAGTTAGAAATCAATAGTAGAAAGGTTAAAAAAATTGGAATACTCTAGAGTAAGGGGCCGGCCCAGCGCAGCAGTTAAGTTCAAACGTTCTGCTTCTCGGCGGCCCAGGGTTCGCTGGTTTGAATCCCAGGTGCGGACACGGCACCGCTTGGCAAGCCATGCTGTGGTAGGTGTCCCACGTATAGAGTAGAGGAAGATGGGCACGATGTTAGCTCAGGGCCAGTCTTCCTCAGCAAAAAGAGGAAGACTGGCAGCAGTTAGCTCAGGGCTAACCTTTCTCAAAAAAAAAACAATTGGAATAAAAAGCACACTTCTAAATAACTCAGTTCAAAGAAAAAATCATAATGGAAATGAGAAAATATAGAAGTGAACGATAATAGAGAATTAGCACTAACAGCAATATCACAGGTTAACACGGGCACTGCTCAGAAAGAGGAACTTAGGGGACATTCACATCCTGAAAAAGAAGAAAGAATGACACTTAACAGGCTACGTATCTCACCTAAGAAGTCACAAGGTAAAAAACAACTAAATAGACTTAAAGAAAGTAGAGGTGGGGGGCCGGCCCCGTGGCCAAGTGGTTAGGCTTGTGTGCTCCACTTCGGCAGCCCAGGGTTTCTCCGGTTCAAATTCCAGGCGCGGACATGGCGCCGCTCATCAGGCCATGCTGAGGTGGCATCCCACATGCCACAACTAGAAGGACCCACAACTGAAATATACAGCTATGTACTGGGGGGCTTTGGAGAGGAAAAGGAAAAATAAAATCTTTTAAAAAAAAAAAAAGAAAGAAAGTAGAGGGAGGAAATCATAAAGATAGAAGCTGACAATGAATGAACTAGAAAAGAATGATGCAATGGAAAGGTGCGACAAAGCCCCAAGTTTGTTCTTAGTAAAAGCTAATAAAATAGCAAAAATATGGCAAGATTGATCAAGACAAAAGGAAGATGAATATAAACAATATTAGGGATGAAAAAAAAGGACAACTAGAGATACAGCAGAGATTTTAAAGCAAAATAGAAATAAAATCATGAAAAATGTTAGGCTAACAAATTTGAAAACTTAGAGACAAAATGAAAAGTTTCCTAAAAAATACATAATATAACAAAAGTGGGGTAATAGAAAATTGAATAGCTCTATAACCACTGAAAAGAATTAAATCGGTAGTTAAAAATAAACCACACAGACTTATACATTCGGTGGTAGCCAGGCTCCCAATTGGCCCCCAGTGATCCGTGCCTCCCGGTATTCCCACTCAGTGAATACGGTTGACCAATAGGATACAGTGGAAATGATGAAATGTGAGTCTTAGTCTAGACTGTAAAAGACATTGTGACTTCTATCCCAATATCTCTCTCTTGAATCACTCGCTTTGGGGAGTGTCAGCTGCCACGTCATGAGGACACTCAAGCAGCCCTATGAACAGGGTCACACGGCAACGACCTGAGGCTTCCAGCCATTAGCCAGCAAAGAACCACCAACAACCATGTGAGACGCAGCTCCTGCAGCCCGTCATGATGGCCACAGTCCCAGCCAACATTCCAATGATAACCCCATGAAAGCCTGAGCCAGAACGGCCCACTTAAGCTGCTCCCAAATTTCTGACCCTCAGAAACTGTGAGATAAAACATTTTATTGTTTTAAGCCAATAAGATGTGGGGTATTTGTTCTGCAGCAGTAGATACACGTTTACCATAAAACCAGGCCAAGGTGGTTTTAGAAGGGAGTTCTAGAATACATTCAACAAAAAGAGAATCCCATTTTTTACAAACTGTTCCAGAAAGATTTTCCCCACCCATTTTATGAAACTGTATAATTTGGATTATGCAGTCAAAATCAAGATATTATTTTTTAAAAATTTACAAGAGAATCTCATTAATGAACAGATAATAAAAGTTCTAAACAAAACATTAGCTAACTGGATCCAGCGATGTATTTTTCTTTCTTTCTTTTTCTTCTTCTCCCCAAAGCCCCCCAGGACACAGTTGTGTATTCTAGTTGTGAGTGCTTCTGCTTGTAGCATGTGGGACGCCGCCTCAGCATGGCCTGACGAGCGGTGCCATGTCTGTGCCCAGGATCCAAACCAGCAAAACCCTGGGCTGCTGAAGTGGAGAGCGCAAACTTAACCATTCAGCCACAGGCTGGCCCCCAACAATATGTTTTTAAAATGCATAACCAGCTTGGTTTACTTCAGGAATGCAAGAATGAACTTATTTTTCAAAATCTATAAATTTTATCCATCACTTTACCTCAGTGAGGGAGAAAAACTGTATGAGCATCCTAACAGATGAAAAACATTTTTGATAAAATTTAACAACTATTCATGATTTAAAAAAATGCTTAGCAAACTAGGACTAGAAATGTCACATCTATTTATGAAACATTAGAGGCATTTAATTTACAATCAAGATGGTTTTAAGGATGCTCACCATCACTATTTCTATTCAACGTGGTATTGGAAGCTTCAGCAACTGCAGATAAGATTTTTTAAAATAGAAAAATAAGTAAGTAAAAGGTATAAGGGTTTAACAGGAAGAAACAAATTAAAATTATTGTCAGATATAAGATAATTATGTGAAAATAAATTCCATTTCTATGTGTTGGTAGGAAACTATTAGAAAATGTAATTTTTTAAAACAATATCACCTATAATAGCAACAACAATTCAAAAAAGGGGGACGATACCTAGGAATAAATCAAACAAAATCTGTGCAAGATTTTTATGAAAAAAATTCTGAACCTCATTGAAAGATTAGAAAAGACCTAAATAAATGGAAGGATGAACTATGTTTACAGACAAGTGCACCGGGTATTATAAAGACTGCAAATTCTCTCCCAAATTAGTTTACAAATTCACTGTGATTCCTATCAGAATGCCAGCTGGGTTTCTCAGTGGAGCTTGACATGCTGACTCTGGAGTGGGCATAGAATTGCAAAGGGCCCAGAAAAGAAGAGGCTGTCCCAAAGAAGAACAAGGCGGAGTGGCGACCCCATACCAAGAACTATTACAGCTACAACGATGAAGGCAGTGACTGTGATATAAGACTAGACAAACTGGCCAATGGTTTAGGCTACAGAACCCAGAAACCAACCTATGCACCTATGGAAACTCGATAAATGACAGGGCGGCTTCACAAAGCAGTGGGAGAAGGACGGACTAGGTGAAAAATGGTCTGGGACAACAGGATATACATTTGGGAAAAATACAGTTGGTTCCCTACATCATACCATATACAAAAATAAATTCCATGTGCATTAAAGACCTAAATGTGAGAAACAAAACTTTACAACTTTTAGAAGAAAATATAGGAGGCTATGTTTATGACTCGAGAGTAGGAAGAATTTAAGACTTTTTTTAAAGTACAAACTATAAAGCTGTAACGCTGAATTTGACTAGAGGGAAATTAAAGCTTCTGTTCCACAAAAGACAGCATAGATAAAGTGAAATAAGAAGGCACAAACTGAAAAAGGATAGCTGCAAAGCAAATAATTTACAGAAGATTAGTGTCCAGGATATGTAAAGAATTCTCACAAATCAACAGGAAAAAGACAAGATGCTCCATTATAAACAGGTCAATGTCTATGCACAGATAATTCTCAGAAGAAATCTGAATGTTCGATAAACATTTCAAAATAAGTTCAACTTCAGCAGTTGTCAGGGAAACAGAAGATAAAACAACAAGATAGGATTTCATAACCATCAGATTGACAAAATTAAAAATTCTGACATTATCAAGAGTTGGGGAGGATATGGAGTAATGGGAAATAAAAAGAAAAGAAAAAACAGTGGGCATAAATGTCCATCAACAGGAGAACAGATACACTGTGGTATCTTCATTCAATAGAATATTCACAGCTATTAAAATGAATGAACTGGAGCCAGATGGTCCATGTGGATACATCTCAAAAATGTCAGCGTAGAAAAGAAAGTTGAAGAATGCTACATGCAGAATGGCATCATTTATCTAAACTTTGAAAACAGACAAAGCATTACATCAGCTTGTTCAGAATTGTAGACACATGTAGTAAGAGTATAAACACACCAGCATCGGGACACAACACACCAACTTTGGTGGGTAGGCTACGTCTCGGGAGAGGACAGGAAGGAGACTTTATCCATCAACTCAACTTTATTTGTCGTGTTTTTTCTGTTATTAAAATATCTGAAGCAAATACAGCAGAGTATAAAGATTGTATAAAGCTGGTTGAGGCTCCAAAGTTGTTCTCCAGACTTTTTTGAACATTTGAAGATAATGGCCAAGAGTTCGGGGGAGATGTTTTAGTTGAAGGGGACACCAAAGCCTAACTCCATGGAAGCATGTGCTTTGGTTTACCCACTGCTCCATCCCTCCCCTGAGAAGAGTGCCTGGTACAAGGAGGGGCTCAGCAAATACTTGCTGAATGAATGGACGTATGAAAGGCATTGAGACATGTTAGGACACAGTGTGTTCATAAGGAACTAGTCATAATAGTAGCTGACGTCTACTGAGCGCCATATGAACCAGACACTGACTTAACTCTTTAGCGTGTCATTTCGTCCTTGCAACAACAGTGAGGACCATTATCATCCTCACTCTACAGATGAGGAAACAGAGGCTTAGAAAGCTAGGTAGCTTGCCTGAGAGCATAGTGGTTAGCACTAGAGTTTATATTGCATCAAAAAATTCTGGGTTTTATGCTGTAGGTAGTTGCAAAATTTGAAGCAGTGGAAATAAATAAGACCAAGTCGAGCCAAAGAACCCACAGAGCAGGAGGCACATAAACATACACACACCCTAGAGTGAAGGGTGAGCAGGAGCAGACGGGGGTGGGGAGGCTGCCTGGTGCCCAACAGCCCGAGAGGTGGGCACCCAGCGGGGAACTCTTCCGTCTGCCTGGGCAATCAGGGAAGCCTTTCCCAGGAGGAGATATCTGAACTTGGCCTTGAAGGAGAGGTGCATCTACAGATGCCAGGAACCCAGGGATTCGTGCTTCACCTCCAGTTGGTGTTGTTCAAGGATCCACTGCTCTGGACTCGGAGGACAGAGCCTGACCACACAGGGCTGAGACCACCCACAGGTGAAGACAAACTGGTTTGAATGAAATCTCCAATTTGAGAAAATTTGCTCTCACCTTTATACACACAGAGAAAAAATCAGCTCAAAGCTCTTCTTTAGCAATCATGACAGGAGTAATAATTACTCACCCTTTAATAAGAGCTAACACTTACTGAGCATTTATCGTGTACAGCGCACCGGGCTAAGTCACCACAGGCTTCATGGTCCTTAATTCTCTCAACCACTCTACAAGGCAAGTGCTGTTTAGCCCTTTCCAGAGATGAGAGAACCAAGGCTTAGAGAAGTTCGCTGTCTTGCCCAAAGTCCCATGCAGTTAGGAAGTGGTGGAGACGGGATTTGAACCCACCGTTCTCAACTCTCCAGCCCATGGTTTAACCACGGCGTCTCACAAGCACAGACATCCAATTAAAGCAACAAGGGTTTTACTGCTCTCAATTGGAAGAATAAATGAGAACGTGATCCCTGTATAATAAACTAGAAACCAAGCTGATCATTACATTCACGAGCACCCGTCACACGTGAGGTGCTCCATAAACGCTTGTGAAATGAGGTAGCGTTCAGTTCCAGGAAATGAAAGCCAACCCAGTGTCAAAATGACACACTTCACCCCATGAAGGAAGCAAGCAGAAACTCACAGACCACGCAAACGTGCAGAGCAGGTCTTCGCAGGCACACACTGGGCCTCTCGGAATCAGTGGCCCCTCCCCACCCCACACTCAGCCCTCCAGGCCAGCTCCCAGTCCTCCCTTGCATCTCTGTGTCCTCCCCCTACTCCTGCTCCTTGGCACTCGCCCTTGACTACAAGCTGTAGTGGCTTCTGTCACTGGGTGCTGAGCTCCTTGGGGAAGCCGTATGTTCTTTATCTCTCCGCCTGTCACAGAGTGGGACGCCTCTGAAAATACACGTGGATGAATGGAGTCATCCAAACAGCCCACAGGTCAGAGATACGTAAAGTGAGAAAAAATCAGGATATTTGAAAGAACTGGAAAAGTTCTGCTTTTCAAATAAAAGTAGATAAAGAAAATCATTCATCCTTTCCCCCAGGAAAGGACACCATTGCTTGGATCATGTGTGTTCCCTTTATTCATGGCACACACATTTACCAGACACCTACAATGTGCAGGAGATGGGCCCTGGCCTGGAGTTGGCTGGCTCATTTGCACCCTTCCTCAGTAAATACTGAAGAGCCCCGTCTCCACCAGGCACGGTGGGCACAGGATGGGCCAAACACAGCCTGAGCTCCTGTGTACCGAGGGGGTACACAGTAGTGAGGGAGAAAAGGCAGAACTGCAGCCACAACTGGCAAACGTAAAGATTACCTCCCAGGAGAGGGAGGGATGAGAAGGGAGACCTGGGGGGGGGGGGGGGGGGATGGAGGAGTAAAGAGGGGGAAGGCAGTGAGAAGGGAGAGGAGGTGAAGGGAGAGCAAGACAGCAGCCCAGTCTATCTGGATTCTCCCCAGAGCCACATCTGACAAGATTCTGGTCACATTTTAATTAATCGCAAGGTTTTCCCATTGACTCAATACTCAAGAGCTCTATCTCTGATTAGTTTTCGAAAGAGCCCGCCGAGTTTAATCATAGCAAACACAATGATGCCAGTTATTATGGCCTGAGTAACTAAAAGCAGAAAATAAAGAGCCCAGAACAGGCTATGGTCTTGATGCTTGCCCTGGGCAAGCGGCTGGGCCCGTGCCCAGGGTTCTGAGCTCCTAGGCACCCAGGCAGGGTGGGTGGAGGCCGCGGGCAGGGCCGGCTGGGTGGGGGCTGCGGAGGAGCTGTCAGCGGGAGAGTAGGGAGGCGGGCCCCGGGTGCTCGGGCACCCCAGGTCACCGTCCCCCAGGGCCAAGAGCGGCCGGCCGGCGCGCTGCCCCGGGCCGCGACAGCGCGGGGGCTCCACTCGGCTCACGAGGCCCGGGTGCTGCCGCAGCCACTCCAGGAATGGCCCGAGGCCACAATCGCAGCGCCAAGGATTGTGCCCCAGCAGGACCTCCGTCAGCCGGGGCAGAGCCTCAAACACGTCGCCAGCCAGGCTCTCCAGCTGGTTGTGGTCGAGCTGGACCTCCTCCAGGCTGCTGAGGTTGCGGAAGAGCGCGCGGGGCAGGGCCCGCAGCCGGTTGTGGCGCAGCGACACTTGGCGCAGCCTGCGGAGGCCGCGCAGCAAGCCGTCGGGGAGGGAGGCCAGGCTGTTGGAGCGCAGCGCGAGCACCCGGAGCTCGCCGAGGCCTCGGAAGGCGCCCTCTGGGAGCGCGCTCAGAAGCGGGCTCAGAGTCACCCCCAACACCCGCAGGCGGCTCAGGTTGCGGAAGGCGGCGGCTGGCAGGGTGCGCAGCCGGGTGCCGTTCAGCCACAGCTCCTGCAGGCCGGCCATCTCCCCGAAGAGCACCTCCGGGAGCTCTTCCAGCGGGTTCTCGAACAGGGTCAATAGAGTCAAATTGTGCGAATGAAGAAAGAGAGCAGAGGGCAGGAATTCGAGGTGGTTTCTGGAAAGAGTCAAATAGCTCAGGTTTTGGAGCCGGTCGAAGGCACCGGGTGCGATGAAACGGATGTGATTTCTGTCGAGCTGCAGCTCGATCAGGGCGCGCAGGCTGTTCAACAACCCCGAATCCAGAGAGACGAGCTGGTTCGAGTGGAGCAGAAGTTTCTCAAGCTTAGCCTGTGCCCCAAGCAATCCCTTGGGCAGGTGAGTCAAATTGTTTCCCGATAAATCCAACAATTTCAGGTTCCCCAGAGTTGTGAAGAGGCTAAGAGGAAGGAAAGCGAGTTGATTTTGGTTCAAAAAGAGCTCCTGCAGGTTAACCAGTTTCTGAAACATGTTTTGGTCAATGACCTTTAGTTCATTGCGGTCCAAAAACAACTGCTCTAGGAGGACCATCTTATCCAATAGCGCGCCTGGAAGATGAGTGATCTTGTTGCGGGACAATCTCAGGGTTTTTAGTTTTATCAGGTCATCGAAGGTGCCGGGGGCAATGGCGGAAATGTGGCTGTCTGACAGCATCAGGCGCTGCAGGACGGTCATACCACTGAAGCTGTCATTCCGCAAGGCGCCGCGGCTCATTCGGGAGAGCAGGATGAGCGTGAGGTTGGTGGGCAGGCCGAGCGCGGCGATGCGCGCCACGTCGCCCCCGGAGCATTGCGCAACGTCCCGGAAGGCACACTTGCAGGCTGGTGGGCAGGGGAAGGGCTGGGCGCGCAGGAGCCCGAGCACGGCGCACAGCAAGGCGCTCCTCAGCATGTCTGAAAAGGCAAGAGCGGGAGGTCTAAGGGCAACACGCAAGGGAAAACGCTCATCTTCGGTCTTGTAACCCTGCGGGGGAATGAGCCTTTCGCCAGGATCATCACTGACTTTGAATGGTATCCAGATACAAAGTCGCCCTCTTCTTAGGAGCGTACGTTTTCCTGGGTAGTGAGAAGACATTCCTTCTACACTACGAGGTCTCATTCCTTCTTTTGTTTTACTGATTTTCTGCCTTCAGTTTAAAGCATTGAAATTGAAGTGTTTTCAAGCTATAGAAAAGTCAATACTTCAGAATCGTTACATGGCGAGAATTAAAATAATTATTCTCACACTCAAGCTGCAGACATCACTGAGCAGTGCCCACTGTGAAAGCAGCCCTGCTCTTGACTTATCACTCACCCAGGGCTGGCCATGACCAACAGCCGTGAAGGGAACTGCGAAGTCTGCTAAAACAGCCACCCCCACCTGATGCCTTTGATCACAACTACACCATAGGCGCAGTACTGACTTACTATACTAAACAACGAACACCCCACAATAGTGAACACCCTGTTAGCCACGCTGAGAAAAGCAGGTAACATCCCGATCACTTTATGCCAGGCCTTGTTCTCTGGGCTTTATTTAAATTAATTCATTTAATCCTTACAATAACCCTATGAGGTAGGTGCTATTATTATCCCCAATTAAAAGAGGAAGAACCTAAGGCACAGAAAGGCTAAGTAACTTAGCCAAGGTCACAGAGCTAGAATTTAAGAGTAGTACTTCTGATTGAGCCATAAAAAAGGAGCTATCATTTCTAAGATGCTTAATTAAAAATTAATACTCGTGACATTGAATTATTTGTGAAATACGCATAGTAATACTAATCTACCAAAATAATGTTTCCCAAATGTAATTTTGCACAAACCATTTCTTGTACTAAATTTTATTTCGTACGCACGCACAGGCCGACAGAGCCCTCCAGTTGCCCATATTTTAAAAAATATTTGGCCTTACCTGCAATGGTGCTGCACCCCAAAGCAACTGAAAAGCTTAGAGCTTTGCCTGTGACTCGGCACTTTCCAAAGGAAGAGGAGGTATCCTTGCATCCTGAGGATAAAGACTGCACCAGAAAAACAATCATGGAAAGGACCCTATCTCAGAGGGCGTATTCCGGTTCTTAATCACAAATATCTTCCAACTGAAAAAGAAACCATATACAGCCTAAGTCCTACTATCAAACTGGTAAAAGCAGGAGGGAGAGAAGCTTCTCCATAAATGGCACAATACGGCTCTGTGATGCTAGAAAAGTTGAATGACACAGTCGGCTCATTGCAGCAGCCTCGCCCCCAGAGGGCCACCCTTCCTTTGGGTCTTTCTTTTCACGCCACATTGCCCCAATTCCCTACTCCAGGTCCCCCCGCCCCCCTTGTATGAATACTAACGCTAAGAACATTCTTAAAAGCTCCATTTTTTTTCTTTTTAGGAATAATAAGGCTAAAAATATCCCCAAATATGTTCAATAATGGCATTCCTGGATTGAAGGATGCCACATGCTCACTTTAACTTAGGAATGTCCAACTGCTTTCCAAAGTAGTGGTACCAATATATAATGCCACCTGCAGTGTATGATAGTTCTTGTGCCTCACAGCTCTGTCCACACTTGGAATTGATTTTTTTAATTTAATTTTTGCCGCTCATATGAAATAATTGTCTGTGTGGTTTTAACTTTTCATTTTCCCATTTAATTATAAACTTGAGCATCTTTCCCTATTTTTAAGAGCCATTTGTGCTTCATCTTCTGAGAAATTTGGGTTCTTTTCTTTTGCTTATTTCTCTACAAGCAAAATGTTTGTCCTTTAAAAAAGTGAATTGTAGGCATTCTTTATATATTCTGGATACTAATCCTTTGCCAGTTATAGGTGTTACAAATATCTCCAACTAGTTTGTGGTTTGCCTTTTCACCTTCTTTATGATGTCTTTTGATGGATAGATATCTTGATAGGGGCAAAATTATCAATCTTTTATGATTGCATTTTTTGTGTCTATTAAAACAAATCCTCGGGGGTTGGCCCCGTGGCTGAGTCGTTACATTCGACCCCTCCACTTTGGTGGCCCAGGGTTCGGATCCTAGGCGCAGACATGGCACCGCTCATTAGGCCATGTTCAGGTTGCGTCCCACATGCCACAACTAGAAGGACCCACAACTAAAATATACGACTGTGTACTGAGGGCATTTGGGGAGAAAAAGGCAGGAAAAAATAAAAAATCCCCTGCTCCCAACACAGAAAAATATTCCCCTATCATGCTTTAAGTTTTATAGGTTTGTCCTTTGCATTTGGAAAGTTCCTGGAATTGACTTTTGTGTATGATGTGAGTTGAGTCCAATTTTATCTTTTCCCATGAGGATAAGCAGCTGTCTTAGCCCCATTTATATATATAAACCCCTTCTTCCCTCAGAGCTACAATGTCAGCACGGTCGTGAGCCAACATCTCGTGAATGTGTGGGTCTGTTTCTGGGCTATTTGGTAACCCTGCACCAACACCACACTGAAATAACCTTTTGAAGTTTAAAGACTCAAAATATCCAGTGTTTTATGAAGTGTGAAGAAACAGACATTCTCATACTACAGTACTTTTGGAGGAAAATTTAGTAGTATCAACCAAATTTCAAATACACTGGTGGTGTAGTGGCTAAGTTTGCGTGCTCTGCTTCCACGGCCTGGGGTTCACAGGTTTGGATCCCAGGTGCAGACCTAGCACCACTCATCAAGCCATGCTGTGGTGGCATCCCACATAAAATAGAGGAAGATCAGCACAAATGTTAGCTCAGCAACAATTTCCCCAAACACAAAGAGGAAGATTGGCAACAGACGTTAGCTCAGGGCCAATCTTCCTCACAAAAGGAATATATATATCCTTTGTCCAGCAGTTCCACCACTAAAAATATACTCTATGGATATGGTGCAGAAAGACACTTATTGCAGAAGTGCTTGTAATAGGGGGGAAAAAATGAAAACCTAAATGCTCATCATAAGGGAAGTAGTCATTTAAATTAGGGTACATCCATGCAACAGGATGCCTTTCACGGCTTTAAAAAGAATAGAGTTGAGGTGCAAATGCTGGCATACCTTTCTAAGACATACTGAATGACATATAGCGAAGGCAGTGTAGCACATAAAATGGTATTGTGTAGCATTTTAAAAAATATATTTATATGAGGATATATACATAAATATTTTTCTGGAAGGATACACCCAGGAAACTTTAGTGTTCACCTTTTGGGAGAGAAATCAGGGAATAGGTAGACTTCCTTATATTTATATATCTTTCTATGAGGTTTGAATTTTTATTAAGTGTGCTTATATCACTACTAAGAGATTTTAATGCAAAATAAAGTGATCTGGGAGGGAAAATGGCATCATTTAAGAGAAAAGGTAAGAATGTGGGCATTAAAAAAATACTGGGGAAAGTCAATGCTTGATTTGTGAAAGAACAAACACTAAGCTCTGGCATTACTGAGTGGAGTGGTACAGCAAAACTGGTTCTTAGTTTACCCTGGTTGGGAAAGCAGTCCCCTGAGCCATGACATTTGCAGGTGTTGTAGAAAAGACACTGAAATCCAATCAGCCTTTGATGTCACCAAATGCAGTCAAAGCCCAGTGAATGCTGAGCTGACGGAAATTACCTTTGAAGCCGTGCAGCCCTAAGCCACAGGGAAAGCCGCGGCCTCTGCCGGGGATCGTGGGAGGGCTCTTTCAGCTCTGATCAAGGGAAGCAACTCCAGAGCCCAGAGCAGCTACTCTGACGACCTAGCGAGTCAGCCGTGCACACCAAGTGAAAGGCTCCTCGCCCACAAAAATGCCAGGGAGCCAGAGTGATCAAGGGACTGGGAAGGAGTGCCGTGGAACACTTGGAGTAAAACTTCGAGTCAAGTTCTGGTGAAGCTTCCTTGCCTGTTTCCCCAGGAAGAGCTCCCATCAGAACGGCCTCCAAGTTTTGTTCTCTGAAGAGACTAGGACATTCTCACCGCCCAGGAAGGGAAAACTGGGTATGGAGGTTGTGGTCACTGGAGAAGCACTGTGAGTCCATCCAGTGAATAAGTGGACAAGGTATATTTTGAGCAATGAAGTTGAGGGCTCCTGTGTTTCAGGTCCTTCAGATTTTGGATCCATGAAATGGCTCAGAAATCTGCTGTCCCAAGCGGCAGCTTGTGTGTGAAGGCAAGGATCCCTGGCCTATGGGGTCTGGCCATTCAAAGGCAGGTGTCTGCCTGAATGAGATATGCTTTTCTCTGCCGTAGGGGAGACTCAGAGGCCACGCCACAGCAGGACCTCTCTGCACTTAGAGTAACCACAACCCCAGCTCTGAACAGTGAGGTCTCCTTCAAGCTCCTAGAGCCCTCTCTGTCCTCCCGCAATATACACTCGAGAAGGCGGCTGGCGATGACATAGGGGGAAGAGGAAGAAGAAAAGCAGGAGGCTGTCGGGTGTGATCATTTGCTCCACAAACCAGTGAATGGAAACAACTTGGGCTCCAAGTAGGCCTTCACACCAGCCACTCCACCACCCCACACAGCCACACGGCCCACATGGAAGACACAGCCCTCCTGCAGAACCCAGGATACCAGGATAGCATGTCTTACGTGGCATAAATCTTGCAGTTTTATCTTCCCAATTATCAATACATAAGTCCCTAGTATTACATTTCACCCTTTCCCTCAGACCTCCTGACACAACATTTGGCTCTACATTGATTCTGACTGATGGGTTCCACAGGATGGTCACAGACATGATGTGATATGTGGAATGCAGTCCTTATTTTCTTCAAAGTTAAAAGAAAGAAAGAAAGAAATGGAAAAGTATTAAACAGGAAAATAAATCCAGAGAGGGCAGTATCCAAATAACTAAAAAGTAAACAAATGTATAAAGACATAGAAAAAAAGAATTGTGATTTCATTCATTTAAATTTTTATTTTGAATAGCTTCAATCAAAAAAGATTTCATAACGTTATTTACAGCGCTGAATGTACAATTATGACATATGCCTTTTTGACATCAGGGTACCATTCTTGAGCAGCAATACAATTTTAAAAATATAAAGATGCAGTATCATTTCTGATATAAAGTTACTTTAAAAAAAATCCAAAGTCTTAGGGAATTCACAAATCATAACAGGAAATAACTATTAATTTAATGTGCACATAATTACCAAACTTTAATACATTAAAAATATGTGTAAATGCCCACAGACTATACAAAAATTAACATCCCACATTTTGTTAAAAGTCCCCAACCACCTCCCACCATAAATATACAAAAACCTATTTTCAGATATGCATGCATGAAATCTTAGAATGTTTTCTAAAGCTTGAATTTTGCTCTTCTCTGGATATTGTATCTATAGCCGTTTTTGGAACAGAATATATAAACACTGATATATTATTTACCATGCCTTGAAACTGCGCAGTATTTTCATAAACATGGGAAACAAAATAAATAGAGTAAAAACTGCGACAGTTTTGCTTAAAAGCAAGTGCAATTTGGAAAGCTTTCGAATGTAAGGATTATAAAACTAATACAAAAAGTATTTATTTTGTTGTTGGCTTAGCCACTTTTATTCAAGCATTATTTGCAGCATTGCTTTACAGCAGTTGGTGCCAGAAGATACAAAACATATAGTTACCACTATTTATATATTTAAGGGAGAAAAAAAACTTTAAACAACCCTGAGGGAGACACACATTAAAAATCCTGTTATTCATTTAAAAAGTTAAAAAGTTACATATCATTATTTAACAATTACTTTCCTGGACACTTCTGTCCTTTAAGTATGTGCATAAATAAAATTTAAATCGGCAATATTTATTCATCTTAATACATCAAAATAATATATGTACACATTTTAAAATTTAGGTCTGTATACACTCAAATAATTTAATGTGAAATTCAGAACCAAAATTACTACGTAATGGTGACCTACAGAGAGAAGATTCAGTCTACCTATGGCACTGAGTAGGACCCACACCTGGATTCACAGATATTCTTCAAATAACATTCTGGAAGCCATCAGTTACATATGAGCAACCCACCTCATCTACGCTCAATTCTAACTTCCTAAATGCTTTTCCACCTACCTAAAAAACTCATTCCTTTGAAAACAATATGGACAGATGAGATATAAAACTCCTATAAAATCTGAATGTTAAAAAAGGGGGAGGGTGTCAAAAATATAGTTCTTGTGATTATGCTCTTAAAGATGTTAAATACAATCTGATAACTGGATTTTTAAGCTGCTACTTAGCAATTACTTTAATTATATGCTTCAGTATTTAAATCAAAGAATAAAATTTACAATTCTGGGAAATTACTGAAGAATAACACTTGTACATATTGAAAATCAATGTGAAAACTATAGAATGATCAAGAGAATAAGTAACTATAGAAAACAGTGCTAATTCACAGCTCAAGAGGTCTAAGATGCATAGCTTCATAGAATCATTCATGGAACAACTGTTCTTATCTAATGTTATCAATATTGTATCATACTTTCTGATGGAAAACTTCAATTATATTTTTGTAAGAATCATCAGTGGCAATAGCAATTAACAGTGATCCTGAGTATAACTTACATTTTTCTACAGTTACCAAACATCATTCAGGTCTCTGCAGCATCAGCAATGAGAACCATTTGGCTCTACCGTTCTGGGTAACATTTGATAAGTTGGTAAAAAATACAGCAGGAAAATAATGATCAGCTAGTGGAAAGCACAAGCATGCTACTGGTTAAGGAGGAACAGAGGATAATGTCACAGAGTTCTAACAGTTTAGTATCCATGTTACAGCAATATCAGTTTCCTTGTTTATCATAACTGTGGGCTTTGCCAAACTGCAGGATCTTACTAGAAAGGCATTTTAAAAGATATTTTAATTTTGTTTAGAATTTAAACACTAACTAGGCAAAACAGAAAGGTGAAAAATATTTTCCACATTTCTTTTGGCTCAATGAATGTCTCTTCTTTAACTTTATTTCAATTTTTTTCTCCCAGAAATTTCCACAACCAAATACCCTCATTTGTAAACATTCAATTCAAAATTGGTACACTCTGACCTCTGGTGCCACCTAGTGGCATAAAACAAACTCTCATCAAGTTCACACTGCTTTGAAAAAAGAGCAGTCGGAAACCACTTCGTTTTTAAAACCTCATTACTACAGAAGGGACATACATCAAACCTTAAGAATTTTAGGAGGTAAAATTCTAACTCAAAAAATTAAAAAAAAACAAAAACAACTCACTATTATCCTATGTCTTTAGGCAATTAAAGACATAGAAGAAAATAAAGATTTACAATAATATAAAACCTGAGAGAAAAAAACAGGTATGAAAAGATATTAGAAATATAAATCTACATCTCGCCAAAAGAAATAATCTTTCTTTCTAGTGAAAAAGGTTCTACAACATTTAACTGAAGCAAATTATACTACTGACACCAGACAGAGCACAAGATCCATTTAATAGCTCCAAGGAACATCTCAAGAAGATAGTGAAGCACCTTGCTGATTAGAAAAATAAAAACCCAGGCAGTTTGTACAGAAAATATAAAACCATGAATGGAAATTACCTGAGTTGTTCTATAAGCAACACCGTAAAACTCACTCCTAACTCTAGGCTGTCAAAAGGAACTGGTGTAAGTAGAGAGAATTCTGTAGGAGAAATGTTAGAATCCAATGAAAACAGACTTGCTACCTACTTTCACTGAAGGTTAATTAACACCCTTTTTATTTATCAAGGACAAATTTAGGGCCTGGATACAAAACAAGGACTTTTTCTAAGAAGGGGGTTGTGAAAATAAATTTAAAGGTGTAAACTAAGTCTCAAACCTAATGTCTAAAAACCTACCAAATACCAACCTTCTTCTGTGCCCTATATAAAGAGCATCACTAGGGTAACAATCAAGAAAATTCTGGAAATATATATAATATTTAGAATTACTTTAATTCAGAATTACTGGATGAAGATACAGGACTGTACAGACTGAATATTAATTTAACTGACAAGCCAAACTTTTGTTTTGTTTTCTTTTTAAGAAAAAAAAAGCTCTCAAATCAGCTACTGTATCAGAGGGGTCATAAATTGAAATGGTGCCATTCTGACACACAGGATCAGAAAGTCCTAAAATTACATCCTCCTCAATACTGCTACTAGCACACCACTGAGACTGAGCAACTGCTATGTTATGGTGATCTGACACGATCCATTCCCCTTAGCTAAAGCTTTAGCTTCTGTTGTTGTTTGAGGTTTTGGTGGCCATTCCGGATCAACCAGGAGCTCCTGAGCCAGGTACATGTACTTGGCCTTTGGCATCTTCTCTCTACAGTTCAGGGCCCAGGACAAGCAGCATTTTGCCCACCAATCCACGGACTCCTAAGAAAATAAGGAAAAAGAACACCACCCTAGTAGAGGAAGGGCTGCTCATTTTTAACAAGTTTGTTAAAGCATAGTACTGTCACAGCACAGAACATAAGAAGAGATGACTTCTGAGAACAAACAAATGAAAAAAAATTGATGTAAAAAAAAGTCAGCTTTCAATTATTTAGGAACACATTTTTTAAGGTTACATTTTTTAATTACCAATGTAATTAACTTCTTATTTAGTTTTATGTACTATCTGCCCTCTTGAATATAAATTCAATGGATAAATTTTTAAAATAACTTGCAGATCTGGATTCCATGATTCTATAACACAAAATATCTAATGTTAAGAATAACTTTAAACTATTCAGAAAGAGAAAATTCTTTTTATATTTAATATGGAAACCCTCATTCTCTATCCCAAACTATCTTTTGGTACTATTGCTCCTAGCAACTTAGCTACCTGATCATTTTTAGAAGAAAGTAGTATAAATATATCATTGTTACTGTTAATATCACCTTTCAAAACATGAAGCATGATGTAAATGTTGTTAGGTCAAAATTAGATCTTAGCTCATGTTTAATGTCAATCACTTCTTTTAAAACCACAGTCTCATTAATATAAAAAAACAACAATTTTATTTTATAATGATGGTTTCCCTTGGTGCTCCACAATTGGAAAGATGTGCGTAGAAAGGTATAATATAAGCAAGTACTATTTCTTAGTATTACTTCACTAGAAAATGCTCTGCTGTCACTGAAACCCTTCTGGTGAATCCTGATGTTTTTCATGAATGTGATTTAGATAAGCGATTCTTGGAGAAAGCAGAGTCCCTGGTTATTGTACAGAAATGTAAATTCAACAGAGGCCCTCAGAATTCATCTTGATTGAAATGGGAAGTAAATGATATAAAATTAAATGACTATTCCAAAACCTGTAGATATAGTCACCTCAAAAAAGAGTCAATTTTTAATTATTTTGGCTGTCTCTTCTCCAAAGCAGAATTTAAATCCCAGGTTGTTTGTTTTGCCATCAACCTGTAAGCCAGACTACAGCTAGGTCTAATCTCAGTCGAAGTCATCTCACAAAATGGAAGCATAACATAACCATGACAGGCCTTCTGATGTTAACACCCAAAATATTCTCATCATCAACAAAGGCAAATTTTTTATAACACATATATTTTGAAACATATGTTTCTAAATTGGCCAACAGAGAACAGCAAAAATACTTGAAAATGAAAACTCTTTGAAATGTTTTCCTGCTTTGCCTGGGTAGGTCTTCTCATCTTATCGAGACAACCCCCAGGGGCCTACCAGTCCTTCCTTCCACAGCGCGGCGGGGTGGGCAGGTGGCTGCACTGAGGGCACAGTAAACAATAACTAAGTGCTTTTAAGGGTCTTTAATTTACTCTGTCAACAAAACACAGTAAGCTGCACTGCTACCAAGAATTTACAGACAAAAGCGGTGGTCACAAGCTCTGTGAGACTGGGGGGAAGGGGGCAGAGAGAATACATATTGAAGGTTATTTATCTAGTCAACGCTTTACTGTCATAGGTAAAAAGAGTTATTACCACCACCTTAAAGAATTCCACAAGAAAATATTTAGCGCTAGGATACAGAAGACAGTAGACATAGGATTCCTCACCCCTCCAAATAAACATTCCCTTCCAGTGGAAGCACATACACAACAAACCTGAATGTTTAATCTGAGATGATGGCTCGCTGCTTAGATCTGTCTTTTTCCCAAGGTGTTTAAAATTCTTCAATCTAATTGTGGAAAAGATCAGTGTTCCTAAATCAATCTGAAAGCTGTCACTTTTTATTTTATGGCATGTGACACTGTTAAAGGATCAAAGGAAAAGGCTAATAATGGTAAACGCTGACTTTAACGAAAAAAAAACAGAGACATAAAGGCCTTGTCTGTCCAGAGGAGCTGGCCGGGCTGAAGAACAATGCACAGCAGGCTGAGTTACGGAAAGTCACAGCCAAGTGTATTCAATTGTAAGACACACACACATAGCTAAATCCGCTGTTCCCTACCTGTGGAAAGTGAGGCAAGCAATAAAATTAAAACTAATTTCATTGCAAACAGAATCACAAGTGAATAGTATTCTTTTTACATTAAAGGTGCATGTTTAAAAAATAAATCCTCATGTTCCTATTAAAAGCAATATACACTTGTTATGATTTAGAAAAAAATAAGTCACATGGAACACTAGGGATCCCCCTTCCACTGTAATTAGACACATATTCTGTTCCTCTCACCTGCCCAAAATACCATACATAAAGAATACACTGTAGGCAAGCATAGGTTTGTTAGTTTGCAAACGTAAACATACCCCTCACATCCACAAACACAACAGAATTCAGTGGGAGTGAAAATGACAGGTGCTACAGGCATGCTGCAGTGAGAAATCAATCAAAGGAGCGATGACAGTGGCAAGAGGAGGGGGCAAGCACTGAGCAACAGGAAGGCGAAGAGGGGACGGGGGCTTAGAATGAGCACTTGGGTCTCCCCAAACATCCAGGCACAAGTCTCGGAAGCAGGAGAACACAAGGAGCCGGAGCAACTGGATCTTCTGGTTTGCTCCTGAAAGGAACGGTTAAACAACCAGTGTGTCCCTCAGAGAAGGGAGAGAGGCCACCACAGTCCAGCAGAGAAACCACAAAGAACTTTAAAAAGATCTACGGCTAAAATTCTCCTGCTTCTTAAGACCATTCCAAGCTGTTCATTCTAGAACCCCAATGCCAGTTTACTCTTAGCAGTGTCTTTTAGGAAATGTTTTCATGGGTAGCATGTAAAATATAAAGCCATGCTTGTAGGAAAGTATGTTATAATGGTACTGTGGTTTTCATAAAACTCTTCTTCCATACCAATCCTGAATATAAAACAAATAAAGACAATCAGAATTAGTATTCTATCTAAATGCTAAGTGGCATAAAGATTACAACTAACACTTGGATTTTTCCCCAAAAAGGAAAACGTAATTAGGCACAGATCCTTGGGTGGCATCAAACTACAGGATGGTATGATTCTAGTTCAAATCTACTCGAAGCAACCTCGGTTTACCAGACACAGGAGAGGCACGAGTGCTTCTCACTAAGAGAACAGACAGCACAGATCTTAAACAGATGATGGGCCCTCCACCGAAAATGTTCATTCAGTTGCTTAAGGGTGGAGTTCAAGGCATTTTTGGTGAATACCCTTCCTTGAAAAAAAAAAAAAAATCAGTGAAATATCAAGAATCTTTTTTTTGTCAGAGAAAAAGTATTAACATCTGGGGTTACTAAAGAACGTTATAGAAAAAAATATTTAACTACATAAAAGTTTTAACTTTGATTATTTGCAAATGGTTTACTTAATCTGTTTGATTCAATGGACATTTACTGAGGCCACCGAGCATCAATAAGAGAAATTATCACTATTGGAAATAAATTACTATTATGTAAAAATCCTTCCTGTTATCTAAATTAGGTTAGCTGCATGAATGTCCAATAGGCCAAGTAGAACTTGATGTCTAAATGTCTTCTATTAAATAAAATGACATTTAAAAGTTTACCTGGTCTTTAAAGAACAGATGGAGGCTTTCTGGTATAGGAATATTATGGTCTGGGTCCAGATAAACCTGAATTTGAAACTAGTTCTAACACTGTTTCCTCATCTGTGAAAACTGGGATGGAGACTAAAGACATTCCTATGTCTTAAAGGTTGTTGTAACACTTAGAGAATTTATACAAAATGCCTTACACAGTGTCTACCATAAAAAGTAGGTATTGATAACAGTAGGTATTATTTGTCTCCATTTTGTCATGTGATTGTTCTATTAGTCTGAATCTCTATGGTCCCATAAATAATATATGTGAGGCAGTGTGGCATAATGGAAAAAAACACTGTCCTTGAAATCAGAAACCCTGGTTTCAATTCCCAACTCTACCATTCATTAGATGCATAACTTTGGCCAATCAACTGAACGCTGTTTCTTTATGTGTAAAATGAAATACCTTAAGATCAAGTGGATCCTGGAGGTGTTGTATGGTGCCTTGTAGATGACTAGATATTTGGGACACGGTTACTAGACATTGCCAGATGGCGTTCTTGACTCCTCAATTCAGCTGCCTAAGACCTGGAGGACTTGGAGCCTAGTCCAGGGTCTCTAGGTTTGAAACTTTCAACCCAACTCAACGGTCCCTGGGTCTATATGGTAAGGAAGGAAAAGACGAAACAGGGCTTTTTCCCCTGCAACATTAACACAGAAGGTTGGGAGTCGCAGCCTGAGAAGACCTCATAGGGTTCTTGGCAGGAAAGAGCACCAAACGAGCAGATGAGGAACAGGAGTTTGTGGTGAGGGACAGAATTATGGTAGCCACATAAGTCCTAGATGCAGCACGTCACTCTCATCTTTGCTTTCTTTTTCACCTTATGGTGGGGGGTTTCAGCCTCGGCACTACTGACATCTCGGACAAGACATTCTTTGTTGTGAGGGGCTGTCCTGTGTACTACTGTAGGATGTTTATTTAGCAGCATCCTTGGCCTCTACCCATTACATGCCAGTAGCAACACCATCCCCCATCACCTGTGACAACCAAAAATGTCTCCAGATACGGGCAAATGTCTCCTGGGGGTAAGACTGCCCCTGATTGAGAGTGATTACCCTCACTAGCTTAGGGTAATATGACTGATTGGTTCTTGAAGGGTCACAAACATCAACAGTGAAACCACATTACACAGAGAAGTGTCAGAAGATGAAAGTATACCATTCCGTGCAAAGAGGTTATAAGAACTCTCTTTTCTAAAGCCAGTAATTTTTAAAATGTTTTCTTAATCATGACCATAGAAATTGAAGACTAAAATTCTTGAAGACTAAAACGTCTTGACTAAAATGACTTGCAGACCGGGTAAACACACAGGGCACGCTGCAGCCACCAGCTCCAGACCTCTCTACCTTCACTCTCTCCCCAGAACACCTGAGAGGGCGGACTTCACATTCAAGACACAAACTCTTAAAAGTAAGGACAGATACTTGTTAACAAATATTTAGAAAACAGAGACTGAGCAAATGACAGAATTTTCTGCCGTTTAATTTTGGTTGAAAAGTGAGGAGTGATTTCCAATTCAAATATTTTAAAGGGGCTCTGATACACATTTTCAACTAAATTTTGGTATAACTCCTCTTCAGAACCTGCATTCTCTGTTTAGATAGTCATTTTCCTGTTTAACAGTCAGAGATCTTTTTGGAGAAGATGAAAACTTAATGTAAAGACTGATGATATGAGTCAAAGTTAACCTTCTGAAGTAAGTAGGGCGGTAACCAAAAGGGAAAAAATATAGACACAGGGGCCTGAAGGACTTACACAGCTCTGGTCACACCCAGTACCAGGGACACTGGGCATTACACTGCTTTGAGGAAAAGAAAATGAAGCTGATTCCAGACTCACTCATCATTACAAAACTATCACTATTCATCACAAAGCATTAGAAAAGGAAATGGCACTTTACAGGATGATTTCTTTTAAAGCAACCCTGTGATATTATACGGGAATCAAGCCTGCTAAATTGCCAAAATAAAGGTCAGGAAGTTGCTTCTTAGTTAAAAGAAGGCTAAAAATAAGTGAGGGACCCAACTTTAAATGCCAGGGAATCCTCTTGAACTCTGCAAGCTTCCTTGTGGCTCAGGATGAGTGAAAGATTCAGAACTCACATTGTAAAGCATACCACCCATCCACAAACAGCAATGGATCAGATAATGAGAACTGACACCATATACTGTCAAGTTCTCTATACCCATAAAGCTGGCTCAGAGCTGTTATCAAATGGCATCAGTTTAAAAAATAAGATTAACCTATATTTTCTATCAAGAACTATCCTTCAACATCCTAACACCAGGAAATAAGTTTTATTCATCTGCTTGTCTTTTTATTTTACCACAGAGCTCACATATCTTTTAAATAGATTACTTAAAATTGATCCAAAACGTCAGAAGTCTTAAGGTATGGTTTGTATAAAAATATGCACTATCTCTGAAAAGTTTCCTGAATGATGGAGAGGGCTATGTTAGGGAAAGCTAAAAAGCCACCCAAAATTAAGGCACAGAAACTGAAAATAAATCAGAAATAATTCCTCAAAATTCTGACCTTTGGACACTGATCCATGAAGAAACAATTCCCATCTCATAAGTACGTTTACATGAATCTCATTTAGCTTTTAAAGGGATTCATGAAAACCGAAAATATAAAATTTAAACCAGACAGAAATGGAAAAATTAACTCTCACCAATACACACAGAAGATAAGGATTGGAATGGAAATGAGATTTATGAAATTTATGAAGTCCTGAAAAGCCTGTTACAAATGTTTGCCATGAATTTTCTAGGGCTCCTTATAAGAAATAAAATGCCAGGCAGAGGGGAAAAGGTTGAAGCAACACACAACAGAACATCACCCTAGAGAAGGCAGAGCACACAACTAAAAGAGCCTAGATATCGTGAAGAATTCAGAGCAAGTGCTGGTTCCCAACCTGTGGTGGCTGTGTGCTGGTGAAGCGATATTCTCCTTGTTTGTCTCGATTGAACACAACTTTCCAAAGGACCATGTCAAGGAAGAAGTTCTGAGAGATATGCCAGTGAGTTAAGAATTAAAAATGACTAAGTCATTCTTTATTAGCGTGCACATTTAAAAAGGCTCACACAATGCTGCTTCATTAGCAAAAAACATGATTTGGTTTTCACATCGAGAATCTTAGTTAATATTGCAAAAGGATAAAGAAAAACAACAGGACTTTTGTAACAAATATAAATCATAAAATTTTAGATAAAATGAGACTTCTAAATTTTCCACAAAACATGGCTTTTACGTGAATCCTTGGGTCTTTCCCATATTAAAATAATGCTTATAATCTGAAGTCTTTTTCTTAACAATGAGTTATTTCCATTAAATTAATATATGTCAATTCTACATCTATGTAAGTACAACTATAAATCAATATGATTTCATCAGAGTCCCACACAAATAATTCTTTTGACAGTGAGCAAGAATAATAAAGAGGAATTATAAAAGGATTCCCTAAAAATTCCATGTTTTAAAATCATTTTATCTTAAATAACATTTGAGTGAAAAGACTGACTAACTTATATTATAGAAAAAGAAAAACTTTTAAAATACAGTATCTTGGATATGCTTTCTAGTGTCCACAAAATAGCAAAAATACATTGCACGGGGCAACTTAAAAAGATCAGTACCATAATGTCCATGCTGCCCACTCTATGGCCCAAATTTAAATGCCAAGTCATCTTTTAAAAAGATAACAAATCAAGCTTAATTTCTAAGTCTACAACTATGATCACTAAAGTATACACATTTTCCCACAAATTACCTAACTTTAATTCAAAAGCCTACCCTACGAAACCCTTAAGTTAAAAATAACAACTGTTTATCTCCTTCTTCCAATTCATATATTGCTACTGTAGGATTGAATTACAACAGTTCTGAGAACAGACAAAATTTTATTAATAAGCAGCAAATGAGAACTTACTAGCTGCTTTAGAGAAGCCGACCTAAAGACAATCCTACTAGGAGAATAACTATATAATATACAACGGGCCAAAGAGCACTTAGGACTTCTAGAGGAAACTTAAAAGTAAACACCAAGGAGGAAGTTCCAGTAATCAATGCTGAGATAAGTTAATAATGGTCATTGTTTTATACTTTCAATAAGCTCTCTTATTATTACTATTTACTATATTTCACAGAGAAAGCCCCCCCCTTCCTTAAACAGGAGATTTTACTGTACATCACAGGACCGGTGTGGAACCTGCCCACTCTGATTTCATGGCCACTGGTTTACCAGTTTATGTGTCACCTGAAAACCAATCTTCTCTCCTTTCTATCAATCATTACTTTTTGCTACTTCACTGCTTATTTTCTCCTCTCTATATGAGTGCGGCTAAGTCATAAGATTAATATGACTACTATCAGCTCATCACAAAAGTCAGAAGAAAAGGCTAATGAATTTAACTAAAATGAAACAAACTCTTTGGGGGCTTCCATAATTTACCTGTCCTCTTCCCCCGTAACCACGAAATCACCAAGAATCCTAAAGCAGCAAGGAAGGAAGCCATTTGATTATCTGATGTGCTTACCTCCACAATGATAGATACAAGGGCATTGACAAGAACAATGATGAGAAGAGTTACACGCCACTGATACGGTATACACACTATCTGTAAGACAAAAATTTTTAACGTAAAATTGTAGTATGAAGTTGATACTATAGCATTGTATCATAATTTCCAAATTTACTGAATCCCTATTAGGTACCAAGCACCTTCGCATACATTATCTACTCAATCCTAAACAATGCCACAATATAGATATTATATCTACTTTTCAGATGATAAAACTCAAAGTATAAGTAACTCAGGGTTAAAAAAATACGTTAAGGTGGCTGAGCCTTGAGTCAAATCCTACTCACTCAGATGCAGAAGCCCACACTCTACCAGATCATGAATTTCCACTAAGTCCCTATTTTTAAAATAAAACCCTGTCTTTAAACAATGAGGCAGATACCAATCTAATAATAAAGTATTATTTAAAACTACAGTTATAAAGACAAATTCACAAAAGAACTGTACAGATCAATTTAAGAAATACAATCTAAGTTTTCACTTTAAAATCTATGATTGACTTCCAAGGCCTAAAAAATAAAAGATTAAAAAAAATCCCATTCATGCATTCAAGCTTTTAGTTAGCAAATATTTGCCTACGAGACCGTGCCAGGTGCTGAGGACTGACACGATCTAATGTTTTAGAAAAACGCCTACAACTCCAGCAAGAAGGATCTGAAGGGTGGAGACTGCTATGGTGATCCATGTGGAGACAATGGCAGTCTGAACTAAAGTGGTGGGCGGCATAAGAAAAACATGCATTTGGTCTGTGTCCCTGGCTCCTGACACAGAGCTCTTAAAACCCCTGTAATTTCCTGAGTGATGGGGGTGATAGGAGTGTCTTACACAGAGCTTCTAAATCCTCTGGAATTTCCTGGGTATCAGGAGTGGACTTCGTTCTAATGAGGCTACTTGTGGTGGGCCCCTGGATAGCTTCATGATGGGGGCTGGTCACCAAAACGACTAAGCCATGATTAGAAGTGTGGAACTTTCAGCCCCATTCCTCCATCCTCCAGAGAGGGCAGAGGGCTAGAGACTGAACAAACAACGGATCATGCCTATGTGATGAGTCCTCTATTAAAAAACCCCTAACCTACAGGGTTTGGAGAACTTCTAGGTTGATCCATGTGCTGGGAGGGTGATGCATCCCAACTCCACAGGGAGAGAAGCGCCTGCACTCGGAACCCTTTCAGACCTCGGCCTGCGTACCTCTTCATCTGGCTAGTCACCTGTACTTTTACTATATTCTTCATAATAAACCTGTAAATATAAGCAAATGTTTCCCTGAGTTCTTTGAGCCATTAAAGCAAATCATCAAACCTGAGAAGAGGATGTGGGAACCCTGATTTATAGCTGGTTCATCAGAAGTACAGGTGACAACCTGGGACTTGGAACTAGTGTCTGAAGTGCAGGCATAGTCTTATGGGACTGAGCTCTGAACCTGTAGGGTCTGCACTAAGTCCACGTAGTTAGTGTCAGAACTGAATTCTAAGCTACCGAGTTGGTGTCAAGAGAGTTGGAGAATTGGCTGGTGTGGGAGAAACCCCTACACATTTGGTGTCAGAAGTGTTGTGAGTAGAGGTAACAACAGCTTCCTTTCAGGTGGCAAATGGGAATGGAGTAAAAAGAGAAACAGAGACTCAGAAGGAAACTTGAGAATCTAGCAAAAGACTGGCTATGCAAAGGAAGGAAAAGACAAAGACACACATGCACACTTCTGACTTGGATAAACAGCGGTACCAAGAAAGAGACGAAGCAGGATTTAGAGAACATAATGAGCTTAGTTTTAAC
The DNA here is from genome assembly GCF_037783145.1 of Equus przewalskii. Classification (NCBI taxonomy): domain Eukaryota; kingdom Metazoa; phylum Chordata; class Mammalia; order Perissodactyla; family Equidae; genus Equus; species Equus przewalskii. Next base: position 32,962,481 of record NC_091848.1, read on the forward strand.
AACTGGTGAGTGAGGGAACTGATGAGTGAACCATGTAGATAACAGACAGTGTGTCAGTGGATACTCTTGTCTAAAGCTCAGCTGGGAGAGCTAGGCTAAGGATGTAAAGGTGGGAGTCTTCAACACACAGATGGCAACCACAGGTGAAGCCATAACTATAGATAAGATCACCCAAACGTATAGAATAATACGAGGGATCATTACAGAAATGTGAGGAACACTAACATTTAAGGAACACTCAGAAGGTTTGGAACTACAATGGAGAATGAGAATGAGGAGTCACAGAAGGAGGAAAAAATCAGAGGAGAGTAAAGCATCACAAAATTCCAGGGGGAATGTCTCAAGAATGATGGCATGGCTGACTTGTCAAAGACTGCTGAGGAGTCAAGAAAGATTGACGAAAAGAAAAAAATGAAGGGGACAAGTCCAGTGGACTTAAAATTATTATTAAGTGTCTTGGCAAGGGCAGTTTCAGTAGACGGCAGGGACAGAAGCCAGACTAGCGATGGGTATATGGGAGATGAGTTGAATGTGGCACTCTTTCAAGAAATAATTTAGCTGTGAAGCAGGAGACATGTGCGGCAGGAGAGAAATATAAACATTTTGTTTTGTTTTCTTCTTTTGCTTAAAGTGCTTATCCAAATCCCTCAACAAGGCACGTGAGGAAACAGATGCACTCACACACTGCTGGTGAGACCATACATTGTCAACGTCTCCAAAGTTCAATAACACAGCATTTATAAAAATTAAAATCCTAGATACTCTGACCAAGCAATTCTACTTCTGCACATTTAACCTCTATATATACATTTATCCTTAATGAAGTGTGCAAGGATTTGCAATACGGCATTGTTTATAATAGCAAAACACTGGAAACAACCTAAATATCCAAGGCGGGTAATCAAATTATGGGAAAGTCCACAACATGGGATACTCATTCCATAAAGCTCATATAACTTTGATGCACAAACCTGTCAATAACATACAAGAAAGGAAAATTAAGTCTCATCTCACTCATGCAATCAGAAGCAAAAATCCTAAACAAAATCATAGGAAACCAAATTCAGAAGTTGTAAAAAACAATGCATCATGACCAAACTGGGTTTATTCTAGGAATGCAGTGATAGTTCAGTGCTGGAATTATCAGTCAACTGTAAATCACCATTCTCCAGGAAGAAAAACTTGTGTGATCATTTCAATTGGTAAAGAAAAAGCATTAGATAAAAGTAAACATCTACTTATGTTAACAACATTATAGAAGGAAGCTTCCTCAATCTGATAAAAGAGTATATAGCAGAACCCTACAGCCCACAACATATTCAGTGGTGAAATATTAGGAGTACTCGCTTTAGACTCGGGAACAAGACAAACACATCACTGTCATTAATATGGTTAACAGACATGAAAAATATACAGAAGGCATAAGGACTGAAATGTCAGAAACAAAATATTTGTTATTTATAAATGATGACTGTCTAAAACAGAAAATCCTAGAAAATCTAAAAACTTAAGAATAAAGTTTGACAAGAATGCTGGATACTAGATGAATATCCAAAATAATCGCACTGTTTACACTAACATTCAAGAGTCAAAAAATCTAATTTTAAAGATACTTATCAGAGGAACAAAAACTATAATACTCCAGGAATAAATCTAACAAAAACTTGTATAAAAACCTTCAGAGAGAAAACTGTCAGACTTTACTAAAAGGCACTCAGGAAGATCTAAAGAAAGATAGAGATGTTGTTCATGGAAAGCGAGACTAAATCAGTTCTCCTGAATTTATTTATAAATCTAGTGTAACTCTAATAAAAATTCCAAGAGAGCTTTTCCTGATACGTGACAAGTTAAACTTAAAATCTATATGGAAGAGGAAAAGCTCGTGAATAATCAAAAAGATCATGATGGGGGCCAGCCTGGTGGCATAGTGGCTAACTTCGCATGCTCTGTTTTGGCAGCCTGGGGTTTGCAGGTTCAGATCCCAGGCACGGACCTACACTCTGCTCATCAAGCCACGCTATGGCAGCATCCCACATACAAAGTGGAAGAAGAGTGGCATAGGTATTAGCTTGGTGACAATCTTCCTCAAGCAAAAAGAGGAAGATTGGCAACAGACGTTAGCTCAGGGCCAATCTTCTTCACCAAAAAAAAAAAAAAAAAAAGACTGTGATGAACAATGTGAGATGGGGACAGGGGTCCTGCCCAACAGTACATCGAAACTTCTTATAAAGTCATAGTAATCTGGACAATGTGATACTGGCACAGAGAAAGAAAGAGAACTAAAGAAGAAAATACAGAATCTCTCTTTGGCTGATAGTTATATATATGGAAAACTGATAGAGGACAGAAGCATCACTGAAGGATCAGTGGGAAAAGATGAGACTATTCAATAAATAATGCTGAGACAAATGGGTATTCAAGAAATAAAATAAAGAAATTTGATCCCCATCTCAAAGGCTATCCATAAAATTAATTCCAAATGGATTAAAGACTAGCTATGAGAATGGAATATCTTTAAACCATGAGATAGACAAGTCTGCCAAACCAAGATATAAAAAGCACAGAACATAAAACAATTGTTAAGCTTGACTACTGTAAAATTATAAATTGTTTTTAAAAAACATATTCTAAATAAAGCAAAAGGATAAGCCACAAACTGGAAGAAGATATATGTCACATATATAGCCAAAATATTAGGAACTGCTAAAAATAAGTAAGAAAAAGACAACATCCTAACAGAAAAAATAGGCAGAAGGCATGAATAGGCAACCCACAGGGGAAATAAAAGTGGCCAATAAACACATGAAAATGCCAGTCCTAGGGCTGGCCCCGTGGCCGAGTGGTTCAGTTCACACACTCTGCTTCAGCAGCCCAGGGATTCACCAGTTCCCATCCTGGGCACGGACATGGCACCACTCATCAGGCCATGTTGAGGCAGCATCCCACATAGCACAACCAGAAGGACCTACAACTAGAATATACAACTATATACTGGGGGGCTTTGGGGAAGATAAACAAAAGAATTGGCAACATATGTTAGCTCAGGTGCCACTCTTTAAAAAAAAAAGAAAATGCTCTATCCCATTAGCAATGTAAAATTAACATAATTAGCATATTAAAGCCATCAAAATATAACATTTTACATCCGTTAGACACTTCACATCCATGCCATTGTTGGCAATGAGGTGGAACAACAGATCTCATATGCTGATAGAAGTGTAAATTGGTACAAGCACTGTGGAAAACAAATGGGCACGTCTTAGAAAGCTGAAGAGGACATGCTCAGAATTACACTAGAACACACCAGAGGAACCCTTTACCCCTGGTGATGTACCAAGTAACGGAAGGAGTATTCTACCCCAGATAGTGTTTACAATTCCAAGCACATGGTGATATTTAACAGCAGATGCACTTGTAGTGGGCTTTATTGCTGTTTTTAAATTCTCTACAGCAAGGCACCGCCCCTTCATTGCTTATACCTGGGATGTACCATACCACCCCCGTCCCTACTCTTTGGTATGTCATTACTCACTCCCATACACTAAGAGACATGGACAAGAATGTTCACAGCAGCACTGTTAATACAGGAAACGACTATAACCAACCCAACTATTTACCAACGGAGAACGGAGAGATGAGTTATAGTATATTCCTATAGTGGAGTACTATATAGCAGTGAAACATGGATGTCAACATGGATGATGTTGGGGAAAAGCAAGTCACAGAAAAATGGATAGCATGATAGTATCAAGTTCAAAAGCAAGCAAAATTATTTTTTATGACTTCACACATATATGGTAAGCGTATGATGCAAAGCAAGGCAATTGGGTAAAAAATTAGAATAGTGGTTCCCTTGGGGTGCTTGGAGAAAAGTACACAACAGCTCCTTGCTAGCGTTGCTAATGCTACCTTTTTTAAGTTGGATGATGGACTCATGGGTGTTATTTTACCTCTTTTATGCTTAACAACTTAAATGTTTGTGCATATTCTTTTACATAAAACAAGTAAAATTCATAGAGTTCTTAACGAAAAGAAGAATTAAGAATTCAATGGACAGTGAAGAAGATGCAGCAGGTGCAGATGGAGTAGGTCAATAAAGGACAGATCAGATCATGGGATCCAAGTTTCTTATTTTTAAAGACGAAGGGGCATTTAATTTGTTTGCAGACAAAAGGAAATAGAACTAGTAGCAAAGACTGAAGAAACAGGAAAGAAAAGTAAAATAACAGGTAGAGTCAATAAAAGCTTCTGTTTTTATTACATTCTTTATGATTTTTAGGGTACCTCTGGGTTAATATAAATGCATCTTAGAAAATCTGGAAAGAAGAGAGGCTGGAAAAAAGACACATAGGCAGTTTAGTCTCCTTCCCCTTTCACAAGAGCAGAGGAAGGGGCTTGGTCTTCAGCCCCAGCAAAAATGCAGAAGTCTGACTGGCTGTGTAAATTTCATGCAACACTAATGTGTCATTTTTCTATTACTGTCTTACTACTGCTACCCCAGACACTATCATTCCTCAGACAACCAGTAACAACTGATTTGCTGGAGCCTTACCTGAAGAACCTCGTCAATAAAGGCAACTGGATGCAACATGATGAATAATATGAAAACATACAAAATAATCATAGACACAACAAAAAAATCTGGAAAAGAAAGGAAAACAATTAAATTAGGAAGTTCCTTTAAATAAAAAGGCATACAATAACAACTGGTATTCCGTCAATCCTAAATTTGCTTTTGAATCTTCTATTTAGGTTAATGAAGTATACAAAGTACGTGCCTAGGGTGTGATATCATTCAGCGCAAAGGATTCATTTACGTGATGTGAAAATAATCAGCATTTATAAAAATAAGAGACAGACCTTTATGAAGATTTATTTGTATTTGTCCCAGATAGACGGCTACTTTATAAGATAATCAAGCCAATATATAATTCACAAATAGGAGACTAGACTATATACGGCAAAATGAGATTATCATTTAAAATATGTATGCAATGACAATTATCGTTGATTATAAAAATGCTGAACAACATTCTCAGTATTAGATATGTTATAATCCTAAATAAAGGCATTCTAAGTTGAATATAAGTATATTTCTGTTAAGTGAATCCTACTTTTTCATTGACTTGCTCTGTGAAAATATTTCCACAGAAAACTTAGCTAAGAAGCCCAGAAACTGAGTTGATTTACTACTTTAAATGTGGGCTAACCCTGTGGCTTGAAGTGGTAGCTAGAAATGGTAAATTCCACAGTACTTTGTTAACACTTTCCTAATTCAAAAATAAAACTCCTTGCTCATGGCCATTTTGTGACTGTGTGCATACACGCAGAAACTTGCACACGTACAAGCATGCTCCACACAACGAACCACAAGAGAGGCTCAGAAATCTCCCAATTACACTGATAGCGCCTACCTTGTTCCCCTTCTTTCTTTGGTCTGGATATTTATTTACAAGCTCCTATATGAGGTCAGCTACAAATCAAACTTTACTGACACCACATATGACCAAAACTCTATCATGACGCTTTCAGATTGGGAAAGGGAGTCAGTATTCTATTTTATGGACTGTAAATGATGGATGGCTCTCAATACTATTTTTAAATGTGGGAGTCATTTGTAAATATAAACTTTGTTAATATGTCAGTTTGAAACCACAGGCCAGTATTTATTGTTCTATAGAAACAAATATTATGTTTTTTATATATGTATTGTTTTATATATATATTAATACATACATTTATTGTTCTAGTAGCACTGAGTTGAAAGTTACACTAACATTCAAGCCAAAAGTGAGAAAACTTGTTTACTATGAGCCACTGACCAACAGGATCAAAATTTTGGGGCCTATGTTAGATAAAACAGCAATTTTTTCTAGATTTTTCTTTTTAAAACATCCTACTAAATTGCAAACAGGAAACATAACATTCTATTCAACAAATGCAGCAACTAAGTAATACTTAAGTTATATATTCAAATAGTTATTATGGTCAGTTAAAAAAAGGTGGAAAATGCTAGTTAGAAGTTCATAAACAAAAAAAGACCAAAAAAATCAGAAAAAGGACAAAAAGAAATGGTCAGAATACAAATACCAAAGACAGACATGGAGACAGAAAAAGTTTTGTTTCAATAAAGTAATAGTCCATAATGAATGGAGAAATGAATTTGCCTTTTCAAATCCTCTTGCATTTTTACAATTATAAGCAAAAATAGATTTGCAATCTAGTTCCTGACACACTGCCAGGAAAAAAACAGTTACTCGGGCTCAGAAACTTCTTACATCTACCTCAACAGTGCTTCTCAAATTTTCATCTGTCTTTCTCCTAGAGCCACCCCCTTTAAGGATCACACCTCTAAAACTCTGCCAAGATTTCCCTGTGAAGGAGAAAATAAACAATTGAATCTTTCCTTTGTTTAGCCAGGGGAGAAAAAGTGGCAATACTCAAAAGAATTTGACAGGGGAGGTGGAGGGCCGGCAGATTTATATAACCACCAAAGTGAAAAGATAATAAGGATTTCAACCAAGAATAGAAAAATCCGTTATTCATCCTAGACAGGTGTGAGTTTCTAGTAGACGATGCTCTCAGCTCCTGGGCTCTCCCGGCATTGTCAGCAACTCCTCAGTAACCCTACTCAAGTGCAGCTAACACCCTTCACCCTCAGCTATCGAAACAAATGCTGTGTTGGTGGTGCTTGGGGGCTAGGGGAGAACGTTCCTTCACTTAAAGATTTAGATTCTGTTTTAGATTCTGTCACAAAGCTTTGTGAATATGAACAAGTCATTCAGGGTCAAATTATTTTAACTATAAATTAGGGATATGAGGATCATGCAGAAAAGAGTAGATTTAAGCACTTAACATGCAAAGCAATATGTAAACTGAAGTTATTATTAAACATGTCTCAGCTTATGGCATCACAGATTTGTTGTTAATGATCTCAGATCCTTTTGACAGAACATGGCATCAAAATAAGGCACCATAGAGGATTTCGTTCATATTCCCCTTAGTTAAGTGACTCAAAAATAAAACCTACCATAAAGTAAATAAACCCACAGTACTCGTCTATGGCTCTGATATATTCCTCTCTCATTCCTTCCTTAAAATTACTAACTGGGATTTTCCAACACGTAACTACAAATTCCAAGTCTTTTTATTCCTAGCCCCCTTCCTCACTCAGTTACTTGTCTTTAAAAGGCCACCGTATCCTGCAGGGCCTCTAGGTATCTGCTCCAACCAATTCAGCCATGGCAGATGAACAGGGAAGAAACACAAAGGCCCGAAATGGAAGCATGCTGGCAGTTCAGTAATCATGCCTTCAGAGACTCAGAGCACTTGGATTTCACAAGCAGTAAATTGTAGGGATCAAGTAAGAAATTGTAGCAAAAACTGAAGCCAAAGGCCAGAAATCACATCTAGTTAAATGAGAGTGTAAGAATTAAGTCCATATCATCATGGCCCTTGAAACGACAGCATAGTCAAACAACAAAATATAACTGGGCTAAGCTAAAGTTGAAAATGGATAACCACTGACTGAAATTAGATTTTATTTAGAATCAAACTGAACCAGAAGAGAGCAAAAACCTCTGAAGACAATGCCTAAAATGCCTAACATTGAAATTACTTTTTAAAAATAATAATCTCAAGATAGATCTAATACATTACACTGTTTAGATATAGAGAACAGCAACTAGCAGGTCCTAACAAACAACAGTTAACCGTCTGTTCTGTAGGAGAAAACAAGAAGCTAATGTCAGCTCCACTGAAGCCTTAACCTTCCCCCATTCATTTCCATCTAGATTTACACTCGACACTGTATATTACTTCATACAGTTATACTTTATTTCTGTCTTTTCTTATTTTCTATTTTCCTTTCTTTACTTATCAGTAACAACTATATTCCAAGATTAGGGGACTCCAATGACAGACAAAAAACAAGCTGTGAAAACTAGCAAGATATGTATATGTTGACTTTATTATTTCTATTGTATTTTTCAGGAGACCTTTTATGACAGTATGCACTTCTGTTTATCCACTAACAGACATGCACAAGCTGCTTATAGTGAAGACAAAGGTTTTGTGGCTATATTTTTGCTAAAATATAATTTCTAAAACACGTTTTAAAAAAAATAGTCCAGTGATCAACAATAGAGTTTATTATTCAAGCCAATTTCAAAGTAAATGGAAATATAAAATAACCTGAATTTTTTTTGAAGTTTTCCAAATAATAAAAAAGATGTATTTAAAAAACAGGCAACCAGGGCCAGCCCCGTGGCTGAGTGGTTAGGTTCGCACACTCCGCTTCAGCGGCCCAGGGTTTCACCAGTTTGGATTCTGGGCGCAGACATGGCACCAGTCATTACGCCACGCTGAGGTGGCATCCCACATACCACAACTAGAAGGACCCACGACTAAAATATACAACTATGTACTTGGGGGATTTGGGGAGAAAAAGCAGAAAAAAAAAGAGGAGATTGACAACAGTTGTTAGCTCAGGTGCCAATCTTTAAAAAAAAAAAAAAAAGCAAAACAGGCAACTAATAGTCTCTTTTTTCAATTGGAGAAGTATGGAGAGGGTGGATTTACTTAGATCTCTAAAATTAACTTTCCTGATGTGACTGTCTGGCTTACCAACCAGTCTGAACACCAGTTTTCTTTATGTAAACAAAGTATTATTCTTTGATAGATGTGTTAGCTACCCTTGGCATGCTCAGTATTTCCTTGAAATTTAAAAATATTGAACTAAAAATAAAACATGTATATCAACTTTAATGATTAAGTTCACCTCATAATAAGTTAACTTTAATTACGAAGTCTCTCACAAGTATATTGATAAACCTTGCAGGGAAAGCTTTTCGTCCCACAGCAAAGTTCTAATATGGTTCTCAGTAACATAGCTTCTATTTGTTAGATAGGAAATATGAGTTCTTTTTAAAAAAGAAAAAGCAAAAACAGATTTCAGTATTATTGATACATATATTTGAACAGTCCTACCTGTCCAAAATAGAAAGTAATAAAACCTACAAGCCACATAGGGGAGAAGTAAAAAACAGATAAGATAATGTACGTGAAATGCTTTGTAAACTCTAACTGACACAGAGATGCTAATAGTTGTTACTCCTACGACATACCGAAATCTGTGACCTGACACTTGCCAACCAGAACAGTGGCATTTCTCCACAACTACAACCCAAGAATAACTACTATTCATTCCAAGATACTGCAAAAGTCTAAAGTTCTATATGGAAAAAAATTAAGTTGTTCTAATATATTAATTAGTATATTCTCAATTTTTAAAAAACTGGCAATGTATATATAATAAATAATTTTTTTCCCCCATAAACCTTAATTTTGATCAATCACAATGCTATCTCCTATTGCCATAGCAGACAATCTACATAGGCACAAGCCTCCATTCTACTGGCCCCTTCTGCAGTGGATGCAAAGGTGACAAAAATGAAGAATTCCAGGTGAATACAGGCTGTACCATGGTCAAAAATGAGGAAAAGAGAGCTGGTGCTGTGCAGACCACCCAGAAGGAAAGTATGATACCCACTGTTCCAACTGAGGAAGCTCTGTTCCTGCTTCTAATTCTAACTCTCGCTGCAATGGGTTGTAAAAATAAAAGTTGGAGCCAGAAGTAATAGGATGTGAAAACCAGGAATGTTTAGAACTAGTGGCTTTATTTTTAAACTTTAGGGTGGCAGCTACCATGAGAACAAAACAAGACAGTAAACATCTAAATCACTAGGTTTATTCTATTTGTGAAGATCTATTTTTCTTTGAAAGGACAGTTTTAATGCTACTCTTCTTACATTGTTTTTAAAGAAGGGAACCAGGACAGAAATCACAATAAATGGCAAACTTACAATTCTTGTAGCAAGGTTGCCTGAAGGGTTTTCCTTTCGAAAAGGCAATTGCCACTATGAGGTACTGAAAACTGGAGATAAAAAACACTGTGGTATTTTCATAATTTTGTATATTCCGTGAATCAATTTCGGTTTCATTGTACAAATCTGAAGAATTCCAATGTAGGCTTCTTGTTGTATTACAAGCACTAAAACACACAAAAAAATTTCACATTACTAAGCACAATACCCATTTCCCCAAAGAAACCAACCTTAACTGCCTTGAATCACTACCATAACACAAAGAGAAATAAGGGGCCGCTCACAGCCCGAGACCCAGTAACATCAAGGTGAGCTACAAAGAACAGGTAAAAGGGTAGAAGGGTTTTTTCTCTTTAGTCACACTCCAATCAGATAAAAAACTGGAAGAAACTTCATTAAGTAGTAAGCCCCTCTCACTTTTTTTTTTTCCTTTCTTCTTCACCCCAAAGCCCCCCAGAACACAGTTGTACATGCTGGTTGTGAGTGCCTCTGGGTGTGCTACGTGGGACGCCGCCTCAGCACGGCTTGATGAGCGGTGCCAGGTCCGCTCTGACAGAAACTCCGGGCTGCTGAAACGGAGGGCGAGAGCTAAACCACTCGGCCACGGGGCCAGCCCTACCCCCTCACTTTATTAAACCCCCTTCACTTTTTAAATTTTTGCAGTAATTTCAGCATAGTAAAGATAAAGAGACCTTGGGTTTGACCTTAGCTCTACCACTTTTTGGCTATAAGTGAGGAAATACTATTTAATTTCTGAGCCCATGTCTTAACCCCTAAGTGGATACCACCTGCTCCATCACAGGGTTCCTGTGGGGAATAAATAAGATGACTTGTGTAAATAACTGTCTAGAAAGCACCTGGCATTGAGATGGCCCTCAATGTCCTCGAGCTATGGCTCTCTCATCTACTTCCACTTGGGCAGGACTGTCAACCATGCATAAGAACCAAGAATGAGAAGTACTCAAGAGCCATTACTAAAACATCAACTACAATAAGCACAGGCAAACGGCAATGCTAAGTTTCTTAAATTTTTAAAGGCAAATAATCTCCCTTAATCAAGTAAACTAAAAATAAATGTTTGCATCTGAAAACTTAATTCTACAAAATTACCTTAGTAAATAGCTTACATGTTTACTTAATTAAAAAATAGGAGAAGCACTTAGGACCTTTTTAAAATTTTAGGTTTTAAAATGTCATTTCCTAAACTAGGGCTAGAAAAGGTAGAAGCACAAACATTCTGGGTTTAGAAGAGGCTCTAGTGATTAATTTCAACTTTCTCATTTGACAGATTAGGAAAGCAAGGCTCAGGAGCAAAGTAAGAAACCAGCCCCATGTCCTCATCGTGGTAGTGATTATTAGGACCCTTCCTGACCATCTTCCTACATGACATAAAGTCAAATAGAGGCCAAATTTTTTAAGTACTTAATCAAGCTGCATGTAAACTTTTATATAAATTTTTAGACTTATTTTTATATGTGTATATGTTACACACATTCTACAAAATTTTAAAATAAATTAACCAACGTACTCTGATTGTGGACGCCATATTTCATACCAAGATTGCTCCTTGACCCAAAAAAATCCCAAAGATTGAAATCCAATGCTGATGATGATCTGAGACAAAACGGAGAAGAGAAGGGCCCCAGATATAAGACCTGAAGGTGGTCTTTGTGCCACAAGTTCCTTCCAGGCAGGATTTAAACTCACTATATTGAGAAGAAAAAGAGGAAAGGTTTGTATCTAAATTAATTTGTCACTATAAAATACGTAATCAGATTCACTTAGGAACTTTAAAAAATCATCTAATAAATCTTTAATATGAAAAATGTCCCAAAACCAAGCCAGATATTATACATATTTAAATATTCTGTAAAAATTAACAGTTTAGGCTTTTCCAAAAATGCCTCATGAGTACTTTTTACAGTAATCTGTTGAAATTCAGAGGAAACACCAGTACAAGTAAAAAGAATACTAAAGCATCTAAACTCTTAGATTAATCACCACCCTTACATGTATAAGTGAGAATTTATTTCTGAATCTTTAATCACAAAGCTACAACTAAAATTATATATATTTCTTCCTTTTAAGACATTAACAGAAGTTTGAAGCTATATAAACATAACAGTGACATTAAACAAGGCTTTGATTGCTTATTGAGGTGGTGCCCACCAAGTTTCTCCACTGTAAAGTTTCTATTTTTCTTTCTGTAAAGAGGTAATTTATAAAAAGATACTGAGATTGCATAAAAATCCCAGTCCTCATCAAACTTTCATTCACTAGTTTTAGCATCCACTGACAACGGTCTAACTCAGTCACTCTCAGCCGTATCTGGAGATACTTTTGGTTGTCACACTGGGGAAGTGTTACTGGCAACTAGTTGGGCGGAGGCCAGAGATGCTGGTGAGCATCCTACAATGTCCCCCACAACAAAGAATTATCTGGCCTAAAATGTCAATAAGACCAGGGTCTTTTCATGGTCTAAGTCCATCACTCCTTCTATATTTATTAGTTAGCATTTTATTATAAGGAATAGCTTTCCCTTCTCTCCCAATTATTTATTTATTCATTTTCAGTATGGACTTAGGAATTTTTTTTATTAGATGGGTCATATCTCATTACCATCATTATTTAATTTGATGCTAACCACCAATACTATAATAAACCAACATCTTGTGTTTCCTTATCTGATGTACCTAGAAGGACACAGCATCACTTCTGTGATATTCCTGCCAAGAATTCACAGCCTGCGTCTAATGAGAATACATCAGACAAACCCGTATAACTGGTCTATCTTCTTTCATAAATGTTAACATCAAGAAGCCCCCCCAAAAAGGCTGATGTACTATTCTGCATTCAAGAAGACCAAAGAGACAGGATAACTAAACGAAGTCCACGAGCCTGGATTAGGTCCTGGACTAGGGAAAAAGATAGGTATAAAGGGCATTATTGGGACATACGACAGAACTTAAACATGGGCTGGGTTAGATAACAATGTATTGATGTTAAATTTCCTGATCTTTGTAACTGTGTTTAGTTATATAAGAGAATGGCTTTATTTTTAAGCAATATATACCAAAATATTCAGAGGCAAAGAGGCATGATAACACAAACTTATTCTCAAATACTTCAGGAAAAAAATGGTGAGAGAACAATATAACAAATAGGGCAAAACATAAACAACTGATAATAAAAGAACATATTTACAGGGAATTTGGAAAGGTATACGCTATGTTACAATTGTTGATGTAAATTTACCAAAGTTTAATAAGTCACATCAGAATTTCATATGCTTTGAAATCAGGAACAAAATACTCACTTGTAAATACCACTACCAAAATGATTGCCAGATCAATGAAGAGAAACTGGAAGTCTCCTAGGTTACTTAAGATCTACAGAAGTAATTTGCAAAACACAATTAGTTTTCAGGAACTATTTTTATACCATTTTCCCCAGGTTTTAGTATTTTTCCCCCCTGGTTTCAGTGATTTTTCCCCCAATAATGACAACTTTAAAATGACACTTAGATCTGCTTAAAAACTGAACTATGTTTGCCTTAGAAATTAGTGAAATAACATGTATTTGCAAATATTCAATTTAACATATTAATATAAAAGGCATCGCCGAAAAATTCATTCAATGAAAACCTTTTAAAAGTTTTTAAGCAAAACAAAAACACAAACTTTTACTCACAATATTGAACATTCTTAAAAATATGCATCTTGAAGCTTCCTTAATATCTAACACTATCCCTCCTGATACTTTCCACAAATGGTGAACAGGGACAGTTCACAAAGATTCCTTGGGATGTCACCAATGTTCACTGAGAGAAAAATCTAAAGTGAGATCCTGTCAATCATAAAATCCGATGAAGTACCTACGGACACCACCGTTTACACTTTTTCTCCAAAAGCATAAAATCCTATAAATTATTGCTAAAACATCTTTTCTCATTCTGGCCCTTCCCTATAAATTTCTAGCACTTTGTAGCAAAGTTAACTGCAATTCTGAAATGTGTCACAGCCTAACGTTTTGAAGAGCTGTCAGAGAAAGACATCCAACCTGCACTAAAGGCAAAAAAAGAACACGACCAACTTACACTCACAAGGCTTCAGCCACAGTTGTTAGCCTTAAAGAAAACGCTATTCCAGATTAATGAGATTTTCAATCTGCTACTCAAAACACAGTAAAGGAAAACTTACACATGCTACTTATGTAATGAATGCACTCAAAATCAAACATAACACCTGCCCGATATCTTAATCTAAATCTCTTCACGCCCAGCGGCATCCCTGAAGGCGCTGTCAGTACTCACGGAATACAGCAGTGTGACACTGAAGTACTGTATAATGCTGTACAGAGCCATGAACTTAAACACACAGAACGAAGTCATTAAAGCAGCCCGGCCTTCCCTGTAAAAGGAAACGTTGGCAGGTGAACAAAAGCACTTTAAACTCCCCCTCCAAACCGCAATTCCATCTTGACAGGTGAACATAACATTCAGCAGCTACAACAAAGCACTTTTCTACCAAGAGAAATACGCCAAAGCAGAAGTGGAAGAGATGAGGAGCGGCAATCAATCTGTTGCGACTAAGTTACAAATCAAATATACTAATACAGCATTAAACAAATTCATATTACATTCTATGATAATTTTTTCCTATATTATTGAGCAAGCTACCAAGAGATAATGGGAAATTTTCAATTTGTACTACCTGATAAGATTTGGCACGCAGGAAATACTAGGAGTTTTGGAGGTAAAGGGAGATGCCACCGAAGCCTCAAGCTCTGATAAGGAAATGCCTCCGTGTGCTTTCTTCAAAGCCTAATGGTTTGAAGAAGAAAACTGGTTAAGTTTTGTGAATGGGACTTAGGCTAGAGAAAGAACTAGAAACCACAAAAACTATACTTACACCACAGTCATTTGCACCATCACCGCACATCCCAACAAAGTAACTAAGAAATAAAAATTATGTTAAGATTGATTAATTTCCTAAAATACACAACATTTAACTTAAGAGTTCTCCAATACAGTATTTTAAACAGCTAACTGACCAAGATTCCCCCAGTTTAACTAATGAATCTTATCATTACAATGACTACAGGAATGTTGCTTTGCAAATAGCACTAGCCTGCAAGTCAAATGACCTGGTTTATTGTCCTTTTTGTGTCACAAGATGGGCAAATCAGTTTATCACTTTTGACATCTCAATTTCCTAACCTCTAGAGCAAAGGACTTGGGCTGTATAGTCTTTAGAACAGTTACTTTTAGGGCTGTCAGTAAAGATTTCTCCTTTAAAAACCTGAAATAATTTTTTACTAAAACTATAAAGTTGCATCCATCAAGCTGAGAGAATGAACTCTACACACCACAGATATTACCTAGAAAAAGAATTGTTGATATTGTACTTCAGCTAAATCAATAAGCCCATGAGTCTTTTCTAAAGAGACACAAAGTTACCACCTATCTCATAGGTGATAATTATATATGCATGAAATAGTTACTTTTCTGGGTTTGAAAATGAAACTACAATTCATAAAAATTTTAAAAAACACCACCACAAATACTCACTCTACATTTTGCAATGCTTCTACTAACTGCGTCTTCTGATCAGGTGCCATACGAGCAAACACAGTGCCATGTAACATCAACTGGAAAAAATATGGATTTCTTTAAAATATTGTTCACAATGTATTCATGTGAACACATACATAGACCCAAATCACTAACCTTAGGAACAAGTTCTTGAAAATGCTCCAGTATCACTGCAAATGATTTTCCATTCATTGCAAAATGAAAACGAGTCACTTGTGGATCCTCTAAGCAATCATGGACCAATTTCATTGGAATATCCTGTGTATGAGACATTCAGAAGACTATTTAGGCAGCCAAACCAAGGAACACAATCCTACTTTAAACATGTTTGATCCAAAACTGAATTCTTTCATTTGATATTTTACACAAGACACTGAGGGTTTAATATTTATTGAAAGCAAAAGGAAATTCAATTTTAAGGTAATCTATCTATAATGTTTATCTAAAAAAAATTAAGGAAGGCTAAATAGCTTCAATTTGAAAAGATAACTGAGCTGAATATTATGGACCACTTGCATCATTTATCACTACTTTTAAAATAGGATAAATATTTGGGATTCTCATCCTTTAAAACTGTGCTTCTTGCATTTGGCTAAATATCAAAATTTAAACATTGAGATTCCTGGGCTTACCCCAGTCCTAATGAATCAGAATTTCTGAGGAGATGGCCCGGGGTTCTATTTTCATTTATTTTTTGTTTTGTTTTGTTTTAATGAACCACTTTTTATTTTTTCAGGCTAAATTCAAACAAGCAAAGCTTCAAAAGGGAAACCACATCTCGACAGTACCTCCGAGTCAATTGCTGATGAATTACTGCACTGTGGTAGGCTGTCTGCATAATGCCAGTTTATCTTGGCAACTTTCCCATCCCTTGGAGGTAATGCTTCAGCAATAATAACTTTATCCTGAGGTAGTATCATTCCACAGTCTCTGGCCACAGAGACAGCAGTCAACATGTTGTCACCTAATTTTCAAAATATTGAAAATACATGAAAATTAAAATGGAAACACGAACATATTAAACAAGTACTTACTGAGAATCTACTATAGCCCCCATGACTGGGCTGGGCAAAATGAAGACACTGTATGGTCATGCTCTTGGAGTTTAAAAACAACAAAATCAGGACACACTTACTAAAGGAAGCCTCAAAAAATTCAAGCACATGTACGCTAAATAGTCAGAACAGTCTCAACAACTTTAAAGCTGAATTCATTCTTAATCTTTTGAAGTCATACACTAGCAGTACCCACTCAACACCAGGGACAGCACGACATACAGAGGAGGTGCTCAATAAACAGCTGCTAAATAACCTAGGACTGAGTAGTGGTTTGTACAAGAATACTAGAGCGACATCACAGAAAAACAGAACTACAAAGGCAACATTACACAAAACAGAAAGATAAGCAACATTACAAGAATACAATCTTTACAAGTAAAGAGAAGCAAGGAAGACAACGTCTCAGTCACGCGAGCAAAGAACTGAGGAGAAGCACTGCAAGGACCAGATCAAGAGAAGAAAAAATAAACTTAGGGGAGAAACAGGCAAAGGTCTGGGGAGCCCACGGCTACCAGAACTGAAGGGCAATATTACTTCTTCCCCAATTCCCACACAGTATTTCCAAGGGGGTCTTCTCGTGACCAGACAGACCACCTTGGGACACAGAGCCATAGTCTGTCATGGCAGAAAGAGGGGCAGGGACACAGTGCTTTGAAGGGGGAGTCATTAGAACCAAGAACTGCTGGGATGCTAATAAGTTACTTACTTCAGCTATATGGTAATAAGGATGCTATAAGATAGATCTGAGTCTAAAACATAAAAAGTACACAGGCCTTTTCCACATACTTCTTACTGAATACATAAATTCCATAAAACGAATATCTGAAATCTGATTATTTGCTAAGGAAAAAATACTTAAGTGCTGCCACGATTTCACACAGCTAAGCCATGGAAATTACCTAATATTATCAGCAGTATAATAACACCAGGAGAATCACTTAGATGTAACAGTCAAAAAACAAAAACAAACAGTGGCTGTTTTCACTACTATACATTCAAGCAATGATAATAAACTATCTTATACACATAAATATAATTCTAACAGAGATCTATTAATCATTTTCCATGCATCTGGCATAGTTCTAAAAACTGCAGAAGACCCCAAATGGGTAAAACATACTTTTAACCATCAAGAATCTTCTATTCTAGTAGAGAAAACAAATCTTCAAATGATCTCAAGAGTATTGCAAATTCACCTTACACTTTGGAAAAATATTCAGAGCTTAAATAGGACAACGTAGGACGGAGTCACCAAATGATACGCTTTTATAAATAAATCATTCCTCAATATTATATAATTTGAACTCTAAGAGTCACACTTCATTTTTTCTATGTCGTTCTATAAAGTCTAACCTGTGACCATGACAGTGCGAATGTTGGCTTTATGCAAATTTTCAAGTACTGCAGGGGTTTCTTGCTTTAACTTGTTCTGCATTATAATTAAGCCCATAAAATCCATGTTGTTTTCAATGGCATCTCTGCAGAAAAAAAAATTTTAACACATAATCGTTTAGTCAAGAGAACAGGTATGCTCACTCTATATTGATAAAACAATTTAAAAGTCATAAATTATATATTAAAACATTTTACATGCTGAATAAGCCATAAAAGTGTAAGTTTATGAGTTCAATATTTAAAAAACTTTAAATCTGGAAAAATAATTTCCAAAAAATACATTTTGAAATTAAATTTTACCCTTTGAAACATAGGAATATAAGGATCATTTAGAAATGTATAATTTTGCTAAGACACTGAACACTTCTAGTACTAAGGAATATTCATCTTGTATCCTACCCACAAAACGAATAAGCATAAATAAATCTATTCTCTACTGTCCCCCATACAGCATACCCTAATTTAAATGTTAAGAGAAAAGGAAAAATCTGTACCACAAGAACATTTGATACAGTTATACTGGATTCATTATCAAGTCTGACGAAATTTTATAAAACTCATGGTCAAATTCTTGATCCTGGAAGTGTGATAGAAAAAGTATTAGCAGTCTGACAATGAGATCTACTTGGGACCCGGAGATGGATCTTTTAGAATATTTATTAATATTCAATAGTTATCAAGATGTTATTCCTTCAAATAGTTGAATATCTACTATGCACCGAGTACTACACTAGTCCTTGGGAGGTCCAAGATAAACAGGCAAGATCTCTACTCTCAAGATGCTTTTGTGCGGAAACAGACATGCAAAGAGAGCATGCAAAAACAGTATGTGCTTCGGCACTATAATGGAGATGAAGCGTGTTCAGTAATGGCTGCGTTCTTAAATTTAAAGCTACCACAATTACATCACAGAGATCTTTTCTCAATGGAAAAAGGGAGCTCGAGGTTAGGGACCAAAATTTCAGACTTGCAGTAATCAAGTGGTTTTTCTACACAAAAACTCAACAATAAAGGTGCCTGAAGCATACAGCTATGAAACCTAAACATCTTTGAAATAAAATTTATTAACAATGGGTGGTACAGATATTAAAGACTAGTTAGGAAATTTCATACAAGTGATCTGCTGTTAGTAAAAGGAGAAACAAGCCTTGAAACCGGAAAATGCATTTCAAAGCACAAAGCTGTACCAATGTGAAACTACTGGGTCAAAAGCAATGCAGCCATTCTCCTACGAGGCACCAGTTTCTGGCTGCAGCTGGTTTCCTAACTCTCCTACGAATAATACAGGTCATGGAACTCTTGCCCTCTAATTAATGAATAGCACAATATTCAATTCAAGATACAAAGGTTCAAGCTGTAAGAGAAACCCCAAAACCTGTTCCTACAAGGCAGAAATGAAACACAGAGAAGGTCTCGGCTGAAGGATGAGGAAGGAGAGAGAGAGAAAAGTTGATAGGGAGGGATAGGGTACTCTGGGCAGAAGGAACAGCCTATCCAAGGGCATGAGAGAATGTATGAATGTGGCAGGCTCAAGAATTATAGGCAACTCAACAGTCTTTAAGGGGGCAAATGACCAAAGGTGAAGCTGTAGAGAAAGGAGCCTAATGCGCCCTTCGTAGGAATTAGGATATACTATTTTATATCAGCGGCTCCCAATCATGCATATGCATCAGATCATTTGATTATTACTTTTTTGTTTTTAAATGTTTATGCTTAGATCACATCCCCAAATATTCTGTTTTAATAATGTAGTTTTTCCTTTTAGTTATTTGGCTATCCTCTCCACTCCTTTAGTTTTCATTCAGAAAAACAGGATTGTACTACAAACACTGTCTGACTATTTGCACTTATTATCCAGGCACATCAGAGTAATTAACACAAGTATTAATAGTCCATAATTTAACCACTGCCCTCTTGGTGAATATTATGTTATTTACACTATTTTAATATAATCTTATGCTCACACAGAAATAGTTCTTTAGGCTGAATTCCTAGAACTGCACTTGATGGGTCAAATCGTACATGCAAATTTAAATGCTGACAGGTACTACACAGGATCTTCACGAATTCACAATATTGTAGTAGCAACACATTGTTAAAATGTTCTCAAATCTTCACTAACACTCGGCATTACCAATCTTTTCAATTTTGCCAACCTTAGGGGAGAAGTGACATCTCATTGTGGTTTTATTTTGTAGTTCCCCAAGAACTGAAGTGTCCTATCATTTTCATGTGTTCACTGGCCACTTCTTACATCTTTTTCTAATACTGATCTGTTTGTATCATTTGCTCTTTACTAACAACATGTGTTTTGCTTTCTCTTTCCTAATGTATATCGCTGGGTGTGAACTCCAGTAGGTGATGGAGAGCCATTTGTAAGAATTCCAGGTAGGAGACCGGTATTAGATCTGAAGTTAAAAAGCTCTCTCTGGAGACGGTGTGGAACACAGATCACAGAGAGGAAAGACTGGAGAAAAGAGCTGAGTCCCTGAGTTGGAGACAACGGCAGTGGGGATGGAGGAAGAAAGGCAACTTGACAGGCAGAATCAGCAGGACACCAATGAATATTCCTTTGTGCTTACAAAATGCTAGGTACACCATGAGATATTCTTAAACAAAAACATAATCCTCAAAGGATAGGTCTGTATTAGTTACAGTCAAAGTGACAATCCTTGAATGTGAAACCCGTATCTATATATGGAACTAAATGTGACATTAGTAATGCCACCTGATTGGGAGCGCACTATAGCTATTGGTTATTGTGACTCATGATTCTCTGACCAAATTAGTACATGGTTCTAACCACTGGGTAAAAGCAAGTTGATCATTTACAAAAAATAAACTGCAGAATTATGTTTACCAAAATATAATTATGTTCCTAGAGCACACCCGACACATAGCAGGCACTTGGTAAGTATTTAACAAATGAACTGAAAATAGTTCCAGAGTTGTACTTTTATTTAGATCACCTAAAACAAACATTATGCTATGTATATTTGCATACATTCAATAAATATTTAATCAATACCCAACTACATACAAATTATTTTACATGACTTACATACACATAAATGATGCATTATTGGAACTGTAGAAAAACCATTCGTAAACCTTACCTGGCAATATTCTGTATTTTATGCCACGTCAGTTTTGCCTCCAACTTTCTGTGTGCAAGAGCAATCACACGGAACCCTTGTTTAGTATAATCTTCTAAAACACTTTCAAAGTCGGCAGGAACTTTTTAAAAGGAAAAAATAATAGTCATTGTAAGAACTGCTAATACAAGCTTACACAAATACCAGAAATTCATTCAAAGCCTGGCTGTTTCCTCACCTGTTTCAGGTTTACAAAGACTGGCAATGACCTCAGGTGCTCCTTTCACGTAGGCATCCATTTTCCTATCCCCCAGCACCCTTGCAACCACACTCATACGTTGCAAAGCAGAAGAAAACGGGAACTGGCGGACAATTCCTATCTCATAAATGGCCTATATGATTTCAAAAGATGCACAACGCATTTATTATTCTTTAAGAATTAAAACAAATATACTTAGGTAACAAGTAAACATTCTTCATTCTTCACTTACTGGCAGTTCAAACAGCTCCTAAAAACAAAATAAAACAAAAAGAATAAAGAAATAGTACAGATTAAGTCCATTAACATATCCAAGTTTTTTTTAAAAAAACTTTTCCTATACATCCACAAAACATTATTTGGAAAATAGCAAGAAACTCTGATTATTTGAAAGTTGGGTTTCCAGACTGGTTCTCTACTACCTCCCATTTTTAAGAAGTAAATTCCTGAATAGTTTCAAATATTCTGCTATCCTAAAAATATTAACATATTAAGTACTAAATAAACTAAGAGGAACATATAAATGTTCCCCCAAGAACAAAGCCTTTCACATATTCTTTTTATTAAATTCTAGGAATACAGATGCAATTTAAAAGGATTGATCACCATGTAGCTAAATCGGAAGGCACGAAGCTGCTTAGCAAATAGAAGGAAAAGTAATGGTACTGAGAATTAAACCTCAATGTTCTACAAAGAATGTCTGCAACACATCAGGTACAGTTTCTGATAGATGCAGTTAAAATATTCATATCTGCATAAGAGTTAAATAAAGGACACGTGACTTCATATTCTAGCAACACTTCACACTGAAGATTAACCATGAGCACCAACAGTATCCAGCTTAAAATGTTTTCACACCATTTCTTGGTTTCCTGCAGGTGCAGATTCAGGAAGCAGCTGTTTCGGAGGACGAACCACAGTGGGCATAATTCGATTATGAAGTGCTGTTTCCTCTTCAGTTGCTTCTTCCAGAATCTGAAAGGAAAATATTCAACACGTTGCTTCATAAAATTCAATTCATTGGTTCCATTTTTAAATGAAACATTATGGCTATCCTTAGCGAAGTAAAAAAATCAGTGTCCAAGGAATAAATGAGCACTATCGATCATTAATAAAGTGAAACAAAATATAAACAAAACTAGTTAAAGTCCTAGCAACTCATGGGAGAGGGGAGACAGAGCTTAGAAGCAGGGTAAGGAAATGGAGAGAATTTTCCCTGAGTCGGTTCTACAACCTGGTGGGTTTAGAGACTAGTTCTGCAAAAAAACCCAGAAGGCTCTTGCAGTTCCAAAAATTTTCAGTCTATCATCCGGGGCTTCCTTTCTGCTAAGAGGAGAGGCCTCAGAAGCATATGGAGCTCAGATAGGGTTAGTAGAACCACTGGGTCAAGAGCCCACTAAGGTACGATGATGCGAATTTAGCATTTCAGCCTGAACACTTCTGGTTAGGATACTACTACCCTAACCGCTTGAAATTTAATTTAAAAACACGTTTCTTGGTAAAAAAAATAATAATAATTCAAACAAAAATTTGCATTAAATACACGTACATGAGAAAAATAAACTAATTTGACTCCACAAGTGGAGGAATCAATCAATCAATGGGAAAATGATGGGGAAGGGAACTGTGTCCAAATAACCAATTTCCTAGAATTCTAAGACATATTTTAACATCTCTGAAATTAGGATGCATCTTATATGGTAATAATTACATCAAATAACAGTAGTGCCTGGTATGTGAAAACACTCCATTGATAATTTGTGGTAAGACCAAGCATCAAAGCATCCCAGAGACAAGAAAACACACTAGTGTACAAACTCACTGATTTAACCCATTTTTAAAAGATCCAGACAGAACAGTAAACCTACTGAAAATCTATTCAGTTGGAGAGATGCTTTAGAGAACATCAAAGATGAATCAGCCCTATCGTGCTTTATGCTCTATAAATGAAGTGGGCCTACTTTTGGGAATTAAGCTTGACGAGTGTTTATTGTGAGCTTTCAAAAGATGGCAGAGCACTTCTCCATTCATTTGTTTCCCTTTTTTAGCATATTAGCAAAACACCCAAAAAAAGAGAAATATATCTGTAAAAGTAAACAGAAAGGAAAGCAAGGAGAGGGGATTCAAATATGAAGACAAAAGGCAAACTGAAACATACTGATGGATGCAGCCATGAAGGAACATGAGCCCAGAATAGAGACAAGACGACACACAGGCGAAGCACAGTTCTCATTAGCCAGAATAGCTGAGCTAAGCAAAAAAACAAACCCAAAACCAGGAGTCATTCTCTAGAGACAGGAACGATCTGTCTGAGAGGAGGAGGGCTGTTATGAGTCAGCACTCCAGAGCAGAGCTCTGCTCGTGCAGCACTGTAAAGCAGAGAGAACAGCAACCTGAAGACGAACTCTGCTCCTCTGAAACTGAAGGACGCCTGCTGATGAGAGCCCACTCGACAAAACAGACTAATAGACGTATGGGCAAGGATGAAAACCTCACTGCAGCTATCCAGACCACCAAGATGTACACTGAAAACCAAAAGCATGAAGGAGAAAGCCCAAGTGTAGGGAGGGGAAAAAAACTGACCCAGAGAAAATAAAAAATTCAGAAGGCAGAAGGGAACTTTAAAAACAAACTATTATTGCATCTATAAAAGAAGAATTGAATGTGGTAAAATGCTAACAACCACAGAACACAAGTACTCAGAAACTAGAAATGATCAACAGCAAAACAAACAGAAGGAAGTTGTAAACACACGTGTGTGTGTGTGTGTGTGTGTGTGTGTGTGTGTGTACAGGAAGTAGGAGAGGACGACAAAAGAACATTGAAGACATGTGACTACTCCATACTCCCTACCTGCGGTGGTGCTAAAGATCATCTTACTGACTCAGGCCCACTGCCCCGCGATGCTGATAGCTGGTTTCACTTATAAAGATAGAGTAGGGCCTGAGCGGGTCATCCGCTATTAAAGGTGTTTAAATGAGTCAATTTAACTAAAACGGACATTTTTTTTACACAAGTAGAAATCTCTCTCCAGTGACATATCTTTAGAAATTACATAGCTCCTTTTATGTACAAGACAGACTATCGTCAAAACAACTAGCAGAAATAATCCTTCTGCAAGGTAATTTTTACTATATTTTCTTAAAGTTACTTGTGCTTTAAAATATTGAACTTACCCATCCAATGGCTTCAAACATTTTCAAATCAAGTGGATCACCAGAAAGTACTCCTTCAATTTTTGTGAGTGAATGACAAGTAGCCATACAAGCAACAAACTGCGACTTTACCAACATCTCATTGCAAATGTTTTCTTCCGGCAAAAGAAATCTAAACAGAAAATGCACTGAATGAGATTCCTAAGTCCCAAGACTCAAGACAATATTCTAACAATATTCAGGTTTTGTCATTTTAAAAATGACAAAAAAAAAAAAGTCTGCATTTTTGCACAAATTCATTTTCACTATAGTTTTGGCATTCAAAAACAGTTACTTCCATGAAAATTATACATGACCAAAATGCAATACTATTTTAGATTCTGAATAACTAGGCCAGACATAGCAATACAGAAAATACTAGATACTAAATAATAATTAAAACTCCTGCCTATGGACATATTGCAGATTGGAATATGTAAAACTCTCTTGTAAAAACACAAAATTAATGTGTGACATAATCTTTTAAACGCAAAACTGTGCTCACAAGAAAGAAAGGGAAAGTTTGGAGTGCCAGAAATAGAGAAAAAGGAAACCCAGAGGGGCATGGACCTGAGTGGATGCTGTGACTGCCCCAGGGGAGAAGGGAGAAGGGAGGGAGCCACCTCAGTACCTGAGGACTTGTGTTTTAATACCCACACAGGAACGGGAGGCAGAGTCTTGGCCACAGACAAAAAAAGAAACCGAGAGCATGCCTCAGCCCCAAGACAGCCGGTGCCCTTTAGGGGCTGCATCCTCAGGGAAAGAGTGTACTAGAAAAACCCACCCACAGACCCAAAGGCATAACTAAGAATAAGCTTCTCTCTTTTTCCCCCACCCAAAGTTCAAGAAAAGAGTTAATATCTACACAATGTTTACTATGCACTAGGCACTGTTCTAAGAACTTTAAACATATTTGACTCATCTCATCTTCACACCACAGGAAGGTGTTTTATTATCCCCATTTTATAGATGAGCAAACTAAAGCAGAGGGGTTAAGTGACTTGTCAAGGTTACACAGCACATAAGTGGCAGAGCAAGGATTCAAACACAGGCGGTCTGGTTTCAGAGCCTAAACTTGGAACCACCACACTACTGAGGATGAGGTTTGGGTTAGAACATATGCCACTGCCTGGTCCAGAAATCCCCCAAGTTATGACAGTAACTTATATCTTGTCTGGCACCACTGATACTGCTCTTGGCTCCTACAACACAGCCACAACGGAGTCTCACAGAAAAATCCTGCTAAGGACGAGTCCATAATTTAAAAACACACCAGGAGGGCTGGCCCCGTGGCCGAGTGGTTAAGTTCGCGCGTTCCGCTGCAGGCGGCCCAGTGTTTCGTTGGTTCGAATCCTGGGCGCAGACATGGCACTGCTCATCAGACCACGCTGAGGCAGCGTCCCACATGCCACAACTAGAAGGACCCACAACGAAGAATATACAACTATGTACTGGGGGGCTTTGGGGAGAAACAGGAAAAAAATAAAATCTTTAAAAAAAAAAAAAAAACACACCAGGAAACAATTCTCACAAGTCAACAGACACAACAAAGACAGAATTAGAATCCCATAAATTTGAGATAAGAGAATGGCAATCTGAAAGAATGCAAAAAAGGGCATTTTTAAAGACTTAGAAAAAGGACAAGACACCATAGGGAGAGAGGGGGAGAGGCAGATTTGGAAAGAACCAAATGAAATTTCTTGTCCAACATATGGTTAACATTCCCAAATGAAGAAAAAACAAACAAGGAGGGATAGGCCATAAAGGAACAGAAAGATGCTGAGAAATTTCCAGAATTTATGAAAAGCATGAATCCTTGGACTCAAGAAGCAAAATGAGTCCTGCACAAACAAATAAAAAGATCATGGTGAAACCGCAGAAATCAAGGATAAAGAAGTATTTCTGAAACAACAAAGGAGAAGAGATTACTAAAGAAACTAAGACTTCTCAACAGCAGTACCAAAAGAGCCAGGAGAAATGGAATCAGACTTTCAAAGCACTGAGAGAACACAGCTGTTGACCTAGAAATCCGTACAGTCACACCGTCACGCGAGAGTGACGGCGAAACAAAGGATCACTAATGAACGTAGTTCAAGACGGCAATTTAATCCAGAAGAATGGGATGCTAGAAGCAATGGTTAGCAAAGATATTCGAAAACCTAGGTAAATCTTAGCAGGCAGATTGCATAAAATATTATGCAACAAATACATACAAGAAGGGAGGGGAATAATCAAAGTACAAGTATTCTATAGTCCATGGGGTCTTTTTGGGTTAAGAAACTAATAAAGATACCTATGAACTTCAGACTCTAAATATGACTATTAATAATTTAAGGACAAGTAGTAAAAAGATTAGAATGTATAAATTCTGAGAAAATAGGAGAGATAAATATGAGAAAACGTGTGTGTGCACTGAGGTGAAGGATGGTAGAAATAATTTCAAATGTATCTGAAATCAAAATAAATGTGAGCATAATGGCACATAAAGACTGCACAGTAAAAAGATGGAAGATACACTAGCAAACATTGGGCAAAAGAAAACTGGTGTGTAACTATGTAAGTATTAGGTGAAACAGAATTTCAGGCAAGATGCACTATTACAGATAAATAAGGTCATAATGTGACAAACTGTTTACCAAGAAGACGTAACAACTTTGGTATTACATGAGCCAAACAATAGTCTCTCAAATTATATAAACCAAAATCCCGTTAACTTTTGAGAGAAAAAAATGACACAAACACAACTACAGCAGAAACACTTCTAAGCATCAAAAGACAACAAAAACAAAGTAAAAGATCAGAGAAGAGTGAAATATTTCTGCAGAGCAGTGTACTGAAAAAGATTACCATTCAGAAAATACAAAGGACTTCTAACAAATGAATAAGATAAAGACTAACAATACAACAGAAAAATCAGGATTTAAACTGACAATACACAAAGAATGCCAAATGACCCTCCTTGCAAAAATGTGAAAATGTGCTCAGCTTTATAAACAATGAGGAAACTGCAAATAAAGCCACAATGAAATACCATCCATTTCATATCCATCCATTTGGCAAAAATAAGAAGTCAGACAATACCAAGTTTGGCAAGGATGTGGAGCAACAGGCCCTCGTACAGAAGCACTGAGGGCGAGAGTGTGGGCCGGCACCCTCACTCAGAGGGCAGGCAGGCAATGCTGTTACCGCTGCAGCCACGCATGTGCTCTTTAACCCAGCACGGACACTCTGAAGATGCTAGCTTCCTAAAACTCAACCACATGCTCACAAGGACTCGTGTATAAGAATTTTAACTGCAGCACTGTTTGTGAAAACGGAGGGGAAAAGGGAGAAAAAAAATGAAACTGTCCCTTAGTAGAAAAACAGATATTATGGTTTAATAATACAATGGAATACCAAACAACAGTTACGATTAATAACTTAGATCTATATTTATCAACATGGATAAATCTTGAAAACAATATTAAGAGGTAAAAAAGCAGCAAAAACATATGTACAGTACATCAGTTGTGTATATTTATTTATAGATGGATATATACGTAGTGAGAACATAAAAACATGCAAATAATAGAACACAACTTCAGAATGATGGTAGGGATAGATAAAGGGATAGATTAAGACTTTACAACATCTGTAATATTTTAAATCTTTTGAGAGAGATCTGAACCAAATATGGCAAAACGGCAACAGCTTAATCTTGGTGGTGGATACACAGCTGTATGTTATGACTTTCTATATGTTTGAATGTTTCATATATGAAAATATTTATTAAAAATTAACTAATGATCAAATCTAACTAATATTTACCGTGTGTTTTCCACTCGCCGGATCCCCCAAAGATCTAAACCATCTTCAGTAAGAGTTCCAGTCTGGAAAATAAGCACACATGTACAAAGTATGGACAATGCCCCCAAAAACAAAAATCATGAAAAGCTATGCCACATAAAAACAATGGAGTACTATAAAGCTATAAAAAAGGGAAACAAGATCTCTGTACATACTGTGATAGAAGTACCTTCTATAACAAATAGACAAGGTGAGGAAAAGGGATTAGCATATTCCTTACAGCATGGTTCTTGCGTGTGTGGTGTGTGTGTGTGTGTGTGGGTGGGTGGGTGGGTGGGGGTGTGTGTGTGGGTGGGTGGGTGTGGGTGGCGGTGGGGAGGGGGTATATGTGTAGACTATATATTTATGTGCTTATATTATTTAAAACAGTAGAATGATACACCATCAACCTATGAATCAATACAGGAGCCTATACGGGAGGGAGGGATTAGGGCATAGGGAGCCAAAAAGGGAAGAGGAACAAGTTAAATGACATCAGGAGAAAGGAATCAGCCAAATTCAGGACATAAATGACCTGGTTTCTTCAGTAAGATAATTGGGGATGAGGGGTAATAAAAGCAACTGTTAACAGAGTAATTGAAACCTTATTTGGATTCTGACAAAAACAAATTGTAAAAATTCTGGCACTTTTTTGAGAAAGGCAGGGAAATCTGAATATGAACTGGACCTTAGATAACACTACAGAACTGTTAATTTTAAGCGTAGTAAGCAGTGATGATACTGTGGTATTGTTTTTTCCAAACATCTTCCAGGGTGAAATAATATGTCTGATGCTGCTGCCTTCAAATCAAGGCGGTAGATGTGGTTAAGACTACAAAATGTTGGTAACTGTTAAAGCTAGGTAATGGCTAAGTGAGAGCTTTTACACTTTTATCTTCTCTCCACTTTTACATTTGTTTAAAATTTTAATAATAGCGTTTCCAAAAAAGACAAGCATAAGTGAAATTTTCTGAACAGAAAAATATGAAATATAGTTTTGAGATATGACCCCTTTTTTTGCTTTTTACAAAATGTCTCACATTTTTTTCTTTAATAATGAAGATACACAAAAATCAAATTCTTATCATTATCAGTTACCCACAAGAGCTTGATGGAAGATTTTTTGGCCAAGATTTAATTCTCAAAATAAAACTTAGGAAAACTAACTTCAGCTGAGGAAAGGAAAACTGTAAGAGGCAAGGTATATTTCACACAGATACAGAATTTGTCATTTTTACATAAAATTGCAAAATTACTGACCTTCATAATTCTGAAACATATTCAATAAAATCAGAGCAAAAACTAAACGTTCTTTATAGGAATAAAATTCCAGTAAATATACCTGTATGGGGCTTATTCTGTTAAAAACATTAAAGATCAGATAATCTTTACTATAAGTCATAATTCTAGATTTGAATGATTGGGCAAATAAGCATATTTGGGCAAATAAACAATATCCAAAGTAGTAAAAATTGAAAAAATAGCAAGAAGAAATATACAAAAATGATGCATTCAGGGGCCGGCCTGGTGGCACAGCAGTTACGTTCGCATGTTCCACTTCAGCGGCCCAGGGTTTGCCGGTTCAGATCTCAGGTGTGGACATGGCACCACTTGGCAAGCCATGCCGTGGCAGCCGTCTCACATATAAAGTAGAGGAAGATGGGCAGATGTTAGCTCAGGGCCAGTCTTCCTCAAAAAAAAAAAAAGGGAGAGAGAAGGATTGGCAGCAGATGTTAGCTCAGGGCTAATCTTCCTCAAAAAAAAAAATGCATTCACCAAATAAGTTGAACAAGAGGAAAATCAGAGAAACATTAAAAAATGTGTGCCAATTAGTTGATAAAGAATATAGAAAACATTAATCTAAATATTTAAAAGCTGCAAAGTAACCTTTGAGAATGATTATGAAACTGAACCAACCTTGTCAAAGCAAACAAGATTCAGCTGTCCACAGATATTTATCCTTTGGGGACTGATACAGAAGATACCAACTTTTTTCAGTCTTCTTTGGGCGTACACGATCCCAGCAGTCAATGCAGCAGGAAGTGCAGGTGGTACAGTAATTGTAATGATATCAAGAGACTCAACAATTATTGCCCTAACTTCTACCTACAATTAACAAAAAGAAACATCAGACCCCCAATATTAAATATTTACTAATCTAACGTGGGTATTTCTTTAGTGAAAAATCTATAAACCATTTCCAATTTTAAAAGTGTGTACATATATACATCTATTAACCATTTATAATTTTTTTCCTTTTAGAGATTCTGAAAAACAGGAAGCTCAGTGAATCATCAATGGATGGCAGAATGACAGCTACTTTTAAAGGAAACTCATTTTAATAGCTCTGCATACTTCATACAACACACTTCAAAGTTCAACAAACATCTGTCAGATACAGACTCTTACTACAAGCCCCATACTGTGCCAGTCTCTACAGGAGACAGAAAAGAGAAATTTGACAAGGTCCCTTAGAAATACCTTCAATTAAGTAATCACAAATAATTTTAATGCTGTATATCCCAGAGGTTAAAAAAAGAGAAAATAAAGCTTTGGGTGAGTATGTGGTCATCCCTCCCTTTAAGTCACAAGGAAGCAAGTAAAAGACCATCTAAACCAGAGCCGTCCAAAAGCACTTTCTGCTATGATGCGGATGCTCTATATCTGTACTTCCTAGTATACCATCTCATATGACTTTTTTAAGGTAAAATTAATTAAAATTTTAGTTCCTCAGTCTCACTAGCCACATTTCAAACCCTGGACAGGCACACGTGATAAGAATCAAACCCTATTAAGAGTCCCACGCACAAACCTCATTTAAAATGTTATTGATGATAGTGTAGATGAACCCAACGCCAGCCACCGCCACAAGACACAGTAGAAACAAGTAGGCATCTCTGTAGAGTTTAAAATCAGTTGGTTTGGGATACAATATGGAACGAACAAGCTGTCCCTTGGAAGTACTATATCCTTTAAGAAGAAAATTAAAGAAGAAAATGACCATATTTTTATAAGAAAATGAGAATTACATCCCAAAACAGAATCTCTTTTTAAACATTTAGGAGGCATCAAATATGGTAAACCACGCAAGCAGAAATTAAATGATTTCTACCTGTTCTAACTACTATGGCCTTGACAAACTCTCCAGTGTAGAAACGAGTTTGAATAACAGTAGTCCCACAAAACAAAGTGTGTCGTCTATGTATTTCTGGACTATATAATTCATCTCCCGTTCCTTTTAGGTCCACTGAAGGATTTGGCAAATTAGTCTTTGTCACTGGAACACTTTCTCCTTTTAAAAAAAAAAAAATCATAAATTAAAGCACAGGAATCAGCATCTAAAACACAAATCTTTTTTTTTTCTTTTTGGTCAGGAAGACTGGCCCTGAGCTAACATCTGTTGCCAAACATCATCTTTTTTGCTTGAGGAAGACTGTGGCTAACATCTGCGGCAATCTTCCTCTATTTCGTATGTGGGACACTGCCACAGCATGGCTTGATGAGTGGTGCATAGGTCCGCACCCCAGATCCAAACCCACAAACCCCAGGCCGCCAAAGTGGAGCACACAAACTTAACCACTACACCACTGGGCCAGCCCCTAAGGCATAAATCTTGAATGGTTAAATATCCTAAATGTTACCATATTGCTTATAATATTATTAAGAAGTCTAATGTGGATAACACAGCTTCATCTAGAGCTTTTTGTCTACCAACTTCCCTATCCCAAAATATCAAATCTTGTCTCCCACAATAATTCCTGAAAGTGATCTGTGACTCAAAGGTAACCACTAGGAGATGACTGTGTCAGGTTTCAAATAAGACAACCAGGCAGCAGCCAGAGCCCCAGCACCTGTTCTCTCCCCCCTGAGACCTGAACTGGAATGCACTCATCAACCTCAAGCACACACAGGGATGTGAAGACCTACTCCTCATCCCCACTACACAGACACACCCAGACACACACAGGGAGAGAAGACCGAGGAGGATGCAAGTTCTCTCAAACAGTAACTGCCAAATTCTTTTCAGCACTGAACCTTAATTCCCTGCAGCATTCACACTTCCTGCTTCAAAGGCAGTGAGTATGTGGGGCTATTTTGTTTGTGAGGGTGTTTTAAGACACACTTTTCTTCGCAGTTCAAAAATGTATTACACAGGACTCACTTTCTTGCCAGACTGACTATGACAATAAAAAAAGTTCATGTGATAAAAATATATAAAGCTCTACCTCCAGATTGTGAATTTTCAAAAGGGAGTCATTTTAAAGTCAACTTCTCCTCAGTTTAATAAAAATATGAAATCTTTACTCCCACCTTTTACATATCAAATAGGAAACTAAATACACTGCATTATCTGTGGGCAAAGGACTTCTTTCCTCTTGCTTCACTATAAAGCAAGTCCTCATGTCACAAGAGTGGCCAGAAGCAGACCAAGACACACAGGAAATACCAGCAAAGTGATTTAGTACCACAGCTAAGCACAATGCAGAATCTGGTCCCCTCAAAGACAATCTTCAGGGGCCAGCCCTGTGGCCAAGTGCTTAAGTTCACATGCTCTCGTCGGCAGCCCAGGATTTCGCTGGTTCGGATCCTGGGCGCAGACACGGCACCACTCGTCAGAGAATGTTGAGGTGGCGTCCCACATGCCGCAACTAGAGGGACCCACAACTAGAATATACAACTATGTACTGGGGGAATTTGGGGAGAAAAAACAGAAAAAGAAAAAAACAAAGATGACTGGCAACAGTTGTTAGCTCAGGTGCCAATCTTTAAAAAAAAAAATAATCTTCAATATCCATCACATTCATGACATTCACAACTAAAGGATACAAACAGCAAAGCTAATTTCAAAACAGCTTAATCAGTAAGTACTTACTTAATATTAGAAACAACTCAACCAATTTTTACATATGTGATTGAGTTTACCTGTTAGCATGCTTTCATTTACAATGCAAGTACCATTAATAAGTACTGCATCACAAGGCATGACTATCCCATTCAGTGGAATGATCATGACATCTCCCGGCACAAGGTCTGTAGAAAAGATCTCTTCTGCTTCTGGATTCAAAGAAAGAAAAAGCAAAGTCTGAAAAGAACGTTCTTTAACTTGGAATAGAAATATAGCAAACAAAAGAACTCTCCAAAGGTCATCTGATCTCCACAAGAAGTTAAAAACATAATGGAGTTACGGAGGGAAACCCTAATAAATGAAGAGTTTCGACGAATAAGATTATTACTCCTTAGGCTATCAAAACACAATGTTTAAGTCTGTCAGCTAGCTGGTCCCCTGACAGACCAACCAACTGCGCACAGGTGGTGCCAAGTGCTTTCTGACCAAGCAGGTGGGTGGTTGGGCTTCAACACTCATTGCAATGGTTGATGATCGAGTTCAGCTATCAGCCCATTCTTAGAAAATGGACACAGCGAGTCCACACATGAGATCCTCCTACAACAGGTAAAGAAACTCAGATTTCTAGAACCCCTCGGAAACAGAAGAAAGCACTGAAAATTTTAGCGTACTTTCTTTTTCAACAGCATTTTCCACAGCATTCTTTTTCTCACTGACACTATTTATAACCCATGAAGTCTCACTGCCTTCTCATATTCCTGAAATAGTGCTAATAATATTTTAGATATTATTCTAAATAAATTTATAAGATAAATTAAACACTGTAATATTTTATCTAGCTCATTATTCCCTTAGGAATGTATGCATTATATTCAAGTTAGCTAAACACTTTTTAAAAAGATCTTCTCAAGCAAAAGAAGGTTTTTATTTTGCATTGCCTTATATTTGGGCATTCTCTCTCTCCCTCTCATTCTTCCCCCTCTAGGTTTAATATTATGTTCAGAAGAGAGTTACACTAGTTTGTAAACAAAGACAGGTGAGAAGAAAATGATTGTTTGTGGTGTTAGTCTATAGGATAAATAATCTTTACTTTCTAAAAAAAGAAAGTAGTATACTAAGCTATGAGGAAACAACTTTTAAAGAATTCTAATCATATTTAGTACATCATAGGTAAAATAATCATTTTTTAATAAGATCGCTTATTTAAAAAATGAGTCTTTTAAAGCTTTAATGCCACTGGAAATTCTATTCCTGTGAGGTGTACCAGGAAACAAAACATAAGTGATCTGTTAGACTATACAAAGAAGGTAAGTAAGATACACATTGGATGGTACGTCTGTCCTAGCAGCATCCTCAGTATCTTCCCCAGTGGCAGAGTGCGAAGAGGAGAAGCACCTATAAGCCACACATCTAAGACTGCAGCTAGGGGAGGCAGATACCCTAGCTCAAGTAGCAAGTGATCAGGAAGCACAAGGAAGGAAGCCACCTGCTAGGCCAAATTGTGTTTACACTGGGATGTAGTGTACTGAGCCAAGAGGATGCAGACTGATTGATATTCTCAATAAATCAAAGTGGCTACTGCCTCCAAAGCCCATGATGCTGTGCTGCCTCCCCTTTGTCTCCTTTAGCACTTGAATATCTCACCAGACAAACTAACAAGACAAAGCCACTAAACTTCCCCACACTCTTCTTCTCCTCCAGTGTTCCCTATTTAATTAAATGGCACCAATATCCATCACCTGAGCCTGACACTGCTCTATCACCTTGCATCCAGTGAATCACCAAATCCTGTTCAATGCCCACATTTAAGCATATTTCAAATCCATCTCATTTCTCTCCATCTCCACAACCCTTGCCTTGATCCATTTCATGCTTCAGTATTACTCCAACCTAAACCAGTCTGAACAGGGCATCCAGAAGGACTTAGTTCAAAAAGGCAAACTATTATATCACTCTTTCTGCTTAATAGCTTTGCACTGCCTTTTGGAATGAGCCCAAATTCCTTAACACGCCTTAGAAGGCTGTTCATCATCTAGTTGCTGCATCTGCCATACTGCATTTCTTTATTACAATGACTGACCTCTTCTAATTTCCAGGCCTCTGGGCACT
This sequence comes from Equus przewalskii, assembly GCF_037783145.1. Lineage (NCBI taxonomy): Eukaryota > Metazoa > Chordata > Mammalia > Perissodactyla > Equidae > Equus > Equus przewalskii. Next base: position 32,997,739 of record NC_091848.1, read on the forward strand.
TAGAACCCTCTTCTCTCCCTCTCTCACCCCCACCTCGCCACGTTCTCACCTACCTCTTATCTAGCTAACTGAAGGACTTAGAAATACTTTATCAAAGAAGCCATCCCTGACACCTACAGTAAATGAGCTCTAAGTCCTGTGACCTCTCCCTATCATTGCATTTCTCACTTTATTGTTACTATTCATCATCTGTCTTTACAAGTAGAGTAGTTCAATGATGGCAAGGACTATGTACATCTGAGTAACCAGAGCCTAGTATAGTACCTGTCACATTGCAGAAAAAGAAAAATACTATTTTACATAAATGAATTTGACACAAACACAGAGGTGAGTACAAATCCAAACACATATTTTTATTTCTTAAGAAATGAATGTATATGTATAATGCACTGGGTTTGCTTCATACATTAGTGCCTAATGGATATCTTTCTCAGTTTATTTTTCCAAGAGTCACCTGAAGTACTGACCTTCATTCACTCTGCAAACTGAAACTCTCACAGTACTGTGAGCTGCCACCATGTCATGCAACATAATATATTGCTGAAATAGGAAAAAAAATTTTTAACTAGGTTAATATAAACCCACTCTACAAGATATTAGAAAGCAAGAATGCTATAAAGTAAGCAAGTTAGTACATAAATGCATGACTCTGCCTTTAAAAATGTCAAGACTAGAAGAATATTCAATGTCTTAGCAAAACAAAATAAGCAGCACTTTAATGAGACAGCCCTGAAAGCAGTGGGATCAGCCTTCCAGGACTCCAGCTTGCCATAAGCAACAGATCCCTATGGCCTCTAAGCAAGCAGTCAAGGGATAGTCTGGCCCTAAAATCCATCCGCCTTCTCCCACATCAAAAAACATGGGAAACAGAGCACATATTCACATAACAAGAATAACAGCACCGAGTATTTACTGTATACCAAGCACTATTCTACACACCTTACATGTTATCACAAAATACAAATGCAGCTGTGAAACCCACCACAAATTGGACTTACCTTTCTAATGGAATATAGGGAGCTTACAATCGATACTACAGACATAACCACAATGGCTAGAGCATAGTAATAGTATTCATCAGTGGTCCACAGTATAACACTGAATAGCTGGAAAATGTAAAATGGGTTGAGAACCTAAAAAACAAGATTTTTAAGTCAGGTTGAATGAGATATTTATAACCATACAGATTTTCCATCTTTTCACGTAAGAAGTAACCAACAAGGTACTTACAGGATAAGCTCTATAGTCCCTAGGGCATATACTACCCAAGAATAGGGCAAGATGTTAGAACTGTACATTTTTCAACATTAAACTACTAGAATTTGGCTACCTAAGCTTAATTTATTTGCATTCATTTAGATTCATGCCAAATCCAAATACAGACTCAGCTACAAACAGCTAAAATGTGTGAATTTAGCTGTTCTTCATTCTGCTTTAGCAATAAAGTACATTTACTTCCAATAATGATTGGACAACTAAAGGATACAAAATTTTTAATCAAATGGAACAAATGTTTACTTATTATGAACTCCAAACATGAATTTACTTATAAGTCAAAGGTTCACTGGAGCCCAAAGGGAAGACAAATATGAGATAATAAATTATACTGTTACACTTTCTCTAGTGAAATAATTAAAGATTAAAACCTAAAGGATAGAAAGAGATAATGGAGTCCTGGCAATAAACTTTGTTTACCCAAATTTCATAGTATTTCATCAATTTCATCAAAGCCGCCCAATGTCTTAAAAAGGATGCTTCTGTACTTTTCAGAACACTTTCACATATATATAGTCCGATTTTACTTAAAAATCAAATGAGATATTCAGAAAGAATTAATTCCAGTTTTATAGATAAAGGAACAGCAGGGAGGAAGTTCTTCTAAAGGTCAAGGGAGTTACTGACAGGACCATATTACACACCAAGCTTTCAACTTGTAATCATTACGCTCTGCTGCGTTCTAAAGCAACACATACGGCTGCTCTCAGGAACTAACGGAAAACGATCTACTATTTCTACAAAAGGATTCATCCAACACAGCTAACTCTTGATCTTTAGCCAAAAATCAGAAGGAAGACTAGAGAGCCTAGTAACTCTGCTGGGCAAGATCACTTCCTCCCTTCCTTTACATGCACAATCCTTTACTCACACCTCCTGTACGGCACTGACAACTGAACAGTCACTACGATAACTACTGACACGTGTTCCTCCCCAGGCTAAAGGGCAGGTTCTTCAGTGTCAATCACCATGTCATGTTTTGTCTTCCAAACTTCTGGTACAATGTCTAATTTCCAAAAATGTACCACAAAATAGCATGTGAAGAAGAAAACATAATCAACTGTTTAAAAAAAGGGGAGGGGGGAAAGACAAGACAGGTGTAGACATCTGTAAGATAGGGCAAGGTTTAGTCGGGCAACCTCCTGAGAGTAAAAACAAATCTACAGATAAGAAAAGCAAAAAATTAGACAACATAAGAAAAGGTAATTCATGGCTCAAATTATTTCTTTACCAGAGAAATATCTTACCTTACCAGTAAAAATATAAGCAAAGAAAAGTTGGAAACAGGAAACCAAGAATGCCTTATTACTTAAATCATGGCTCTTTTCAAATTGACAAATCTATTATTGCAAATGTTGAGACACGTACAATAGTCTTACCTCCTTAATTAGAAGTTTAAAAGCAGAAGGCACTTTCACACTAATTTCATTTACTCCATAAAGCAATTTTCTATAAGAGGAAAATATAATAATGGTATTACATTATATAATATAATAATACAATTTAGGGAAGGCATTGCATAGATAAGGCTCAAACCACGACTGCTATTAAATCTGGACCTTATCCACGTTTCTAAATGCTTGTCTTCTACAGTCTAAATTCTCTACCTACAGTATTTAAATCAAAGTAGTCAGTACTGGGTAACTATCCTATTGCCATTTATTTCATTCTGGCTCATGTCTCTTTGTATGACAAGTATCTTTTGTACTAGTCTATAATAACCATGTCAGCAAAAGGCTTTCTTATCCATCCTTAAACACAATGGGTCTCAACAATTTTGAATTGAAATTAATTTCTGCAGACTAAAAAGCAAGTAAATTTGAGGGGTCTCGTACCAGTTTTCTAATAAGAATACTGTACTTAGAATGTTTATTTCAAAACAGCATACATTTGACTTTTTAAAATAATGCTTAAGTTACTTAAATCCTTCCACTTACATTCCTTATAACAGCACTTTCTATATGAGAGAGTAATTCTTGTCTTTTATGAAGCATAAGTCTGAACGAATGAATTTTTTTATATTCTAACCCTCTGAAAGAACAGCTACAGAAGTACAAGAAAATTTCTAACAACTTAAAAATGGCATTTATCTTTAAAATATGCAATACACTGATACATTTTTATACTTTAGCAAAGAGTAATATTATAAAAAAGATTATATCTCCCAATTTACAAATTTTCATTGTGGTAAATTTGAGCTCATGCTTACAAATCCCAATAATATATTTCAGAAAATCTAAGATGCTATCAAATGTAAGAGATAGCATTATTTTATGTACTATCAAGAAAGATAAAAATGCTGTCACTAAAGGAACACACTCGACCCAGTGTGTGACACATCCCCCTTTTAGAGATGTTAAAATGTGGGAGAATGTGCCCATGAGAATTGGCGAAATACAGCATATTTTCAGGGATATCAATTTCAAAATACCAGCTTCAACATTTCTATAATTCTTAAGCTGAGACATACTCTTACCCAAATAAATATCAGTAAGTGTCAACTACTATGTCTATAATATTTAAATACCTGTTAATATGTATAACTGTATAGTAAAAGTGTGGACTGTATATACCACTTTATTTAGGAATTTTGATAAGAGAGCTAACTTTAGTTGGATAAAAATTACCTGTAGGCATGCATCCCCTTTGTCAGTCCTGCACTATGCTTTTCATAAATTGACGTACAAGAAACACCTTCATCCAGTCCCCTAAATAAATCCAAAGTTTTTACTTTAAACAAAGTTTAAAATATCCAAATTTCTTAATGCCTCATTTTTCTATATTCCTGACTTTGAAGTGTAACTTCCTTACAAATAGAAACCCTCAACAAAAATTTAGATAATGAATGAGAATTTTAAAATCTCAAATTCCTAAGATAAACAATAATAAAAGGTCTAAGTCTCCAACGTGGTCACTTCTAAGTTATCAAATGTATCTATCACATGATAAGATGGCTCTAAATACTTGTTTATATAATAATATTATTATCCTTTAAGGCTTTGCCCAAGCTCTAAGAGCTAATAGTTAAACTAATAAAATTAAAGGTAAATTACAACTAACTTAAGAATTCCAAACTAAAGATGAAAAAAATTTACTTTTAGCTATATAGTTTCCCCTGTTCAATTTTTTAAGCTTCACACTAAGAAATCCTATTCATTTCTTCTTCTTTCATTTCCACAAAAGCATCAATCCACATTCTTCCCTGATCTAACATATACCCAAGAGAGAAGCACAAAATTATACAAGTCACAAGCAATGTCTAAAATCTGAAACAACTCTAACTGGAGTCAACTAACATATCTACTTTCCCCGAACATGTCTTAATTATGCTTATTTTCACTGAGATACTAGTCACAGAACTCTACAGCAAAGAGAATCTTAAACAACATTTAATTTATCCTTTTCCACTTTTTTCAGATAGGAAAACTAAGCTCTGTAATTAACTGTTATCATTGGGATAAGTAACTTCTACAAGTTTCTATGGCTGGCAAAGGCCACACGGCAAATATTACATTTTTTTCCCCACTAAGGTTGATGGCTTCTCCAAAAGCAGCAGGGAGCAGCTCCAATGGCAGCTCACTGCTACTGTTCTATAGGCAATGGTTCTTAACTAGGAACAGTCTTCAGAACTAGGCATGTGGAAATGCTCAGGTCCATTCCAGAACATTCCAATTACTCAGTGTGTCTGAGGGAAAAATCCAGGAGTGACTATTTTGAATGTTCATAAGGTGATTCTCTTTTTACAGCTAATATTTAAAATTGCTTTGGCACTCTCAAGCAACGATACTTAGTGTTTACCACTTTAACAGCAATAAAAATGGAATCCTAATTTAGTAATTATATAACTTGAAGCCTCTACAAAAAATAAATTTTAAGGGATTACTCCAATTTGTCCTACCCAAATTTGTCACTGTCTCATCTTTATCCACCTAGTAAAGTTAAATTTCCGTTTGTCTGTCACTCCATCCCTCAAGTACCACCGGAGTAGAAGTGTCAGCAAGTTAGGTGATACTTCAGATACTCCGACAGGCCATGAGGGGCACTCAAAGTTCACTTTGAGACTAACCCTCAAAGAAAAAAGAAGCCAAACTCAGATCTGGGGATCAGACTGCTTCTAACTTTTACGTAAATTTTGCAAAGGTACAAAGTTGCAGGTGGGATTCATTCTAAAATGGTTAGTGAGTATTCAAATAACACCAGTGAGTTAATGAATAAGTGAATAAAAGTTATGAAATAAAAAAACCTCTTCAATTTTACATAGCACTGGAATGAATTCCTTTCTATCTAGAACGTTTTCAAGATACTCATAATATAATCCAAAAAAAATACTTACTTTAAGAAATCAAAATTGTGAAGCGTATCATCCCAGAAGTATCTTACACTATGGTGGGTGAAATAACGAATCTGTTGAACACACATAAATGTTACATCAAAAAACATTATCATCATTTATTAATAATCAAGTTTACTAACACAAATCTATCATATATAATACCACATATATTAAAATTAAAATGATCACATGTGACATGTAATCTGTTTCTTCTAAAAATACCTAAATTGTATTTTATATGGTGATAGGTATTTTTATGAACATAAATTTATCTCAAGCAAAAATAACTGCAAGCACAAAATTATAGGCTATCCATGACAGCATAAAATCTAACAACTCAATTTTAAAGAAACAATACCTGTTGTGATTGAGTCTGTGAATATCTACTCATCTCATGTCTGTTCTCTTCAGGCAGATTTTCAGTTAAATGAACAGCATGGCCATTTGAAACTTTATTGACTATAGATTTTGGACTCGAAAATGGGTGGGTTTCCAAAGAAAGAAAGCGAATTTTTGCACAAAACCACCTTTTGAATTCATCCTTAGAAAAGAGAAAGCGATAAAAGAATTAACTATGTCTATTTTATAACAGCCTATATACTCTTATTTGATTTCCATTCTTTACATATTATTTATGCATCTCTAATTGAGAGAGCATCACTTCCTACTCACTAAATATTAAACCATTTCATGAAAATGCATAAATTCAAATGTGAAGTGCTTTCCATTGCTCATCATTTTTAGGACATACTTCAGTAATACAAAGTCCTGTAAAAGATCATGAGTCGTTTCTTAATTTACCCATCTACATACTAAGACTAAATATTAAAGCCTCTTATGAAATGCTCTCAATTAGGATTTTAAAAACAAAAATCAACCAACCTGGGGTACAGCAGCATCAGAGAATTGACAGAGAGCTGGTCTAGAGATACAGTCCTAACTGCCCAGTGACCTTGACAGACAAGCATTGTACTTCTCAGTGCATCGAAGAAATGAGTGGATTTGATCATCTTTAAGATTCCTTTACACTCTTTTCACTTTGAACACAGATGCTTTAGAAATACTAGGATTAGTAATCCTCATTAAATCCTAGCAATGATGTTCTGTTCTGACATGATTTTGAACAAAGTACACTACAGACATTATTTTACTCCTCAGACAAATCTGCTACACAAACACCCGGACTTACAGTAGTCCTCAGCAGCACCACTTCACAGTCTTTAATTGCAGCTCTAATACAGGTCGCCTTTACCCGCCACTCAGGCAACCAGTAAAGGAGCAGAAGGAGAAAGCCGCCAGTGCAAACCACTCCTACGGAAACTATGGCAAGCTTCCAGCGACTCAAATTATAGCCGTAAATCTCCTGTAAGGACACAGTGATCACATAATTAAATATCAAGTGATATGAGAGATAAATAAGTTCCAAAGTTCTTTGTTTGCCAGATGTGAATTACTATCTTGTCATATATACTGCAAATATTTTCCCAACCCATAATTTACCTTTAAATTTTGTTTCTGGCAAGCTCATTGTCAAAGTTGTATTTTTAAGTAGTTAAATACATTGTTATTTACATGTCATGGTTTTACATTTGATTTTATGCTTAGTAAGTCCTTTCCTGCTGACTTAATATATTCATATTTAGTATATTTTCCTAGAATGTTTATAATTTCATTTTTACATTTGCCTTTTTACTTCTTCTAGAATTTATCTTATTATAAGGTAGGATTTGTTTTTAATAAACTTTTAATTTTGGAATAATTTTAGATTTACAGAAGTTACAAAAATATTAAGATTTCTTGTATACCTTTTGTCTATTTCTCCTAACGTTAACACCTTGATACATTTGTCAAAATGAAGAGACTAACAATGGTACACTACTATTAACCGAACTTTGTCTTTATCAGGATTTCACCAGTTTTTCTTTCCACTGTCTTATTTCTGTTCTGGGATACAATCCAGAATATCACATTGCACTCAGATGAGGTAGGTTTTAACCTTATTTTGTTTCCAAATGATTAGCTAATTGTCCCCATACCACTGTGACTAATCAATTTGAACTCCTGATCCAAACTATTTCAACTGTTTCAGTTACGCCGCCCCCAACAAGGGTTGCAAGATTTTGCAAATGAAAATGAGCAAGGGCTAGCTAGAGGGCCCAGTTAAATTTAAATTTCAAATAAAAAACCAATATTTTTTTGTTTGTCCTATGAAATATATTCCTTGAGTATTTGAAATTCACATTTAACAGGATGTCTTATATTTTACCCAATAATCCTATCTCCCCCCAACACACAGAAAAAGACTGGAGAATTTTTTTTAGTAAGCCGATATTAAATGTCTTTATAAGTCAAAATCAGAAATCCTTTATTTGGGATTACAATTAAGCATTAGCTAACTTAACTTCTTAAATTAACAAACGAAAAAAACATACTTCTTTCCTCTAAGTTTTAACAGTTCACAAGTGAAACAGGAATTATACTAAAACCAACAGACAGAGATGTTACATAATCTCAATTCAAAAACAGAGGATGAAGAAAACATTAATTTATCTGGGTTTTTTTTAATGTACTTTCTACTTCCCTAGATAAATAAATTGCAGAGATAAACTCTTCACGCTTTACAAGTAAATTATAAAAGCTAGTCACCATTTCATCTTCTTGACCCTGGTTGATAGTCTTCCTTCCTTCTTTGTCCATATCTACAGTGGTTTCAAAGGCCTTGTGCTTCAGAACAGTTGAGGACAACTGAGGGAACAGAGGAACAAATGCTAGGGAGTTATTTTGTATCTTAGTAGACTATATAACTTCACACTATCAGATTTCTTGTGGTGATAGAGGCATCAAGGTTTAACTGGTATTTAAGTAGTCACTAAAAAAGAGCTAGTTGATCCTGACGACATTTTCAGTGGTGTGCCAGATCTTGAGCCTGCATTACTTACTATCACAAAACTTGACCTATTTCATTAATTTATACTAGCAATAGCCTTGCTACAAAACAATTTAAATGCTGAGAGAAACTACTACAGAATCTTCCTTTGTCATTCCCCAGACTCAGAGAAGTAGCCTAGCTTAACAATCTTGAGCTAAAAGTACTCGACATTACTCAATTTACTGCTTGAAGTCACGTGAAGAAGTAAAGCGCCAGCAAAGAAACCAACACAAAACCTTTCAGGGATCATCCAACCAATATTCACTAAGCACCCAGGACACACATGGCAATCCCTGGCCAAGAGTCGATCCCTACAGCTGGCGCACCCTATTGGAGATCACTCAACTGACTCCCCCACTCTGAGCCTAAGTCTGGTAAGCATCTCCCGATTGCTGCTGATGCCTGTGATGCTTGGCTAGGGGAAAACTCACTGAGCTCACTGACAACTTTTCCTGTTTTTAAAAAAAAGAGATTAATTTCAAATATGAGACATTCACACATATTAAAGAGATCTTCAAAATGCAAAACAATGCCAGATTTCTTGTGAATTTTTTGTTTTTGGAAAAAATTTTTCAAAAATGTTATTTAATGTAATAAGTTTTACTACTGTTATGTCTTATCAAATTAATATTCTTTAAGATATATCAGTCTTAACTAATATAGTATCAATAGATATAACCCACATCAACAAAAGCTCTTTAGACTTCACAATAATTTTCAAGAATGTAGAACGATCTGAGCCCAAAGAGTTTGAGAGCCACTGTTTTAGACCAAGATGATCTCTGTAGAACAAATTGGGAATGTTACCTTCCTTGTTCCAGATACCACACCTCTACTCATCTATCCAGTGTGGAGCACAGGCCTGACACACGACCGACACTCAAAAATTAACTGTTCAATGAATGACCTGATGAAGAATTTGTGCTAAGACAGCAATGGCTATTTAATGTTTACATGGTATGAATTACTAGCCAAGTAAAACCCAACTGCAGGATTTCAAACTAATCCCATATATAAGACTACTGAAATCTCTTGATTTACATCATCAACAAAATAACCAACAAAAAATATTGATGCCTCCTGCACCGGCACCCAGAGCTTCTCTACCTTCCAGCAGCCCCAGAGATGGGGTCAAAACTAGGTAAGGCCTGGGCTTTCCAAAGAAATAAAACGAAGGAGATTGAATACAGAAAGAAAAAGAAAATGGACTTGGTGCCATACTGGAAAAAAGCCTTGGAGGTCTCTGGTCCAACCTCTCTAAAACAAGCCACATTATCATACAAAACCCTTTGGGCAATTCAGTAACAATTTCTTCTCTAGGGTAGTGTTACAGCCCTGAAGCATAGTACTCAAGTTGTCCACCATGGTAAGACTGATTCATCAAGCCAATATGACTTGAGGTAGCAGTTATTCTCCAGGACCATAACAGCTGCTACAGACTACGGGGAGAATGAGCAAGGCCAACTCCTTCCCTGTAGAAAAGATCAGCTGTTGTTGTCTGAATGTACAAGTTACAGCCCGATCCTGCAAGGCATTAAATGTCCACGTGCCTACCTTGCAGAGGTAAGGCAAAGGCACCCTGCCTGACACTGTCCCCACTAAAGAATACCAGTCTGGGGTTCTTAACCTTTAGTCTGTGGCTCTTCGCTATGTTCTGGACTGAATCTCAGAATCATCACTCAGGATTCATTGGAGTCATTTTTGATAACCAAATACAGTAAGGCACTGCATAATGCCATTTCAGTCAATGACACATTGCATATATGACAGTGGTCCCATAAGATCAGTACCACGTAGCCTAGGTGTGTAGTAGGCTACAAGATCTAGGTTTGTGTAAGTATACCCTGTGATGTTTGCACAACAACGAAATTGCCTGTATACCTGTCATTAAGCGATGCATCACTATACAAGTAATTGTGATCCTATTTCCCAACACCACCACCTAAAATATGTTTCTTAAGGGGAGAAACTACTTCAAATTCTCATATGGAGAGACTTCCACTTCCAATCAAGATGGAAAAACAGGGACCTGATCTGCTTTCCTACCTAAAACAACAATCAAATGGACCAGATATATAAAACGATAGTTTTCAAGTAACTGGACATAAGACAATGAAGTAAACTAATACAGAAACGGGAAGCAAATTAGGTGAGCTCTACAGCTGACCCAGCTTACAAACTGAAGAGTTTGCAGGCTTGCAAAAAAGAGAGGACAGGAAACCCAGGGGGAGCACAACAGTCTCCCTGAGTTGGAGAGATGAAGCTGGGAGTCTAGGGAGGCACCAGAGCAAGCAGGTTTGCAAGGCAGATTACCAGAAGAGAGATCTGTACAGAGAAAGCACACCGAACATCTGCAAGATGGTCCCCCTCAAGTCTTCAGCTGAGTACTATGAGCACTTGTATGTGAGGAAACAACCAGAGGCCAGGGAACTAACCATCCAAAAGGATTAAGAAGGAAAAAACCATCAGGGCTCAGACAGGGCTACGATGAGTGCCTGCTCCCACCAACCACAGTGGAAAACCTCCTTAGTCACAAGGAATCAGGGAGTATATTAACAAGGGTTTTGTTTCAGTAATGGGATCAAATTAGCCCTAAACTGAAAATTAATCTGGTCCTGCCTATTAAAGCTTTAAAATAAGACCTGAAAGAATAAAATTGTTTCCAAGTAACTTAGCTGCTTCATAGAACAAAGTTCAAGGATATTTACAGGAATATAAAGTATCTAGTCCCAATGAGTCAGTGTCTGACATCCAATTACAACTTAACGGGCATGCAAAGAAGCAAGAAAATACAGCCCATAATGAGAAAAAAAAATCAATAGAAAAGGACCCAGAAGAAAGATAACTGAATTGGTAGATAAGGACATTAAAATAGCTGCTGTAACTGTAGTCCATATGTTCAAAAAGCAAAGGGAAAGACTGAACATGTTAAGCCAGAGACATGAAAGACATGAAAAAGAACCAAATTGAACGTCAGAGAAAAAGTACAACATCTGAGATGAAAAATATACTAGATGGGATTAAAAGCAGGTTAAACACTGCAGAAGAATCAATGAACCTGAAGACACAGTAAGAGAAACATCCAAAATGAAAAACAGAGAAAACAGACTGGTGAAAAAAAATAAATAAATAACAGCATCAGTAGCTATAAGACAACTTCAAGCACCCTAATATACATGTAGGGTGGGAGGGAACAAAAAATATTTAATAATATAATGACCAAAAATGTTTCCAAGTAGATGAAAAAACTATAAGCCCACAGATCCAAGAAGCCCAACTAAAGAGTAAGCAAGGAAACATTAAGAAATTACACCAAGGCATGTCATCATGAAACTGCTCACAACCAGTGACCAAAAAAAAATCTTAAAAGAGCCAGAGAAAAGAGATGCGCTATATCCTAAGGAGATAGATAGGAATGACATCAGATTTCCTGCTAAAAACAATGCAGGTAACGAGAGCAGAGCAACAACTTTGAAGTGGGGCCACATCTTTGAAGTACAGAGAAAAAGAAACTATTCAGAGAATTCTACACCTAGCAAAAATAATCTTCCAAAATCAAAGGTGAAATAAAAGACTTTTTCAGACACAAAAGCTGAAAAAATTTCATCATGAGCAAACCTACATCATAAAAAAAAACATTAAGAAAAGTCCTCAAGTAGAAAGATAACTCATGGAAATATGGATCTCCACAAAAGAATGAAGATCACCAGAAATGGTAACTATATGGGTAAATACACAAAACAATAGGATAAAGAATAAGGAGAAGAGGAAGTATACTTTTTGCAAGGTTTTTTGTTTTGTTTTGTTTTGTTTTAATGAGGAAGATTAGCCCTGAGCAATCATCTATGCCAATCTTCCTCTATTTTGTATGTGAGATGCCAGCACAGCATAGCTTGATGACCAGTATGTAGGTCTGCGCCCGGGATCCAAACTCACAAACTTCAGGCCACCAAAGTGGAGCAGGTGAACTTAACACTATGCCCCCGGGCCCCTCTTGCAAGGTTCTTACACTCTACTTGAAGCAGTTTAATATCACTAGAAGGAAGACTGTGTAATAAGTCAGAGATGTGTATTATAAACTCTAAAGCAATGACCAAAATAAAACAGTCATAACTAAAAAATCAATCAACCAACCAACAAAGGCTATTATATAGAACCATAAAAAGTTCAATTGACGTAACAGGAAAAGAAAGAAAAAGGAAACAAAAAAGAGATGAGACAAATAGAAAACAAACAGCAATATGGTTGATTTAAACCTGACTATATCAAAAATCATATTAAATGTAAATGGTCTAAACAGCAATTAAATGGCAGAGACTGTGGTTCTATTTGGTGGGGGAGGTGAGGAAGAGTGGCCCTGAGCCAACATGCAGGCCAATTTCCTCCACTTTGCATGTGGGACACTGCCAAAGCATGGCTTGATGAGTGCCGTGTAGGTCCACACCCAGGATCCAAACTGGTGAACCCCGGGCCGCCACGGGGAGCATGAGAACTCAACCACTAAGCCAGACAGGTCCTGTGGTTATATTTTTAAAAAGCAAGACTACAGGTATACACTGACTGTAAGAATGCAACTTACACAAGTAGGTTAAAAGTAAAAGTAAGAAAGATATACCATGCAAACACTCTGCAAAATAAAGCTAGAATGATTATTAACATCAGACAAAACAGATTCCAAAGCAAAAAATATCAACCAGGGATAAAGCCATTTCATAATGACTGGTCAATTCATAAAGATACAATAATCCTGAACATGTATACATTTAACAGACCTTCAAAATACATGAGGTAGACACTGATGAAACCTAAAGGAGACAGAGAAATTCACAATTCTTGTTGGAGATATCATTTAAATACTGCTCTTTCAATAAGTGATAGAACAAGTAAATTTAAAAATACCAGGTAGGACATAGAAGATCTAAACAACATTATCAATCAAGAGGTCTCAGCTGATATTTGCAGAACACTCACTCAACCAAAGCAAAATATACATTCTTTTAACATGTTAACAGAACATTTACCAAGAAAGACCATGTTCTGGAACATAAAAAGATTCATATCATACAAAGTGTGTTCTGAACACAATGGAAATAAATTAGAAATCAGTAACAGAAAGTAGGAAAGCCTTATTATATTTGAAAACAAAATAATGCAGTTCTAAAAAATTCATGAATCAAAGAAATCAACAGAGAAAATAGAAAGTATTCTCAACTGAACAAAAATGAAGACATATCAAAATTTGTGGGATGCTGCTAAAACAGCCCTTAGAAAATTTGCAGCACTAAATCCCAGTATCAGAAGAGAAGAAAGGTCTCAAAATCAAGACTTCAGCTATCACCTTAAGATATTAGAAAAAGAACAGCAAATCACATCCATAGTAATCACTAAATAGAAATAACTAAATTCAGAAGAAATCAATGAAATAAAAAACAGAAAAATCAATGAAACCAAAAGTTGGTTCTTTGAGATCAATAAAATTGATCATTTCTAGTTAGACTCAAATTACCAATACCAGGAATAAGAGAGAAGACATCACTACAGATTCTCCAGGTATCAGAAGGATAATCAAGGAACTTAATTAACAACTTTACACTAATGCCATCAACTTTTCTACAGGTTTGAACTTACTTCCAAACAAAATTTAAAAATTTTAAATCCTATCTTTATTGGTCAGGGGATGTCATAAGTTGGTAACTGCTAAAGCCGAGAGATAAGTACACGAGAGTATACCGAGAGATAAGTACACGAGAGTTCACTATACTAATCTACTTTTTAGTATGTAGAAATTGACTACAATAGAAAGTTGTTTAAAATAAGTAAAAGCCACCCACCTGAACATTTTAGGAGAAGAAAATTTTCAGAAGACATTCATTCCTGGCACCAGGCCACAAATCTTGAGAACTCTGCCTCTATATAAGTCCACTGACTCAACCTATTATGTACCAGGCTTTATCCATAAACTCTTACTGCTGGGCTCTGAATGTAACTCTTGACTCTGTCTTTCATCCATTGCCCAGAAATATAGATCTACTTTCCCACTTTTGTAAATACTAATTTTTCAATGTAGAATGTATTAGCAGATAAAAGGCACACTTTCTATAATTTTAGAAAAGGAATTACTACTAAAATTCAATGTTTTCATTAAGTCCATGTACTTATAACTATTTAAAACTTTTTCCCCAAATCTTACCTCTTGACAGAGTTCACCTTAGTCTAACATACCTATATTCTCATTTCATCTTCTACAGTTCAAAACTGATCAGAGGAAAAAATACTCCAATTAATTATTTTTAAGTGAGTTATTATACACGGTGCATCAACTATAACAATGTATTTTCTACAATTCTTGACCATATTATCTCATTATTCTCTTTACGAGTACTATTTCTCTGAAATTTAGCTTACTTTTAAGGCAAAATTCTTACATCTTACCAAATTTTACCAAAGTTGAAATATTAAAAATAAATGAGTTAAATAAAAACTTGCTCTAAAAACCACCAATTACTATTCTCTTTAAACATACCTCATAGGAAATTACCCAAGAATTCATCTTTCAGACAAAGGTTTAGTAAAATCCAATGAAACCATTGTAACAGCTTACATTTAAAACACATATATTGTAAATGCGTATTTAAATTTCAAAAACATACACAAAAATAGAAAGCCCTTCTGACTTTCTATGACTCCATGAAGATAAAAACCTATGTAAACATATTTTAAAATATATTGCTTACCAAGATGAAAACACATATTAAAGACTATCCTACCATATATCTAATTAGACACCTGAAGCATTAATATCACACGCCTAAAATCCATTTAACTTACAGAAATATAACTTCAGTGGTTTGCTGAAGTGCATGTGTTTTCTAATCAAGTCAATTTCTAGATCATAGAAAACAAACTAAAGAAATTTTTCTTACCAAGAGCACTATATCATCATTCTCCCAAATGCTGATATTAGCAGAGCTTTCAAAAGCTGCCTCTTAACAATAAAAATAAAATAAACCAAGCATAAAAATCCATTCAAATGAGAACCTTCTGCCAAATATTTGTTTTGGTTCTTTTTGAACTGCTTTCAAAACCATTAAGACATTAAAATTTAGGATTTTTTAATTCCCCAATTTTAAATAGGTTTTCAGAAGATATACCCTTCTGCTTAACTGCCTGCCACTGGTAGAGCTCCTATTTTGTGAATAAATCACATCCAGCTAGCACACTGAAGTCCCAATTCCAAAGCGCATGCCTGAGCCTTGATGTTATCTGAAGAGCAAGAAGCTTATAGGCTATTGTGCTTAACCAAACCCTTCCTTGCATTTACAATGAACTTGATTTTTTTGTCTGAGTAAAAACAGCAGCACAGGACAAAGTGAAACTATCAGGAACAAATCTAATTCTAATTTTTGAAAGTTTACTTTTTTTTTTCCACATTATATAATTACTAAGAACCATTTAAAGTATAGTCTTTAATCTAGGATAAGAGTTGGTCAGATCTCATTTCCTAAAACAAGATGAGCTGGCCTCAACAGGAACAGAAATCCCCTAAGCCATCTTTGCTTCAAACCTGAGTTTCTCATGAGCTCTAACAAGAGTATTTCAATGGTCTGTGTGTGGAGGGTTTTCTTCGAGGATATTCTATGTATGCACCTCGAATTTCAAAGTAGGTAATTTCACAAGGTGATTTCAGAGAATGACCTGTAACTCAAGTAAAACTTCAAGCAATGCAATTATGAATAATACATTTTTAATTTAACTTTTTACTTCAGTATTTGCCAATTTCAGCAAGATTGAAGTAAAAAACTAAAATTAAAAATGTATTACTGAAAATTCACAAAACTAAGTAATTATAAAAGAAACCCTCAAACAATTTTTTTATGTTTGTAATACACACTTCTGGAGTTCTAAAAATTAAAACTGCCCTAAGACTTTTGGGCCACCTTGTATGGCTGAAGGACAAAGGGCATCACCCCACTTTGTTTTGTAGTTCTAGATTTTTACCGGAGAATTAAACATACCTACCCACATTAAATAAAGATTTGATAAACCTATCTTTAAGGAGCACTCAGTAAAGGGCGTTTTAAAGATCCTGAAGCACAAACAGCACAGCCAGCATCCTGACTATTATTTCGCTGTCAAATCTGCAGCATTCAAAGCAACTAAGATGACCTTCTGCAATTCAAAAGCATTTCTACCTTTACAACTGAAATAGAAAGAGCCCTAACACATAGAAAATCCTAACTCTACTCACTGAACAACCTCAATTTTAATATCGACACACAATTGTGTAAAAAGAATGAAAAAGAAAAATCTCAATCTCCCAACTACAGTAACTAAACTGTGACAAAACTTTGAGGGCAAAACTTAACACTTCAAGTCAGCTCCTAACAATAAGAATGACATAATATAATTTAATGAATACATGGAAATTTTACAAGGATCCCAGCTAAATTTTAACAAAGCTCTACTGAATACCCATTTTATCACTTCCCATCTTAAACTTTCTCTTATAATACATGCTTTTGTTTCTGTGTTTAGGCTTAAGGAAGACCATTGTATCCAATATACACCGAACCAAGACTGTATTTACATTTGTGAAGTGCAGTCTTTGTATAATTTTACCTTTTTGTATGTTACAAAAATATGATAGATGTAACAAAATAAGTTATAATTAGGAAAGATAATGTAATTATCTTAGGATCAACAGTAAGAAAATTAAGTTATAACTGACCCTGCATTACAGAATACTTGCACACATTTTTATCACTTTTATTACATACATTATTTAAAGAAAGAAATCAACCCTCTTATTCAGAGAAACTCCATGTGGTAAAACTGTCATCATCAGACAAAAATGTGGCTTTGACTATTACAATCAACCATACAGTAGTTAATTAGTAAAAAATGGGAAAAGGTACCCTAAGACTGACAAATTGCATCTTTTTTTATTTTCTCTTTATAAGAAAGGAATTGTATTAAAAATCATTTACATACAACAAAATAAACAGTTTGCATTTTTTAAATATTTACTTATATGAATGACAGATTTCCTTTCATTCATGAACGCTACTTTGATCTTAAAACTTTTATACTTCCACTTAAATATTCCTCATGTATGTCACTTTTCAAAATTCCATATTCAAGGACTGAGAGTTGAGAAAGTGTTATAAATTGCTGGATTGATTTCAAAATCTCACCACCTATTATGAAAAAGGCTGCAGCAGGCAACAGAAAATAGCGGACAGGATCGCTGTGTTTAAGACCAGTCCTACAGACTGAATATTCAAAACTGGCAGAACCAAAAAGGCCTAGAAAGAAAACTGGCACCTACCCCTAAATTAATCAAAAGCCAAATTTATCAATAAATTGGTGACAGTGGCTATCAGTGGTGACAGTGTGTTGGGATGGCAGGGGAGAGAAACTTTAGTACTTGCTGAATGCTTCTGCCACTTAACATGCAATACTTTAAAAGAGTTGAAGAAAGAAAGGAAAGGAAGGAGGAAGGCTGAGAGTCTGTATAAACTGCTAACTCTGCAACACACTGCGAGCCTTGGGTCTCAAATTACAGGAAGCTCGAAAGCACTTCACGGTGCCCTGTCAGACCAGCTCTTTGCTTGGACTTCACTCTTAAATTATTTTACCCCAGGCAAGATAAAGTAGTCATTCTGAGGGCTCCTTTTTTTTTTTTTTAAGATTGGCACCTGAGCTAACAACTGTTGCCAATCTTTATTTTTTTCCTTTCTTTCTGCTTTTTCTCCCCAAATCCCCCCAGGACATAGTTGTATACTTTAGCTGTGGGTCCTTCTAGTTGTGGCATGTGGGACGACGCCTCAACACGGCCTGATGAGTGGTGCCGTGTCCTTGCCCAGGATCTGAACCAGCGAAACCCTGGGCCGCCGCAGCGGAGCGTGAGAACTTAACCTCTCGGCCACGGGACCAGCCCTTGAGGGCTCCTTTGACAAGCACATTTCTACTAAGCTGCAGCTGATCATATTTATTTTTGTATCTTCTCCACAGCTTGGCTCCACTGAGGAAAAGTACTAGCCAGAGACACAGCCTAAGTACAGCAAATTTTAAACTGTTGTACCAACCTAACTCATCGGTAAGCATTAAGTGACCACATATGCCACGTTTATTATTACTACATTAGGAACAGTAGGAGATAGACAACTTTACCCGAAAACACACACAAAAAAATAACCAAATTAAAAGAACAGAGAACTCAAGAGTCAGTTTTAACTTGTCCTTAAATGACAATTAATTCAACATGAACTATTTTGCAAGTTCCTTCAGCTGTTCTGGTTTCAACTTCTTCTCCACTAAAATGAGGCAGTTGTAATAATTCATATGAAACATTCCACCCATGAAAGTCTTTGACCTACAAAAATACTACCTTGCTTGTAGCCTGCTGCTGTACTCTTTCACCACTAAGCGGCGTTCCAACATTAGCAAGGAAAGAGGCTGGCAGTTTCACAAGCCTTGATAGAGCAGCTGCTGATCAAGAGTGACGAAAGATGAGAAGTTAAATATAAGATTTTACTTTTGTACCTCCAGAGATACTAACACGGGAAAGTAAGAGTTGCCTATACAATTGTCTCTGTTTCATGTGTCTCAATGGAAAAATATGACATGCAAAAAAAACCACAAAACAAAAGATAATGGGGAGGGGATAAGGCAGGCATATTATTACTCCCTTTATAAAGATTACTCCCAAAATCACAATTGTGTGAAAGTAGAATTTAGGGATCTAACAATGTCGTGGAGCAGGGGAGGGGAGAACAGTAACAGTTAAAGAGCATGTGAACCTATTAGAGAACAAGCTGAGGTAAAGTGTAAGATTATGTACTTAAACATTACTTACCCATTAAACTGGCCAAAACAAAAGACAAGGAGCAACTCCTACACACCACTGTTAAGAGTGAATCTGCACCACCTTTTTGGAAAACCAACTGACAGTATACTAAAGTTTGAAACCCCCACATACTGTGATCAAACAATCCCAATTAGAAATCCATGCCATATGTACCTGTACATGAATGTTACTATTAACGGTTTCTTCCCATTCGTCCGTATTGTTAGACTTAAGAAATTTAGAATAAAAATGCTGTGTTTTAATTTGGGAGTGAGAGTGGGTACTTACAGGCAAAAAATCCTAACTGAAACAAGTAAGAGTATTTTAAAACAATCACAAAAGATATTGTGTGACATGGGCATTTAACAATAGGAATTGACAGATCAGAGTTCTAATTAACAGCTTGCATAAACAAGTCAAATTGACAAGTGAGCCTGAAATTCCAAACTAAAAGTTACACTTTTAAGCTCAGAGGCAAAGTAAGGGGTTTGTTAAGTAATATATAAATGAATGTTTCTTCCATTTTAATGCAAATTAGTGACTATTTCTTCTAAACTGTAACGCTGTTAAATCAAATCCCCAATAACTTGTTTTGTTATTTCAATCAGTAATTTAAAAGATGTTCTATGAAATCTAAACACTCCTGAATTCTGACTCATATTTTCCACATTTTAGCAGAGCTAAACTCGGGGTGCAGGCAGGATGAAACCTCACTGTTGCAAATGGTAGGTGACTGTCGTGATGTGGTGGTCACTGCAGGCACATGCTCAAAGCTGGTCTCAACTGGTCATAGGACTGTCATTTCAGTTGAGTCAAGTGCATAGTTGGTAGTACGAGGTGAGTTTTAAATTGTTGATTAAAAGCACTCAAAAAGATTACACTGTAGCTCCACGTTGAAACAAAAAGTAATAGTGTGCACAGAAAGGTTCCAAAATAGAGCAGCAAAGTGGAGAGGACGAGCTAGGATAAGAACCGGGTGGGGGAGGGGGGAGAATGCAGAAGGAAAAAAGAGAAAAACAAAAGAAAACCTTCCAGAGAATGATATTTTTAAGTCTTCAGTATGTTAAAGACTTACACATAGACCCCAGAGATGTTCATTTTTCTCGTTAACAGCAAATCCAAAAATAATTTTTCTTCATTTACTCAACATGGTTCAGTTCAAGATTATTGCATTACATTTACAAGAAAGCAAAATTAGTTTTATTCATGATCTATACTACAGTATGGTTCACATTTCATTCTTGCAGACATTATGAAGACTCAGCCAAAAACCAACACAAAATCTCTAAGAAACTATTCTGCATAGAAAGTACCATCCGGCAAGTCTACAATTACAACTGATAGGCACTTGATCAGCTTTTTAAAATTACATCAATTAGTCTTTTTCCGCTTTACTCCTTTTTCCCAATTTGAAACTTACCCATGTTGACTCAGCATAGAAAGGAAGTACAAAGCCTTTAACATCTGCATTCAACAAATATTTCAAAAAGACAGCACTGTACAGCTTGTGAAGAGGATAATGGCCTTACTCATGGTACAGTCATCATAGAAATCTGAACTTTCTCATTTCCTATGGTCATTCTGTAATCCACTATTCAGGATTTCTTTTTAAAAAGTCAACGTATTTGGGAACTGTGCCAACCACAATAATAATACCAATCAGAAAAACTGACATTTATAGAGGCATTTTTAGTTTACAAAACACTTTTACAGGCATTATCTACATTACTTACCATTTTTCAATCAATATTATCTTTTAAAAAAAAGAAAAAAATAACCTTCAGTTAGCCAAGATTAACATTTTTCACTTTGCCTAGAAAGGCAAGCATGGGGTGACTTTATATCAAAAAGGCTTACGAACAAATTTAAGAGTGACATGCAGATTGCACCATCTTTCAAGGGTCTATTTTTCAAAAATTCATTTGAAAGCCAAATGTACTTGAAATACATTCTTTCATAAGGAAAATAGTGACTAGGTTCCCAAAATGGCCCACAAAGGACCTTTCTACCTCCCACAGTTCTGCTAAACTGTACTTCACATTATGCTAGCCTGGGTGGTGGGGCAGGTAGCCAGGTTAACAAGCTTCTACTTCCTCTGCCCACTTCTTAATTATTAATATTCCCCAAGTCTCTGCTTCCTCTGCCCATTTCTTAGTTATTACTATTCTCCGGGCTTCTCTCCTTGTAAGAACATCACCAAGGGCCAACGGTGGCACTCCTGGCCCCTCTGTCTACAGTGGCAACCACCAGTCAGTATTTTCAGCGCTGATCTCTCACAGGTTCCAGACCCACGGATTCAAACATCTCCTATACATGTTTGCAGACAACTAAAATTCAATAGGCACATTTTATCTTTCTTCCAAAATGAATATGATTTGCCTAAAAAGCCATAGGAATCTGGAAGTCATCCTAGGCTCCATGCTGTCACATGTCTTCTATATAAAACTGGGCACTAAGTCTGCCCGCTTCTACCTCTCTCAGATTCACCTCACCATGCCCCGTCTCCCTTGGCATTGCCTCAACTCATGTCTGTATCCCCTCTCTAGTCTCCCTCATTCAAATCAATATACAAATCACACATGATCATCTCTCTCTCTGCTTAAAATTTCAATAGCTTCCTATTGTCTGCAGCAGCATTTCCCAAACTGGTAAAAGAGTCGCTCCAAAATAAAATTTTAAGGAAGGCATCCCTTGCTCCTATAAATTGAAGAAAAATACTGGATTAAACAAAGGTGAGCAGTCCTTTCACTAGCAAGACTTTGAAAAGTCTTACAATGCACAACACTATGTGTTTCCCTACAGCGGGGAATTGAGGTAGAAGAGAGGCCCAGCTGGGCTCCAAGGACAAAGGCACAATTGACCAGAAGACGTAAAGTCCTTCAGAACCTGACCTTGCCTAGCTGTCAACACCATCTGTCGTCCACCGATGGTTATGATTCACCCCTTACCAACTTTACATCCCACCAACACAGAACAAAATTTGCAGGTCGTCAAAGAGCCCTACTGTTTCCTGACTCCATTCCTTTATTATATGTTGTTCCTTCTGCCAAGAATGCCCTTCCCTAACTTAGTCTGGCTGAAGAGCTGCTACTAGTCCTGCCAGACCCTAGCAAAGCATCTTCTCTACTAAGCTTTGATTGTCCCTTTCACCTCCCAGCAGAGGACTTCTCCCGCCTTTGCCCCTCCTCTGTCCGTGTCAGAGCGCTTGTCCCCCAATATTGGACTTACAAACTAAAAACCTTAAAGGTTGGGAAACAGGCCAGCATCCAGAAATGTAGCTGAATAAATGAGACAGGGAAAGACACGGGGTGTGAGGAAGAGGTAAAATCTTTCCTCTTTTCCTGTGCAAAAGCTCCCACATCTCACCCCTATGCCCCTTTCCTGACACGCCCAATACCCTCTCTCCAGGATCCTTAGTGACCTCACGTAACCCTATACAACCCCCACCACAGCACTATGCTCTTCAGTATCAACTGCTTCCTCTTCCTCTTAATCAAGGGTCTTTCTGTTCAGAAGTTAATACATAAATGAGTTATAGCTTCTCAAAGCTGATAAATCTCTAAGCAACAAAATTTTAAAAAAAGAAGTATGGAGGAGATGTGGGGAGCAGGCACTGCAGATCTACCACCCAGAGAGGCTGGTTCCTCTAAGTTGGAGATTCTTCCTGACTGCCTTACATGAAGAGGTCCCACTTCTTCACTTCATCCACTCCTGCACAGGAGCAGCAGTGGGCACCACTGACAGAGAGAGATGGAGCTGATGCTCCCGCAATCCTATGAATCGCCCATTCTTCCTGGACTGAAAAGCTTTGTTTATCTGTTTTAGAGACCATTTACGGTCAATTTTTCATTATTATGGACAGACAGTCTCACCAACATGTTCACCAATGAACTTAAAAACTGTATCCTAGCCAAGCAGTATCTTGAAATCTAACCCCAGACTGTTGCTTTATTTAAGAAAAGGCAAATTAATCAAGAAAACCAAGATGTTGCCCAAGTATCCTAATATTTCAAAATAAACCTGTAAATATTAAATTAGGATTCTAACAAGAATCATTATGGTTTATCACCATTTCTGATTTCACAAAAAGTCATTTGTTTGAATATCATTATCTACATGTGCCAAAGGCCAAAGATTCCAAAGACAAAATTTCTCACCTCAAGGAGCCAAGTCTAGCGGGCTAGAGAGTAAGTAAGCAAATACACATCACACAAATGGCTGAGTACTGCAATCAAGCAGGTAGCATGGGAGCAACGGCAGCAGGGAGAGGAGCAGGGGAGGGGGAGGAGGGCAAAGGACGGAGAAGACTTCAGAGAAGAACTGTCCTTGACCTAAGACCTGAAGGGTGTGAAATCCATCACAAACAAGCAGTAAAAAGAGGGGAAATAACAGAGGGATGGAATCCAAACAAAGAAATTACCATATGCAAAAGTACTAAGGTGAGAAATCCTAGAAAAGGTCACGAATACAAGTTACTCAAACTGGCTGGAGCACAGGGTGGTCTCTGGGGAATGGCTGGAAATGGAGCTTAAAAAGATGGACAGGATCAGATTTTGATGAAGGGGCTTGATTGACATATTAAAGATATGGATTAACTTGTACATGATGGAGTTTCTGAAAACTTTTCAGCTGAAGTGTGACCCAAGGCTACATCAAAGGGTCACATTCCCAAAGAATACAATGTGAACAGTGTCCTCTGGACTTGGGCAATGCAGCAGCACTGGGTTCACCTGCCACACTGTTCACCTCTAAGACGGCAGAACTCATTCATCAACGTACACCCAGCACCTAGCCCTGTGCTCGGCACACACAGGAACCAAAAACAGTACTGAATAGTTAAATGAGCTAACATAATCCTGAGGGCATAACCAAGAGGCCCTAACCAAGCCTCCTTCCTTACTGCCTATAAATCACATCTCATGCATGGCAATAATTGGTAGACGCCACGACTTTTCAGGGAGCACGAGGAAGGGTTATTCACTATGGGCTGCATCAGAGACGAGAAAGGATTGAGGGGAAAGACACATTAAGATGCTTCTGAAACTGACTAGATTAAACCATTTATTCTATTCCTCTTCTCACCAAAAACTGAAGAGAAAACAACCATGGCTTAGCTCAAAATTACTCACCAACTAACTCTAAGGCAGTGATAACTATAAAAAGTATATTTTCACATCAAAAGGACTTGTGAAATAAAAATCTACTTAAGAATTGGCTGGGTTAGTCCAGTCTTTCAAATAATTAAGTGCTCCAAACAAAATTAAGCTACTTGCCTGTAGTACTTTAAATTTTACTTAGTAAACTGAATTATATTATTATAATTGGCAAAATTCTTTCTTTGATGCTTGGGAAAATAATAAGGAGAAAAATTCTTAAGAGAAATGTTAGGAAATCATGAACAAAAATAAATTATAAATGAGCTTAGAAAACTGATGGCTTAAGAAGCAAAGGTATAATCTAGAGATGGAAGAAAAATCTCTGGACTACGAAGAGCTAGTGGCTCATATTAAAGAAACCAGTCCAAAGGCCACAGAAGGAAAATAAAATTTCAAGTCTTCTTTCTAAAGAAAAGATGTAGACAAATTTCACTGATCAGTATTTCTAAATGAAAACAAGGTACGTAAAAACACAATTAAACATATTTTTTCATTTTATAAGGTGGCCAGGGAGAAAACCAACAAGTAATAACATAGAGTATGTGGGGAAAAAAAGAAACCACATACATACCCAGAGACACAAAGAAAAGACAAAAATATACATAAAATGTACATTAGAGATACATGAGATTAACACCTTGAGGTTTTTAGGATGTTATTACCAAAGATGAAAAATCGGGGTATTTTTGTTATGAAGAGCCTGCATATAATACTATGTCATTACCACCTGCTGCCCCACTTTAAAAAAGAGCAGTCCTCAGTCACGGCCCCCCACACACACTCACGCCACACTCTCATGACACTCACTCAATCACTCCCTCACTCACCCACACACACGACTTGTTTTGAATATGTTACCTGTTATTAAACTAAAAAATAATAGTAAGTTCCCATTTACTCTTGCCCTCACAATTCCCTAAGGCAGGTTTTATTACCTCCATTCGGCAAAAGAAAAAACTGAAAAAGGTTAAATGACTTGACCCAGACCACATAGCTGGTAAGTGATAAGGCTGGAATTCAAAACCACTCGTCCACGGCTCTGAAGCACACGTTTTAAGCAATCCACTATGCCCTCTCCCAGGGCGTGACTGTTAAATCTTTAGCAACCATAACGTTTTTTAAAGACTGGTATTTTCTTACTGTGCTATCCACAGAGTGACGTTTAAGTTTAGATACTTTCAGTTTCATGGAAACCCACTTATACAGTTCTTTTAAAATAACGCAGATCTTGCTAGAAGTAAGGAAGACATTAACTACTAACACTGACAAGTCGCTGAGTTATCTACTCAGAATTTTACAAAGTACCAACAGTCTTCCAATATTCCCAACTTTATTACTCAGCCCTTTAATTATGCTAGTTCTTCATGTGGTACAAACACCCAGTACAACCTAAGAAGACAGCAGATTTTAATAAATATCTAATTTCTCTCTCCATTATTCACACTATGGAGTCACACCATATAAGCATTTAATTACACTCATTCAACTATCTGTGCCGCAAGAAAAAAAGAAAAACAATAGAGAAAAATATTTCAAATAATGGGGGCAAGAAGCCTGCCTTCATATCCTTGTGTCAGCGGGAGAATGCCGTGGGGACTATGAATCTGCCGTCCTCGGTCAATCTGAAGTCCCATTCACCTGTCAAAAGGGACCTCATATACCCAATTATGATCCCAGCTCACCAAAAATGTAACCCATCCTAATAGCTGGAGGAAACACTGGCTGTTGGAACTGAAAGACAATGTCAGTTAACCAATTTTCAAACTTGTACCTTCCTAAAGGACTTTTTCAAGAGTAATTCTGACTACATAAGATTTTTACTGTAAATGAGAATTTAGACCCAAAGCCCCCAAATAAAAGGTGATTTCACTTTTTTCAGCTCGTTAGATCTGAAAGAATTAGGAACCAAAACACTCATCTTTTATATCAAAATAAGTTAACATTATTTTTCATCCTATTTCACAAATGGGAAAAAAACAGAGCAAGAGGGATGCTGTAAAGAAGCCACGCTAGACAGTTATGTGGAACTATTCCATGACTTATTTTAAAATAAGCTAAAAATGTAATCGAAGTCTGTCAAGTAATCAAAAGCAACCCTTAAAAGCTGGTTCTCAGTAGGAAAAAACACCCACCACACTGAGTTTTGACATGTGCCATTACTACAGGGTACAAAAGAAAAGGCAAGAGTGGAACGAATACCCAGCAAGATGAAGCTTCCAAGGCTAGACCCCTCACTAGCGTGTCATCACTCACCACTCCAGACACAAGGCTCCTTTCCTACAAAAAGATGGGACTAGTCTATGGCCCATCGATGACCATCTAGCATCATTATTTTCCAATCTCAATGTCCAACTCACAAATTTCTTTTGGAAGAAGATAAGAAAAACTAAATAAAAAAGGAGTCAATCAATCCAGCTTGCTATCACTGCAGTAGAACTCTCTCTTGTATCAACACTCAACAGTTATACATATTTTTATTCAAAATTTCTGAGAGATTTTACAGACAGCAGCCAGTTCCAAATCATGTAATCAGGAAATCTACTTTACAGTTAACTCATTTTTCCCAGAAATTAATTTCTTACCTAACCTAGTATCTAAGTGTCAAAAGATCATTTAAAAGCAAGATCCAGGGGCTGGCCCCGTGGCCGAGTGGTTGGGTTCGCACGCTCCACTGCAGGCGGCCCAGTGTTTCGTTGGTTCGAATGCTGGGCGCGGACATGGCACTGCTCGTCGGGCCACGCTGGGGCGGCGTCCCACATGCCACAGCTAGAAGAACCCACAACGAAGAATATACAACTATGTACCGGGGGCTTTGGGGAGAAAAAGGAAAAAATAAAATCTTTAAAAAAATAAAAAAAAATAAAAAAATAAAAAAGCAAGATCCACAGGGAGTGAGTCAACAAAAGAAAGAAAGAAATTTTGATTAAGCTATTAATTTCTCTACTCTCAAAATGTGACAATCATCAGAAGTTAAGTAAGACTAACAATTATTTCCTTGCTTCTGGCATGTTTCCTGGACTAGTTAAGTGAGTTACTTACAGAAATGGTTTTGATGACTATACATTTACTCTCTCCAAAGGCCAGTTAGCTTCATTTCACACACACTATGTTCCAAAACCAAAGATTAACTCCCCTCAGCTATCTCTTGGATCCAGATTTGACCAGATGAGCTTTAGGGCCCAAGCAGACCAAATTCCATCACTGGAACAAATGTTCCAGTGATCTATCAGGTAGATGTCAGACACCAGGTTATCTTCTTTCAGCATACCGCTGTGAATTGTTTTAAGAGTTTTAAGAATGTTATCTTGAATAAGTGATAAGCTGCTAACTCCTATTCAACCTATGGTCCATTCTCAAGGTCTCTCACTTGTACTTACATAGTTAGTTTACATTACCAAGTATACCAGAGAACAGAATCCGGCTTTAGATAAACCAAGTAACCAAGAGCTTTTGAAATTCTAATTCTGTCTTCCAAGATTTTAAAAATTACAATCTCCTCATAGTCATTCACAAGTATAAAGTTATTATTTCCATCGTCTCCCAGACCACTGGGAGAAAATATAGGATAAAGACAAAGTTTCACAGGATGTCCCCACATCACTGATCACAGCCCATCTCCTGGGACTGCTACTAATCTTAGGAATAAACTATATTCACATTTAAAACCTTATACTCAAGTGGCTACAAAACCCCCATGCTCTACAAGCACAGCTTGATTCAGTACATGAAAGGGAAGGGGAAGGAAATATTTATTACACGCCAGGAAGAGTACCACTTTCTTTACATATGTTGTCAGCTAAGTATTAGCATTCTTTGTTAATGAAAAAAAAAAGATGATGATGATGAGTAGGGAGGTTAAACAACTTACAGTACAAGAGACCTGGAAGACAGCCAGAATCCTAGCTCTGTTACTGTATGTGACAAGAGGTTTCTATTTCTAGGTTTACCACATTAGCTGAATGTGACTTTGACCACTTAACATCTCTGAACCTCAGTTTTCTCATCTGTAAAATGGGGTTTAAATGAGATAATTCACGTCAAGGGTTTAATTCAAAGTCTAGTATACAGTAAGCTTACTCAGTAACTATTAGCAACGGTCAAAGTGAAACAGTTAGTTAAGAAAGTCAGAAATGATTCCCAAGTCCATGTTTTTTCTAATACAATATGCCATAACTGCCAACACACACTTATTATCCATGTAAGAATCCATACTTGAAATATGACATAGATGGAAAACGTGTTACCAAAATGAGATAACTATTAAGGGCTAACTAAACCAACAGAAGTATTTTAGCTCTAATATCTAATAAGCAGAACCAAGTAGAAAACTCATCAGACGGAACTGTTTAGACGTTCAGACTTATATAGCTTTGTTCTAACTACTACGAAACTATTTTTCTACCTGCGGTATTGGCCCCTCCCTCCTGCCCATTTCTCTGCCAACTGCTGGGCCTAAACTGCAGTTTAACGGCTTTTTCCACCCTTGCTTTTACTATTATCAGAAATAATAAGAGAACAGATGCTGGCAGCTCCACCATCAACTTTCTCCCAGAGGCCCCCTCATGCCTTGGCAGCTCGCACTCCAGCAATGGCTGTCCCTCCTGGTCCTCCCTGACCCTATTCAGCCCCAATGGCTCCTGATCTTCTTTTTCCATCACCTATCAGGGTCTTTTCAAGCCACACCAGCTCACTTGATAAGGGTACAGGGCTGGGACCAGGCCAATCCAACTCCTGGTGAAGCTGGGAACAGTGGGCTGACAGGGCCCCAAGGGGAAAGGAAGTGGCCCTGGTTCCACCCACGCCACCCCAGCATCCTGCCTCAACCGCCCTGCTCCCACAGCTGCTGCGTGATGAGTGCTATCACTTACTGTACTCTTTCCAGGGTCTGAGATGGTGCCAGGGGCCCTGGGGTCCCAGCTGGATGATGAGAAGGTGTGCTTGAGTACTACTATGAGGTGCAGAGGAGATGGAAGTGGAAGGTGGTTTCCTTTGTGGTTCCCAAACTTTAGGCTAGGACCCAGGTGCGATATTGAGATTTCTGTGTTAAAGAGAAACCACAGGCCCAAAATGGCGTCACTTGCGCTAAAGCCCACGATACCAAACCTAGATTCAATACCTGACCTAACTGCAGTTTTGAGCTTCCCAAGAAATGCAATCTTAATCAACCAGTCTGGAATTTTCTGGTCAGTACCAATGAGGTAATCTGGCACGTGGAGCCTCTCCATCTCACACAGAAGCAGAAATTTGCATGATAAAACCTTTGCATTCTCTTCCCCCCAAAGAGAAGATGTACTGGCCCGAGATAATCCTTTCTTTCCTTTTGCTAATAATTTCCTTGCCCCACTCTTCTTCCTATAAAAACCTTCCACTTTCTATTAACTCCTCCCAGTATTTCTCTATTTGCTGGATGGGATGCTGCCCGATTCATGAATTGCTTAACAAAACCAATTAGATCTTTAAATTTACTCAGTTGGATTTTGCTTTTTAACATAAGAAATATATACTTGGTCATTCAGACGACCAAAAGATATCTCTCATATATATTTGGTCTTCATTCAGTTCCCGGCTCACAGCTCCCAAAACCCTAGGAGTTTCCTAAGTGTCGACAGTGATAAAGGTATCTTTTGTTATGTGAATGAGGAAGCACCTAAGGACCGGGGCTGGTTGCCAGGAGAACCAACCATGTGATTAGAGGGTTGGAACTTTCAGTCCCACTGCCTGCCCCCCAACTCTGTGAAGGGAAGAGGGGTTGAATCAATCATGCCTCTGTAATGAAGCCTCCATAAAAACCCAAAAGGAGAGGGTTCGGAGAGCTTCAGGGTTGGTGAACTTGTGGCGCACCTGGAGAGAGCGAGCATGGAAGCTCCAAGCCCTTTCCCCATACCTTGCCCTACGCATCTCTTCCACCTGGCTGTTCCTGAGTTATAGCCTTTTATAATAAACAGGTGACCCAATAAGTAAAATGCTTCTCTGAGTTCTGTGCACTGCTCTAGCAAATTAACAGAAACTGAGAAGGGGGTCCTGGTCACTTCTGACCAGAAGTACAGGTAACAAACTGGACTTGTGACTGGTGCCTTAAGTCCAAAGAGGAGGTCATGGGAACTTCCAATTTGCAGCCAGTCAGTTAGAAGCACAGGTACCAGCCTGGGCTTTTGACTGGTGTTGGAAAGTCAGGGGGGCATGCGTAGGGGGTCCTGTAGGAATGAACGCTTAACCGGTGGTATCTGACAAACTCTCTGGGTAGATGGTTTCAGAACTGAGTTGAATTCTAGGACACCTTGCTGGTGTCCAAAAATTCCTTGTTGTACGTGTGGGAACCTCCCCCACCAGCCGGACGCTGAAACTGAGTCTCAGAACACTCAAAGACTACCTATGTACGAATTTATCCTATTTATCTCAAATCAGTTGTGAATTAAAATTTTAATGACCAGACGTACTCCAAATAAAGCTTCCTGGTTGGCCTGGACAAAGGCCTGGCCTCCTACTACATAATTTGAACTCTGCCTTAAAGTGAAGCCTCCATCAACTTGTTTTCAAAATAAACTGCTACTTAATATTTTTTTTTGTAACTGTACTCCTCATAAATTGAGGCAACCAAACAACATCATCACTTTTCCTACCCAATCCCTTGACCAAAAACAAGATTTGCTGTTCTACTGATGTTCAAAAATCTCACTTAACTGTCTCACCCTCACCAGATCTAACAGTGGAAAATGAAAAAAAAAAAAACAAGGATAGTAGCAAAAGTAAACTTCCATAACAACAATCAATAATCAGCTTACTATTTCAAACAACTTCCAGGAACTGATTTGCCTTTAAAAAGGGTTGCACAATGAGAATGGGATGCCCACATAAATTTATTTTGGCAACCATGGCCTATTCAGCAAATCGACAATCTTCCTAGGAAAAGAATGCCACATATATTCCAGCGAAACAAAGTTAACACACGAACTTTGGTAGAGAGGCTGAGTTCTGGCCAAAGGAAGAGGATTTTTAACTAGGTAACTGCCCTTCAAAAGACAATCAAAACAGAATATCTTCACTTTAGCAACAAAGCCTCTAGAAGACAGCGTTCATTTTGCAATAATCTTTAACGTTCCTGCATTTCTTAGATTTTTAAGAAATTCTAACTTCCTGACTCATGAATCTAAAATAGTCATTCCATCTACAAATGTTCTACTCATTTAGTTCAGAATCATGTGTAGGAAACACAGGTTTCTGTTTCTAGGTTTAAGACTTCATATTCATTCATTTTGCACTAATATAACCACTAAATATAGCTCCAAGACACTGACAATTAAAAGTAGTTAATTATGTGAGTGATTCATACCTCCTATGTCCAGATGTTTCTGTCAGATCTTTGGGAAGAAGAAACGATAAACACCTGTCACAAACGCTTTCCAAACTGGGAAGACCCGAACTGAGTTACTGTCAATCCCCAACCTGAGTCCCTCGCCATCCCTCCCCTCGAAAAAAAGAGGTCAGACATCCACCTAACTTTGCGAAGAGAAAAGGGAGGAGGAAAGGCCCTAAAAAACGTGGCCACGCAAGTACTGGAGGAGAGGGCCCTGGGTTTTTCTAGTCCTCACCACCAGATTCAGAGCGAGAACCCTTAGGAAAGTCAGAAGTCACTTTTCCTCTCTGGGCCTCACTTAAGTTTATCTAAAATGCGGTGACTGGCAAGGAGCTCTACGACTCCGCGTCTAAGGACGAACTCGAGATTCCCTCAGTCAGCATCCGCAGAAAGCCATCCAGCGCCCAGCCAATGCCCCCACCTTCGACCACACCATCTCCCGACTTCCTAAAAGGGCTGGACCACCACCCCACTCCCAAGCCCCAACACATACTCGCCCTCCACGCCAAGCAGCGTGTCCAAACCAGGCCTTCACACCCACAACGTGGATCCCTCCTAGCCTCACCTGTCCCAGACAGATACTCCGCGGTCCGCGCGCTCCCCTCCCCATCCCACCCCCCACACACCTTCCCCGAGAAGGGTTGCCCGATTCCGGCCCGAGGAGGCCGCCTATAAGCTCACCTGGTACCCGCCACCCCTGACACCACCATTCACCTCCTCCGACCTACCCCATCATCATCACCACCACCACCACCCGCTTCACGCCCCGCTCACCCTGCCTGCTGGCGCCCTGGGAAAGCTGGGGCCGCTCTTCGGCGGCCTCCTGGCCGGAGCAGCCGAGGGGCAGCGGAGGGCCGGGGCCGGGGCCCGCCGCTGTCGCCGCCGCCGCGCCTCGCGTCAGCCCAGCCCCATCGCCCTCGGCCGGCGCCGGCGGCCGCGGGTCGCTCGGGCTCGAGACGCCGCCGCCACCGCACGCTGCGGCTGGGGGTGAGGCGAGGGAGGCGCCGCGGCGGGGCCGGGCCGAGCCGGGCGCAGGGCCGTCCGCGCCCTCCTCCTCTGCGCCCGCAGCGGTGGCGTGCAGCCGGGGCGGGCGAGAACAAGGAGGGAGGCGGGGGGGAGGCGGCAGGGGAGGGGGGCGGGCTGCACTCCGAAACGGCCTCCCGCCGCCAGCGACGGAGCGAACCCCCCTCCCCTCGGCAGCGGCGCCGGGTTCACGCTGCGGGGAGAGCCGGCGGGCGGGCGGGCGAGCGGAGAGCGCGCGCGCGGCGAGCTCGGGACTCCCGCGCCGGATGTGAGGTCACGTGATGGCCTCATCCCAGCGCCGAGGGCGGAGGGGCGCAGAGGGGACGTCAGGAGGGGCGGGACCAGACGGAGGGGGCGGGGCGGGGCGCAGGCCCCGCCACCCCCTCGCCGTTAGCCCCCCAGGCGGGCGAAGACCAGAAAGGGTAAGGAGGGCGCCCCAAAAGAGCTGGGTGTTGGCGGGAAGAGGGTTGCTAATGGAGGATGCCTTTTTTGGCAGGAGGAGGTGGAATTCGCCACTCTGGCCGTGCAAAGACACGATCATAGTCCAAATCCCCATTTTACGAACGGGGAAACTGAGGCCCAGGGAGGGGTCTAGACTAGACTTGCGCAGAGTCTGATGGAGAGAAAGCCAGATACTGGCTCCCAATCCAGGTCTCTCGTTTCTTAACAGCACCCTCCCCACTCCGAAACAAACAACCAGAAAACTACGTGTAATTCGCCTTTGACAACCGGCTCGGCGCCCGGCCTCGGGGCGGAGGACTGGGAGGCGTCCCCAGGAGAAAGCTCCCACGCGCCCACTCCGCCGCCTCCGGCGGGAAGGAGTCTCTTGCGACAGTGTTGGATGCAAATTAAATACTTCCCTCCGCAGAAGCTTTATCTCGAGGCCGGGCCCCTGCCGGATATACAAATCACCAGTTTGGTTTTCGCGGCGTCCCTTCGGCGCGTTTAGGGACCTGCTGCTCCGGGCTCCGGCCATGTTTCGGCCCTGAGTCTACCTCGCCCGCGCCCTTGAGGCCCGGCCATCGCTGTTATTGTTATTCCACCTTGTCGCTAACAGAGCTCTGAGCTGCTTGAGCGTAAAGAAGGGAAGGGATGGCACGCGCGCGGCCCCTGGTCCAGCGCGCTTGGGGAGACCTCGCTGGAGGCAGGGAGCGTTCAGGTTCTGGTTCGTAGCACATGGCGAGCCTTCTCGGGGGCTGCCACCCCTGATCCGCGACGCATGGTGACACCTCATCTGAGGCAGCACACCGCCCCCCCCCCAAGTCCACGGCACCGATGTCACCTCGCCGGGAGGCAGGCACACGCTGCTCCTGGCCGTCCTGGGCTGTGCGGAGCTGGACAGTCGGCGCATTTCCTCACACCACGTGGCGTGGACGCGCTCTGGACCGAGATGGAACTACACCCCTCTTCCTATCCCTGGGCTACGTCTCACCGTTTGTTTGTTTGTTTCAAGTCTCGTGATCTTCAAATGATTAAATGAGATGAGGGGTGTGGAAGTGTTGGGCAAACTGTAAGAAGCTGTCTCTGCGGGGATGAAGTCTCCTCCACCTTTCCCAGCTGCTTGGCTCCTGGCTGTTTGCCCTCAGCCTTTAAACAAGCTCAAGTTCCTCAAGTCCTAAAAACAAAACTATCGAGCTAACCCTGCGCTCGAAGTGCCCACTCCAGCTAGCTTCCAAGTGCTTCTCTCCCTCTCATGGAGACCACTTCAACAGTGGTCCCCGTCAGCTGTCTCCACTTCCTCATTTCTCAACACTTGGCACTCTGGCTCGTCCTCCCCAAACACACAACCTTCCATTACCCTGCTCAGGCGACAGTAACCCATGACCTTCATTTTCCCAAATCTGTAGGCATTCCTCAGTTCTTAGCTCTCTGGCTCTCTCTGCTACATTTGACACCTCACATGACTGTCTCCCACCTTCTGGCATCTCAGTACTGCCTTGGCTTCCAAAAGAGTGCAGTCTCCCGATTCTCCCCTCTCAGTAAATAAAGCTGCTGCCTCTCTTGGTGGCATCCTTAAGTGCCACCAATTGTGAGTCTGCACCTTAAATGCGAGACTCCACTCTAAGCCCACAGCTCTTCTCCCCTCACTCTTGGGACATCACCTCCACCCATCATCATCACCATGGTTTCAACTGCCAAATCAGACATTTCCAGCCTATACCTCTTCCACAAAAGTTAGACCCAAATATCCAACTGCTTGCCAGGCAGCTCTGTCTAGATATCTCAGGGGCACCCCAAACTCAGCATGACCAAAACAACTCATCCTCTGCCTCCATAGCAGCCTCTCCCTCCCCTGTTGACACCACCATCTACAGGCATCAGAATCAGAAAGCTGGGAATGAGTGAGTCATTCTTGATTCAGCCCTTTGCCTTATGCCATCACTCGTCCTATTTATTTCACCTCCTTAGATCTCTACCTCAAATCTCTGCCTCCATTCCTCCTGGCGGGAGTTCCAGCCATCCTTTCCAGCCTGAACCGTTGCAGCAGCCTCCTAAAGTCTCCTGCAGACAAACTCAGCCTCCATTCAGCCTCCAAAGCGAACTCTCTAAAATGCGCTTCTCTTTAAAATCGTGCAGAGGTTCCCCTGGCTTCTGGCCGCAGTGCGGACCTACAAGGTATCCAATACAAACCTCGCAGTGCCCTCAAGCTTTTAAAAGACCGCAAAGAGCCCCAGACTTCAAGAAGCAGCCAAAATCCTCAAAGTAAGGCAACACACAGCCAGGCAAGGGAACACTATAGGAAGAAAAACAGTGATTGAAATATTTCTAAAAATTCCCTGCTACAGATGTTTTGGGTATGGAAAGAAGAGAATGTGGACACTGGGGGGAGGAGATGCTGAGTCACTGGGAAAGGCTTGAGCATGTTTATAGGCTGAGGAAAAAACAGAGCCAGGAAAGGAGGAGAAGCCCAAGACAGAGAGAAAGACAGTGAAGCGAGTCTTGAGAAGTCCTGGG
Source organism: Equus przewalskii (assembly GCF_037783145.1). Classification (NCBI taxonomy): domain Eukaryota; kingdom Metazoa; phylum Chordata; class Mammalia; order Perissodactyla; family Equidae; genus Equus; species Equus przewalskii. The sequence continues at coordinate 33,033,613 of NC_091848.1, forward strand.
AGGCTTGCTGATCTCCGCCCAGGATGATTCTGGGCCTGGGCCCAGCCCTTCCCTCCTTTGATCCTACTCCCTTTTTAAGACCCAAGCCATGATCACAACCCAAGACAGGTAACAGTCCTCCTAGTAAACTCTAATTTACCTTCCACGGACTATTTCACATCTCCTCCATCCTCAAAAGCCCCATCCTTGCTTGCCTTCCCCTCTCCAGGTCACCTTACCTCCTGTTTCACTGAGAAAATGCAGACCATCAAGAGGGAACACCCACGGATCTACACATTAACCCACATCAGCATCCGCTGTCTCTCCCTCACTCCAGTTTCTGCGAAGGGGCAATGCCCCCTCCCAAGAGACCTAACCCTTCACAGGTACAGTCCTGGCCTCCCAAAGGTCACCACTGTTGCCAACTCCAAGGGACACTTTTCACACCTTATTTTTCTAGCCTTCTCAGCGACATGCATTTCCCGTTCTTGAAACACTTTTCTTTTAGTTTGGATAATTCTCTTTTGGAATTCCTCCTTCCTCTTCATTTACTCCTTCTCAACCTACAGTGGGTGCTTCCTCTATCCTCCCTCTAAACGGTGCTCCTTCCCAGGGCTCAGTCCAGGGCCCATTTCTCTCTGTACACAAGTTTTATCATTTGTCCTTGAATTGTCTATCAACCTTACAAGAGTGGTGGATGGGGTTCAGGGGCTCTATAAACTCCTTAAACTGAATACCAATACTTTTAAAGGAAGAAGTCTAGCTTTCCTCAGCTTCTCAAAGCTGTCTGGGTCCCAAAAGAAGGGTAGGAGTGCTGACACACAGGCATTCCCCCAGTGACCTCATCCACCACGGCTGTAGCTAACGTCTGTAAGTACGTTAATGACTCTCAGCCGTATTACTCGAAGGCCAGCTCTCTCTTCAGAGTCCTGGCCATACCTCCCTATCACCATCACATGATGTCTCACTACTGCCTCGTAAATTCACTTATCCAAAACTCAACTCTTGCCCTTCCTCCCTAGACCAGCTGCTTTCCCAGGCTTCTCCACCTTAGCAAAAGACACTGTCGCCCACCCAGCTGCTCAAGCCAGAAACCTGAGAGTCATTCTTTCCAATACAATGCTAAGTCCATTTCCTACCCTCCCACATCTCTCCATCTCAGCTGCCACTAGAATAACCCAAGCCACCTCCATCTCTCACCTGGGACTACTTCCTTAGCCCCCACCTGATTTCCCCACTTTGACCCTTACCTCCTTCCGGTCCATTCTCACACAGCAGCCAGAGGGCACTAGTGTGTGTGTGACTTGGAGCACAGCTCTTGATGAAGGCTTTCAACTGCTTCCCATTTCACTGAGAATAAAATGTGAATTTCTTTGACCTACAGTGTCCAGTGTTGGATGTGGCCTGCCCGTTGCTCCCCCTTCACTGGCACTCCTCTACCCTCACCCTCCTCCCGCCGCAGATCTCCTTCCCTACCTTACCTCATTCCAACCACAGCAGGCCACTTTTCAGTTCCTCAAACACTCCAAGCTCTTTCCTGCCTCAAGGCCTTTGCAAAACCTGTTCTTTCTCTCTTCCCTTTTCCCTTGCCCCGCTCACTCTTAAAGTTCAGCTCTTGGCTTAAAAACAGATAGTTCTTGAAAAAGGCCTTCCCCAGCCACTCATTCCTTCCTTTATTTTCTGATGACCTCCATTATTTTCTTTATAACGATTATCGGAATTTTAATTACCTGTGAGTTTATGTATTTGACACCTGCCTCTCCCACCAGACTTCAACCTCTGTGAAGATGGGGACCAGTTGTAGCTCCAGAATTTTTCGAGAAGGGCCTTAAAAGTAGCAATCTCTTTGGAAGAAGAACTGAGGGTTTTTCTTAAGGTGTTTGCATGACACTTTTTAAGATTGTCCATTTTTGTAAGTGGGGGAAGGAATTATGGGGAAGGGGCACGTAAAGCATCCCCACTGGCCTCCCCCCAAGCTATTTTTTGGTGCTGCTACTGGCAGAGACTGAGTTGGTTTGCTTTATCACCTTATATCCAGCACTAGATGAAGCCTGGCATATGGTAGATGTTTAAATGTTTGTAGTCTGATGAATGAATGAATGAATGAATTTACAATCTCAAACATCATCTTCAAATGTCTTTCCTAACTCCCAGGCTAAGAATCCCTCTCCTGTGCATCTTTTTCACTGCATTTACAACCTTGAATAAGTATCTGCTTAGTATCTTTGTCTTCTGTCACTCTATGTCCTATTTATGTGTTTGTTTCTACAGTTCTAAATATTTTCATGTGTTATTTGATCATCACAACAATGCCAATACTAAAAGTAATAGTTACTATTATCTGTATTTTCTTATAGATGAGAAACTGAGGAAACTTTACATGTATGAGTTCATTTAATCTTTCAAACAATCCTAAGAAGTAAGTACTATTATCATCTCTATGTTTACAGATGAAACTGAGGAAAACGTAAAGTCCCGTTTTACAGAATAGAAAAAGATGTTTAATAGCTCACTCAAGGTCGCAGAGCTGGTAAACAGCAGCACAGCCAGGATTCAACCCAGGCAACTTGGCTCCAGGGCCAAACTCTTCATCAGTATGACTGAACAAAGCCATAGTGACCCATCCTCTGGGATCCAAAGTCTTTGGATTATCTGTTTAAACACCCAGACTCTGACTGCCTCATGAGCAAGGACCTAACTAAGCCATCTCTGGATCCTCAGCTCCTGGCCGAGACCCAGCCCATGATGGTACTCAGTAATGTGTGCCGAGTAAGTGAGTAACAAATTATCATCAATTTTCACAACCACTAAGTCAGACTAGCAATGGAATGGTTAGGATTCCCATCTTACAGGGACGAAAAATGAGTTCCACAACTTCCCAAGAGGAGGTGATTCGTCTCACTGCCCCTTTGACTGACTTCAGCCCTCTTTTATGTTTTCTCTGCTGCTTCCATGAAAGGTTAGAGGACACGTGTTTACTTTAGGAAGACTTCACCTTAAGAGAGGCTAAAAAAAATGCCACAGTACTCCCTGTCTTTTCTGGAAAAAGTGGCCAGTGAAAGTATTTTGATTATAATGTTTGCTTAACGAGCTCTGTTTCCTTTAGCTCCTATGCCATTCTGTCCCTGTTTAGCTTGAACCACAGAGGCCTGTGTGTGTGTGTGTGTGTGTGTGTGTGTGTGTATTTTGGAACAGAACAGGGAGCAGAGCTGTGAGTCAGATGTCTAGAAATCAGAGTCCAGCGGCCACCACTGATTCATTTCTGTTGCTGAGCAAAATATGTAATCTTTTTTTTGCCTCTGCCACGAAACAACAGCCAGGGGCCCCACATTCTTCTCAGGCCATGGTGCCGTAGGATATGTTGGGTCACACGCTGCTGAGTGTTCAGGGCGTAGGGCCCCTGCTGGAGGAGTGCTAGAAATCGGTCCTACAAAAGGAGGGAACTCCTGATTTGTAGCACCTGCCAATTTCGTGATGTAAATACCCCACCACGGCTAATTTCAAGCTACCAACAGTTTAGGTGGCTCACAAAATTCTTAGCAGAAACGAAATAACTTAGCAGTCTGCTTTAAGGAGCCAACAGAAACCAGCTCCAGCACACTGCCACTTATAGTAACTCCTCATGTGGACAAGAACAGGAGAAATACAAGCAGCCTTTAGATGATGGTTTTAGGGGCAAGGCCTGCCTCATAGGATGTTACAGGGAATTTCCTTGTATTTACATATAATGATTTCACCTCTGATGAGAAAAGGCTAATTGTATTGGAGATGGGAAAACTAGGTATAATTCTTAGCATTCTTAGAAGTAACATGTTTATTTCTTTGAATTTCAATTTTAATAGGAAGACTATTACCGACCTCACAGGATGGCGGATTATCTAATAAACACATATAGCACTTACTGTCTGCTAGGAACTGTTTAAATACTTTACAAATTTACATACTTAACCTTTATAACAAGACTGTAGAGTAAGTACTGTTATCAGTTTAGAGATGAAAAGACCAAAGCACAGAGAAGTTAACTAGGTTCTCTAAGGCCACACAGCTAGCAAGTAATAGAGCCAGGATTTGAACCTGGCTCCAGAGTCCATGCATGCTTTTAACCTCTAGGGCCCCAAGTCAAAGGCACCTGCCTGGTTTAATAAATAGAGTTTTATTGGAACACAGCCATGCTCGTTCATTTACATGTTGTCTGTGGCTGCTTTTGTGTTAGAGTGGCAGAGTTGAGTAGTTGTGGCAGAGACCATATGACCCAAAAAGCCCAAAATATTTACTATCTGGTTGTTTACAGAAAACATTGGCTGCTCCCTACTCTATGGTGTCCTGCCTATTTGTATAGGCTGACACAATAGTTATTATTAGGAGCCTGGTGGTCCCAAAGGTCAAGCTGGTTCTGAAATTGTGTTCTAGGCCAATAAGACAAGTGAAAAGTAATGTCAAGATTATAACCGTACCCTAGCATTTGTACTATAACAATTGTGTCAGTGAAATAGCATTAGGATGTAAACTTGAGTAACAAATAATCCATGAAAATGAGTATTAATAGAAATATGTGCTTTATGGGATCCTGATATCTCAGGGTTGAATTAATTCAGAGATTGTTCATCCCAACCCCAACTCTCCACTGGGGGTTGTTAGACTGGATTTCTGAAGTTGATGCTGTAAATCGCTCACCATCGGCCCTCAGGTCCTGCAGGATGAATCTCCTATACAGACATGGGCTTTTTGCTCTTTTATGGGGCTCAGGCAGCAGGCCCCCACCTCCATGCCTGTCATTCTGTCTCCGAGGCAGTTCCTCCATGTGGCTGTTTCAGATGCCAAGCAGAGAAGCTCCTCGAAGCCTGTTACCCACTGTCCTCCTGGATCGTCATTAAAAACTTCCCCTGACCTTTGCAGCTACTTCCTGTGAGCCTCTTAGGGACTGCTTGTGACCTATTTTCAGAGCTGACGGTTCTGGCTTCTAGAGCAAATGAGGAACAAGCCCAGCTACAGGTGGTCGACTGTTTCCTTTGGGCTCCTGGCACCAAGGAAGAATTGCTCGCTGAAAGGATCGTAGGTCAGAAGGATGCCTGGTTGCCGCATCAGGGCCGTAGATTTTCATATAAACCGTGGGTCAGTATTCAGGATCGTCCGAAAGCTGTTACCTTCTGTTTGCTGAAGACAGTTTCTTCCTTATAGTAATAAAGAAAAAGAACCCATTGAATCTTCTTGTTGGTTTTTTTTTCCTCAAAGCAAAGACGCCTCACCAGAATTGGTCAATTAAGGCAATACTGATTGAGCTCCTGAGTGGAAGTCCCATTGCCAAAGAATTTCTTTCATAAACGTTTCAAAAGTGAGTTGATCCAAAACGCACCTCCACCGTGAGGTTACCTGTAATCTAGTCTAGGAAGCAGAATCTAAGCACCCCGAGGTTCTGCAAATTTCATAAGAGCTGCAGGCACAAAATGAAAGAGAACAAGGCTTCAAGGTGGAGAACACCAGGAACGTTCTGGCTGTTTCCACCTTGTTCTTTGTCTCTACACTCCTGACATACACTGAAATAGCTCATAATTACCACGAAGACAACCAAAGGGAAACCTCTTGGGGCTTTACCAAAAATTTCCTTTATAATTTTTTAAGCTCATGTGATTTATTTAGGGTCCCTTTAAATAAATTTATGACCTTGGTTTCATTTTTAAGGTGTATGTAAATTTTAAAAAGACTCAGGACTCTAAAGATCTCAAATATTCCTTCAAGGGGTCCCTAATAGCTCCTTTGGGTTCTTGAAATACTTGATTTTATCTCTTTATTAGAAATTACGTTTTCCCACAAATAAAAATCACGCTCAGCTCCACCCTCCTCCATTCCAATTCAAATATGCGCAGACTGATTACAAGCTGCAAGAGAGAAGGTATAGTCGACTCACCTTTTTATCCCCCACAACATGTGGCCACAGTAGTAGGTGATCAGTAATTGTTACTATTGCTATGAAACCTCCATGAAAACAGGAACTTTCTCTATTTTGTTCATTCCTATAGCCCCAGTGACTAGAATAACCACCTGGTGGTAGCCACTCAATAAATAGTGAATAAACTAGCCTGTAGTCTTAATAAATGTAGGGAAGGAGGTTTAGAATTCTTAACATTTTTTTCAGTAAACTTGGCCCTCCTTGTAAGAGTCAGGGATTAATCAGAGAAGGAGAATCAGTAGGAGATATATATTGAGAGACTTATTGCCAGGAATTGGCCTACAGGCTGGATGGGGCTGGCGAAGCAAGGCTGGAATCTGCAGAGCCGGTCCTCCGGGAGGGCAGACTAGAACTCTTAGATGGAATTTCTGCTTCAGGGAAGCCTCAACTCTATATATAAGGCCTTTCAAACAATTGAATTAGGCCCACCCACATTATTGGGATAATCTCCCTTACTCGATTGTGGAATTTAAGCACATCTACAAAATACCTTCATAGCATAGCTCATCAAACCACGCTGAGGCAGCGTCCTACATGCCACAACTAGAAGGACCCACAAAGAAGAATATACAACTATGTACCGGGGGGGCTTTGGGGATAAAAAGGGAAAAAAAAATTTTTTTTTTAAATTCTAAAACACATTACAAAAAAAAAAAAAAAACCTGAAAACCAAAACCGGCGGAAGACATCACAAGAAAAGAAATCTACAGACCAATATCTCTTATGAATATAGACACAGATATCCTTAACAAACTACTAGCAAACCAAGTCCAGTAACATATGAAAAGGATTTTACACCGTGACCAAGTGGGATTTATCCCAGGAATGTAAAGGTTGGTTTTACATATCAAAATCATAAATACACCATGTAAATAGAATAAAGGGCAAAAACCACAGGATCATCTCAATAGATGCAGAAAAAGTATTGCAAAATTCAATACCCTTTCATGATAAAAACATTCATGCCAAAGTTTATAGCAGCCTTATTCATAATAACCAGTGAGTGGAAATAATCCAAATGTCTATCAACTTATGGGTGAATGAACAAAATGTAGTATATCCATACAAGGGAATATTATTTGGCAATAAAAAGAATGAAATATTGATACATGTTACAACATGGATGAACCTCAAAAAAACTATGCTAAGTGAAAGAAGCCAGACACAAAAGGCTACATCTTATATGATTCCATTTGTGTGAAATGTCCAGAATAGGCAAATCCGTGGAGACAGAAAGTAGACTAGTGTTTGCCAGGGGTGGGGATGGGAGGTGAGGGGGTGAAGAGAGGGTGACTGCTAATGTGTACAGGGTTTTCTTTTGGCGTCATAAAAATATTCTGAAATTAGATAGTGGTGATGGTTGTACAACTCTTGTGAATATGCTACAAACCACTGACTTTACACTTTAAAAGTGTGATTTTAATGGTATGTGAATAATATTTCAATAAAGTTGTCAATTTAAAAAATAGTATATTTACAGGGGCAGGCCGGTGGCACAGCAGTTAAGTTCACATGTTCCGCTTTGGTGTCCCGGGGTTGACCGGTTCGGATCCCAGGTGTGGACCTACGCACTGCTTGTCAAGCCATGCTGTGGCAGGCGTCCCACATATAAAGTAGAGGAAGATGGGCACGGATGTTAGCTCAGGGCCAGTCTTCCTCAGCAAAAAAGAGGAGGATTGGCAGTGAATGTTAGCTCAAGGCTAATCTTCCTCAAAAAAAAAAAAAAAGGTATATTTGCAAAGGGTTTTAAATAACATAGTAAGGATTCCAGGCCATGGTTCAGCTGTACCTTTACTTAAATCTTATATTCTTTCAGCTACTGTAATTCAATTCTCCCATCACATCAGACCATCAGAAGGTTCCAAATGAAATATTAATATTTATATTATGTGAAATATCATATTACTCTAGTGCCTCACGGAATCACCCTAACAGAGTTTCAACTAAATATATCTTTCCTATAATTTTTATCTAAGCTGCTATAATAGCCATATGGATCTTCCTTCTGCATCCTTTGCACTCATACTGAGAATACTGCACATCCCATCCTCACATCACTCACGTTCCCTGGATTATAAAATACTTTACGAAAATTTTATGTTTCATTTATTTTAGGAAAAGCAATGTCCCTTAGGAATTATCCTTTCTGATAATCAAAACTATGCAACTGATTGTAATTTCTTCTTCGCCTTGGAGGAAGCTCAGTTGTACGTTGATTGAAATGATTAACGTATCTGTATATCCATTTTTTTCTTTCTGTTTTTCTTCCTCTATTCATCATTTGCTGTTTTATGGCATGGGATTTTGGTGTCACCTCAAATCCCAACATTTAGTTGAAGGATTGGTTCAGGATTTTGGACTAAGGTTCAATGTTTAATTGTGCTTCACATCAAATCAAGGTTTCTCTACACCAGCACTGTTGACATTTTGAGCTGGATAATTCTTTGGGGTGGGGGAGGCCTGTCCTGTGCCTTGTAGGGTATCTAGCAGCATCTTCGCCTCCACCTGCTAGAAGCGAGCAGCAGCTTCCCAGTTTAACAACATAAAATGTATTCCGCTATTGCCAAATGTCCCACGGAGGACAAATTGCCCCTGATTGAGAGCCACTGCATTAAGCATCATTGAAAAACAGACTCTCACCACTCTTTCCAGTAAGTCTTGAGAAGTATCAGAAATTCATCACTCTAGATAGATAGGTAGGTAGATAGATAGATATATAAATAGATAGATAAACAGATAGATTCATACTTTGCTCACTCACTTGGGAGGAATCAAGGACATGTCGGCATTTGGTGTCTGTCCCTGGGGCAGAGCTGCTTCCCTGTAGATCTTCTCATTTTACAGGGAAAGAATTTTCTGATTATTTCATTTAAGCCCAGCAATCCATTGAAAGGAAATTATTCTTATTCCAATTTTTAGATGAGGAAACTGAGGGTCATGGAGTGAAAATGATCAACTTCAGGGCTAAACTCCAAATTCAGTGCTGCTCCTCTCACTGCTAGGGAAAGCTTGCCTCTCTCTCTTCTCTGTCTGTATGTAACCACGTCCTCCTCCCTAGGTCGTTAAACGTTAGGGATGGAGTCCTATAAGGCTAAGGTCTTCTAAAGTGTCAACCTCCTAAAATGGCACTTAATCCTGTCAATGCCTGGAAAATGGATTCTCTCTTCCCAGATTACATCATACTTTAACCTAGTTAAAACTCACAAATTTCCATTAGCTCTAACTTCCTGTTTACAGGAAATGCAGGGGATAGAGGAATGAGTTAGACACCAGTAGGGAACAACCAATCAAATCCAGAAGTGGGAACATTCTATGAGACAACTAGTCTGAACTCTTCCAAAAAGTCAATATCTTGAAAATAATCAAAAAACAAAGCCACGGAGGTGTTATTTTAGAATAAAATAGACGAACAAAACATAACAATCAAATGCAATGTGTAAACCTTGATTGGAATCGTGGTAACATGTAAAAGTCATTCTTAGAATGAAGGGAATTTTGAATTTGGACTAGATATAAGACTGTGGAATCCATTTTAGTTTTCTTAGATGTGATAATGGTGTGGTATAAAAGGATTGTTCTTATTCTTAAGAGGTATTTGCAGAAAGCATTTTGAGATAAAGTCCCATGATATTTGCAACTTTCAAATGGGTCAACAACAACAAAACAGCAAAGATGGATAGATAGATAAAATAAATATAGTAACATATTAACATTTAAAAAATTTAAATGGAAGATATACAGGAGTTTGCTGTGCAATTCTTTCAATTTCCCTGAATGTATGAAATATCTTTATAATAGAAAGCTGAGGGGACAATAACAAGCCTTCTTAATGCACTGAGTGTTGAGTAACCCACAGATCACTTTGGGTGAGGGGTCTATGGTTAGGCTTCAATGACCCATGAACCCCCTACAGCCCTGAGCAACACCCAGAGTGTGGATGTAGCTCTGCCTTTCCCTGGGGAGAGGTTCTGTAACTCTTGTCCAATTTTTTCAAAGGAGACCCATGACTCCAGAAAGGCTGTAACCTTGAGGCTCGTCTGGGGATTTTAGGTCTGGTGGCTGCAGAAGCATGAGATTTTTGAACTTCGAGACATTTCCCTGCTGCTCAAATCCCATGCTGGAGACAGCTGCCTAAAGTCATAGGATCTTAGAACTGAAAGGAGCCTTAGGAATGATTTAATTCAACCATGGAGACGGAAGCTCTGAAATAGGCCTTGTCCAACATCAGGCAATTAATTAACTTAGTGGTAGAGAGAGAAGGTCTGGTTCCCAGGTTTCCACTCGGCTTGTTCAAAGAACCAGCCTTGTTTGTCCAGTCACTTGACTGCTTCCAGTTTCTGTATAGACTAGAAAAGCCGACAAACATCCTTATGTAGGCTGCAAAGCCCACCTGACCTGCTTCCCCTCCCCCTTTCTCCTCTGACATCCCCTCCTACTATCCCACCCAGGCTCTCTCCTCACCTGCCACGTGGTCTCCTTGGGATTGCTCTGACACAACCAGCACATGCAGGCTTTCTCTCTGTTGCCCTTGCAGCTCTCTTCCTCCAAATCTTTGCTTGGCTGACTGCCCCACCTTCTTCACCCCTGCTCAGGTCTCTCCATGGGACTGACCACCTGTTTAATACTGCAACTCTCTCCACCACCACGTCCAACAATACTTGATCCTACTGTTTCACCTGTCACCTTCCAACACGCTGTGCAGGTTTCTTATTTATTATGCAATTTGTTTTTGTTATTTTCCGTATTGCTATATATGCTCCACAAGGGCCTTTGTCTCTGTGTCTTATTTACTGATTTTTCCCAAGTGCCTGGAGTCATGCCTGGCACAGAGAAGGTCCTACTCAATGCTGGAAATTTTTACTGAATCAATGAATATTCTCTCTTTGCAACGCAGGACTTAATTTCAACTTGTGTTGATAAAGAAGACCACAAAGAGGCAAAAACAATAAATCAGGTAGAAAAAGTGGGGTGAGGGGTTATCCTGGATGTTTTCATTATTTCAAAGGTCAGATTTAAGCTTTGCTTGGGTGAAATATATGAACAGGCATACGACCAGGAGCTTGGCCCTGTTTTACACAATGTCAGCTAGCTGCTGCTCGGTACACGAAAGAGATTACCAGCATCTCTTCCCACCTGAGGGCTTACATGTTGCAATTCTCTTGTACTCTAATAAGTTCCTAAATATTTAATACTTGAATCACTTCCTAATAGGTTGTTGATTTACTATATCACAAGCATATTTAAGAGACATCAGTTTAGGTTTGTTGGGATTAAGTTTAAAACCCAAAAGCTTAGCTTTCAGAGGCAAGCAAATGAAAAAACATTGTGTGCATGACACAGGGGAGCATTTACACATGAGCTAAGACTTGCAGCTGTGTTTTTCTAAGATCCCCACCTTTGCTTCGGGCCAACTGGGTTTCACATTGTTCTGAGTGTGTGAACGAAGCTGAGATGAACCCAGAGGGCTGGGCCCACTGTGGGGATCTGTGGTGGGTGCCCTAAGCAGTCACTCTGCAGTTTTCAAGCTTTGGAAGGAGTCTCTGACCTAGTATTTATGGAGACAGCTCCATTCTCATCTACAAGTGTGGATGTGGGTATTCGTTGCTAAATTTCGCCAGAAATTGAGGCTAAACTTCAGAGAGGAAAAGTGGTTGGCTTGTGACAACTCATCACTTGGTGTGTTTTGCCAGTAACTTTTCCTCATAAACACGTGTGTGTCATCTTACCGCCACATCGTGTCATAGGTGAACAAATGGACTGACTGCTGAGGGATTTTGATAAGCTCTGACAAAACGTGGTCCGATTTTCTTTCCCCATCCTCCACATGTTGGACACCTGCGCCTTTCAGAAAGTTTTCGCAAATCACAACATCCTTCTCTTCTCTGTGGACCCATCTCATGGCTTATTTTTCATACAAGGTCACTTGAATCACTGTAGGCCTCCGTTCGTAGTGACAAACCATTGCCTCTGCTTGCATATGTCTGGATTGCCAGACATAAGGAAAAGAGGTTTAATGAGAATTTCCTTTCTTTCGAAACAACTTTCTGTTTTGTGATTGTTGTTGCCATCATTCATTGAAGAATTATGTAGTGAATGATTGCTGTGTGTTTTAGAATGTGCCGGGCACTGGAGAAACAATAGTACAAAAACACCGCTCCCATCCCAAGGAGGTTATAGTCTAGCCTAGTGAAACAGAAATAAGAAACCAGGAAATTCAGATGCAGAGAGATGCAACGAAAGAGGTAAGTACAGATCGTTGTGGAGACTTCCTGAGCACGTAAGGAAGACTTTCAGTAGGAAACACCATGGGCACAAATTTCCTAAATAGGAAGCAAGAATGAAGACAAATATCCATGATGGCGCTACCCAGATGAGGCACTACGAACATTTGCGTATTTCCTTTCAGGCACTTTAGATTCATTTTAACATAATTGTGCACATTCTGAAAGTAGAATCTCTTATCCTACTTTTTTTTCCACTTAATATAAGAACATAAGCATTTTCTCCACGTTATTAAAAAATGGTTGTAAGCATTATTTTAGTCATATGAATATGCTGTAATTTGCTTGTCCAGTTCCTTATTTACATTGCATACTGTTTTCACTCATATTAATTAATTCATTCTGCATTTATTGAACTCTTGCCTTTCAAGAGTCAGGCACTGGGCTGTGTTTGAGGACACAAAAACGAGTAAGTTTAGACCTCCAGGAACTCAAAGGTGGAAGAAAGTGACTGGGAAGTAGACATCGACAATTAATATAAGGTGACAAAGGGAAACACAAGGGGATACAGTAACCAAAGAGGAAAGGACTTACAAAGTGCCACAGACTGAGTGGCTTAAAACAACAGAGATGTATTTTCTCACAGCTCTGGGGGCTAGGAGTCCAAGATGAAGGTGTCAGCAGGTTTGGTTTCCTCTGAGGCCTCTCTCCTTGACTTGCAGGTGGAGGCCTTCTCGCTGTGCCCTACATGGTGTTTTTGTGTGTGCATCCCTGGGGTCTGGGCGTCCAAATCTCCTCTTCTTATAAGGGCGCCTGTCAGATTGGATTAGGGCCGACCCTAATGGCCTCATTTTAACTTACTCATTGCTTTAAAGGCCCTCCAAACACAGTCACATTCCGAGGCATTGGGGTCAGTGTCAACACATGAATTTCAAGGAGACTCAGTTTAGCTCAAAACATTTGGTGACAGAAAATGCTTCTGGAAGGAGGTAACACTTACCTGATTCCAGAAGGATGGTAAAGAATGAAAAGTGAAAGGAGATAGGAAGATGCAGTGTATATATAGAGGCCTAGAGACATGAGGGAAGTTGCAGGACATTTAGGGGAACCACAAGTATTTCAGTGTGACTAGTCCACTGGGTGAACTGGGGAGAAATGCGGAGAGCAGGAGCAATTATAAATAATTCTGGAGTGTATAAACCTTTGTCCATGTTTCGGATTATTTCACTGAGATTGACTTCAGTGGAATGACTTGGCCAAAGGGTGGGTTCTCCCCACACCACCCCTCATGCTTTCCCCATGTTTTCCATTTTGATATTTAGCCAATCACTGAAGTCACCTGTGGGTGCTGTGAAAACAGATTCCCAGGCCTCCCCGCTAGAGACTCGGCACCTGTCTCAGGTCTCGGTCACTGTCAGTCTTCAGCAGCCCACTGTCTCTCCAGGGAGCCATGATCCTTCCAGATCCAGACGCTTCTGTGCCCTCTTCTGATTTAGGTTTCTCTACCATCTCTCCAACCTTGCTTGGAAGACTTGGGCTCCTACGTCATCACTTCACCCTCAGAGGCACCAGGACGTGCTACTCAAATGAAGAACAAACAAGGAATTCAACACCATGGGTTTAATTTCTCAGTGTCTCTCTCTTGAGCTAGATTATCAAATGCTTGCATGTCTCACCTCCTTGAATCGTCAGTAGGGAAGGATGATTGGTGAGGCTTTTTGCTTCCCAGGGCCTGTTTCCTTATCTGTAAAATGTGGGGCATGATATTTTTGGCAGTGAAGTCTATCCTCTAGCCACCAAACACACCAACGTCTTTGCAGAGTGCTTTAAAGTGTAGAAAATACCTTTGACAAACAGGATTTATTTAATATAAAAAGGAACAGTAAATATTTGCTGACACGAACGACAGTGACGATTCCACGTGAACTGAAAGAAGCCTGGTTAATGTCAAAGTCTCGCTGATGATTAGTCTGAGAGACAAAGTTTTTTAAATGACTGTCAATCACTACTGTTAGAGTTAAGTTTTAATTCCTAAGTCTAATTCCTACATTTGTCACCACCTGAGGAAAATATTGTCACAACCAGAGCAAAACTTTCTCTGTATAGTCCTATTCTGTGTTGTGTAAGTGGCACTTTATTTGGCAGAAATGTCTCCCCACGTGTTTGTTTCTATCTGAATTGATCAGCACACATTCTACATGTCCATTAGCCAGCCTCAGTTTTTTCATTCTATTTTATGTGAAGCTCTATTTCAAAATGCAGCTTTTCTCAGAAGAGTGCCTGGCCATTCTCCTACAGGCTGTCCTGAATGGAAGGTGCTCTGCCTGCACCTGCCCGAGGCCAGCTCCGGGTACACACCTGGACAGGTGGTGCTCCGCCCCCTCAGGTGCACCCTCTGGGTAAACACAAGGTTTCCTGGGCTGCTGCCACCACCAAGCTTGCCAGGTTCACTGTTGCTATGTCTCTGACGCCAGTGCTAAGGAAAGTCAACTTTTAAAAACAACCTTTCCTTTCTTCTCTAATCTGGTAGAAAACCAAAGCGCGAGGCAGGAACCAATCAAGCAGGAGAGTGAAGCTAAATCAAATAAATGTTGAACTTGATGTTCTCTGACTCCGGTCCCCAGAATCTCTTGAGAGGTGCGAGGATCTGTGGAGACCCTGGCTGAGGGGGCAATTGCAAGGCCTGGGGCACAACATGTAAGGGAGTTCGAGGAAGAATAGGGGGAGTTCCTCTTACATTACTGCCTTCCGCCTGTCACCTGCGGCTGAACCTCAAAAAGCCTAACAGCCAGGCTGTCAGCACCACGCTTTCTTTAGGGCCATCTGGGGTGAAACTGGAAAATGTCTAAGTTGGGAGAGAACTTTGAGATCTCAAGTGTAAAAGTTTCGTTTATTTTTTTTCTTATTTTTTTCTTTTTATCGAGTTCATAATAGTTTACATCGATGTGAGATTTCAGTTGTACATTATTTCTTGTCTGTCTCCCCATAAAGTGCTCCCCTTCACCCCCTGTGCCCACTCCCCCACCCTCCTTCCCCTGGTGACCACTGAACTGTTTTCTTTGTCCATGTGTTTGTTTATAGTCCAAATATGAGTGAAATCATCTGGTGTTTGTCTTTCTCAGTCTGGCTGATTTCTCTTAGCATAATTCCCTCCAGGTCCTTCCACGTTATTGCAAATGGGATGAATTTGTCTTTTTTATGGCTGAGTAGTATTCCATTGTATATATATACCACACCTTCTTTATCCAATCATCAGTCGATGGTAAAAGCTTCACTTTGCTGATGTGAAAACTGAGCCCCAGAGGAGGAAGGAAGCTTTTGCCAAGCTGACATGCCGGCTGGTGGCAGAGCTGCCATAGAACCCAGGGTCCTGGACAGCCCCCATGACTTCCCAAAGTGTGCTCTTACTCTCAAAACTAGCTCCTTTCCTAGTTTTCCTGTTGCCCTCAGAAGCCTTTTCCCTCCCGGTTAATGACACTGGGAATCTGAGAGTCATTATTAACTATTCTTCTTTATCTCATATTTTCAGTTAATGAGTCCTATTGAATCTTACTTTAAAATAACTTACTCTCAGGCCAGCCCTGTGGCCTAGTGGTTAAGTTCAGCACACTCCCCTTCAGCAGCCCAGGTTCGGTTCCAAGCACAGATTTATACCATTCAGCAGCGGCCATGCTGTGGCAGCATCCCACATACAAAATAGAGGAAGACTGGCACAGATGTTAGCTCAGGATGAATCTTCCTCAGCAGAAAAAAAGAAAAAGAAAAAACATCTTACTCCCTATTCCAGCTGCCATCACCCTAGGCAGTGCTTCTTCAGTCCCTGCCTCCTGCTGGCCTCCCTGCCTCTGGCCTCTGTCCAGTCCATCTGGCAGAAAGCTCCCATTGGGATAATAGCTCACAGTTGTCATACACATGTGTGCCACCACTGTTCTAAACGCTCTGCATTTATTATCTCATTTACTCCTCATAAAACCCTAAAAGTTGGATGCTTTCTTTTCTTATCCCCATTTTATAGATGAGAAAACTGAGCCAGAGAGCAGTTAAATACTATGTCTAACATTGCACAGCTGGCAAGGGGCAGAACAGGGATTTTATAAAACCAGGTAGTTTGGTGCCAAAGTCCAACTCCTAACTACTGTACTGTATTGCTCTTTTCTGAAGCACCAGTATTACTATGTCACTCCTCTGCTCAAGAACATTCAGTAGCTCCCCTCTGCCTGTGGGAGTTCAAAGTCCTAGTTAGGCCTTCAAGGCACCGAATGGTTTGGCTCTCACTTCCCCTCTCTGTGTCTCAATTTCCTGAGCTGTTAGTTGAGGATGATCACAGTAGTAACCACCCCATGGGGCTGTCATGAGGATTAAACAAGATCACCCCCGGAAAGCACTTAGCTTAGTGCCCAGCACAAAGTGACTCTTGATCAACGTGAGCGACCATTGAGTTACCTTTGGACCCTATTTCTCCCAACTTCCTTATAGTACTCCTCTGACCAGGATGTTGCTGTAAATAAATGGTCCTTCTTGTGTGGAACTGAACGTGGGTGTGGTTTTTCCCTTCCTAGAAACTTTCCCCACTCCCACTCCCGTATGCCGGTGTGGCCCAGTCCTCCCATCCTCCAGGCTCCCTTCGTCAGCGGCCCCTCTCCCCACACTAATTGAAATTCTTGGTACACTTACTCCCACCATACTTTTTTCCCACATCATTTGTTTAATCATTTGTTAAACATTTGTCAAAAGCCTGCTCTAGTAATAACAATAATTGAATTTGACGTTATAATTCACAAGGGGCTTCATGTTACCACTAAGCCTCTGAAAAGCTGCTCAAAAGCCTTGGAAGGTGGTTTCTGACTTAGAGCTGCTCTAGCTGCCCCAGCTGAGTTCCATCCCAAGGACCATGGGCAGCAGGGTGGTGACGTCGATGGGACCCCCATCTTCAGGAAGCTTACAGCCTCGTATGCAAAGCAAGGGCTTCCTGCATGGGATGACAATCCAGGACTGACTGTGACAAAGTCTGGCGGAGCAGCTGAGAGGTGGTGCCATCACCCGTCAGGCACAGCACGGCTTCTGGCTGCGCAGGTGTACACTTCTCAGACAGCGCCTGGGGCAGACGCGCACACACCCTAACTGAAGGCAGGCTTGCAGAAACAAAAGCTGCTTGCTCTCCAGCTGTCAGGGACGTCTCCAGGAGATCCCTGACGTCATCCGAGGCTGAAAGAGCTGCTCTGAGAGACACGTGGACTGCCCTCTCTCCAGCTAAGGAGGTGGCCAGCTCTGCCCTGGGCTGTCCTCTTCAAACAGACAGCTGCAGGCCACATGACGCCATCTCCTGACCTCAGTTTAGTTTCCTGGGGGCAAGAGCTGACTCAACTTCAACAATAATAATGTGCTATATTATCTCGAACTTTTGAGGTCAGGAAGCTGATTTTGCTTTAAAATGTCCACTGCCTTCCTTTCATCGAGCTGGTGAGGCAGGCTGGCAACAGAAGCAGTGGGCCCGGAGAGGTGAAGTGGCCCCCTGTCTTGGGCAAGGATTTGGGAGGGCCCCTCCTCCAAGGAGGCCTGGGAAGCGCCCTGATCATCTCGGCAGCATTGGAACAAAGCTTCGGTCAAGGTGAGTCCCTCTTGCAGAGAGGCAGATGTCAGCCCTTCAGGGAGATCTCGATCTCCTCCTTCCATGTCGCAATCCCTTCATCGTATTGTCACAGCTGTAATTCCTTACACAAGAGAAATCAGTTTAATGGGTAATGTGGCAATATCTAGCAGTTTTACACAGACATTTACCCTTTGACTCAGAAAGTTCACTTCTAGGAATCCATCCTAAAGACAAATGGTCAAAAATTCGAAAATTAAGTAATAGACACAAGGCTATTCATTGCAGCACTATTGATGATAGCAAAAGACTAGAAATCACCCAATGGCTATAACAGAGGAGTGGGTAAATAAACTAGGCTGCAAACAGGATGGAGTACTATGCAGCTAGGAAAGGAAACAAAGAGCATTTCTTTATTGCTGTGGAGGGATCGCCAGGATGCATTGTTATGTGTAGAATGTCAGGTGAAGAAAATTGTTAGAGTGGCTATCATTGGGAAGGGAGAGACGAATGTATCATATATGCTTATTTAGTTATAGAAAAAAAATGAAGGATAGACCATGGAAATTTTTTTTAAGTTATATGTAGGAGGAGAAGGGGGACAGAGTGAGACACACAAGATAGAAACTAGACTTTTCTAAATGTATCTTATTTGGTAGATTTATTTTGGAAGCTTGTAAATATATTAGAAAATCATAAAACAAATTTAGATTTGACAAAACAAAATAAACTTGTTTATCAAGTTGGCGGCATAAGGACGCAGTGAGGAACTATTTCAGTGATTAAATGCATCAACGATGCCTACATTAAAACTCAGGAATTTGACAGTACGTCCCTAATGGGTTATCTCCCAAAGAGCAAACCCAAAACCTTAAGTTGTTCTTAACAATGAAAAGTGAAGTGTGGTAGCATTGGTATTGAAATTCTAAGACTGTTTGTATGGATGGGGGGATAAAGCAGTGAGTGCTTACATTGGTTGTTTTGAAAACTGGGATTTTTGACATGAGAGAAAGGAGGCATAGACGTAAGATCAATAAAGTTAAGTAGAAAGTCTCTAATCCTGAATTTGAAATAGAAATATTAGTATGAACCTATGAAGTCTTTTCTTGAAAAAAAACTATTTCTAGAAAAGTGGCTGATTCCAGATCTGGGGTCCGGGGAAGGAAATATACAAGATGAGCCTGGAACATCACATGACACACCAGAGAGTAAACAAGCTGTCAAGGACAATAGGGTGCCATCAAAAGGCAGGTGCCCACCTCTGCCTGGGTTGTCCTCTTCAAAACCACAGCTGCGAGCACATCAGGGGTCAATGTGCGGAGCCTCCCACTAGCCAAAGACGGGACAGCATAATTCAATAAGAACCATAACTGCAATGACTGAAACTCAGCAAATCTGTTTAAAACCATGAATTCATAATAATATTTAAAAAAATTAAATCTTATTGGTCACCTTTGGTGGGTGCTGGGGATCCATTCACTATTTTGAAAACTGGCAAATAAAGAGAAAGAAGTAATTGCTTTACTCTTCCGCTGATAAATATATCTTAGTTTAACCACACAGGTGATCAGGGAAAGCTTCTCTTCTGGATGTATTCCAGCCAGTAAACGCAAAAGAAACTAAAGGATTAAAATATCACCACTTCACAATCCTTAATGAGTTAATGGACTTGGACTCTAATCCTCGGGGACTATCAAAAGACAAACAGGCAGATGCTAGGTGCCTCCTGAAGATACCGGTCATGAAGTCGTCTTGGCAAAACGTCAAACTTATATTTGATCAACTACTGGAGATCCAACTACTAGTTTAGAGGAAATGCTCTAAAGGGTGGAGAATGTGTTAATGCAACCACTGGCTGCAGTCACCAAAATTCAGATTGTGAGAAATTCCACGTGACAAATGACGCAGCCTCTTCAACAAATAAATGACAAAGAGGAGAAATCTATGGAGTAGAAGGCATTTAAGAGGCACACTGAAATCTTTATGGATGACAATGATATGATGATATATGATTTGCTTCAGAAGAATCCAGGGAAGGATCAGTGTTAGGATAAAATTAGTCATGAGTCATTAGTGATTGAAACTGGGTGATAGGGCCGTGGGGGTTCACGACACCCTTCTCTCTCTTTTGGTTTATGTTCAGAAATTTTCCACAGTAAAAGAAAAACAAAACAGAAAGAATAGAAAAAAAGGAAGTCACAGAAAAGCTGAATAAAAATACATTTTCCAGCGGCGGTGGCCCCTGTGTGTGCTCCCTGCTGAGCTGCAGCCAGCACAGAGCACAGGGTCTGCTGTCAGTAACCTCTTGATGAAAACGCCCGAGCTTCAGGTCGAGCTTCAGTCGAGGGTACCGTTTCTCCCAGGTTGGAAGAATGTCCCTCTGCAGCCTGGGGTCTGACTGCTCGTACAGCAATAGCAAGGAAGATAATTCACTCGGCAGGAGGCAGGGACGGGATTCCTCCTAGCTGCCCCTACTGGGAAGTTTAGTTTTTTCTTCTTTTCTTTACCTATCCATTTATTCTCTACACAAGTATTAAATGTCTGCTGTGTGTGTGAGTCACCACATGACAGCATAAGGCCTTAACAGGGGCCCAAAGCAGCCACGTGGCTAGAGAAAAGAAGTGGATTTTGAAGTTAGACAGACTCAGCGCCAATCCTGGCTCAGCCGCTTTCTAGCTGTGTGACCATGACACATTCCAGCTCTGAACCTAGTTTCCTCAGTAAAATGGGGATAACACTCCCCACCATTTTGCCGTTATCAGAATTAGAGATAACAGTTGGAAATCTCTCAGCAGAGTTCCTGGCACATATTTCGCTCCTTCTATTTATTTGCTGGAGTGAAGTTTGTACGCACTTTGGCCCCTTCTCCTTTTGGAAAAGCAGAGCCCAGGCGATAAGACTAGTGGAGGTGGGTAGAGGAACCCAGGAATCCTCTCTTCCTATGGCTAAACAGGAAAAAAAAGAAAACTTTGCCTGGGCATCCTTCCCATTCTTCAGAGCCCCTTTCGAGTTCTTCCTGCAAGCAAAATTAGTACCCCCTCCTTTCTCCACAGCTTTTCCACAAGTGTATTTTAACACATCCTTGATTCCTTTTATTAGTGTGATTTTTTTGTCAATACAGCTGTTCCTCTCCTGTCTCCCTCTCCCCCGGGCTATAAACTTCCCGATAGGGCAAGAGTCTTCACCATCTTTCTTTTCCCTCCCTGATGCCCAGCACAACGTCTTGCACATTGCAGGCCTTCAAAAAATTGCTTCCTGCCCTGAAAACCTGCCCAGCAAGGGTCTGCTGTATGTGGGGGGATGCGGGAAGAAAGAGGGGGCCGACATTTCTCCTTCACTTTAAGCTCTGTACTGTATTGTGTATACAAATGGAGACCGAATCCCTTCAATTTATACAGCATTTTATAGTTTATATATGCAGAAAGTTTTTGTTGCTATTACTAATCTTACCGTTTAAACTTTTCAAAAATTCATAAAATTCCCTCATTGAAATTTATTCATACCTTCTCTTCCTTTCGGTTAATAATGTAGAGGTAATAGAATTTTGTCTCAATTCTCTATGGCCTGCATACAGCACTTGTCTACCAGACACGTGGGGACAGGGGTCCCTAAGCTGGAGACTACAAATTTCAGCTGACCATGAACCCTCAGATTGTGCATCAAATTGTACACGTATGTGTGTGTACACACGTGCATTTTTAGATGGGGCGATGGTCCATGGTTTTTTAGTGGCTTCTCGTATGGGTCCCTGACCTACCTAATGAGAAGAGCTGCATTAGCTAGAAGAGGTGCAAAATGATGAGAAACGCTAAGTGTTCACTGGGAACTCTACTTTTAAAAGATAGTACAGGGGCTGGCCCCACGGCCGAGTGGTTAAGTTTGCCTGCTCTGCTTCGGCGGCCCGGGGTTTCACCGGTTTGAATCCTGGGCATGGACCCAGCACTGCTCATCAGGCCATGCTGAGGTGGCATCCCATGTGCCACAACTAAAAGGAACCACAACTAAAATATATACAACTGTGTACTGGGGAGCTTTGGGGAGAAGAAGGAAAAATAAAATCTTTAAAAAAAAAAGAAAAAAGAAGATGGTACAGGTAGTACTCACTCCCTATTTTCAGCAAACAAGGAGAAGGTGTGATATTGATATAATAAGACATATGTGTATTCGGTCTTTATCCCCAAAACCCTCGGAATTTCCCGAGTGGTAGAGGTGAGAGGAGTGTCATTCTGTTGTTATTCATAATTATTCATAATTAGCCCCTTTCAATCAGGCCTGAGTGTGCGCTAATAAGGTGACTGGTGGGCCCCTGGGTAACTTCTGCAGGGGTGCTGTTTGCCACAGGAACCAACCTTGTGATTAAAGGGCTGAGATTTTCAGACTCCTCCCCCACCCCTCCCCTCCATGGGGTGGGGAGAGGTGCTGAGACTGAGCTAATCACCAAGAGCCAAAGATTTAATCAATTATGGCTGCATAATGAAACCTCCATAAAAACCTAGAGTTTGGAGAGCTTCCAGGTCGGCAAACACAGCCACACGCTGGGAGTGTGGCACACTCCACGTCCTCAGCGACAGAAGCCCCTGCGCTCAGGACCCTGCTGGACCTCGCCCTGCGCACCTCTGCAGCTCGCTGTTCATTTGTACCCTTTATAATAGACCGAAGATAGAAAGTAAAGTGTTTCCTGAATGCCGTAAGCCATTCTGGCAAATGATTGAATCTGAGGTGGGGAGGAGTTGTAGGAACCCCGATTTTGTAGCCAAATCGGGCCAAAGTGTGGGTACCCTGGGGACCCAATAATTTCAATTGTCTTCTGAAGGGGGGCAGTCTTGCGGGACTGAGTCCTGAAACCTGGGGAGTCTGACACTCACTAGTTAGTGTCAGAACTGAGTTGAACTATAGGATACCCAGTTGGCGTCCGGAGAGTTGGAGAACTGGTTGTTGGTGGGGAAAGTAAATGTGTGTTTGTGTCAGTAAATGTGTGTTGTGAGTAAAAACACCCCAAGAGAGGAAACATCCTTTTCAGTAATTTTAATGTATTTTACCTTGTACCAGGAATGCTTTGATAATAAACATCCTGTGGGATAAGGGGAGAATGGGTACAGAATATAGTGATAGACTCCAGTGAAGAAACTTGAGTACATACTCCTAAAAGATATCATACTGTGCCATTGATTCCATTTCCAGAATTGTAAATAAATCCATCTCGAGGCTCTGAAGGCAGATTACCATGAGAAGAAAAGAGAATTATGTAATCGTAGGGCAGAAAGTAATCTTCCTGTGAAAGGCCAAATAACACTGCACACCCACTCTTTCCTCTGATCTCTCATTTCTTTCTTGCAGCCAGCCTTGTTCAGAACTTTGACATAAGCAGTAACCTCCTAAATTGTCCCATTACTTGGTTATCTCTTTTGTTCCAGATTAGTCATTTAACAAGATCATCTTAATCAAGTTGTTCCACACTGAAAAAGGCAGAATGGCCCTTCTTTGCCCACCTTGCGTGTAGGACCCTTCACAATTTGACCTTATGCGCCCTTCCTAAGGTTCCTCATACTCCCTGCACATACCCACCCTTTGGCCGGCTGGCTTACTCAGTCTCTTCCAAACACGTCTAATAGATCCCATTTGTTTACACTTGGAACGTCCTATCCAGAAGGCTGTCTCCCCATCTCCTTCCCAAATCATACCCATCCTTCAAGGCTCCATTCCTTTCCCTCCTCTGTCTGCCTCCCCATTCAATTGTTTCTGCCTCCTAGAAACGCCAACATTCCACATTTATTCCCTGTTCTATGTGGCCCTTTCCCATTAACTAGCTCCCTCATCTTTGATTTTCTCAGCTGCTCCGTGAGTTTCTTAAAGGCTTTGCACATCACGTATCTCCCTGGCCCCTAGCACAGGGCCTGCCTGCAGTAGATATCTGATCATTTCTTTTTCATTGATTAATTTTGTAATCACCATAAGGTTTGAACTCCTGAATGTGGCCTACAGGCCCTGCGTGAGTTGGCCTCTGCCATTCTCTTTGGCCTCATTTGTGTCTCCTTTTCCTAAACACTTTATACCGTGCCATCCCCAGGACCAGTCAGTTCCTTAAGCACTCCAGCAGTGACATCTCATGCCGCTTCCTCTGCCTGAACACTCAGTGCCTCTTCTTCGTCTTGTTGACTCTTACTCAACCTTTGGGTCTGCATCTAGGCATCACTTCCTAATGAGAAGTCTTCCCCTAGACTCTGTTAGAAACTACAGGTTAGTAATCAGTGGCAGCCAAATGCAGTGAGTGTGTGTGTTTAGCTAGAGGAAATGGGAAACATCCACATCACCCTCTCAAGAGCTCTCTCCAGCTTCTTCTTTTCCTGTCCCCTAGTCCCCTTTGGGTGCTGGCCATCTGAAATTACTCACAAGACCCCTGGATGGACTTTGCTTTCTTCTGCCTCGGTGCCTTTATACACATTTTTCATTCTGCCTGAATTCTATTTAATCCACAACTTTTCTTCATCCAGTTAACTCCTATTGATCCTTCAAAGCCCAGGCAAGTAGTCTATAAAATGGGAACCATGGTATTAGTTTCTACCTGAGAGGGTTGTTGTGAGGATTAAATAAGTACATATATGGTTCTTAGACGACTTCCTGGTATGTAGTGAGTGCTCAATAATTTTTAGCTATTGTTATCGTCAGCACTAACATCATCTTCTTTCTCATCATTATTATCAGTATGCTTGATACTATATACAAGTATCATGACATTTATCATGCTATATAGTATTGCTTTTCATGTCTGTCTCCCCACTATCTGAACTCCTTGTTGATTGAATGGTCATCAAATAACTAGGTCATTCTACAAGCCCTAGCAAAGCATCAACACTCAAAGCTCGGCAGAAATCCTACAAGAGCTGTGAAACGGAAAACATCAACTGGATGAAAAGACTGGGAAATGGAACAAGTAAATAAGCCTAAAAAGAATGCCTTAGAAACAACCACAGGACTCCTATTCACCACTGGGGAGAGTGCAAGTTGACACAACCTTATTTTGCAGGGCAATTTGATGCTTACTACTAAAATTTTAAGTGTACGTACCCTTTGACCAAGCAATATCACTTTTAGGAATCCATTCAATAAAAACACTTACTAAGGGGCAGGCCCAGTGGCACAGCGGTTAAGTGCACATGTTCCGCTTTGGGGGCTGGGGGTTTGCCGGTTCAGATCCCAGTTGCAGACATGGCACCACTTGGCACGCCATGCTGTGGTAGGCGTCCCACATATGAAGTGGAGGAAGATGGGGATGGTTGTTAGCTCAGGGCCAGTCTTCCTCAGCAAAAAGAGGAGGATTAGCGGCAGTTAGCTCAGAACTAATCTTCCTCAAACAAAACAAAACAAAACAAACAAAAAAACCCCACTTACTCAAGTATGCAAAGATAGATGATAAGGTTGACCATGACAACATTATTTGTAAACCAAAAAATTGGAAATAGCCCAAATGCTCATCAAAAGGGGACTAATAAAATTAATTGTGGGATTATAAGGCATCCATACAATGCAATCCTATGCAACTATTGTGAAAACAAGGTAAAACTATATGTACTGAAGATACACGTCCATAATACGTAGTTAAGTGAAAAAAAGCAAGTTGTAAACTAGTCTAAATGTATGAGCCCCATCTTTTGGTCAATTTTATTGAGGTATAATTTAAATACAATAAAATTCACCAATGTTAAGTGCACAATTAGATGCATTTTAACAAATGTATATTGTCACATCACCACCACCACCACAATCATGATATTGATAGACTATGCCCATCACCCCCAAAAATCACTTTGAAACCTTTTACAATCACTCTACACCCTCACACTCCGGCCCCCCGCAACTACAGATCTGCTTTTTATCACTACGGTCTTTTACTTTTCTAAACTTCGTATAAATGGAATCATACAGTATACAGTCTTAAGTCTGGCTCCTTTCACTTAGCATAGTGCTTTTGGGATTCATTCATGTTGTTGCCTATCAATAGTTCATTCTTTTATTTTTTTGAGGAAGATTAGCCCTGAGCTAACATCTGCTGCCAATCCTCCTCTTTTTTGCTGAGGAAGACTGTCCCTGAGCTAACATCCATGCCCATCTTCCTCTACTTTATATGTGGGATGCCTGCCACAGCATGGCTTGGCAAGCGGTGCCATGTCTGCATCCGCGATCTGAACTAGCAAACCCCAGGCCACCAAAGCAGAATGTGAGAACTCAATTGCTGTGCCGCCGGGCTGGCCCCAAATAGTTCATTCTTTTTTATTGCTGAGTAGTATTCCATTATTTTGGGAGGGGGGGCGAAGATTAACCTTGAGCTAACTACTGCCAGTCTTCTTCTTTTTGCTATGGAAGACTGGCCCTGAGCTAACATCGTGCCCATCTTCCTCTACTTCATATGTGGAACGCCTACCACAGCATGGCGTGCCAAGCAGTGCCATGTCCACACCCGGGATCCGAACCAGCGAACCCCGGGCTGCCAAGAAGCAGAACGTGCGAACTTAACTGCTGCACCACCTGGCCGGCCCCTGAGTAGTATTCCATTATAAGAATGTTCCACAATTTATTTATTCACTTATATTTGATGACATTTGGGTTGTTTCCAGTTTTTGATGATTGTGCATAAATCCACTATAAACATTTATGTACAGTTTTATTTAATTAAGCTTTTTATTTTGAGATAACTGTAGATTCACATGCAGTTGTAAGAAACAATACAGAGAGATCCCCTTATTCAGTGGCCCCCAATGGTAACATTTCATAAAAGTATAGTACATATCACAACCAGGATATTGACATTGATACAGTCAAGATACAGAACAGTCCCATCTTCACAGGGACTTCTCGTGTTGCCTTGTATAGCCACATTCACCTCCCTTTCCCCTTCCCCAGCCCCTGGGAACCACTAATCTCTTCTCCATTTCCATAATTTTGCCATTTTAAGAATGTAATATAATGGAATCATACAATATATAACTTTGGGGGGATTGAGTTTTTTCACACAGCGTAATTCCCTGGAGATTCATCTAAGTCATTGCATATTTTCATAGTCTGTTCCTTTTTATTGCTGAACAGCATTCCATGGTAAGGAAGTGCTACAGTTTGTTCAGCCATTCACCTGTGGAAAGATGTCTGGTTTATTTTTGGTTTTTGGCTGTCACGGATCAAGTTACTACGAACATCTGTATACAAGTTTTTGTGTGAACATGAGTTTTCTTTTCTCTGGGATAAATGCCCAGGAGAGCAACTGCTGAGTTGTATGGTAGTTGCGTGTTTAGGTTTTTTTGGGCTTTTTTAAAGATTGGCACCTGAGCCAATCTGATGCCCATCTTCTTTGGTTTCTTTTCCTTCTTCTTCTCTCCAAAGCCCCCCAGTACATAGTTGTATATTCTAATTGTACATCCTTCTGGTCGTGCTATGTGGGATACCACCTCAGCATGGCCTGATGAGCAGTGCCATGTCCATACCTGGGATCCGGACTGGTGAAACCCTGGGCCACCAAAGCAGAGTCTGCGAACTTAACCACCTGGCTACGGGGCTGTCCCCGTCTGTTTAGTTTTATAAGAAACCACCAAACTGTTTTCCAAAGGGGCTGTACCCGTTATACATTCTCACCAGCAATTTCGGAGTGATCCAGTCTCTCTGCATCCTCACCAGTGTTTGATGTTGTTATTTTTTACTTCAGCCACTCTGCTGGGTGTGTAGTGAGATCTCACTGGGGTTTAATTTGTATTTCCCTAATGGCTACTGATGATAACACCTTTCCCCATGCTTATTTACCACCTGTATATCCTCTTTGGGATGTCTGTTCATGTCTTTTCCCCATTTCTTAACTGGATTTTTTTCGTAACAGTTGAGTTTTCAGAGTTCTTGATATGTTCTAGAAACTAGTACTTTGTCAGGTCTGTGGTTTGCAAATATTTTCTTCCTCTCAGTAAATTGTTTTTTCATTCTCTTAACAGGGTCTTCTGCAGAACAAATTTTCTTACTTTGCGGAAGTCCAATTGATCCATTTTTCCTCTTAAAGATTGTGCATAGATTTTTTATGTTTTCACTTATCTCAGATAAAAACCTAGGCATGAGATTCCTGGGTCATATGGTACATGTATATTTAACGTGATTTCTAAAACTTCTTAAGTACTTTCCAAAGTGACTGTACCATTTTGCATTCCTACCAACAATGTGTGAAAGTTCCAGTTGCTCCACATCCTTGCCAACACTTGTCATGGCTAGTCTTTTAAAACTCAGCCATTCTAGTGGATGCATAGTGATATCTCGTTGTGTTTTTAGTTTGCATTTCCCTAATGACCAATGATGTTGAGCATCTTTTCATGTGCTTACTTGTCATCCGTATGTTTTCTTTGGTGAATTGTCTATTCAAATCGTCAGCCCATTTAAAAAATTGGATGTATTTTAATTGGTTGCTGTAAGCATTTTTTTAATATATTCTGGATACAAGCCCTTTGACAGATACGTGTTTTGCCAATATTTTGTCCCAGTCTGTGGCTTGCGTTTTCATTTTCTTGACAGTGTCTTTTGAGGAGCAAAAGTTTTTAACTTTTTTTTTTTGGTGGGGAAGATTCACCCTGAGCTAACATCCATTGCCAATCTTCCTCTTTTTTTTTTTTTTTTTTTTTGCTTGAGGAAGATTAGCCCTGAACTAACATCTGTGCCAGTCCTCCTCTGTTTCGTATGTGGGATGTTTCCACAGCAGGGCTGATGAATACAGTAGGTCCACGCCCAGGATAGAAACCTGTGAACCCAGGCCGCCAAAGAGGAGTGTGCGGAACCAAAAGTTTTTAATTTCAACGAAGTCTACTTCATCATTTTTTCCTGCTTTTTGTGGTCTGTTTAATATATGTCCAAGCTAAGGTCACAAAGACTTTCTCTTATTTTTTATTCTAGAAATTTTACGTTTCCAGCTCATATTTAGGTCTATGATCTATTTCAAGTTAATTTTTGTGTTTAGTATGAGTTAAGTGTTGAGGTTCATTTATGTATGTACAAATATCGATTATTACAGTGCTACTTATGGAAAAGAGTGCCCTTTTCCCACTGAATTGCCTTGGCGTCTCTAAGGAGTTTTCCAACTGCACAGAGGGAACGGTTCCCATAAGCCTGCCCTCTCTGAAGACATGTGCTGCAAGCCTGGGGATTTCCCAAAACCAACCTCAGGTTTGATACTTCACTAGAATGACTCACAGAACTCAGGAAAGCTTATACTTACAATTACAGTTTTATTATAGCAAAAGCATACTAATTAGAACCAGCCAAAGGAAGAGACATGAGGCAAAGCCTGGGAGGGTTCCAAATGTAAAACTTGTATCATCCTCAGGAATGTGTTGCCCCACTGGCACTGAAGTGTGGTAATATGCACAGAGTATTGCCAACCAGGGCAACTCACCTGAGCTTTAGTGTCCAGAGATTTTACTGAGGTGTCATTATGTAGGCATGATTGATTGAGTCATTGCCCATGTGATTTATTCAATCTCCAGCCATTCCTCCCTGGAAGCCTGGCTGTTATCATGTGACCCAAAGCCACAACCCTCTAATCACATGTTTAGTCTTTCTTTTATGGCCAGCCTGAGTCATCTCATTAGCATAAAGTATCAGGTGTGGTTCCAGGGTCCCACCATGAATAACAAAGACATCCCTCAGGAAATTCCAAAGGTTTAGAGATTACTTCTGAGGATCGAGGACAAAGGCCAGACCTCTTTGAATGCCACCTTTCTCGCTACACAGCATCTTTGTCAAAAATAAATATACAACATGGTTCCTATACAAAGGTTTAGGGTATATATGCAAAGGTCTATTTCTGTAATCTATTCTATTCCATGATCTACCAGATAGAACAGTAGAAACCTTTTACTTTGTAGGTAAAGTGTTTTTACAATACTTGGTTTTTAAATAATGTGCATATAACACTTTTGTATTCAGTAAAAAATGGTAAGGATATATGAAAGGAAAATCATTTGCCTAAGTAGAAATGAAAAACTCAACACAATGGTTGCAATATAACATTGGGAAATTTCCCAGCAAATGAAGCAAAAAGATTAGAAAATAGGAGAGAAAAAGGTAAGAAGTTAGAGTATTAATTCAGGAGATCTTACATCTGAACAGCATTGTTCCCAGAAAGAGAGAAAGAGAAAAAAGGAGGAGAAAACAATCAATGGAATAATTCAAGAACAGATTAAACTGCCAGATTGAAGAACTCATAAGTGACCAGTACCATTTTAGGGACCAAGAGGTTTTACTGCTACCAGAGAGGGAAAAAAGCGAGTCACACACAAAGTTTAGGAATCAGAATGCTTCTGACCTCATCAGTGATACTAGAAGCCAAAATGCAATGAAGCCTTTAAAATTCTGAAGGATGTCATTTCCAATCTAGAATTCTATACCCAGCCATACTACCAATTGAGTATGAGAGTGGAAAAAAATTTCAAATAGGTCTCAAAATTTTTACCTATAATATACCCTTTCTCAAAAAGCTACTGGAGAATGTACTCTACTCACAGGTAGAATAAATCAAGAAGGGGGCCTAAAACGGGAAAGAGACAAAGACTCCCCAGGAAGATGGTGAAGGGAAATCCATGATACTGTGTACCAGAGGTAGAGATTAACCACTTTCCTTTGTAGATGTGTGACTCAAGAAACAGATATGATGGGAACCGTCATCACACAGATCCCCACTGACATTATACTCTCATTTAAACTTGAGAACAGGTTTATCTGTATTAGTCATGGCTTCACAATCTATTAAGGAAATTCCTGCTCATCTCTTTATGCCTTGCTGCTAGAATCAGTTGAGAACACTCATTTCACAAAAACACCCCTATTTCTGAAATGTTCTGCTTTGACCTACTCTTGAGAGCTGGACATAGACTATGGTGAACTTAGAAGCAGAAAGTGCAAAGCAGCCCTCTCCCTCTGTCCCTATTCCTACAGTGTGTTCAGTGCTTGATCCATACAGCAGATCTGACAGATGCCCAGATGCAAGTGAGCCCTCTTGGCTGGAGACTTATTTCCCTGAAGCTAATGAAATGTAAGCCCCTTACTTATATATGTTCCTCTCAAGGTCCAGTACCTAACTCAGTATTTGTAATTTTGACCTCATAATCTTCGTAAAGAGTCCTCCAAATTATACAATCTTCAGGCCCTACAAATTCTGGATCTGTCCCTACTCATGACTTTTCTTTTGACTTCCCCAGAAAAGGCTTTTGAAAACTGAGGAAAGCTTAAGCTACACTATACCCTGGTGACTCTTCTCAAAAAAGGTGGTTTCCCCCCCAAATTTCATCTAATACTGGCAACAATTCTCTTTCTTTACACAGCTAGATTTGTGTTATTCAAATCCAAGGAAATGATTGTTTAGGGACGTGTAATATGGGGAGTAAAACTGTAAAGAAAACTGAGATGATTAACACAAATGTCAGCATAGTCGTTACCTGGCGGGAGAGAGGGGTCGGGGAAACAGATTGGAGAGGGGCACACGGCTTCAGGCCCTAGTAGGCAACAGGTGTTTTTTTTTATTATGTATCTTTAAACTGTGCATATGCTTCTCTGTACATGTGATACATTTAATAATGTAAAAGGCAGGGGAGCTGCCTAAAGAACATTGTTTCCTTCCTTGGTTGGGAGAGACAGCAGACAGCCAGACAGCCAGACAGCCAGACAGCAAGTGAATAAGTGCAGAGTCATTGTCAATAGCAAGTTAAGTACAAAAGGAAACAATGATTTTCTAACTTTCTAATAAATCTGTGCCTGAGAGGAAAGTGGTAACCCAATAAAGCCCCGACTATGTGGGGAGGGGCAAAATCCAGCTGGCTCTCCAAGCCCTCCCAACACAACAGCATCTTTTTGGGGCCAAAGTGTGTCAAAGGTCTAGTCCTTAGTTTTGTGTGTCCAGGAACTTGATTTTGGATGCCCCCCTGGGGCTTCCCAGGCTTGGAGGGAGCTCCTCTTAACGACCAGCCGCTTGTGAACTCCATGAGGACAGAAACCATGATTTCTCCATCTTTAAATTCCCAGTGCCTAGCAAAGTCCTACCTACAACATAACATAACTGCACACAGTGAAGAGCAGACACATGAGAAGACAACTGCTGCCACGTGATGAAGTGCCCTCAACTGGACGCCCAAATGCCTGACTCCAGGCAAAGCTTTGCCATCAACTTGCTGTGCGACTTTGGGCAAATTGCTTTTCCTCTCTGGGCTTTGGTATCCTCGGCTATGAAATTAGAGGTGGGAAGAACTTGCGGAAGGAATGCAGCATGTATAAGGACCCAGCAATTTTCAGGCTATGCCTGTTCTGTTGTCCACAGAGACCATTTCAAACTTCCTCCACTCTGCCCAAATCCCCAAATCTCTTCCCATTCTCCTCGCTCTTAGCAAATGACCTGGCTCCCTACTGCACAAAGAAAATAGAAATCTCTGATGGGGACTGTCTCAACCTTACACTGCTGCGTCTGCACCCACGCTCTTCCTTGTCCCACATGGACATGAAGGAAGTATCCTTTCTCCTGAGAGCTTAAATTAAACATGTTCCAGTCATTCCCATTATAAAAACAGAAACAGAAACTTTCGTTGGTCCCAAATCCCCCTCTGGTTGTTAATGTATCTTTCAGCTCCCTTCCCAAAGTTCTTAAAAGTGGTCCAGACTCCGTGTTTTGTTTCCCCACCTTTCAGTCCTTCTTCAGCTACCTCCAGTCTGGTTCCCCCTGCCCCCACCTTCCTGTCCCCACCCCTCCCACTCTATCACAGTGGCACTTCTTAGGGTCACCAAGGACTTCCATTACCTGAGGGACACTCTCACGCTTCCTCTTCTGCGAACTCTCAGGAGAGCACCAAGCCCAGTGGGCCACTTCCTCCTTCCTGAAGGCCTCTACTTTCTTGGTTTTCAGACACCAAACACTCCTCATTCCTATCTAAGCCACTAATCAGTCTCTTTTGCCTGTTTGTCCCTCTCTACCTGATCATTAAGTTTACAGGGCCGTAAGACCCCGTCCTGGACTCATTCTCGTCCCACTCTACACTATCTCCCTGAGCAGTCTCATTCATTCCCAGTTTTAATTCAGAGATCCAGTCCCTCGCTCACCTGTTCACAAGCATTTATTGAGCATCGAGAATATGCCACGTTCTGTGAGTTTTGGGTACAGGGTCCCTGGACTGTTCCAGCCAGATAGGGAATCTTTTTTTCATTTGCATTAAAAAAAATCTCTTCTCTTGTGTGGGTGTGTGCTGATTTTACTTAATTTTAGCTAGAGTGTATTGAGTGCTTATTCTTTGCCCGGAGGTATTCTAACAGCTCTGCAAGAATGGTCATTTAATTCTCACAGCAGCCCGATGAGGGAGGGACTTTTGTTTTTTTAACAGACTTTATTCTTTAGAGCAGTTTTAGGGTCACAGCAAAACTGAGCAGAAAGTGCAGAGAGTACCCATATACTGCTTGCCCTCCCCGACTCACAACCTCCCCCGCTGTAGACATCCGGCACCAGAGTGGGCCATCTGTTACAACTGATGAACCTAGGTTGACACAGCATTATCACCGTAGGACCATAGTTTATATTAGGGTTCACTCTTGGTATTATACACTCTATGGATTTTGACAAACGTATAATGACATTTATCTACCATTATAGTAACACACAAAGTAGTTTCATTGTCCTGAAACTCCTCTGTGCTCCACCTCTTCATCCTCCCTCCCCATAACTCGTGGCAACTACCGATCTTTTGCTGTCTCCATAATTTTGCCTTTTCCGGGACATCATGTTGGAATCATACAGTATGTAGTCTTTTCAGATTGGCTTCTTTCACTTAGTAATACGCATTTAAGATTCCTCTATGTGTTTTCACAGCTTGATAGTTCATTTCTTTTTAACACTAAATAATGTTCCATTGTCTGGATATACCACAGTTTACTTATCCATTCACTTACTAAAGGACATCACGGTTGCTTCCAAGTTTTGGCAATTATAAATAAGGCTGCTATACACATCCATCTGCAGGTTTTTGTGTGGACGTAAGTTTTTAATTCATTTGGGTAAATACCAAGGACCATAATTGCTGGATGACACGGCGTTATGGACGGAATGTTTGTGTCTTCCAAAATTCCTATGTTGAAGCCCTCTCCCCCAGCATGGCTATGTTTGGAGATGGGACCTCTAAGGAAGTAATTAAGAATAAAAGAGGTCATAAGTGTGGGGCCCTGATCTGATAGGTTTAGTGTCCTTATAAAAAGGGACATTAGCAAACCCTCTTTCTCTCTCCCTCCACATGAGGAGAGGCCATGTGAGGACACAGTAAGAAGATGGTCCTCTCTAAGCCAGGAAGAGAGGCCTCACACAAAAAATGAATCATCGAAAACCTTGATCCTGGACTTTCCAGCCTCCGGAACTGTGAGAAATTCAATTTCTGCTGTTTAAGCCACTCATTTGATAGTACATTGTTATGTCATCACAAGTTGACTCATAGCTATGGTAAGAGTATGCTTAGTTTTGTAAGAAACTGCCAAACTATCTTCTAAAGTGGTTTTTCCATTTTGCATTCCCAGCAGCAATGAATGAGAGTTCCTGTTGCTCCACATCCTCACCAGCATTCGGTATTGTTAGTGTTCTGGATTTTGGCCATTCTAGTAGGTGTGTGGAGGTATGTCATTGTTGTTTTAATTTGCAATTTCCTAATGGCATACGATGTTGAGCATCTTGTCATATGACTTTTTGCCATTATATGTCTTATTTGATGAGATGTTTGTTTCTTACTCAGGTTGTTTGTATTCTTATTGTTGAGTTTTAGGAGTTCTTTGTATATTGTGGATAACAGTCCTTTATTAGATGCATCTTTTGCAAATATTTTCTACCACTCGGTGGTTTGTCTTCTCATTCTGTTGATGGTGACTTTCACAGAGCAGAAGTTTTCAATCTTTTTTTTTTTTTTTTTAAGATTTTATTATTTCCTTTTTCTCCCGAAAGCCCCCTGGTACATAGTTGTATATTCTCCGTTGTGGGTTCTTCTAGTTGTGGCACGTGGGACGCCGCCTCAGCGTGGTCTGATGAGCAGTGCCATGTCCGCGCCCAGGATTCGAACCAACGAAACACTGAGCTGCCTGCAGCGGAGTGCACGAACTTAACCACTCGGCCACGGGGCCAGCCCCCAGAAGTTTTCAATTTTAATGAAATCCAGCTTATCAGTTATTTCTTTCATGGATCATGCCTTTGGTGTTGTATCCAAAAAGTCACGGCCATGTCCAAGGTCATCTAGGTTTCCTCTTATGTTATCTTCTAAGATTTTTTTTTAAGATTTTATTTTTTTCTTTTTTCTCCTCAAAGCCCCCCAATACCTAGTTATATGTTAGTTGTGGGTCCTTCTAGTTGTGGCATGTGGGATGCTGCCTCAGCATGGCTTGATGAGCGGTGCCATGTCCGCGCCCAGGATTCCAACTGACGAAACCCTGGGCCACCGCAGCAGAGCGCGCAAACTTAACCATTCGGCCACGGGGCCGACCTCTAAGAGTTTTATAGTTTTGTGTTTACACTTGGGTCTATGATCCATTGTGAGTTAATTTTTGTGAAAGTGTAAGGTCTGTGTCTAGATTCCTATTTTTGCAAGTAGATATCCAGTTGTTCCAGGTCCATATATTTAAAAGACTATCTTTTCTCCATAGAATTGCTTTAGACACTATTTTTATGCACATTTTACAGAAGAAGAAAAGTTAAGGAACTTTCTGCAGGATCATGCAGCAAGTAATTGGCAGATGACATCCAACTCAGGTTGTCTGCCAATGAACTCATGCTCTATCCACAGCTTTCTGTTGCTTCTCTATTTCATGCCCCTCTATGTAGTAATGAAGAAACACATGTTCATTGTAGAAACAAACTAATAGGCCAAAAGAAGCAAGTAAATATTAGCCATAACTCCATTACCCAGAGATAACCACTGTTAACATTTTGACATATACCCTTCCAGCCTTTAACCTCTGCACATAACTACGGTAGGTTTTTATTATAAAAATTAGATGATAATGTATTCTTCTTTGTAACTTGAACTTTTTTCATTTAATAATAAACCGTGAACATCTTTTCATGTCAAAAAACATAGCTTTAGAATACAATTTTCCTTGGAGGTACAGTACACTCTCACACAGATTTATCCCAATTTTTCAGCCTACCCTTTCTGTTGGGCACGTAATTTGTTCCTATTTTTCCTTTGTGGTTAAATCTTTATCAGCACACTTAGTTGTTCCTTAAGATAAATCCTAGCAAGAGAATTGCTGAGTCAAAGAGTGGAGAGGGATGTACCTTTCTAAGGCTGTGCTGAGGTAGCTGCCCTGATCAGGTCTCTGGCCACCACCTCTGGTACCATAGTTGGAGGGCATTTGAAATGGCCAAGTCCAAGGCCACAGGCCGTTTTTTTCTTTGTTTTCAAACATGTCAAGTTTCGTCTTTTTTTGGAGTATTCATACAGAAACTTAGGAGAAACTACAATGGGAGCTGCTAGCCTGGTACCATTTTGAATTAGCAAAGTCTTCTTTAATTTGGTGCCTGAGCCCCAGCCTTGTGACTGTCACCAGTGCTAATTTGCCCTCAAAGAGCTCAGCCTCCTGTGTGCACAGGCATTGGAGGGGGAAGGTGGGGACAGGAATACACACGGCTAGCTTGAGGGCTATGCAGACTGTGGCAAGTCATATTATAAAGTGCTCTGCCAATCCAGAGAACAGAGTAATTTAGGGTTTGGGAAGATGGATCTGAAAGCCAAGGGACAAGGGAAAGACTTGGACAAAAGCCCAGAGATGTGGGAAGACTTTGGGGGTGAAGACCTTGTGGCCATAATGAATAGAATGTTAGAATGCGTGCGTGTGTGTACACGCGTGCGCACGTGAGCACACACACAGGCGATATTTAAGAGGGTGCGGTTGACTACTGTAGAAAGTCTAAACGTTGTGAAGCTTTGAGCGAGAGGCCACCAAGGTTAGTCGCTGTACTACAAGCAACAGGAAACTAGGAAAGGACTTTTAAAAATAATACCTAGTATGAGCAGGGTAGTGCAGCCAGGAACAAAAACAGACTTTCTGTTGCGCTGTAGATGGGGCCCAGTGCTGGTCTCTTCCCCTCCCCTCTTTCCACCCTGGTGATTAGGAGAGCAGAGCTGGGAGGACAAAAGGGCAGCCTGCCCATCTGCTCAGCTGACAAGTACACTCTCAGAGGCTGAGGAATGTTCGGCAGGTCTTCACTCCGGACTCAGACAATGTTTAACCACACTGAGCCTCTGAATCGAGCCAACCGTCTCACAGGCCAGCGGTCATTATTTCAGGAGTTCTAAACTCTAAGGGCAAAGAGGGTGAAGAGAGGGAGGGTGAAGGCCCAGGGGACAGTTCCTGGAACGCATGGGGTCCTGGCTTGGCTGCCCGGAGAAGTCACAATAGAATCAGACAATTTGTTGCCTGGGGGAGGAAGGGAACCCAACGGGCAGAGGACAATGGTGGTGCGGGAAGTTTAGGAAGTTTTCCTGAGGTGCCAAAATTGCTAGTTCCTTTTGTGGCTGCTCCTAATTTAGCAGTCTGCCGCTCTCCTCTCTAATCTCACGGTGGCCACCATGACCTTCCAACTGTTGCCGCCTCCAAACGGTTGATAGAAATTGCAGCTGAAATCCAGCACCAGCAGAAAGACACACCCTGCAACACCCTACGTTTTGCTGAACATCGCAGTTTGGAAGCCTTTTTCGAGAGGACAACTTTTACTAAGCCGTGGCTTGCATTCAATTCTCTTCAACTTGAAGATTTTTCTGCTCCTGGTTAGAGAGTTAGTCCTGAAGCCCGAGAAAGCGCTGGCAAGGCCTGTGCTGAGGGCTTCATCATGAGGCTGGTCTCTCTTGCCTTCACAGAAAGAAATTCCCCCGGAGAGCTCAGCATTTGGCTCTGCAATTACGCTTTGAAATGGAGATGACGTTGACTGGGGCAGACTGGGGAAATCCATCTGCAGGGCCCATGCAGAGCACGGGGCGGCTGGGGATCAAGTTCCTCCCGTCTGAATCGATGGCTGAAAGCAAATAAGATCTAATTTACCTAATCTTTTCACAGCCCCAAGAAACTGGAAGGAGCCCTGAGTCAATCAATAGACTTTTCCTTCCTCCACCTAGCTTGGTACAAGACGCTACCAATGTTGTAATTAGGAATGCTAATTTTAGCAATGATTGGTAGGAGAGTCATGCTAATTATTTCAAAACAAAAACCACATTTTTCAGATTTTCCTCTTCTCATTTAGCAACCTCTTCCGAAAAGAGTCACAGAGTCACATCGTGTTTGCTGGTTCTTTCTCATCTTCCGGCCTCTCTGTGTTGCAGGCGCCCAGGGATCAGGCCTGGGGCCTCTTCTCATCTCTGTTCTACTCGCTGCCTAGGTCACCTGAGCCGGCCCTGTGACTTTCTGCAGCATCGTGTGCTGATTACTCTCAAATGCCCCCTCCAGATTCAGATTTCACGTGCATGACGTGTGTAGCCGCTTGGGTCAATCAGCGTCCCCCGCCTCCCATTTCACTCACCCTCCCTTCCCCAAAGCCTTTTCCCCCGTCCTCTTCACTATTTCCACAAATCGAAACTTCCTGTTTCCAGCTGCTCAGGCCTCAAACCTTGAATTCATCTTATATTCCTCTTTCTCCCTTACTTCATATATAAATCATCAGCAAATCCTACTTCCTTTACCCTCAAAATATATTCAGAATCTCTCTCACCTCCTCTCTCTTTGCCGTTCGAGAGCAAGATATCATTCTTTCCCTTCTATAAGCCTCCCAAATAACCTTTTATGGTCTATGGGGATCCTTTTACAACATGAGTCAGACCAGGTCAAAACCCTCCACAGGCCTCTTTCCCACTGGTCCTGCCCGCTTCCCTCTGACCCGCTCTCCTGCCCCACCCCTGGCTCACCCTGCTGCTCTTCGGCAAGCACTTTTCAGCCTCAGCAGAGTTCACTCTTCCCCAGATATGTGTGGTTTGATCCCTTCACTTTCTTTCTTAATGTGCCACTCCAGTCTAAAATGGGATCCCCACCCTTCAGTGCCCTCTAGGCCCCATATGCTGCTTCCTTTTTCTTCATTGCATTTATTACCACTCAGCATTTTTTTTTGCACAAGATTCGCCCTGAACTAACCTCTGTTGCCAATCTTCCTCCTTTTCTCCCCCTTCAAAGCCCTAGTACATAGTTGTGTATAGTTGTAAGTTCTTCCACTTCTTCCATGTGAGCCAGCGCCACAGCATGGCTACTGACAGATGAGAGGTGTGGTCCCTCGCCTGGGAACTGAACCGGAACGCGCTGAACTTTAACCGCTAGTCCATCAGGGCTGGCTCACCACTCAGCATTTTATCTATTCATTTGTTTATTTATTGCCTGCCATCCCCCCACCAGAATATTAACTCAGTGGGGGCAAGGTCCTTGTTTGTTTGCTGCTAAATTCCCAGTGCTCAGCACCTACAATGTACTTAATAAATACATGTTAAATGGGGGGATCAAAAGGCTCTTAGGGTTTATTCAGTCCAAGTGTATCACTTTACACATGGGGATACCATGGCCAGGGGGACAACTGTCCAGAGGAGGCCACTTCAAGATGAATAGCTATGCTGGAACATGTGTCCAAGTGCCCTGACACGCAGCCAACCCTAAAAAACTGAGGCCCGTGGTGAAGAGCTCACCCTAAGTCAGCGCCAAGCACGTGTTTGTCTGTGCGTATTATCCAATACTCAACTTTATCGTGGTAATATACTCTGATGCTTACATTTGATTCTTTTTTTTTTTAAAGATTGGCACCTGGGCTAACAACTGTTGCCAATCTTTTTTTTTTTCCTGCTTTATTTCTCCAAAACCCCCTGTACACAGCTGTATATCTTAGTTGCAGGTCCTTCTAGTTGTGGGTACATTTGATTCTAACGCTATTCCATTTTTCAAAAATACTGACCGGGGCCGGCCGAGTGGCCGAGTGGTTAAGTTTGCGCACTCCGCTTCGGTGGCTCAGGGTTTCGTGCGTTCGGATCCTGGGTGCAGACATGGCACCGCTCATCAGGCCACGCTGAGGCAGCATCCCACATAGCACAACCAGAGGCACTCACAACTAGAATATGCAACCATGTACTGGGGGGGCTTTGGGGAGAATGAGAAGAAGGAAAAAGAAAAAAAGATTGGCAACAGATGTTAGCTCAAGTGCCAATCTTTAAAAAAAAAATCGCCAAGGGAATTCTGTATCTACTGAGATGGATGGCTGTCCACAAATATGGTTAATGAAAAATAAGTTTATTAAAAAAAAATTAAAAAATAATACTGACCATAGTCCATTAAATTAATTTCATGACCTGTTAATGGATTGTGACCCACCATTTGAAAACAGTACACTATACTACAGGGTAAAAAACAAATCTTTCTATATATTTTTCCTGTTTTAATAGTTCTAAAAAAACATGGCCAATGCACAAACATATTTGTTTAAAGACTTTTAAAAATGTTAGAGGAGAATAATCTGTTGACAGTAATTCCATAGTGAACTTGGCTGTGCAGAGAAATAAAAGAAATACCTAAGGTCTGGTTTCGTGGGCCTTATGGCTCATGTATGTTAATCTTGAAACATCATCTTATTCCTGATTCCATCTCTGTCACCCTGTTTACAGTTCTGAATTTCATGCTATACCATGTCATATTCATTTTCTTGGTTTCGTGCCTTGTTTTCTGTACCAACTCATGCTTATAAATTGCTGCTTTGTACTTTCAGTCCAAACAGTGCATTCCAAAAGGAGGCAGGAGGAACGGTGAGGGTTTTCACATAGCTGACTTTGTTTTGACAGTGATGGTATCTGACAGAGTGGGAACTGATTACAGCCCGACACCCAGGCTCAGTGTACACACCAACTATTCATAGCCGCTGGGGGCAGGGAGACACACATGAGCATGGGGACGAGAGACTGAGAAGCTGGTCAGGCTAAGGACAAGGAATATGCGTTTATGCAAGGCACAGAGGTCAAGGCCACGTTAAAAATCAAGTATTTAAATATTGGCTCCCGCACAATAACTCTCTGGTCTAAATTTATCCCACTCTTCCAACTCCCACAGGACTGACAGAGCAGCTAGGGTTACCATGCAGGAAAGAGGCGGAACAGGGTCCAGATCTGTATCTAAAAGAAAGGTCAAATGAAAGATGCAGAGAATTTGACATGGCTCCTTCAGATGCAGTGAAAGATGCTCCAGGTAACGGGATATGATTGCAGGAGTACATGGTTATATAAACAAGATAACTACCTTCACCATCTTCATTATTATTGCCGTCGTCACCCGTGTGGCTGGGAATTTCAGTGGGAGTGTACCACCCAGTCCAGGCCATTCCAACTCTTCTCACAGAGATGGGGAGAAAGACCCGGTGAGACTGGGATACGTGTCCTCGTTATTCTCCGAGGGCTTCCCCATCCATTCCCGGCCCTGCTCTGTGCCCCCTGGGTTCTCTCTAACTGCATCCCCAGCCTCCCTGTTCCTCTGGCTTCCAGTTGGGTTTGACCAATGGGAGGCACTGGCAAGAGATTCCAAGGTGACGTATTTATTCCCAGCTCCATCCCACTCCATCCACGCTGCTTGTTCTCTGCCTTCCTGAGCTTCTGGCAGTGGTCATTCCTCTTCAGCTCTGGCTCCTGTGGGAGGCCCCTCTCCTGAGACTCTAGCTCTCACAGGCTCCAGCCGCACCATTTCCTCCTCTCTGCCCCTCAGACCTGGTGCTAGTCCCTGGGGACCACACCATTCTGTGCTGGTTCCTTAACTCTGGCCACACCTTTGTAAACAATCCCTTCATTAAGCTCTTATTCTCCCCGCTTCTCCTCAGTTAAACACTTTTGAGTGTGCATCTGTTGCCTGCTGGGCCCCTGACTGATGCACTTGGCCTCACGTCTATGGATGCTCCCAGCCTCATCTCATAGAGTTCCAGGCAGGCAGAACACTTTGCTGCCTTGAAATCTGACCTCTGGCCATGGCACAGGCCCCTGGGGTCTCTCTCTACCCGTTCCGGTCCTGCTTTTTTGGGATGGTTGCCAGCTGCTGAATGCCAGCAGCTGGCCAGTTGAAGTAGCCCCTGGCTTTGCTATGCAGTTAGGGACAGGACCAGGCAGGGCCAGAGATCCTGGCAGCAACTCCAGGTTTTTCAGGCCTCATTCCTTTCCAAGGGCTCAGGAGAGGTGGAAATGGGCTGGTTCAAGCTAGTCCCTAAGGGGAAGTAGACTCTCAGGAAAGAGCTTTAAAGGTCATCTGGGCCAACCCACTCCCTTTGCAGCTAGGGAAGCAAGGCCCAGGCAGCAGGGACTCCCCCGAGATCACAGGAGAAGGTACTGGGAGAGACAGGGTGAGGACCCAAAGCCCCTGCATGTTTGTTATTAAATCTCAGCGCTGGAAGGAACATTAAAAGTGTGCAGCCTGACCACCATAAACAACAAAGGACAGGGCTCTGCCGTTTACAAGAGGGGATTGCCAGAGCCACATTGGTCCCTGGCAACCTCCAACCCTAACGGTAACCAGAGATGGTCCAGATGGTCCAGACAGGGCAGCGGGATGTGACTTGGTGTGAGCAGGCACCAAAGGAAACTCCCTTCCACTCAAGGTTCCCACTAGCTCCTCACTCCTAACAGGGCAAGCTCCCTGCCAATGGGCCAGCTCACGGAGCAGCCACACAAGGAGTGGGCAGCACGGCCTTCCCTGCTTCATGTGAGTCCATCCTGTGGCAGAGCGTTGGCCATGTTCCCCAGCCAAGCTCACTTCCTGGGCCCTCGGCTTAACTAGGTTTCCCAGCCCTGGAGGCTGGATGGGACCACATCTTCACCAAAAGAAGCAAAAGTGAAAGCTATGGGTCACTTTCAGTTCATGGTGGTGAAGGAAAAGCTTCACTCTCTCTTCTGTCCAACTGACTGAAAGCAAAGGATTCCAAGATGGTCAAGTCACCAGATGGGCCCAGCCAGGATGCCTATGTTTCTGGAAGACAGCTGTACGGGAGCACCACCCCACCGGTGCCACCACATCGTACTATAAGGAGTGAGAGATAAATAAGCCTTTGTCGTGCTGAACATTGAGATGAGGAGTGGAGAAGGGTGGGCAGCAGCTAGTGCTAACAACCCTGGTTAATACAGAAATCGAGTAACTCACCAGCTAACCCACAAATCCCTCAATCCCTTGGGCTTGATCTTTCAGAGACATCCTCAGGCCCTCCTTTCCGCCCTATCATGGAAGTCTAAATTCACTGTCTCCCATCCAATCCTCCCTCCCTCCCCTCCCCTCTCTCCTGCCATCTATCACCTGAACAGCTCAAATACCCTCCTAGAGAGTGGGTTTTCTCCCTTAGAAGCGCTCTTCCTGCTCTGCTGGAACCGTTTCTTTAAAGGGCCCTCTGACCCTCTTCGGTTCTCAAATAACACACCTAGCCCTGCCCCTGGGATTGCCTGGATCCCAACAGTCATTGCTGGGCCACTTTTCTTAAGGCAAAGCTACTGGTGAATAGCAGTATTCTCTTTGGGTTTGCAAATGCACACAGAAGTCTCCCTTATCTCCTTTATTGTTTCATAGAGACAATAATTTAAGAGCACTATTTACAAGTTTTTGATAACAACAACCATAATAGCAATGACAGAGATGATAACCCCACCTGTTTTTTCCATTGTAGAAACTTCCAGCCATTCACCCTATCAATCTCTTAAAATAGAGTCCTTCCTATCTTGACTCTTCCCTTTTGGGACATGACCTGGGTTTCTATGTCTAATCTCCAAGATCCTCGGGTGGTACCCACAGAGAGACATTTTTTTAGTTGCTTCAGGCCATAGGGGATTTTTCTGCTTTAGAAGACAATGAAATTTGTGCTTTTTCCCACCCTCCTGGAGGAAGAAATATTTCAGGGGGCACCACACCTAAACATCCTGGGCATTTCTAGCAAATCTCAGCAGATGATGAGATGGGTCGGGAAAAATATTGCAACTGAGGCCTGTATCACATATGGGAGAATTTTTTTAAAAATCAGTATAGGTAGTCAATTAAGTTAGAGTAGCCTAGTCTTTTATCAGTTTCTCTTAACTTGCTCTTGAGTTCTTAAA
The DNA here is from genome assembly GCF_037783145.1 of Equus przewalskii. Classification (NCBI taxonomy): domain Eukaryota; kingdom Metazoa; phylum Chordata; class Mammalia; order Perissodactyla; family Equidae; genus Equus; species Equus przewalskii. Next base: position 33,077,434 of record NC_091848.1, read on the forward strand.
GGGTAAAAATCTCTAGTGAGATGATCGTAGATGATTATGGGATGGTGCCTTAGTGATGAGTGAGTGAGTGAATTATTGACTGATTGACCGAATGAATGGATATTATAATCTATTTGCCTCATGACCATGTGAGGCCATGGAAAGTGGGCTCTCCAGAGTCAGGAGACCCAGGCCCTAACCTTGGCCCTGTTATGAATTCAACCATGTGATCATAAGCAAGTCAATTCTGCAGACTGACACATGGTTTCACCACTTGTGAAATGAAGAGGTTGGACTAGATCAGTGCTTCTCACACCACGTGGACATAGATCACCTGGGGATCTTGTTAAAGGCAGATTCTGATTGGGGGGGGTCTGGAGTGGGGCCCCAGATTCCTCATGTCTAATAAGCTCCAGGTGATGCCAATCCTTCTGGTCTATGGGCCACACTCTGGGTAGCAGGCATCTCAATCTCCAAGGTCCTTTTCCTAATGCTCAATGGCTCTATTTTTGACACCTCAGAATAATCAGTTTATTTACCACTCAGTAACCAGACTCCTTATAAGAGGTAAGTTTGACCCTTTGGTAGTTTCCATATCAATCAGAAGAAAGTCCAATTTTTACCAGGGAGGCCTGAAACGCCCTCTGATTCCCCGGCTCCATTGCTTCTCTGACCCCCTTTCCTGCCACTTCTTGCCCTTGCTTATACACTCCAGCCATGTTGATCTCTTTGCTCTTCCAGGCAGGCTCTAGCCTCAGAGCCTTTGCGTGTGCTTTCCCTCCACTGGGAATGCTCTCCCCCAGAGATCTGTATATATTTGGTCTTTGTCCAAATGTCACCTTATCAGAAAGGTTGTCCCTGATCACCCTATAAAAATTATTCCCCACTTCTGTTCTCTCAGTCTTTAACTCCTTACCCTGCTTAATTTTCGTTCACAGCAAATATTGCCATCTAATATCTTGCATAGAGGTTTTTGCAGCTAGCGATTGTCGTATTTATTTAGTGGTGTCTTTGTTTTGATTATTGTGCATTTATTTGATTATTGTGCATTTATTTGATTATATTTCTATCGTCTTTCTCCCACTTGAATGTGAGCTCCATGGGAGGAGGAATTTGTCTATTTCCCTCACTACCATCTCTCCAGGACCTGAACAGTGCCCAACCATCATTTGTTGCATGAGCGAAAAAATGAATAGATGAATAGAAAAGTGAGATATGGATAGGCTATTTAAAAAAATAGCAGGGCCAGCCCCATGGCATAGAGGCTAAGTTTAGTGCGCTCCGCTTTGGCAGCCCAGGTTTGTGGGTGTAGATCCTGGGCGGGGACCTCCGCCACTCATCAGCCATGCTGTGGCAGTGACCCACATATAAAGTGGAGATAGATTGACACAGATGTTAGCTCAGGGCTAAAAAAAAAAAAAAAGATAGGGCCCTCTGGTGTCATTTGAGCCATCCGCACTCTCTCTATCTACAAGAAAACTTAGTCCCCAAGCTCCCAGAGGCTGCCAGATAGAAGGAAGTCTACACAGAAAATGGCTTGGGAGTCGCCTTAGCCACAGAGCAGTTTCCATACTCACAACTCACCTGACTTGCCTTTGCAGCCATGGTCACCTGAGAGGTGTATATCCAACTCTCCTTGCTCCATTAACCTTCTGATTGTGACTTATTCCCATGCTGACTTCCCACGGTGAGGAAGAACAGGCTGGTCAGGCTGACCCCAATGCCCGCTTCACCTGGTGTTTATACACCTCATTCTAAATTAATCATTCGGCATTCTGCTTTAACCCCCTCCAGTCTCCTCCAGTGAGTCAGCTTTCTGAGTCCCATTAACTTTGAAGCCCTAATGGGATCAAGTTTCTGAACCTTCAAGGTCAGACCCTGGACAATGGCTACTTCCATAATATGTTGCTACCCTGTGAAGTTTCTCAGCAGTTGGCCAGCTGGTCCTTCCCAGGCACCACCCAGCATTACTGCAAGATTTGTTTAGCATCTTCCCACAGACCCAGCAATTCCACTTAGAGGAGTTGATATTAAGGAGATAATTGGATAAATATGTAAAGACAGATGTAGAAAGGTACCCTTTAGTGCACTGTCATCTCCCCTCTTCCTCAGCTGGAGGTAGTGGTGGTGGTACTTTTGTATCCCATGTTGTCCCCAGATGTGGGTGGGTGCTACATCCGCCAGTCCCTACCTTATATAGCACCCACTGGAATTAATTGATGGTGGTGTCTCTTACTATAACTGTCAGGGGAAGGGTTGTGACAGAGTAGCAGTTGGTTAAGTAATCTGTACCCAAAGCTCAGAAGTGGATGATGTTTTGGCCTCATTTAGTGACCAAGGAATTAGTCAGCCATGTCTCTTGCTGGGGCCGGGAGTGGAGTCCTGGTCACAGAGCAGCAGCTTGGCTGGGTGAGCTGAGTCCTAGACCAGAGGCTGGTCAAGTCCTCAGTTCTGACTATTTCTGTGGGCACTATAGGGGCAGGTTTGCCAGCTGCCCTGGAAGTCAGCCATGGTCAGATGGGCTCCAGCCATTGACCTCAACTTGAGGCCTGCCCCTAGAGTATGACAACTTCTCCAGCAAACCAAAGGCCCCTTTTTAGTCCCTCTCCTAGAGAACAGTAGCACCTCCCACCCACCCACTCACTTTCCAGGGAGCCTTAGCCCTGCCATAGCCGCCCTCACCACTGTGGAGGAAGCAAGCTACTTTCAGTTTCCAGAGATGATTCACCCTCCCAAGGGTGACCAAGATGACATCTCTCCCTAAAGGAGGAAATAACCCCCCAAGTTAGTAAAAAACTGGGAACAACTAATCTATCAGCCACAATCTGGCTGACCAAATTAACATTTATTCATGTAGCATACTAAGGTTTGCTCACACAGGATATTAAGGTTTATCATGCAGCCATTACAATGAAAATTAGACCTATGCAAATAGTTAACTGAAAAGAAGAATACATTTATCCTCTAGTCCCAATTTTACAGAAATGTGGATGTGCAAGTGTAAACGTATGTGTATGGAGAAATAATTGAACGATATTCATTGACAGGCTAACAACAGTTACCTCTGGGTGGTGAGATTTCTGGTAAATCTTTTTTATACTTCTCTGTAGTATTTGAAATTTTACATGGAGCATGTTTATTTTATAATTAGGGGAAAAAACCCTATTTTATAATTAGGGAAAAAAACCTTCCATTTGATTTGGTATATTTAATGTGCAAAGTGCTGGAGATGTGGCTGGAGAAAGTGCCATGGAAACACAGAGTTGAGAGTAGCATTAACCCTGCCCAATATTTGCAGTGTCGGCGTGCACGAGATCAGATGACCCCTATGATAGGTCTTCCTATTTCATGAATCTATGATTTGAAGACGCCAAACAGTATCTCCAGATCAGAACTATTTATAAGAATCATTTCCTTTGTAATGAGTTGCAACTTCCACTAACCGCTTGTGTGTTTGGATGACATCATCTCTGAGATTTATGTGAAATGACTCCTTTTCCTTGATGCTATCAAGGAGTTTCAGCTGTTGAGTTCCTCATATTTCTTTGTGTTTAGAAGATATTTGAAGAAGCTGTCATTTGTCAAGGTTTAATTGTTCCCGTTATTTATTTCCTGGCAAGTTTCCAGATATTGCTGGGCAAATTTGATAATGAGACCAGCAAAGATGCTGAGAGATGGAACGTGTCTACAAGTGCCGGCTTCTAGCCCCCATCTTCCACTTTTTAGCTGTATGACTTGAGTTAGTCACTGCTCTCAGGGCCTTGATTTTTTCATTTATGTAAAAGGGGGAGGAGGGAGGTTAGACAAGATCATTTTGAAGATCCTGCCCAGCTCTGATTCTCTATGATGAGTTTTAACTCTGAGATTATAATAGAGTGTCTCATAGCCATGGTCCCGAATATGCTTAAAGTTATCTCAGTATTGAAGTCTTTCACTAGCTATAGAATTATATTGTTGAATAGTGCCTCAGGGTCCACTGCTTGCATCCCTCCCACACCACCCCTATAGGTGGTCACCCTGTATCTACCAACACCTACAGGGACAAGAAGCCCATTTCCCTTTAGTCAGAAAGAGCATTTAAAAGGTGTGTCTCAGCAGAACTGAAATCTGGAACCCTGGAACGCTGTTCCACGCTCTAGGTCACTTTGCAAAGGGCTTGCAAAAGGCACTTTCCTTTTGTCCTCTTCATTGCCCCGCTGGCAGCCTCCATGAGGGTGGTTCTAGCTCCTGAGGCTGATCTTGGAGGAGGGGATCTCTCTCTTCCTACTTAGATCTCAGAACCTGAACAAGGCTCAGCAGTTCCTCATTCAAAGTTCCCGTGATGAATGCAAAGCATGTAGAGTCAGGAGTGTGGGAAGTCAGGCCTTGAGTCCCTTTTCTCAGACCTTGTCCTTTTGTCCTGAACAAGGCCTACTGCCCTCCCCTACAACCGTGTCGATGTCCCTTCCTCTCCTAACATTAGCCCTTCTCTCCCTTCTCATGTTCCCTCTTTCTCTTTTAGCCCTTGGAGTTCCTGCATCTCCCCACCCTGTTTTCCAAGTTATCAGTGCTCTTATCAGAAATCTCCAGGTCCCAGTCCCCTCTTGTGTCTGTAAATTGTACAGATGGTGGTTTTGGCAGAATCATTGTGTGCAGAGAAGGCAAATCCATATCCAGGCTAAGTGGCTAGTCCAGTAAGAACAAAGTGCTGGCCCTTCTATGAGGGAAACGGTCCAATGTAATCGATTTGGTACCAGGTAGCTAGCCGATAACCCCAGGGGCATATACGAATCTCAGTGTTGGTCTCTACTGCTGGCAGATTGGGCACTCAGCAGTGGCTGTAGCCAGGTCAGCATTGGTGAGTGGAAGTCTATGTTACTGAGCCCATGCATAACCTCCATCGCTGCCACCATTCCCACTTTGTTCATGAGCCCAATGGGCAATGACAGGACTGACCAAGGAAAGAAGTTGACCAGAACCACACAATAGGTCATCCCATGCACTTGATTATTAAATTTCCCCTCTACTGAGGCTACCTTTTGGTGAGCATCCACACGGGACACAAATATCTTCACATCTTTTGCCCATTCAGAGTGGTCTACACACTTATCTCTTCCCCAGACCTCCTTGTCACCAACTTTTCAATAATGTTCCTGCCAAGACCCTGATCATCCAGCCAAACCACTGACCACAGCCTGTATATCAGCATAGATTCTTACTTCTGTATAAATATAAGAGTTCTAGTTTGAGTAAACAGAATATATCTTGGGTCACCAAAACAGAGTCATGATGGTCCTTCAATTCCCAGACTTGAGCCTGTTTATAGACCAAGAGCCTGTTGAATGAAGTGGAGTCCAGATATCCTTGAGAAAGGACCCTGCTACACTGCCCACATTTTATACTGTGCCTCTTTCTCTCAGCCTTCCCCAAAGGGACCATGATCTACTAGCCAATGCCATAGGTCTCTGCAAGTCAGACTATTGTGATTAATGCTTTGGCACAGTTGACTATTATGGTAACCACACCCATCTTGTCTTTGGTGATTCAGTGCTGTCCCTTGGTCCCTGCCATTCTGGGATTCCATTACCCCCATTGCATTAGGGATCCCACTTTGGTTGTTGCCGTTCCTACTGTAACTTTTGACCTGCAGAGGAAGTTACCATGGAGCTCTTCAAGGATGCTGAGGACTCCCTCACAAATTTATTCCTCACAGTCATGGTGAAAGGTGTGTCCTCTTGACCCTCCTGAAGTTGGTGAGCAGGTCTTACAAGATAAATCCACTCTAACACGCCAGTCTCCCTAAGCTGTTGGATACCTTCCTCTACAATATTCCAAAGCAGTTCTGGCATTTAACTTCCGTTTGGGTAGGCCAGCTTTGGGGCCGTGTTTTAGACAACCAACCAAACTGTTAGAGACCTTTCTAACCCCTCAATCTAAAACATTGAATTCAAGATCTCTCCTGAGCAGGCCCAAATCAACAAATCCTGTCTGATTCAACTTTATATTCCTTCCGCCATAATCCTAAACTTTTAGGATCCATTCTATACATATTCCCCAAATTTCTATATGTATAAATTGGAAAAAGCATTCAGCTTTTTTGGAGTGTGCTGTATCTCCTCATGGGTCACACTTGGTGCCTCACTTGGAGCTTGCTGGGACTTGAGCCTAGTCACAGGCTGAGAAGCTAAGAGTGGTGGCAGGAGTAGCAAATTAATACAGGCCCAGACTAGGGCAGAGGCTGTGGGGATGCGTAGGAGGATGTGATGGTTAATTTTATGTCAACTCGCCTGGGGCATGGGGTGTACATTATTCTGAGCATTTCTGTGAGGATGTTTTTGGATGAGAGTAACATTTAAATCAGTAGACTAAGTAAACCAGATTGCCCTGTTTGATGTGGGTGGGCCTCATCCAATCAGTCAAAGGCCTGAAGAGAACAAAAGGTCTGACTCTCCCACAAGTCAGAGAGCATTCTACCTCCCTGATTGCCTTCAGACTGGGACATTGAATTTTCGCATGCCTTTAGATCCAAATGAAACATTGGCTCTTCCTGGGTGTCAAGCTTGCGAGCCTTCGAACAGGAACTACACCATTGGTTCTCCTGGTTCTGATTGAAACTAAACCATGGACTCTCCTGGTCTCCACCTTCCGGATCTTGGGACTTGCCAGCCTCGATAATAATGTGAACTAAATCCTTATAATAAATCATATATATAGTTAATTGGCTCTGTTTCTCTGGAAAACCTGACTAATCCAGAGGGAAGAATGAGAAGGACCTTAAGGAGAAAGAAGGGATAAGTCTTAGAAACTGATAAAATATAGATTTGGAGGACAGGGGAAAGAGATGAGAATGATTCCAAGGTTTTACCTTGGAGACCGACCAGAGGAGAGTGTGCTTAACTTAGATAAGGAAGTCAGGAAATGAATAGGTTTCGAGGAGAAGAGAGTGTATCTGATTTAGCCAGCCTGGGTGTGCGAGCCGTGGGATTCACGTAGGGGCACTTATACATTCCTGGAAGGAACTTGGGACCAGTTTTGGAAAACAGGTCTAGTTCTGAGAAAACAATGGGAGTCATCTCTACAGGGAGAGTTGAAATTTTAGAGCAGATGAGACCAGGTAGATGATCTCAAAGATGCTGCCCAGCTTTGACTCTCTACGACGAGTTTGACTTCTGGGATTATAATAGTCCTAGTTCTGAATATTCTTAAAATGATCTTGGCATCTAAGTCTTTCATTAATTACAGATTTGCAGTGTTGAATCGTGCCTCAGAGACCACTGCTGTTATCTCTCCCCCACCACCCCTGCTAGATGGTCTCTCTGTATCTACTAACACCTACAGGAGCAGGAAACTCCCAAGGCAGCCTATTTCTCTTTAGTCAGAAAGGGAAAAAGGCTGATTCTTGAGAGGAACCAGCATGAAAAGGGATTGAGGGAGAAGATTTGTCAGCAAAATAGAGGAAGCAGTAGGTGAACCAAAGAGGGACAAGGGGAGGTTGCTATCAGGGAAGTCAAAGGAGGATTAATCAAGAAGGTCCTGGAGAATCAGACTTAGGCTTCTGGACTTAGAGATGAGGCGACCACTGACGACTGAGGAGGGGATGATTGTAAAGGAGCGGTAGAGACCAAAGTCAGATTCCCAGGGGCTAAGATAGGTTTCGTGGGAGGAGTGGGGCGTGTCGAATGCTTGTTCAAGGGAGGGTCCCTTTAGTGGACTCTGTGTGGTCCCCTCCAAGAGCAAGGTGCATTTGAGCCTTTCTTGGTACTGGCCAGTGGAGGACCCACCTCTATTATGAATACTCAGGACTACCTGAATGCAATTTAGGAGGTAGGTATAGAAGAATCCAGCTTTGGATGATTGCTTTATAAAGCGGCATGAGCTTTGCAGATACAATTTTGTGATGGCTCATATCCATACACAACTAGACTGGAGTCATCTATTGCTGGGTCACAAATCACACCCACAACTGAGTGGCAGAAAATAACAATGATTTGTTACCCCATTACTTTTGTGGGTCAAGAATTCAGACAAGACACACTGGGGACAGCTTATCTCTGCCCCATGACGACTGGGGCCTCCTCAGCTAAAGACTCAAATACTGAGGAGCTAGAATCATCTGAAGGCTTAACTGGGGACTGGAGGATCTCCTTCCAGACATAGTCCATTCATGTGCCCGGCAAGTTCATGCTGGAAGTTTGTTCTTCCCTACATGGTCTCTCCACAGTGTTGGTTAAATGTCCTCACAATGTGGCAATTGTGAGCAATGCAATGGCCCAAGGTGGAAGCTGCAAATTTTGTTAGTGCTGTCACCTAGGAAGCCAAACACCATAAGGTCTTCAATATCCTACTGATGTCGTGGATCAGCCCTCTTCATTGTGGGAGACGACTATACAGGGTGTGAATACCAAGAGACAAGGATCATCAGGGGCCAACTTGGAGGTTTGCTGCTACAACTGACATGACAGAGGTCAGTTAAAGCCAGATCAAGGTAGTACCAACAGAGTGCTGAAGGGCAGGCAGCTGGCAGAGACCCAAGCCTAACTGATGGGGTCCAGTCCTGGCTATTCCAGCCAGGGAGTCTATAGATGGTGCTCCCTTGTCTATCAGATTTTTCATCAACCCAAATAAGCTTCCATAGGTGGAGAGATTATAGTTTCCTGAAAGGGAAGCATCAGCTGGGACCTTGAAAGCAAAGCCACACTAAGCCCCTTTGCTGGGCTGGACAAACTCTTTGCTTACTCCATGTCTATGGGATGCAGAGCTTCCGGAGGCACATTGTCTGTGGCTGCTAATGAATTCAGAGCTGAGCGGGAAGAGGTAGTGAAACTACAACAGGGCTTCAAACGGGATTCTCCACTGAGCAAAGCTAAAGAGAAATCTGCATGACATCGTGGATTTGGATGAAAATAGCCTCTCACCCTATGTAAACAGAAAGCTGTACATTCATATGTGTGCGGATATGCAACGCTATGCAGGAGCCCGCAGGAGTTTCCAATTTGGCACACTGTGGTTTAATGCCAGAGCATGTCCGCAGCTGTTCTACTGACCCACAGGACAACGGAGAGGCTCACATTTTTCCTTCTCATCACTCCTCCACCCCTGGTGGGAGCTTTCCTGCCATGTGGCCTTTCCGGATCAAATGATGTAGCTGGGGACAGCCGAGAAAGCTCACGCCTGAACACAAGGGCAGGGAAACCAGTGGACAAGATGTGAAAGGGCTTGGTAAACATGTGAGAGATACTGAGGTGCCAAAAGCACAGTGCAGAGCTGCCCCACTAGAGAAGTGTTGCCTAGAATGTGCTCTCTTCTCCTGGGACGTGGAGAGGGCAGGAGCCCCTTAAACAGGTGTGCCCTGTTCTCAAGGGAGCTCACTGCAGCTGAGACCTGCTGCGTCTGAACAGCTGCTTCTGCACGTGGTGACTAGGAAGAGATTCCCCCCAGGAAAACAAAGGCTTCTGTTTCTATTACACAATAATAGGCTCTGCTATTATTATAATTATTATAATAACCTCTGTTATTATTGTGCTGTGTGACCAGGGTAAGTCTCTACCCTTCCACGTGTAGTTTCTTCATCTCTGCATATAACAACCCACTTCTCTGGGGCTTGGACACACAGTTGTTAAGTGCAGGAGGAATGAGTCAACATCCACTGAACTCCAAAACACCATTAGCTGAAAGACTTACCAGGGACACTTTGGGCAATAGTGTTATTTTGCTCTCCAGTAATTCCTCTGGCTTCCTCCAGCGCTGTGGGGCATTGAGATAAGCCACTAGCTTGGAGGCTGGATGCCCAGACACCTGCTTGATCTGCCTTGCTGTGTGCCTAGAACACATCTCTCCCCAGGGGGACTGCCACTTTAAAATGAAGGACTTGACCAGTGGTCTCTGGAGAGTGCTGTCTACTCTATGGTCTTTCATGGCCTTAAGTCTAAAGGCTGGGGTGGCCACATGACGCATTGTGGCATGTGGAGCAGATGGACACCTGAGTTCTTGCCCAGCTCTTCAGGAGAGCTCAGAGATTAACCTATTCTGTTTTTTCATCTTGACTATGCAATAAATCACCTAGGGGAGCTTGTAAAAAATACCACCCCCCTGCTTCACCCAGACCAACTGAATAGGAATCTGAGGGTGAGACCCCTGCCTAGGTATTTTTTAAAAACCTCCCCCAGGTGATGCGAATGTGCATTCCAAGGCTGAAATCACTTAACCCTTCGTGGTTTACAGCTCTCAGCAGAGAGAGGCTCAGTCTCCACACTGACCCAAACACCCTCTTAGCTGGCAGCAGAGCTGGGACTGTACCTCGAAACTTGTGAACTTCAATCTTTGAAAAGTTCCTTGGGGCCAGCCCGGTGGCGCAGCAGTTAAGTGCACACGTTCCGCTTTGACTGCCTGGGGTTCGCCGGTTCGGATCCCAGGTGCGGATATGGCATTGCTTGCCAAGCCATGCTGTGGCAGGTATCCCACATATAAAGTAGAGGAAGATGGGCATGGATGTTAGCTCAGGGACAGTCTTCCTCAGCAAAAAAAAGGAGGATTGGCAGCAGATGTTAGCTCAGAGCTAATCTTCCTCAAAAAAAAAAAAAGAAAAAGAAAAGTTCCTATAAGTGACTTATAGATATCTCTATATCTTCCCCATCTATGGAAACTCTTGGCTTTCCTCAATAAAAGTCATCCCTGTTCCTAATGAAAGCAAGAGAGGGACATCTCCACATGGGGAGGGAAGTTGGACCCCACACTGGCTTATTTTCTGAGAGTCCCTTTCCCCTTGGTGATCCCACTAATCACAGGCGCTGCTATCAAGCTGGACTGTGGACCCCTAGTTCCCACTAAATACAGCTTTACTACAAGTTGAGGAACAACTCATGGGAAGTAGCCACAGAAAGTCACATCCACCAAGAAAATCTGCTCCCACTTCAGCTCCCTTGTCCTCTGAGATGGATGCCTGGCGGTGGCCTCCCTGCCTACCCCCATGTGGCCAAGACCAGGTTCTTCCCCAGAGGACCAAGAAGTTCCATTAGGCTTGACGGCTGTCTGCAGAGTTCAGACCAAGGGAGAAAGGCCAGGAGTCTAAGGCCCATCTTCTAAGTTTGAGCTTCCCCTCCTGCTCATTGACACTTGGAAGGACTACACTCCCTCCCGCCCTCTGTCTCCCACAGCTGTCAGACCTCACCTGGCCCCCTCCTCCCGTTCAGGAAGTGCACTGAGAGTAAATAGCAGGGGGTTGTTCTGAGATCCTGCTTTATCTTTTCCCAGCTAAGAGACCCAAGACCCTGTCACAATAGAATGAATTGCTGGACCAATAGTCAGCAGATCTGGATTCAGGTTTTGAGTGTTTGATTTACTTGCTACAGGACCTTGGGGACGTATCTTAATTCCTCAGAGCTTTCGGCATCTCACCTTCAAAACACGGATCTAGAGTCCTGCCCTGCCTCCCTCTCAAGGTTGTGGCAAAGATCAGTCTCATTAACGTGTGTGCAAGATTCTTATAAGCTGGAAAGACTGCTTGAGTGAGGGCCTTTATTATGAAGGAATTAAGGGTTGGATGGGAGTACAAATACTCAATGGACGTGTTTTTCAGAGAATTAGAATATTTTGTCCAAACCACTTCAGAGTTGGAAAATAGCTTCAAGGGATCCTTGCGTGGGTCTACAGTGGCACGTCTCTAGTATTTATGGGCTCCCTGAGGGCATACAATGGGGCTTACAGAGCGAGGCCCCAGGGCATACAATGGAGCTTACAAGAGGGAGCCCTCACCATAGACCTTGTCCTCTCTTGAGTGGGAGAAGCTGTCCCAGAGCCAACACCTCCATAAGGAAGGCTACATGCACCTGGGCTGTCGCCAACCAAATGTGATGATCTTTGCTACTATCATTTATTGTGCCTGGTACATGAAAGATGCTCCTAAATATTTGTTGAATGAATTGTGATTCCAATATAAGGTAATGCCCATGCTAATCCCATACTCTTTTGAGATCTGCAACTCGTCAGGACAAAAGTAATAAATATTACTGAGGATTAAATTAATTGGGGGGGGCCAGAAATAACCAAAGAAACCTCTCCAATTATAGGATAATACATATATATTCATTGTAGCTAAGGAGTAGGTGTTACGGGTATGTATTATACATACGCAACAAAAAGAAATAAGAACACAATTCAATTTCATAAAACTTTTCTAGTGACTATGATTAATATGTGCCCAAAACCAGGCTGGGCGCTGCTGTTGGCAGGGTATAGAGAGAGGTCACCCACAGTGCTACAATTGAGGTGAGAGACTGGACGGTGACTGCGGGGGAACAGGAAGGATTTGAGGAAGAGGTGGCATTTGAGACAGGCAGAGAAGGGGAACTGCGAGAATAATCCAAGCAGGGGATCTTGTGACAAGTGGAAACGTTGGGGCCTATTATGATTCAGTCACAGCAGCTACTGCTTGTTGAGCATTTGCCATATGTAGGCTTTCCACACACGGTCTCATTTACTGATAACTCCATGAGCTAGGTATTTTTATTCCCACTCTACTTATGAAGAAACTGAAGTTCAGATTGTCACAAAGCAAGCAAATGGCACAAACAGGATTCAGACACTGGTTTGACTCCCCACCGGTCCTTGCTCTTACACAGTCCAGCATGAATGGAATTAAGCGCTCATAGAGCGATACAATGGGAGCAAAGATGGGACAAAGACAAAGCACGGAGCCTCTTGTTTATGGACCCTGAGGTGTCTTTATTTAACACAGAGGCTGTGGGAGATACAGGAGGTTTTAAGGAGGGGGAAGAATGCGATTAGAATTGTGCCTTGAGGTCACTTGCTGGCCATAGGGATCGCAGACTAGAGATCGGTTAGGAGGCTGTGGCCATGATCCAGGCTGGGGGCGTGAGGAGCACAGCTTGCCATCAAGTTTTGCTACTCAAAAGTGTGGTCCCTGGACCAGCAGCATCCTATCACCTTGAGCTTGTCAGAAACGCAGACTCTCGACCCCCACTCAGCCCTATTGAATCAGAATCTACATTCTAACAGGACACCCAGCTAGTTCTAATGCACATTGAAATGTGACCAGCATTGCCATAAGGGACAGGAGCACTGCTGGGGGGCCACTCCTCCTAGAGGTGCACTTCTTTTTTGGATGGCAGATCTCTTTGAGAATCAAAGGAAAGCTGAGGACCGTCTCTGTAGGAAACAGCGCAGATGCACACCAACATGAGCCTAGAACCGCAGGGGCTTCACAAAGCCCTGAGAGCATGAGGACCACTGCTGGCTCTGTAAGGAATCCCTGAATCTCACCTCATTAATCACTTAGTTGGGGAGCAGTGGTGAGGAGTTTATAGCCAAAACAATTCAAGTCTGAAGCCACGGGCTGTCATTTTAGAGACCTCTTCAGAGCCTGGACGAAGCTTAGGTCACCCCAGCCAGGGCCAAGACTCTGTTCCCATCCCCATCCCCCCGCGCCTGCATTGTTCTCCAAATCCCCTGGTGATCTGAGCAGATACCCTGGAGCAATGAAGTGGGGCCCACCCTGGCTTCCTTGAGCAGGACAGGGCCTGCCTGCCTGCTTTTCTTTAGTCTCAGAAAAGCCAAAATTAGCCTCACTTTTGTTTCTTTTCTCAGGAGCCTCTGCATTGTATCTCAGGAAAGGATTATTGTGCTCTGGGGACCCTATCTTATCGGGGGGCGGGGGGAGGGGGGTGTGGGGGAGGTGATGAGTGAAAGGAAAATGGTCTTTGACAAATTGGTTCAATTCGGACAATCACGTGACTTCCCAGTAATTGCCCACCACTGCTTCAGTAAGGCTATTGTTTCAGCTCCCAAATATTTAGCCAAGTGGGCGGCCAGGGGAGGTTGGGGAGCGGTCAGAGGTTTGAGAACATGATAATGTGGGGAAAGGACTTTTTCTGGTGAACCTCTGGCGTTACGTTGGGAACGCTGATACCCAGCAGGCTCCGGGCGCGTGACTGGAGTTCTTTTTCACTCACTGAGTTCTTGCGGGGGTAAGGAGACACCTCAGGGGCACTGCCGGAATGCAGGGAGACGGGAGCGACTTCGGAGATGAGGGCTCTGGAGGCGGTAGCATGAGAACCCAGTTTGATTCAGCAATTACTGCCTCGTGGCTGGACAGGCTGCCTTGCTGACTCCTCCGGGGAGAGAGGGAAATATTCTTTTACCTCTCACAGTGAACACTGCTCAGAAAAGCAAAACCACGTGCCGTGAGCCAGGGGGCAAATGTGACTTGAGCTGTCTGCACTAAATGTTTCACACAAAGAATTCAAGGTGAGACCAGGCATTTGCCCTTAGAAAACTTGTCAAAAATTCCTGCATCTCCAGGGAGAGAGCGCTCCTGCTGAACCTCTCGGGCTTGCTCAGCCTGACATCCCGGGACATTTGGGAGATGAGGCTGGTGGCGGCAGCAGCACGTGAGAACGTGTGTTATCGAAGGGGAACACTTTTCCCCTGTGCTCATGCGGTCATCTATCTGATATGCCTGTGGGTGGAGGTGGGCAGAGAGGGGAAGGGAGTGTCCAGTCACCGGCGACAGAAAAGAGCCATGAGGTCATCGGAGCCTAAGGCTTTCCTCGCTGACCATGGGTAGCAATTGTCTTCCCAGCTTGCTTTCCCAGGGGCTCACCTCCGCTCCCACGGACGGTTCTGAGTGGGATTCCTGCTTGGGACATAAGTTTTCTTCCAACTGAAACTACGCCCTGAGGGCCAGATAGGGGATCTATTATTTGGCAAGAGATTTGAGATTTAACTTTGAGAACACTTTGTTTCCAGGTTCTGATGACAACTCCCTCACGTCTGATCCTACCCAAGATGTCACCCTCGCCTCACATAACTCCCTGCTCAGGAACCACTGTGTGGGCAGCCCTCACCCACTTTGCCCTTGCTCTCCCCATGAGTCCCTTCCCATTGCATCTCCTTAGGATTTGGGGTTCCTCCCCACTCCTCTACCCCAAGACCTACTGAATCAGCAAGACTTGAGAACCTGTGACAAGCAGACCACGCCAGGGATCTGCTGCACACTGAGTTTGGGAATCATTGAGCCAGCTGATCTCTAAGGACTGGTTTAGCTCCAATATTCTAGGATCAAGATGTTCTGAGGGATGGCAGGCTCCGGGGAAGAAGCACACGGCCTCCCACGTGCACAGATGAGTTTTAATAACCATCGGGTCTCAGGCTTTTTACTGCAGTGATTGTCTACCTGGGCTGCATATTAGAATCATCTGTGGGGTTTTTAAAACTCACACATAATATGGTTTCCAAGCAGAGATGAGATGTGTGGGTTTCTTCCCCCTCTTCTCTAAGAAGCAAAAAACCACCTTGGAATTGCCGGCAGTGGTTCCACCCAAAGGGTACGTGTTGGTACCAGGTGTTCTCTCTGGAAATCTCCCCAATGAGGTGCCACAGAGGAGAGCGAGCCTTCTGAACAAAGCGGGCTGTGGAGACCTCAGGACTGACCCTGGTAACTTCCTTTAAAAGAGTAGCCTCACTGTCTGGCAAAAGGGATGTACTCAGACCCTTTAGGCTCCAAGGATGGTCAAAGAAAAGCTGCGGACCCCAGGGTGCATCTCTGGGGTGAGAAGAGGAGAGTGGAGATTCTGGCTCCACCAGCTTGTGGGGCTGGAACTGAGTCTGAATCAGCATCCGGGGCCAGCCAGTGTCCTGGGAGGAGGCTGCGGAGGTGAACTGCTACATGAGGAGACCATGTCAGGGTCCCCTTGGCCAAGGTCAGCAAAGGGGGAGGTGGTGGTCCCTTCTCCAAGGGCCACAGCTGGGCATGAAAGGCTGCCGGGAGCATCTGGTGGGCACCAGCTGAGGATGAGGTAGGACCAGTGTCCAACAGTGACACCATGGGGCAGCGGGAAGTCACAGCAGAAGTAGTGATAATATTTCTTTGGTGTTATTTGCCCAGCATTGATCTAAGTGCCTTACACTTATTCATTCATTTAATAACAATTAATAGCAGTTCTGTCAGGGAGTCATTATCACCCCCATTGTACAGAGAAAGAAATCAAGGCAAGGAGGTTATACAGTTAGAGAGTTGCTGCCAGGCTGTGAACCAGGCAGTCTGGCTCCAGAGCCCACATCCTTAACCATTATGCACTGCTGCCTCAATAACAATAACCATAATTTACTGAGAACTTACTATGTCTATTATGTTCTCTGTGCTCTTTTAGTCTTCACCACAATCTGACGAGGTGGGAACTGGTTTTATTCCCATTTTGCAGATAAGAAAAGCGAGGCACAGGGAAGATAAGTAGTGGTCTGCTCATCGTCCATTCTCGCCCCTCTGGGAATGGAAGCCGGACTCATCCCAGCCAATCCCACAGCTGCTCCTTCACTTTTTGGAAGTTCTAAGCCTTTAGGGTTCCCAGAAAAGTGAAGCTAGTGGAAAGCTTCGTTACGGGATGCTGGGCTTCCTGCAACAGAACATGTGCACTCTTTAGTGAGGAACTGGAAAAACAAAGGCGGTACGACAATATTTCTACCTCCAAATTTGTGAGAGCAGATCATAACAATTTCAGGGGCCCCACCCCAGATTTGTGGAATCAGAATACGTGAAGGGTGAGGCCAGGAAATCGGAATTAAAACAGAGCCAAAAACAAACCACAGGTGATTCTGGAGCACAGCCAGCATTGAGAATTACTGCCTTGATTTCACAGTCGTATTTCCCTGCCCCCAATGAGCAGGCAACAGTGTTTCTAGGAACTGGTTCTAGTTTTCGAGTCCTCCTGCTTAGAAAGAAGCTGCGTGTGGGAGCTGACCAGAGGGAAGGAGCTGTTAAGGACCTGGGCAGAGAAGCAAAGCCCCAGGAGCCCAAGATTCATGCCCATGCGCTCTTTGTTCATGCCCTCCCCTGGCCTGCTGGACTTGGCAAATCATTATCTGTTCTTCAAAGGTAGGCTCAAACATCTTACTCTTAGTAAACACTTCCCCTGTTCAGCCTCCCCTCCTCCAGCCTTGTGCATCTCAAAGGACTGCCACTTGGGAGCCCACAGCTCAAACCTGGCTCAGAGCACTGCTCACCACATCCCTTCCCTGTGTTGTGCCCCTACCTTTCAGGACTGCCTGTTATTTACACCTTGCCCTTCTGCTCCCCTCACACCGGCCAAGCAAGGTGCCTGGGACATCATAACCTCTCAGAAAGTGCTAGCTGTTGAACGTAAGGGAGAGGAAGGAGGGAGGAAGAAAGATAGAGGGATGGGGAAGACGAAAAGGGCAAAAGGTAACACAGATGGAGAGTGGCCAGTGAAATCTGATTTAGTGTTGACCCCTTGAGCACATGTGACCTTTGCTCTGACCCATGGGTACAGCCAGTCCAGGCACTCATCTGGTTGCCCTGGAACTATGCACACAGAGTACTGAGAGAGAGAGATGAGAACATTTATGGTTTCACCAGGAACCATTTCTTATTTCTGTTGATGCTTATAACAATCCTATGAGATAAGTAGGGTAGATCTGAATAATCTCATCTTACAGGGGAGAAAACTCAGGCTCTGGAAGCTAATAAGCATGTCCAAGGTCACATGGCTGGTAAGCAGAGCATGGGTTAATCCAAATTCATTGCTAGACAGACAAAAATAGCTCCGATTCTTAAGGTTGGAAGGGCCCTGGCATATCATCTGATCCAACTCTCTGGTCAATGTGCATCTTCCCCACAACTTATTGGAGGAGAGGGGATGGAGCTGTGTTGGAATAACCCTAACAATGGGGAGCTCCCTGCAGCCACTGCAGCTTGGACAGGACCAAATGAAAGTTGTCCCTTACACTGAGTTAAAGTCTTTCTCTGTAGCACATAACCAGCAGCTCAATCCTCTCCTGAAGACCAGTGAAAGGCGTGTTCCCTTTCCACTCTGTCAGCTGTGCTCCACCGCTCTGAGACACCACGACCGACATCCTGGACTGAGGCAAGGCCCCCTTCCCCGGCCTCAGAGCGCTCCAGCAGAGGGCTGCCCGTGCTTGCTCAGCTGGCACACTGACTCACTCCCGACAGTGTAGGTGAGTCACCGCTTGCCTACGGGGATGTATTTCCCATTTGAGGTATATCAAAGGAGAACATCCTCTGCCACTCTCTACTTACGCAGGAGAATGTGGAGCATCTCAAGAGATCTCAATCCTGCCTCATAAGAAGTTCAAGGGCTTTACTCATACAACTCATGCTTCATAATAAAAATGTACACAAGGTCTAAAAGACAGACCTGGTGAGTTGGACCTAAAAAAAGTGGAAGCTACAGAACAAACAGCTTCCTGCATAGGATGTAATGATATACCTGAGAACTTGAGGGACTTTAGGGGTTGGAAAGGCCTTTTCAAGTTTTGTTTTCAGTTTTTGCATTCCATCAATAAGGCAGGTAGGAGAAAAGTAAACTTTTTTTGTGAACAAGAATAACAGGAATCAGTCTCACAGCCAGAGAGGCATGGGATCAGGACCTGCCCCAGGCCGTCTGGGTCCGAGGTCAATAACTGAGTCTGGTGTGTGTGTGTCACTGGCCAGAGCAAGCCCTCTAGAGACTCCCCAGGTGGTGACAGCCCAGGCAGTCTCGTGCTTCAGCTCAGGCCTGCGTGCCGGCTGCTCCCCCTGGGATTGGCGGCAGCACTTCTGAGCCTGGCGTTTTATTGTGTATTATGTTATCTCAATAGGAAAAGGCAATTCAGGGGAAGAATTTCCTTGTCACAGTGCTCCAGGCTTTCCATTGTCCAGCTTTCTTAGCCCAGGTTCATCCCCTGGGTCTGACCATTACTCAT
Source organism: Equus przewalskii (assembly GCF_037783145.1). Lineage (NCBI taxonomy): Eukaryota > Metazoa > Chordata > Mammalia > Perissodactyla > Equidae > Equus > Equus przewalskii. The sequence continues at coordinate 33,096,127 of NC_091848.1, forward strand.
ATCCATGGAGGCGCCTTATCAGAGCTGTCTAAGATAGAGGGTCTATTTTTTTCTCAGTACCAGACGAACTGGAATCTGTCCACCCTTTGTGGCCTGACATCATCCCACAATTAGCCGGTTTGAATCCAGCCACACTGAGAAGATACTCGAAAAGCAGCCCCTCGTCGTCCAGTTGTCTCGTTCACAAAGCCCTGGGACTTCAGAGCCCTCTGGGGAGATCGAGAGCCATCTCACAGAGGAGCTGACTGTGAGGGTCTTTACTCCGGAGCTTTCTTCCCCAACTTGTTTCTCTGAAAAACTTCGAACCTACAGGAAAGTTGAGAGAATAATACAATGACCATGCCTCTACTAGTCACCTAGATTCACCAACTGCTCCCATTTCATCACATTTGCTTTATCTCTTTCCCTCCGCTTACATATCCACCTGAAAAATATATACTTTTTTCCTGTCGAACCATTTAAAATAAAAGTTGTCAAATCATGATGCTTCTGTGAAAATTAATCAATGGAAACCTCATTTAAAATGGAGTGGGGAGGGGCTGGCCCCATGGCCGAGTGGTTAAGTTCGCGCGCTCCGCTTCAGCAGACCCGGGTTTCACCAGTTCGGATCCTGGGCGCAGACATGGCACAGCTCATCAGGCCATGCTGAGGCGGCATCCCACATGCCACAACTAGAAGGACCCACGACTAAAATACACAACCATGTACCAGGGGGCTTTGGGGAGAAAAAGGAAAAATTAAAAAAAATCTTAAAATGGAGTGGGGAGGCCAGAAGAGAGAAATCTCACGCACTTGCCACTCCATGCACACTACAGACCCAAAGAGGGGAGGCGGACCTTGCATCTCCCACAGGAGGTGATACTACTTATGACCCCAGCGGAAGGAAGGAAGGAATTCCTCCTCGTCCAGCGACAGCTCAGCCAATGAGAGACTTCCGTAACTCAGCCAATGAAAAGCCACCACACTTTCCCCAGTCTCCTCCAACGGACGCTTTACAACATACCCTCCCAACTTCATAAAAGAACTTCTCTCCTTTCTTTCTTTGGACTTGCCTGCCATTTGGTTTGCCATAGATGGCATGTCCTGAATTGCAATTCTTTTCCCCAATAAACCCATTCTGCTGGTAAATAACTGGCTGTTTGTTTTAGGTCAACACTTCTAAACAGTTCAGCATGTATATCCTAAGAAACGGCATTCTCCTATACAAGCATAATGCTATTATCACTCTTAAGAAACGAAACAAAAATGTTAGCTAATATACTGTACATACAGTCTTGAGTTGCTTAGCGATGGAGACACGTTGTGAGAAATGCATCATTTGGTGATTTCATCGTTGTATAAATATCACAGAGTGTACTTACACAAACCTAGATGGAATAGCCTACTACACACCTAGGCTACATGCTGCTAATCTTTTTTTTTTCTTTTTGAGGAAGATTAGCCCTGAGCTAACTGCTGCCAATCCTCCTCTTTTTGCTGAGGAAGACTGGCCCTGAGCTAACATCCGTGCCCATCTTCCTCTACTTTATATGTGGGACGCCTACCACAGCATGGCGTGCCAAGTGGTGCCATGTCTGCACCTGGGATCTGAACCGGCGAACCCTGGGCCGCCGAAGCAGAACTTGCGCACTCAACCGTTGTGCCACTGGGCCGGCCCCCATGCTGCTAATCTCATGGGACCAGCATTGTCTATGTGGTCTTTCACTGACTGAAACGTTGTCATGTGGCTCATGACTACATTCAAATCTCCTCAATTGTCCCAATAATCCCATACAGCTTCTCATCCCTCCCTTTAGAGTCCTTTACACTAGAACAGTTCTCTAGTCTTTTTGTTTTTTGTCTTTCATGACATTGACATTTTAAAAAATCCAAAGTAGTTACTTTGTAGAATGTCCCATAATTTGGATTTGTCTGCTTGTTTCCTCAAAATTAGATTCCAACTAAAATAGCTTGGCAAGAATATTTCATAGGTGATGATGTATCCTGCTCAAGATACTACCTCAGGAGGCACATGATGTTAATTTATCCCATTTTGGTGATGTGAATTTGATTATTTGACTAAAGTGATGTCTTCCAGATTTCACCATTGTAAAGAAACCCATTTCCATTTGTAATGAATAAAGTCATCTGTGGGGTGACACTTTGAGATCGCATGAATATCCTATTCCCAATAACCTTTCACCTAAAGCTTTTAGCAACCATTGAAGTCTTTGCCTGTCAATTATTATTATGGTGGATCACTTTTTCAGTTTGTTTTTATCTAATTTTAAAATATATACATCCTTATTATAGAAAGGGTGTAAAATACTGAAAAGTATAAAGGAAATATAATTTCTACATACACACAGAGAGCAAGATAAACATACAAGCACCAATACATGGTACAGTCGCTTATGAACGTCCCCTTGTCCAGTGTTTCTGTGGATTTTATTTGGGGGAGCATACATGTATTTATAACTCTCTTTAGTTTGTTTTGTCTAATTATATAATAGATATATACTAATTGAAAAAGTTTATAAAGCACCAAGTAGCATTAAAAAGCATAAAATTTATAAACAGATCCATGACAAATTTACTTATATATTTTCTTTTTCCTATGTCGCTTTTCTTATTCATACTAAGAACTCTAAAAAATTTCTGTTCTTTTAATTTTCTTTGAACAGCGACTTGGCTGTCCGATTTCCCCAGGGGCTCCCTCCTGCCTATTTTCTCTGCTTTGGGAGTAGTTTCTATCTGGCCTCCCACCACCTTTCTCTGGTCCTGGGGGATGTGACTGGCAATGAGCTGTCGCAACAGCAGCTGCTTGAGCCAAAGGGTTTCTCTTGGAATAAAAGGTGTTTATGCTGCAAATTTTAAGGGAAAGGGGATTTAGGCGGAGATAGTTTTTTAACTGGGGGATGTATTGAACTGCTTCCACAGTCAAGAAACCACTATTACAAGAATCCACGTAATCCCTTTACTACAGAAAGTCTTATACTGACTTATACGACTCTTCTGATCTTGTTAGTAAACAATGTTTTTAAAATAAAACAAATAAAACAAAACAATGTTTTTAAAATGATTGCTAATAGTGGCACACACTCTTGTGTTCTGCTTTTATTACTTAACATCTTCTTTTGTAGATTTTTTTTCTACCGTGTAAAGAGCTGGAATTCATGTTGTGAGAACGAGCAAGCCACTCAGGCACTGAACTAGATGATTTCAAGGTAATTTGGGTCTGGTCTTCAGTCTATGGTTCTATGGTCTTTTAGGTTGAATGGCAAAATATCATTTCTTCGTTAAAGTATAATGCTTACTCTTTGCCAACAGTGGGGTTTTGGAGCTTTATCACTTTTTTGCTATTCTAAATAGTTTTATGAGAATATTTCATACAAACAGATCAGTTTTAAAAGTAATTTCCTTAGGACAGTGTATCTCAAGAGCTGTCTGGGATCATCTGTAAGAGAACTACTTGGGGAGCCTGTTGAAGATTTCCAAGCCCTGCCCAGATCCAGGAAATCACTAGGGGTGGAGCCTAAGAGCCTGCATCTGAACAGTGATCGCACATGTCAGAGCTTTAGGATATACACGCATTCCACAAAGTGTGATTGCTAGTCAGAAGGAAAGGCCCATGGAACGGCTCTTTTCCCACGTGGCCAGGCCGTCCGTGGGAAAGATCGCGGCGACTCCAGTGTATGAGGGCCCTGGCTCCTGTTGTGAGTTTAGGAAATCCGTCCGACTTGCACTGGAGATGCTCCAAGCGCTGGGACACCTGCAGGAGCAGAGGCAAAAGGGTGAAGGGCAAGGTCAAGTCCAGAGCAGAGGAGTGGAACTTGCCGGGCTGTCGATGTGAGCCGGAGCGGGCTGGATGCAGAAGCTGGACCTGGAGCAGGAATGGTGGCTGGCGAAGGGGCCTGGTGTCCAGGATTCCACAGCGACCTGCACGGCGCGAAGACAGCTCTTAACACACAGATTTTGATACGCGAGTGGCCCTGTCCTAGCTGCTGTGTCTTATTAGCCTGTAATTATGGAAGCTGGAGATAATCTAGCTAAGAAAAAAAAATGTGTAATCTTAGAACCTTATAGCTGGAAAGCATATTTGAAATCAAACCGAATGGAGAACAAACAAAACGGTTAAAACTGATCGACCTCACCCAAAAAAAGAAGAGTAGTTGCCTGAGAAGCAGGATTGTTGGCGGCGGAGGGGAGGGGCAGGGCATTGTTGTTTTTCTTCATAAGCCTTTTGCTACAATCTGATTCCTTTTTAAAAACCGCGCACCTGCACTATCTTTATCTAAAAAAATAAATTTTTTTAATGTATTTGGAAAACAAAGACGAGAATGATTTACAGCACACCAGAAAGGATGTCGAGCAGTCTCAAAAACGCTGGGAACAGTAGTTATCTTGTAATCACCCCCTGAAAGGGCCAGAGGCGTGACTGGACACCCGGGGCCGCCGTCGGCAGCTCGCCCGAACCCCGGTGGGGACTCCGGGATGCGGGAACCCTTGCGGCGGCGCCCGCGGGACTCGCGGGAGACCGCGGCTACTCTGTGCGCACGCGCAGAGCCCCGCATTTCCTCTCTTCCCGGAAGTCCTCGGGCGGTGATCTGAATGGACCGCGAGATGCTAGGGGTTCGCGCCTTCTCCCAGAAAAAGGTAGGCAGTAGGAGCCAGCATTCAGTTCTGACGGTGCCCACAGTGGCCCTGCTCCCGCCGCGTCGCTTGAGGAGACCACTTCGTGGATGAGCCCAGTGGAGGTGGCAGAGGGGGGCAAGCGCTGCAATCCCAGCCGCAGACCCTGCGGACCGGGAAGAAGAGCCGCCAGTCCCGGCCCCTGGGGGACGATTTCCAGCTGAGTTGCCGGGAGGCTATACTAGAGTTTTCCAAGCGACAGATTGACTGAGGCACTAGCAGCGGTCCTGGATGCGCGGTGCCTTGTTCAGCTTTCAGAGTTGGGAAAAGAAAAAGCAAATCAGATGTTCTCAAAATCATTTGATTTAGCACCATTCCTTGAACTTCTCTAAGGTTGCCCCTCTCACCTGGTGATGACCTTTGGGATAATACCAGACAGGCATGTGTAGGCTCAGTGAAGAGACCCAGGTCACCATCGCACCAAATCTTGGGTTCGTTCAAGGCAGAGCCACCTCTGCCAAAGCATCAACTTGAATGTCAGTAAAACATCATGTGAAGCCGAACAGAGTAGAGCAATGCCCGCCCGCATGGTTGGAAAATTTGGAGGGGGATGATCAAGAAGGGACAGAAAAAGAAGTGGAGAGAATCTTGGAAGTGTTGCGAAATTAGTCTTGAGACACTCCTAAGACATCTCTGTCTTTCTTTTCCTTAATTGGTACAGATTCTTTTTCTCTCACTGTGGAAATATTCAAATATCCCTCAGTATAAGAGTTGGTTTAGCAAGAATGAGGCTTGACCAAAATAAACTGCCAATAATAGAATCTCTCAATGAAGAAAGCGAATGAAATGACCAGAATCCCTGAGTTTGGAAACAAGGTTTTATAAATTTTTGGTTTTCAGTACTGGAAGGAATCTGCAAACTTTTAAAATGTCAAATGCTGTGATTTCTTCATGTTACAGCAAAGACTGGTTTCTTTGTAAAACGGAAATGTTACTTTAATGGATAGTAAAACCAAAACAGAAAGAAGTATATATTCTATAATGAAACTTATTTTCCAAGTAGATCTGAAATTTGTCTTAATATTTTAATGTCTGTATCTTGAGAATTTATAAAGATGTCAGTCTTCTGTGGGAAACAAAAGTTCTCTGGCATTTTCATAAAAGGGCAAAAAATGAAAGAAATCTGGCCTTTGATTTTTACAGATGAGGAAACCATGACCAGAAAGGGAAATGACTTGACAAGGCTCACCATGAATCAGACCTGGGAACTGGAACCCAGCCATGCTCCTTGGCCCAGTGCCTCTCCTCATTGTGTGGGAGCTCATACCCCATTGTAGCAAACATGATGTGAGCGTGGCATCAGATGATGCTCATAAATGTCTTCATCTACTGAAGTACTGGTGGGGGATAAGGGGATTGGTTCTTCAGGATCTAGACAGGATTTTAAGAAAATCTTGGTGATAAGAGCTCTACTAAATCATAAAGACTTCTTTGGGAGATAAAATGGGTGAAATCCTTTTTTTTCAGAGGAGCTTAAGTAGGGGCTGGATAATCACTTATTAGGGTTGTCAAGGGTATTCAGACCTCTGTAGTCCCTTCCATCTGTGGGTCTGATTCTTGGGTTACCCACCAGCTTTCAGGGCATATGTGGCCAGGAAGTATAGGGAAGGAAGAAACTCATCCCTCTTCAACTCTACTTTGAGTCAGGTATCGTGTTGAGCATTTCATATGTGTTAATTCACTTAGTCTTCACAACAAGCTCTCTAGGTAGGTGTTACTCTCCGTCTACCTCAGGAGTTCACAAAGGTTAAGTAACATGTTCCAAGCCATGCAGATAATAGGCAGCACAGCTGAGACTGTATTACAGCATCTCTCATCCCCAGATGAGTGGGCAGGAGAGGATGCTTACACAGACTGCTCCTCAGCTTCTCTGCAGTGTGGGTAACCCCTCGCACCGCTCAGTGAGTCTTCAGGGCAAGTAACTCCTATTATCCTCCCATTCTGACTAACAACTGGGGATGAAGCTGCATTGGAGGCCCAGGTCAGGGACACTCCTACTAGGAGAAAGGCATTTTGCTTGGCACCTCTTCACAAAGGCTCCAGAGTTGCCGAATCCACTTCCAGTCCCAATGAGAATCTGCCTTTGCATCACAGGCAGTTCTCACTGAACAATGAGGTCAAACTCTGCTTCCAAAATTCTCAGTTTAATGGTTCACTCTGGGTGACAAGCTTGGACCATGATAGGAAGTATCATGATAGGAACTGCTTTGTGAAGAAAGAGGCTGGAACAATGAGATCTAGGAAGACAGTCAACATCTGGAGCTCAAGTAGTTTGTGCTGCTCAAAGCCAATAAAATCATTTGATGTTCTTGGGTGAATGGCCATTTCCAGTAGGATCCAACCAATTTCTGATGTCCCAGGGAGCATGAGCCAGCCTGTCCCTGAGAGAGAGAGGCTGTGCTAAAGGCAAGCTCCAGAGATGTCATGCTGTTACCATGCCTTCTGCCTTTCTAAAGATGAGCCTGTCTCCTGCCCTGCTGTTGTCACTCAGATTAAACATGTTCCCCATGTTCATTCTATATCCATGACTGTACACTTCTGCTTCCTGAAAAGTTGTGGCCATAGGGATGTAAAACTCACCCATCAGCTGTGGCCTACCTGAGGCATGTCAGTCACCTTCCTACTCTGGTATCTCCCAATGGCAACCAATTAGCCACAGAATTAAGTGCCAACTCCTTAGCCTCCACAGTCTGGTTCCTTTCCAGCCTCTTCACCCACCCCCTACAGTGTATACTGTGCCACCTATTCTGGCCACATCGGATTCCTCCTTCCTTGACTAGATTCCACCCTTCTCTACTTCCAGTCCTCTGTGTGGCTTCATCTGCTTGAAGGCTCTCCCCCGCGCCCCCCAACTCAAATCTTCATCTTCCCTCAAAGTACAGATTCAGTGGTTAGGATCATAAAGCAAACCTGACTTTAGCAAACTGCATTGTAAGACAACCATGGTCCAAAACAGTTGGATAATTGCGGTGGCTTTAAGTTCGCATCTAGCTCAGAGGTCACCCAGGGGATTAGGATCTCCACAGAGACCTACAGAACCAACCTGCTTCCTAGAGCCACCCCCTTGTTCATGCTGCTGGGACGAGCACTACCCCTTAGGAGAAACTGGGCAGCTGCAGCTGAGTCACACAGGCTGCCAAGGGTCAGCCAGGAGCAGAGCTGTGTTCCTTGGCATTTCTCCCAGTTCCCCTCGTGGTAGACTTCTGTGGCTGTGCCGGGATTCAGACGTATCGCTGTGTTCCACAGTGAGCTACTTCAATTCACTCCATCAGGATTTATTCCCTTCAGTGTTCCTCCCGCCTTAGCCCCATTGCCTCCACCCTTCCCCTCACCTGTGATCACAGTACCAAAATAATCCTACAGTGGGATTGCTGTGCTGGGATTGAACGCCTTGGCCATGCCTCTACCCTCTGCATGCCCTCAGTCACCTGCTGAAGCATAGAGTGCCTCTCACCTGCAGACCCCGTCCCAGCACACACCTCGCCCGGTTGGAGCAAGTCCTGGAACCTAGAGCAGTTTGCCCTGCTTGTTCTTGCAATGCCGGTGATCTCACAAACATGTGGTTGACCAAGCAGTCCTAACTTCCAGCAGAAAACTCAAGTAGGTGACCGGAGGGCAGGAGCCAGGTCCCATCAGTATCTGTGACTGTGTCCCAGACCCCCAGCACGTGGGCCCATCCCTCTCTTCTCCAGACTCAGCTGGGTCTTGCAGAATGGGGCTCTGCCGGGATCCAAACACATTAACTGTTAGAGAAACTCCTTCCTGACACCCGGCAGATATTCAGAGTATCGCTGAATCTAAAAGGAAAGGGAAAGGAGGGTCCAGTGTCCTTTAGATGAAGGTTTTTATCTCAAAGCAAGAGTGGTGTGTGAGCTTCTAATCTTCAGAACAAACTCTGGGCTTGTCCAGGTCTGTCCACAGGTCCCAGAGTCTTAGCTCCCTTCTGAGCCATAGCTCAGACCAGCCAGGCTCAGTGACAGTTCCTGGTTCCTCACTTTTATAGGCGGCCTTGGCAGAAGCTTACATTCCTGCCATGGGTGTCACTGCATGTTGATCAGTTGTCTTGCTCAGTTCCTGACAAACACTAGACCTTGGGTTCTGAGCTGATGTGCTGGCTCCAGAAAGTGTTACTCGTCGGAGGTCAAGTCCACTGGCCTCGCAGAGCAGCTGTGCACCTGGGATCTGAGCATCTCTACGTTGTCTTTGTTCCCTTCAAGGTTTACATCTTCAGGGTCCCACTGTGGAGAAAAGACAGAAAAGGTACTCTGGTGGAACAGACCCGTCCCATCTCTTACAATCCCCCCAGCAACAGCTCCAATCCTGGTTCTCATGGCCCAGACACAGACAAGGACAAACAAGTAGGGACAGGTTAAGCAGGCCTGTGTTTCTAGGACCTAACAGGGCAAGGATAACTTTAAATCAAGGAATTAATGGACAGCCACCCTGAGCAGACCAGCTCCGCTTCCCTTCCCATCCTCTTTTTCCCTGTCTTCACCAAGACTGAGTTGTGTTCCCTTTATCCTGAGAACTCCCACCGCCATGCCTAACTTATTCCTGGAAAAGACCAGGGAAACTCAACCTATTCTTTATGGCTCAGGTAAGTACCTCCTCCTCCAGGAAGCCCATCCTGACTGCTTACATTGAGCTCTCACTCTCTTTGTACTGCCTGTATCACTTGTTTGCAGCTGAGCGTGGACAGCCCTGCCCTTTCTCTGGGCATCCGCCTTGTCCCCTCAGGTGGATGATGAGCTCCGTAAGAGCAGGGCATCCGTCTGCCCTTGTCCCCCACATGGAGTTTCCTCTAAACTTGAGGTCAGTAGAGCTGTCAAACACAAACACTAAAAACCTAATTCAGAGCAGTGGTCACTGCCAGTGGCTATTTCATTGCTCTGATTCAGGAAGTATGGGAAATTGAAATTTGCAGGGGTAGGAGGAAAAGCTTAAACGAAGTGGGCACAAAGCATTGACGGAGCTGTTTACAAAGTCCTCCTATTGTTGTAATCTGATGGAGGAGAGAGAGAACTTCGCACACGCGCCAAGAGCAAGGGAATCCTTAGTGATGCCAGCACGGAGGCAAGGAGGGGTTGGGCTCAAGCTCTCCTTCTGCCACTGACTTGCATTCTCTTCTCTGGGCCTCAGTTTCTCCATGTGTAAGTTGGGATGTTGGATCAGCAACTAGATAATTCGATCTCTTTCATCTCTGAATTTTTCTGACTGATGATTCTGAGACATAGAGTCATATCTGACAGTATCACAACACCCAGGAAAGAAGTAAAGTCCACATAGGATGTGTCAGCCCAGGCCAGGCAATCTATTTGGGCAAGAAAATAAAGCCAGGCATGGATATGCACTCCAAGAAAAACACTCCACCAGCTGCTCAAACTTGAGCTGAGTCACACAGTCCGGTCCTTAGACGTCCGGGATAAGATTTTCAAGGCTCCCTGAGCCACTGACAGATAAAGCCCATGCCGTGCCAGTTATAAAACACAAGTTGCGGCTTTGTTTTGAACAGAAAGAAAGAGCGCAGTTCAAATTAGTGATTTACTGATAACCACTGAACCGAGTTCTCCTATTTGGTAACTAAAAACGGCATCATGTTGAAAAGACGATCTCATCCCCAGTCACCCTGCAGGCCAGCAACTGAGCTGATTTGGTTGGTGCAGCTCAGCCCCCGGTACCTGTCGGGGGCTGTGCCAGCCACTTCCAGTGCTAACTTCTCATTTACCTGGCAGACTTGCGGGGACACCTCTAAGCAAATTCCTTCCTGACATTATCAAAGATCCCACATAAAACGCCCCCCCTGGCCCTCAGCCTCTGTGGCCAGTTGCCCAGTGGTGGAAGTGGGGGCCTGTTCCATTCTCTGAGGATGGACAGTGATGAATGCTGTTTTCAAGCTGAGGCCCATGTTCTAGATCATACTTCTGATCACCAGAGGGCCCAGGGTGCTCACTGAAAAGGCTGATGCCAGGGACCCACCCTGGAGCCTATATGTGAGCTGGGACCTGAGGTTTGGCATATTAACATTCTCCTAGGGCGATCTTAGCCACCCGGATGTTTCAGAACCACTGCTCCAGCTCCTGAAATGGCTTCTTAAGAGTTACTCTTGCGCCTCCTGACCGGTTCAGCTGCCGGGAAACAGAAGCAACCCGCCACTTTGATCAGGCGCACGCTTTGAAGTGGGTTAAGGCTTCGAAAACATTTTAAACCTCCTCCTTCTGAAAACCCAGAAATGTGTTTTAAACTTCATTTTAAGTAATAAAAACATTGCTGGAATCCAGGTATAAAGAGAATTTGAGCAAAAGACGATCTACTCTCTTACCAAAAAAAAAAAAAAAAATCCCAGGAGACAACAGGTGCGCGGTAGTTGTCATAAAACACGTGCTCATCTGCCGGGTCTCAGAATGACAATGTGGGGGATTATCTCCGTTACTGCAGCCACTCCCAGTGCCACTCCCCTTAGTGACCTGCAGTTACTCCCCTGGTCCACCGACCTCTGCTCCAAACCACACATCTTCCTTAGGTTACGCATTTTCTCTGAGTCACTACTAGATGGTCTGGACAAAGCAGAAAGAACTGTGCACTGAGAGGGCCCCGAAAATACCCTGCTCCTCAGACTCGCCTCTCGTTTTCACATTCTTTTTCTCCCTAAAGAAATTTGGCATGGGCCCAGTCATCCAAGGGGGGCTCACACAAACAGGAACTGAAATCAGCCACAGGAAGTGCCTTCTGGAAGAGAGAGAGAGCATGACTGTCCATACGCGCTCCGACTTTAGGGCTTCCCAATACTTCTGCTGCAGAATAAAAAGAGAGAGAGAAAAAACGTGTTGGATAGACTTTGCCACCATCACAGAGCAGGGCAGAGCTCAGCGCCAGCCGCCGTCTGCTCCGTGAGCCAGGAGGCAGGCCCTCCGATGGTCTGGGCAGAGGAACAGCTGACTTCAGCAGGCAGAAAGGCAGCAGCTTCTAGCAGCTACAATTTAGATAGGATAATTGTGATAATTATAAAGGGCTCGAGGTCCTTGAAAAAATTATAATTTATACATATTTTAAGATTACTATTATTAGAAATTATTATCATGAGGCATAATAAGAATAATAATAAATCATCTTCCATTTACTAACCACATGGTTGGGATGAGTCAACTCAAACCCATAAAACTAAGAAAGAGAGATGCAAATAAAATCCCCACCTTGAAACTATGGGGTATTTGCTACCTGCCAAGATTCGTTTTTAATCAGCCTTGACTGCACGGTTGGTTCTGCCCCGAGCCTCACAGATACCTGACTCAGGTTCTCGAAGGGCGGCATCGCCGTCCGCACTCTCCTCCAGCAGCTCGTGCAGTGCCTGGGAGACCTGTGGGGTTTTTTGGCTTTTTTTTTAAAGATTGGCACCTGAGCTAACTTCTGTTGCCAATCTTTTTTCTTCTTCTTCTTCTTCTTCTCCCCAAAGCACCCCCGGTACACAGTTATACATTCTAGTTGCAGGTCCTTCTAGTTGTGCGAGACCTGTGTTTCTGACCCAGAGCTATGAACCTACAAATGTCTGTTATATTGATCTGTGAATGTCCGTTAAATTGAATAGCTGCCAATCCGAACGGTCCGCTGGATTTGGCATTGTCCATTAAAACAAAGCCTCTACTGTCTTTTAAATTTTCATTTTGAAAAATTTTTTAACTATAAGATTTTCCATCATATGCAAAGTAAAAGAATAATCTAATGGACACATCCTGTTTTATTTGCTCTAGCTCCCCAATTATTTTGTTTGCTGAAGTATTTTAAGGTACTTTCGTCTGTAAATACTTCAGTATGTATGTCATGGTTGGGGACATTTTCTTTAATCCTAGGCACAATAACATTATTATACCTAACAAAATTAGTGATAATTCCATAGTATTCATCTTTTAATGACATCCTGCTGGAAGGAACATAAACTGAAAGAAAAAAAAAGATTAATGGAGAAGACACAAAATTACTAAAAATGATGGTTCCGTACATACTGCAAAAGACAGAAATGTGGGCCGGCCCTGGGGCCAAGTGGTTAAGTTGGCGCACTGTGCTTCGGCGGCCCAGGGTTTCAAGGGTTTGGATCCTGGGCGCGGACATGGCACGGCTCATCAAGCCATGCTGAGGCTGCGTCCCACATGCCACAACTAGAAGGACCCACAACTAAAATATACAACTATCTACTGGGGGGATTTGGAGAGAAAAAGAAGAAGAGAAAAAAGAAGATTGGCAACAGATGTTAGCTCAAGAGCCAATCTTTAAAAAAAAAAAGAAATGTTGACGACACAGGGGTTCAAAAAGCTAAATAACTTTTACAAATGTAATGGAAATACAAAGAGAAATGAAAGAAAAATTGCTAACCTTCACCTTTCTTTAGAAAATACAAATGTTCATGTAAAATAGAAACAGTAATCTGTGGTTACCACAATGAGTGGCTGTTCTGTTTGTTTGTTAAAAAAATCACTCAGTGCAATGTGATACAGTGGATTGTATCCTGGAACAGAATAAGAACATTAATGGAAAAATCGGTGAAATCCAAATAAAATCTGTAGTTTAAGTAATAATAATGTACTAATGTTAATTGCTCAGTTTTGACAAATGGAGCATGGCTGTGTAAGATGTTAACATTAGGGGAACCTGAAAGAAGGTACACAGGAACTCTCTGTACTACCTTTGCAACTTTTCTAGAAATCTAAAAGTATTCCAAAATAAAAAAGTTTATTTAAAGCCAAGCAAACAAAAAGCTTAAGAGTCCCCCAACTGGCTTGCAATGAAAGCTTGAGCCTTCCTTTCCCTATCTTCAGCATCGCAGGCCGTCTACGATTTAAGAAGAGTGCCCTCATGTGGGGGCCAGGAGTCAGGGCTCCTTTTGTAAGTTAGTTTTTAAACCCATGATGACAATGTGCCCAAGGGGTACAAATAACCCAAATCTTTGTAACAGAGGTCTCTCCTCACTCCCCTGAAAAGTAAAAACGAATAACATTTTATAGTGTCTTCCTCAATTCAAGAGCAAAATGTGTTCATTTTTGTATAGAAATTTCCTTTCCAAAAGCAAAATAAAGATCGCCCATAATCCTATCCCCAAAAGACAGCCTCTACGAAGTTATTGAATAGCCCTGTGAAACACACACGCACACAAATCAAATCGTGCAAATGACTTTTCTCCCTTAACACATAACGAGCATTTCACATATCCTTAAATGGTTTCTGGGAACACAATTCCAGCACCTCTGTGACCCACAGCATGTAGTATTTCAATTCACCTCATTTCTAAATGCACACTCTTTCATGCTTCTGAAATCAAGAAGCATCCTGTAGCCCCTGTCCACAGGGCCCACGGTGACTTTTCCTTTGTTCCTGAAGACTCTGAGGTGTGTCTTAGCCATTGAGGAAACAAGGTCACACTCCAGGCTTCTCTTTTAGACTATGGGAGCTGGGCCGGCCCTCAGAGACCGCATGTCCAACTCCCTCCTCTTACATTTGCGGAGAAGTGACTCCCCCAAGACTGGGGAGGTGAGACGGTGCTGGACTCAGGACCGATGATAAGGCTTTTTTCTCTTCTAATTATAAAGTTTAAGACTGGCCAGATACACACCAGCTACAATTCTCTCCTAGATTTCATTAAGTAGAGTTTCCTTTGACCTGGTACCTTCCAGACTTTAAGAAATTACACCAGATGCTGCAACATTTCATCTTTTCTATCTCCTTGGTTAATTAAGCCGTTCTAAGGCACTTACTCTGGGTCAAGCACGGTTTCACCTCCCCACGCTTTCTTTCCTCCTCTCTAATTGCCCAAACTCACCAGGCTGCACCTCCTCCCTGGGCTGCTGTGGGGACAAGGGCTGTGAGGTGGGAAAGGCTTCACAGGCCGGGAAGTGCTGTATGCAAGAAAGAGCAGGGCTTCTGCAGCAAAATGTTCCCCACCTTCTCGGTCACCCTGGGTGGTTTAACTACTCAAACCTTCCTCCGCTCAGTTCTGAACAGGCCCATCGTGAACGGGAGCAGGGAGAGAAGAATTCGGACCCACAGCGGGTGCGTTTCCTTTACAAAGATGACACACAGCTTCACTTCAGGCACATCCCAAGGTTGGAAAGAAAGGGCTGAGGCGGAGAAGCTGTGTGCATTAAAACGGTGGGCAGCAGGGGGTGGGAGCGAGACCCTCTGAACTCCAGGCACAGGAGATACAAACTGTGTTTAGACCAGATCCCAGTGGGAAAGGCCTTGGCAACCTTGGCTCCTGTTCCTGACTTTCTTTCTTTGTATGTGAGGAAGATTGGCCCTGCACTAACGTCCATTGCCAATCTTCCTCTTTTTGCTTGAGGAAGATTGGCCCTGAGCTAACATCTGTGCCAGTCTTCCTCTATTTTATGTGGGATGCCGCCACAGCGCCATAGCAGTGCTAGGTCCATGCCCGGGATCAAAACCCGCGAATCCCAGGCCGCAGAAGTGGAGTGCGTGAACTCAACCGCTACGCCACTGGGCGGCCCCTATGTTTCTAGTTTTTCTTTTAATCATTTTTCCCCCCAGTCTGATTGAGATATAACTGACATATAACATTATATATTCCTGATATTTGGGAAGAAATTTCGCTGTTCAAATGCTGCTCTGAAGAACTGAAGAAGAGGCCTAGGGAAGGACGGGAAACGAGTGCAGTCAAGTTTGATTCGGGAGCTGGGCTGCCAGATAAAACACGGGACTCCCAGTGAAACCTGAATTTCAGATAACAAGGTTTTAGCAGAGGTATGCTTATCTGAAATCCACATTTCACTGGACATCCTGTATTTTTGTCTGCTAAATCTAGCAACCTACTCAGCAGTGTAAGAAGGCTTCCTGGAGGAAGCAGAATTTAGCCAGGGCCTTGAAGGGCAGAAGGAGAAGACCAAGAGAAACCAAGGAATCCAGAGAAGGGAAAGCTGGCTGGATGCACAAAGAGGAACCTGGAGAGTTGACCCAGGGCCAGATGGTGAAGTGTCCTGGAGGTCAGGCTAAAGGGTCTGGACTTAAGCTATCAGCAGGAAGGAGCCACAGATGGCCTTAGAGCAGTGAGGCTGTGGGTTGGGCGAGTGCTGGGGAGATCTTGGGTAGCACAGCAAAGAAAGGAGGAGAGATGGGGGCAGGAGCTAGTCGGAAGCGCCTGCACTGGTCCAGGTGGAAGCAATCAGGCTCTCTCCTGGATTTAGGGGCCAGAGGAGGTTTTCTGAGAGTAGCATCCAAGCAGACACAACAGCCCAAGCTCCCGTGCCCTTGAGGTACATTAACACGTTGTGCTGGTGGCTGATGCTTTTGTTTTCCTGATGGAAGCCTTTCTGCTTATAAGAACCGGATCCGTGTGACTAACCACCACCCACCTCCTCCAGCGCTGCACTTTGACACTTAGGGTCGAGTTCCTAAGTGAGACCTTAAAGATGGCCCAGTCCACAGCTGGGGTTTCACAATGAGCAATTGTGGGAACAGTGGTCTGCTGCGGTAGAAGCTCCTTCACATTTCGACCTCGTAAGAGCCTCACCACCCTCCCTGAGGTCACCATCTCCACTTTCGGAGCAGGTGCAGAGAAATGAATGGGCGCTGCCGGTTCCGTGGCTATAGGGGCCACAGTGAGTATCTGAGCCCACTTCCGGCCCGTTTCCGCTAGGCTGCGTGTGGCCTGTTTAGTAGTCTTGCAAAGCCACAACGGCACCCCTACTGCAGCCATACAATCATTCTGTGATATAGGTAGGACGTGTCTCATGATTCCCACTCACAGAGGGAGAAACTAAAACCCAGGAAGTCTGGGGCAGGCCAAGGCCACCTGGCCAGTCAGCAAGCCCAGACAAGCCCCTGTGTCTGTCCCGCTCCTGGTCAGCGCTTTCCCCTGCACAGCCCCTTTCCGTCTGAGGGCCCAGTGCAGCTTCCTTCCTCAGCCCCACGTGACCAGCTGACTGCCCCACACCTTTGGGGAAGTATTGTCTCTCACTGTCTCATGACAGGTGGTTCCACCTCTCCAGGGAGGAAACGGGTCTGGGGAGGGCAGACATCGTGTCCTGGACTTGACTTCTGGCCTTTGGTACCTACTGCAATGTTCTGGCCTCCTTCTTCAAACTTACATGTATTTTCTTCTGAAATTAGAACTTTCATAGTCTCTTTCTCTCTCTATGAATATATATAAGTCTTTTTTTTTCTTAAAAGAAGGATTTGGCTGTAAAAATGGCAAACATCCGAGGGAATCTGTCCTGTCTGCTGGTGTTGGAAGCAGGGTTTGGAGAGGGAACAAGCAGTCTTGGTTGTCAAGAGCCTGAGGCAGAGAATTAGCAGGGACACACGGGCTGGGACTTGACCCTCTTCAGACTCAGCAATCTGGGGTTTGGCTCTGTTCCTACCCTCCACACACGTACACACACGTACACACACGTACACACACGTACACACACACACAACTGCACCAGCTCTGGTCACAGTCATTCTCCAACATGCAGGCTTTGTTCCAACGACAGAAACAGCCTCCTTGCAGAATTCCCACAAAGCTTCTTATAACAGGTCTACGGCATTGTTAGCACAGAAGAAAAAAATGACTAAACACTCTTTCATCACAAAGCTGGACTCAATCTTTGCTTGTATCCCAGAGGCTAAACCAACAAACAAAAAAGGGCCTTTAAAAGGCACAGGAACAGTTTCAACGCTGGGGGAAAGTCAACCCAGTGCTTATAAGACAGGCGCTGGCTGCCCCGAAAGTGAGAAGGGCACTTTCCGGGGTGCTCTGCTCCTTCTGGGCCTGGGCCCCCACCCAGATGACGAACACAGGAACCTTCCTCCACTTCTGCTCAGTGCGCCCTCTGGAGGCTTGAGCCAGGAGTGGGGCTGCGGGGGTTGAATGGGCGAGTGAGTGAATGAACGAGTGGATCCAGTCTCTGAGAGTGTGCCACCTCGTGTAGAGATGTCTGGAGATCCACACAGCCCAAGCAAATGTCCTCTCTCCAGGGTCATGGGTCACACTGAGGCTCCGACATCACTCGTCGGGTGCCCTGATCAGCCCAGCCAGTGGACGCTTGAGGAAAGCTGGAAATAATCCAAGTTCTCCCTCCGTGCGAGCCCCCACGGCCTTATCTGTCTCTGTCCCACCCTTCTGCTGTTCTGCCATCATTGGAATGACTTGCAAATTCCAATGTTTTATCCTGTTAGACCAGGTGCTCTCCGAGAACCCAGGCAGAGCACAGGTGAGTGGAAAGACCCCTGGAGAGAGAGTTAGTTTTCTCATCGGTAAAGCGGGAGTGATGGATAATAAGCGTGGTCCTGCACACCTTCCCGGGGAAGAGTGCCTGCCGAGGCAGTGGGGGGTAACCACGGGGCTTTCAGAGCCAGTGGAGCTGTGTCCACATCCCAGGTCAGCCACCTATTCTTAATAATGTTTTCTTGGGCAAGTTACCTAAACTCACTGACTCTCAGTCCCCTCTTCTGGAAAACAAGAATAACCAAGGTGCCTGCCTCAGGGCTGTCGAGAGGATTCAATGAACAGTGCTGGTAAAGCATAGAACATATGGTGCCTGGCCCATGGCACGCACACAGTCACTGTTAGCAATGAGTCCTGTGATTCTTATTAAGGGATTTAAAAACACTCCGTGAGCTAGAGTGCCGTGGATGCAGCGCACGGTTGGGGCACCTCCCCCAGCACTGCAGGAAGCAGGTGTTCAAAACAGTTGGTACGTGTCCCCAAGACACGGACATAAAACCGCCATCTGAGAGTTAAGTTACAGAGTCATAAAGGACCACAGAAGACATGAACACATCACCTTAACGACACAGAGTGGCTCCCAGGCTCCCAGGCCTGCACAGCGGGAGCTGGAAAGCATTCTCTTCTGGACCCAAGGGGTCAAGCAGAAGCAGAGGTGGTCAGCAACAGACAGGGACAACACGAGGTGGCTGAGGGCACAGAAGCCCACCTCAGGGAGTCCAAGGGGGACAGTGGGGGTGGGGCAGCCCCAGAGTGGGGACAGATGCCCCAGGTATCTCATTCCAATGCCAAGAAATATTTAAACTGTGCAACCTGGGAGCAAGAGAAGGCACAGACCAGAGGAGGTGACGCCCCAGGGCCCAGCCTCCAGCCATATGCTCTGGTCCCTTGGGCGTGTGGTCCGGAGGAGTGAGGCGAGGAGCAGACTCTCGACTGTGACCAATTTAACAAGTGTTGTCCACCTTGTGAGGTGGGTTCAGCCCAGCCCATCTGTCCTCCTGCATCCTTCTTTTAAATTCCCACCCTCAGAAAACGTTTGCTGAACGAGTGACCGCACGGGCCTGTGAAGCGAGGAGTGACACTCATCGGCTAAAAGACACCTTCTCG
Source organism: Equus przewalskii (assembly GCF_037783145.1). Lineage (NCBI taxonomy): Eukaryota > Metazoa > Chordata > Mammalia > Perissodactyla > Equidae > Equus > Equus przewalskii. The sequence goes on from NC_091848.1 coordinate 33,115,112, forward strand.
CTCACCTTCAGCCACAAAGGAACCAGGACCTTTCAGGAATATTGCTCCAAAAAACAGGCTAGGCTGTCAAGCCTGCAGAAGCCAGTCCTTGGGAGGCAGCTGCTGGTTGGTGGCCTTGTGGGTTAATTTTAATTTTCTTCTTGACATTTTCCAAATTTTCCATAATAAACAGGTGTTACTTTTAAGAACAGAAAATACAGGTTCGCAGAAGGCCCAACGGACCACACACCTGACAAAAGCTTTGCTGTCTGCTGTTCACACATTAAACAGTCTGTATGGGACCTGTGCCACCCCGTTGACCTGCCAGTGTATGTGTTTGGTGAAATCCTAAGGCGATGTCCCTCCAGGCCGCGGTGGCCCTGTCATTTGGAGTAGTGTGTATGTTTCAGGGAGTGCAGCTGGAGGACTGTCCTGGGGAGAGGTCTAGGGGTGAGCTGGGGCAGCTGCTTCTGAAAATATATTCCTTTTAACATGGGCAAAAGCCTTCATCTCCATTTGCCTAATTTAAGAGTGTGACCCTGTCCCCTTGGAATTTATATATGTAGTTTTAAAAAATGTCTAAAACGAGAGAGACAATAGAAGAGGGGAATTCAACAGGGGGAGAGCAGGAACTACAAAACACGGAAATGGCCCAAACCAGCCACAAAAATAAATTTCCGAATTTTTCAAGGTCACTGTCCAATCCTTACCTCAACTGAGGGTGGGTGACAACAGTCGGCCTTGTTTCCACAGAGCTCTCCTGGGCCCTCCCTGACTCACCGACTTAACTGACCCCTCTCCTCAGTGAACACTTTGCTGTCAGGCTCATTCTATCCCCTCCCGCCTTAGAGCTCTGCCAAGTCTGCTGGTTCCAGGCTGCCAAGCCACGTGCCTTGGGTGTCCTACATATCCCGAGACTGGATCCAAGAAATAAACAACACCCAATGACATGGGGATACGCAGACCCCAAATGGTCCTTGGTCTGGTGCAGAATTTCTCATTCAAAACCCAGCTCTCCATGACCAGCTGTGTTCCAGGATGGAGGGACAGAGAAAAGTGAAGGTAGCCCAGGCTGATTTTGAAAGCTGGAGCAGCATGGCAGAGGAGACAGGCCCCGACAGCTCACCAGGCTACATGGCAGACAATGGAAGTTGTGTAAGAGAGGTGTATGCTCTGGGCACACAAGGGAAGGAGCCATTAATCTCTGGGGTGCGTGTGTGTGTAGGGGGGTGATTTCACACAGGAGGTGGCATCTGGGTAGGATTCTGACACATGGAAACTGGGCTGGAGAAAACCCTAGAAGGAAAGGCCCAGAGGCCTGGGGACAGGGGAACAGTCCACAGCCAGGGTGGACCTTTAGATGAGGGCAGTGGAGGGGCACGAGGCTGGCGCAGGCGTGAAAGGTCTGGAACCTCACACTAAGGAATCTGGACTTTACCCCATAGATCAATGGCTCTGGGTCTTCAAATTTCAGGGTCTGCTATGGGTTCACCAAATTTGAGGGACTTACTCAGGATGGCTAACTTATTATTTTGCCAAAAAAAGCCACTAAAACCAAAACCAAAACCTGAATGCCAACATCCACTTACTATTGTTATCATTTCATCAAAGGGCATTTTAACACCAAAATAGTAAGAGAAGACAAACCCAGAATGAAAGACAGTCGTTCTCCCCTCAAAAAGACTGTTGACCCCCTTCTGCTGACACCACATGTCCACTACACTGTCCTTGTTCTCATTTTCCACAGACAAAGGAAACTTCCTCCTAGAACGGGGCTGGAGACACAGCTGTGGGACCAACAGGACAGCTCAGCCCTGAGAGTTACACTAGTTTGTGACATGTGTTTTGTTCACAGATCCAAAAACTCAAAATGAGGTAAAGTTTATGAAAGTACCAGGCATTGTTTATGGACCCTGAGCATCATAGGGTGGAGCTGGTGCCCCTTGGGGAGAAGAAATGTTTCCATGGTCAAATGGGTTTGGGAAACACCGAGACGCTTTCAAAGTTAATTATTCATGCGTTTATTTCTGTAATACTTGAATGTGCAAGTGGTTCTTCAAGACCGCACTGCAATATGCAGTGTTTCTCTGACTAATGTGACCGTGGAAACCTCTCTCTGCAGGGACAGGACGGGGAAACCCCTCCGGCGGCTGCGGGAGCCCGCAGATGCCCATTGATTATTCAGCAGGCGGGAGGCTAGCGGCGGCTCAGCGAGCAGCAGGGCGCGCCCCGAGGAGGACCAGCAAGCACTGGTAAAGGAGGACGCCCATGCACCCGCCGGCAGGCGACAGCGTGTACCTCGAGGTCGGAGTTGATGGAGGACACCTCGGAGGAGCTGCTGGAGGACACGCGGGCCCGGATGACCTGAACGGGAGGGTACGAGGGGGGCTCCGGCAGGGACGCGTCTCCGGTGCTCGTCTGACCGTCGCCGGGCAGCCTGGTGGCGCTGCAGCCTGCCTGCAAGGTGTGTGGGAAACGGCGGGCGGGGAGACTGAGTTGACTTCTTTCTTTCTGAATGGTCAAAGCATGCACGTACTCCAGTATTCAAAAGGTAATCCTGCCTGGCCTCCTTTGTAGGGATGTCCCCGGGGCTCAGATGTAAATACCCCCGACAGCTACTTGTACTGGACCCCACATCATGAATGGCTCCAGCCGTGGATGGGGTGAGCACACAGTTTCACGTGAAAGTCGGCTGGACAGGCGGAGAAAGTCCGCAAAGGCGACAAGGGCAGCGCTCTGGGCGGCCCGTGGGCGGGGTCGGGGAGGCGAGGAGGCAGAGGGCTCCCAGCAACAGCAGTCCCAGAGTCTATATAAACTCCCCAGGGCCTGACCACACCCGAGTCAACAGAGAAAATGGAGTTTACAAATGCTCCAAGCCACCCACGCCACGGCCCCAGGGCCCTCGGCCCCCCAGCGCAGCTCCGACCCAGGCTGCATCTCTTGGACAATCTCTCCTTAGGGTGGTGGCTCAGGAGGGGAGGCTGGGAAGATGAGGGAGCCCCGTGCCGCTCTTGTTGCCCACTTCTACGTGGCTGTCCCAACAGGACTTCTATCAATACACATGGCAACAGGGTCCCTTCTGCACCACAACCTTGCCGGTGGGGACATTCTCACGAAAAAAAGAAAAAAATTGCTAACGAGCAGGCATGAAATGGCAGCACAGAGAACATGTTCTCTTTATAAAAGCTCAGGTCCCAGAAGCAGAAAGACAGTATGAAACCAATTTCTACGATTTTCTAACTACAGGATCTTGGGCAACTGACTTACCCTCTCTGTGCCTCAATTTTAAAACAACAAAATTATTAATAAATGATAATAACAGAAATAATAAGAGCATCTACTTCATAGGGTTGTTACGAGAATTTGGGTTAATAATAATTTTAAAAAGCAACTATTTGTGAACCCTTGGTGCCAGCCATTATGTCAAGTAAGAAGCAGTATTTCATAGGGGTTATGGGTACATACTCGGCAGATAAAGGTCTGAATTCTGATTCTACCACTGACAAACTGTGTGACCCGGAGCAAGGTGCTTAACCTCTCTGTGCCCCAGTTTCCTTATCTGTAAAATGAGGATAATATGTCAGGGGTTGGCTGCCAGGCTTAAAAGAGTTAATCTATGTGAAGCACATAGACCAATACTCCAGCCCACAATAAGCATCATGGAAGCGATGGCTGTTAGTATTTACCCTCAGTAAACAGAGTACCAGGGGAATGGAAGCCCTAGAGCTGAGGGAGGATTCCTGCCCAGGCTGGACAGGGAGCTCCAGGCTCCCTCTCGCCCTCTGGTGGACACAAAAGGAAGAAATCGAGCGGAAGTATTTGCTCAGAAAAGTGCTGGCGGGCCCCCAGCGGAAGAGAACGGAGGAGGACCCACTCTGCCTTCACGGAGTCTGTTCTCCAGCAGGCATCCCCTCAAGATTCAGGTCCTGGAAGGGCTAAAGCGAATGCAACTTTTGCACTATTATTTCTCAGAAGTTCCACGATTTAAAAATTCCTAGTGCACAGCTTTGGTCGGAGGCTGCCAGGGCTCCCCCATCGCCCACCCACGTACCCTCCGGTCGGAAGAAGGGCTTCCTGGCCGCCGGGGGCTGTTCCTTCTGAAAGCAGGCTCTGAATCTCTCTGAACCTCTCTGACACCTCACTCAGGGTTCTCGGCACCACTTCCCGAGGAAGAGCAACAACAAAGCGTAAAACCTCTCTCTGGGGCCCAGGCTCTCCCTGAGCGCCGGTGTGTCCCGCGGGCACCTCGGCGGGGCCTCTCCCGGTGGACTCCGTGTTCCAACACCTTTACGGGGAGCCCGTGACCGACAGGCCAGCGTCCATGCAAACAAGCCAGGAGGAGACAAAGTTTATACCCCAGCAGGAGACAGACAGCAAACAAAGGCAAAGGAGCGATAAGAGCTTCTCAGAGCATTTAAAAAGGTAATAAATCAATCTGACAGACGGGTGGAGGCCACTTTGAATGGGTGGTCAGGGAAGGTTGTCGGAGAAAGGAACATTGAAGACAAGAAAGAGGCAGCCGTGTAAAAAAAAAAAAATCAAGAGGAAGAGCTTTCTAGGCAGAGGAATGGAGAGAAATGCTGTGCAGCTGCAGAGGAGAGAAGAGCGGAAGCGAATGGAAACAGGGAGGTGGTGGTGATGGACTGGTGGGGTCTTGGAAGTCTGTCTAAGGAGTTTGGGTTTTATTCTGCCTGAAATGAGAAGGCAGAAGAGTGTTTTAAACAAAAGAGAGCCAAGATGTAATTTACATTTGTATGAGATGCTTCTGGCCGCTGGACGCAGATGGAGCAGTGGGACAAGAATAGCACTGAAGAGCAAAACCAGTTAGGCGGCTGCTGGGTCTATTTTAAAAGTATTTACAAGACTCCCAAGGGATGGGATGGGCATGGGTGTGTAGTGAGGGGAAGAGAGGAATTTGGGGCTTGACCAGCTGCACAGACAGCGGTGTCGTTTACTGAGATGAGGCAGATGGGGAGAGGAGCCGGTCTGGGCATGGACGTCCAGGATTGTTTTGGACACGGCAAGTGTGAGATGCCATGTGGCGTCGCCAAGGCTGGAATTGAGGGAGAGGAACAGGATGGAGACTCACTCTGGGGAAACCAGCAAGAGCTGTCTTGAGAGCGCTGGGACGATGGGACTGGGAGAGTGTACCAAGAGAAGGGAGACCTCCAGGGGCAGAGCTGGGGGCGCTGCAACCTTAAAGTCCAGCTCACCAGGAGGAGCCAGCAGCCGTGATGGGGAAAGGAGACCTGTGAGGGAGGCAGGAGAGTGAGGGCCCCCGAAATCAGAAGAAGCTAGTGGCCAAGTGAGGGGAATCCCAACTAGGACAGAAACGACTGCAGGATTTAGCCACTTGGAGGTCACTGGTAACCTTGACAAGAACAGTCTTAGTGGGACAACAGAGTGGACTGCTTGTCACCTCTTTCCCTCTTTTCTCCAGCCCTCTTCCTCCTGAGGAACCCCCACGTGCAGGCCAGACCTTGGGGGTTATCTGGAGCCCTCGGTCTCCCTCACCCCACATCCTCACGCTCCCCCACGCTCTCCCTCCAACTCTCCACTCCATCTCTGCATCTCCATCTGCCCCAGCCTTCGTTCAGGCCACCCCACCTCTTTCCTGGACTTATGACTGTCCCTCACTGACCGCCTTGCTTCTAATCTCCTCTCCCCTAGTCTGCCTCCTAACCTTGCCTGAGTGATGGCTCTAAAATGCCTGTCTGACCCTGAGTCTCTAGTCCTGAAGCCTCCTGGACTCCCAGGACCCTCAGAATGATGGTTCAGCCTCCATGGTATGATGATCTCATCCTTGCCTCCTTTCCACCCTGTCATCTCCCAAACTCCCCTCCATCGATCCCTCTACTGAGGCCTTGGGGAACTCCTTCCTCTTCTTACATGCCTCCCTGCCTCATCCTGCCCATCCTGCAGCTAAACTGTCACCTCCTCCAGGAAGCCTTCCATGACTACTTCCCACCTTCTGGACACGGGGCTGTGGCCACTCACCTGCTGCACTGGCTCGATGGTCAGCTCCATGTAGGGACTGATGGCTGCCATCATCCTGAGTGACTTGCAGCGCGGTAGTGTGGTGAGAGGCACCCAATCTGTATTCTTTCAAGTGGACACGGGAAGACAGAAAGGAGAATTCGTCAAGTTAGGAGACATTTTCTAAAACAAGGTTCTGTTTTCTTCAAAAGAACCCCTACAGTATTTTGTCTGTTCTTTTAGGGCACAGCTCACTTTCTGCTTCCTATACGATACATCTTATTTCTCTCTTTGAGGTCACAGTAGGTCAGTGGTTCCCAAACTTTGTGCACAGTGCAATCACCGGGCATCTAAAAAACAAAACAAAACAACTGATGTTTACCTCTCACCCCCAGAAATTCTGATTTAATTGGTGAGTGATATGACCTGGGCATGGGAGAGCTTAAAAGTCTCCAGATGATTCTAACATACGGCAGAGTCTGGGAACCACTGCAGTAGGCACTACATAAATGCTTTGTAAAGCAGCACTTCTCAACTTTAGCGTGCATCAGAAGCACCCAGTGGACTTACTAAAATATACATCGCTGGACCCGCACCTCAGTTCCCAATTCTGTAGATCTGGGTAGAGCTCTAGAATCTGCATTTCCAACAAGTTCCCAGGCGATGCTGGTCCAGGGACCACACTTTGAGAACCACTGTTGTCAGGGCCTGCTAAAGAGCTTGCAAAGGCTTCTCCTTCCTTCTTCAGAATGCTAAGACACAGAGTTCTCTCTCAATATTTTAGCTCCCTTTGGGATATAATTTCCTAAGAGTTTCCAGAATGGAATGAAAATAACCTCCCATGATAGCCTTTATGGGAACTTGGATCTTTGGTCCAAGCACCTGTATAAACCCTTTGACCTTGGTCATGGGCACCACTATCTTCTTAGGCCTAGAACATACAGAAGAGTAGTTTTCCTTTTGATCTGTCCCAATGCCCCTGTGGCCTCCTGACTCCCCTGCACCCCATCCCAGCCAGCGGGCCCGGTTCACTCACTGTCTCATTTCCACTCTCTGAGAGAGGAAACTAAGGCGGTGAGGAGCCCAGATAAGAGGTGAGAATTCTTCCTCAAAAAATTATCTTAGGGGCCGGCCCAGTGGCACAGCGGTTAAGTTCCAGGTTCCGCTTCTCGGCGGCCCGGGGTTCACTGGTTCCGATCCCCGGTGTGGACATGGCACCACTTGGCACGCCATGCTGTGGTGGGCGTCCCACGTATAAAGTAGAGGAAGATGGGCACGGATGTGAGCTCAAGGCCAGTCTTCCTCAGCAAAAAGAGGAGGATTGGCAGTAGTTAGCTCAGGGCTAGTCTTCCTCAAAAAAAAAATGATCTTAGAAAAGAGGAAGCTGCTTTGTGATCAAGTCCGTACAAGGACTTGATGAGGTACTGTCTTGGTTATTTGAAACCAAGGACTTCTGACAACGACAAATCGCCTCAGTTAGGATAAGTTCTGGCTACTGATAGAGGTCACTGACTAAATCAGTCAAAGAAGGAGACACGCACGGTTACCCCAGACATACTAACTCTTAACTGGTGGTACGACTAATTATAAATGGTGGATGTTACTGTCAACGATGCTTATAAAGATCAGCTTTTTAGCAATATCATCTAAAAAAAAAAGCCATGTTAGTGGTGGCAATGATGATGTCAAAGATGCATGTGAAAATGAGAATACGTTTTTATGCAATATAAGGGCAAAAATTGCATTATTTCTAAATTAATATATTAACTTATGTGTTATGTGAATTTAAATACATATATGAGTAAGTAAATTGCTAAATAGCATAAGTGGCCATTTGACTCATCTACATTGCTAAGCATATATTAAAGTTTATTAAGTGATCAAAAAACTCTTTAAAAAATGTTGTAATGGGGAGAATGGAGGATCCTATTTATTCAGGGCACCCTTAGTGTTAAAAAACAGTGGTTTTTTTTTTAAAGTGACCAACTAGCCAAGCTCGGAGGGACCCCCAGAATTCCCAGGCCTGGCCCTAGCCAGGCTCGCTGCCCGCTCTGCTTGCAAACACATAGGTGGGACCAGCGGTTTTCCAGTGATGAGACCTTGCCTCGTTCCTCGCCTCCTCGTTTTCTTGCTCTTTCTCTGCACAGGTCAAAAGGGCTTGGGTGTCAGGGCTCCCTCTGGCTTCGGAGGTGAATCCTAAGGCCCTCCTCATCTTGCTCTTCATCACGCAGGAAAGGAAAATGATCTGAGAAGTGGCGTTAAGGCCCAAAGATTCACAGCGCTTCAACCGCCCAGTGCTGCGTCACCTCTGCACCCCACGGGCCCCACCCCAGGCTCTCTCCCTCCCTAATATTATCCTGCCTGGTCAACTCTAGAACAGACATGAGCTCATTCGAGGACAGGGCCACCTCTCTAAGTTCCCCCACCCTCGAGAACCCAGCCCCCAGCACCCCCCTGCCTCTGACAAGCACTTAGTAAATGCTGTTGAATAAAAGCATTTTGAAAAACATCTTTGAAGGGCATGGCTTACAGGGACAGGAGCGGTAGTGGGTTGGATAGCGTCCCCCCAAAATTCATGTCTACTTGGAACCTCAGAATGTGACCTGATTTGGAAATAGGGTTTTTGTTGATATAATTAGTTAAGATGAGGTCCTAGTGGATTAGGATGCACCCTAAATCCCATGACTGGTGTCCTTATAAGAAGAGGACACCCAGAGATACACAGAGGGAAGAAGACCATGTGAAGACGGAGGCAGAAATTAAAGTTAGGCAGCCACAAGGCAAGGAACACCAGGAGCCACCCGAGGCTGGAAGAGGCAATGGGAGACTCTCCCCTGGAGCCTCCGGAGAGAGCGCGGCCCTGCCTCGATTTCAGATGTCTGGCCTCCAGGACTGCGAGAGAGCAAATTTCTCTTGTTTTAAGCCATCCAGTTTGTGATAATTTGTACGGCAGCCCTAGGAAACTAACACAGTACACGAGAACATCGTAGTTTCTGAACTACATATGCTAAATCGACATGCACACACCATCACCACCTTGGCAGAGCTGTCACCCACTGCCTGCATCTCTGCCCGCCCAGTGCCTGCATCTCTGCCTGCCCACTGCCTGCATCTCTGCCCACTCACTGCCTGCATCTCTGCCCGCCCACTGTCTGAGCCTAGCCTGCCCTTGAGGCTCATGCCAAGGTCACTGGGGTGTCACGCATCAGCCAACACCGCCCAGGGAAGCAGGAAGGTGCTCAGCAGTCACTGACGAAGGGCAGCTCTTGTCAGCTTTCCTCTCTGCTTCCCAGCCCAGGCTCCAGCACCAAAGAGAACAGGGGGCAACGATCACCCCCACATGGCAGGTCCACTTGCAAAGCCCTTTCCCAGCCTTGAGAGGGAACAAGGCAAAGATGAGGAAAACAGGTTCGCAGAGGCTGGGGACCGACCCAGGCCGAGCAGACCCCAGACTGGACCTGGCTCTTCTGATCCAGGGCCAGGAGCCTCACACTCCCCTTTGTTGTTTCACAGAGCTCCAGCCAGGAGATAATTCTTACTATTCTTTTTTTAAAAGGAAACAAAGTACAAAATTACAAATTGCTGTTGTGTCTGCCTGCTCCAGGCTTCGAACCACCTCCTGGGCCGCTGGGAGAGAGTTCCATCCAGTAAGAGGAAAGGGGGATGGGGGGTGGGTGGGCAGGAAGGAGATGAGACACAGGCAGTCAAGCCCCCTGGGCCTGGGTGGATACAGCAAGGTCCAGCGAGGCACGGCCGAGGGAGGTCAGGAACCAGGGAGTGGCCCGAAGCAGGTACTCAGGCCGCCGGTCATGGGCCACGATGGCTGAAGCGTAGAGGAGGCCAGCCAGGGCCGACAGGAGCCGGGTCCACAGGTGGATGGAGGGAAACGTCCTACCCCGGCACTGGGCAGAGAGAGGAGGGGGCTGGGCGGGGAGGAACACTACACCCACTGCAGGTCCCTGGGAGCTGGATTCTAAGGCCCCTGGTGGCACAGCAGGTTGGAGGGCAAACCTTCTGCCCATGGTCAGTCCACAAGGGTGCTGCTTCTGTTGGGCTTCCAGCTTTTGCTCAAGCCACTTACTTTAACTGATGAACTCCTATTCATCCCTCAGAACCTGGCTTAAGCTCAACTCTGGGAAACCTCTGGTTACCATCTCTACCCTAAGTGGAGTGAGTAACTCCCTCTTCCGGGTCCCATTGCACAGTATACATCCCTCCAGTGGACTGCGTTTCACCCAGACCATGACTTAGCTCCTTACACATGTGTCTGCCCAACAGACAGAGGGCTCCCAAGGGCAGGGCTGGGGTCCTCACCATCTCAGGGCCCCTGGCCCCTGGCCCCTGGCCCCAAGTCGGGGCTCGTGAATGTCAGCTGGGAGAATGTGAGGGAGCTGTGAAGAATTAGGACTGAATTACAAAGAGCCAAGGCTCAGCTCTCTCTTCTTGGGACCATCAGTTCTGAACAAGGCCAAATGGGGAAGGTCAGGAAAATTACACGTAACGTTCTGGAAATTTTGAAGCCAAGGGTATATTTTTGGAGAATGAGTAATGGAAATATTGATTGAAACAAAAGAAAACATATAATATTTATATGTAAGTATTGTTTATGGGTATGAAGTCACTTTATATATACATTTATATGTATATACACAAATAGATATATGATCACATAGTATATTTAAATTAATATATAAATATAAATTATATTATTTGTATCTATAATGAGTTTGCTCATTAGATGACCATATTTAGAGATAATATAGGCCTTGGCTAGGGAATGGAAAAAATTCAAGGGAAAAGGGCATGTTTTGGACAATTTTCCCCATTTTAATTAACTCCCCCCAAAATGCCTCAAGAGAGTTACATTTCCCTCTGTATTTCTTCTACTTTTGTTCCCAGGTCTCCCTGCTTCTCCTGCCATCCCTTAAGCGAGACAGCACCCAGGCCAGGGAGGGGGTGGGCGGCCCCCCGCCCCATCAGCCCTTCCGCCCCACAGAGCCCAGGAAGCACCTTCATGCCAGTCAGCCCTGCTATGGCGAGAAGCCTTGGGGTCCCTCAGTCTACCCATCCTCATTTTACAGAGGATACTGATGGCCAGAGAGGGGAGGTGATGTGCAGGGTGGGGCTGGGCCCTGGGCCTCCTGCCCCTTGGCTTTGTTCTTGCCGCTCCTCTGGGTGGGTGGAAGCTGGAGCCCTCTGCTCTCACCCCTGTGCCAGCTCACTCACGGCTCACTCACACTGCCCAACCACTTCCAAACCCAGTGTCCCTCCAGGGCCTAGAGCGCTCTATTTGCCTGCCAGTCTGGACACACAGTAGGTGCTTAATAACTGCTTGAAGAATGGAACTGGCTCGGTGACTCAGGATATGGCAGGACTTTCTCCAGCACAGCCAGGCCTTATCCAGCAGGTCAGGACAGAACGCTGGGGGCCGAGCGAGCCTGTGGCTGCCTAGCAAAGCCGTGCTGGGGCTGGAAGCAGGCCACACCTCCGACAGCTCCCGCAGCAGCCAGGTGCTGTCAGCACGATGTTTCACTGCTCAGCGGGAGTCTAACAGCCCTTGTCCTGTTCAAGGGCTCACTCCTGGGAGAACGTGAACTTTTCCCACCAAAGCCACCCAGCCATTCCACTCCTCAGTGCCCCCATGAGGGGTAAATTAGGAGCAGCTCCTAGGGGATCCAGGGTCTGAGACATTGCTGGCTAGGCTTTCCAGAACACCCCAAACTCTGTTGAGTTTCTCCTTAATAAGGAGACCGGACCCTGGGCCCTTCTTCATGAGACCAGAGACACTCAGGGCTGGAAGCCTCTCAGAGATTGTCCAGCCTAATCCCAATGCAATCTCACTTTCTCCTCCTGCCAAGGAGGCATCAGGCTTGAATGCCTCCTGTGATGGGGAGCCCACTACCTCCCAAGGCAGGAATAACAGTACTGATGGCACTCAACATGCCAGGCACTTGCAAAATGTCTAACCCAAGAAGTTCTTCCTTTACTGAATGGGGAGTAGCCCTCCCAATACCGTCTTGGTTATTGGTTCTGGTCCTGGTCTTGGTTCTGTTCTCTGAGAGTGCAGAGGAGAGGCTGTTCCTTCTGCCCCAGGACAGCCCTCGTGACTCCTGCATCCGTGAGCTTCCTTTCTTCCAGGCCAGATTAAGTCACTCATTCAGAAGTGTTTGCTGGCACCTACCATGGGCAGGCCCCAAGCACCCGGAATACAGTGGGAATAAAACAGACAAGGCCGCTGCTCTCACGGTACTAATGTTCCGCTGGGGACCAGGCAGCCACTTGGTAAATAAGTGAAGGAGCTAATTTCAGGTTGTGACAAATACTAAGAAGAAAATGAAGCAGCGTGAGGGACACCGTGGTGGGGTTGGCCCAGGGCTGTTGTAGGTGGGGTGGTGTTATGGGTTGAATTGTCTCCCCCAAACCCCCAGAGCCTGTGAACGTGGCCTTATTTGAAAAAAGGGTCTTTGCAGATGATCAAGTAAAGATGAGGTCATTAGGGTGGGCCCTAATCCAGTACGACTGTGTCCTTCTACAAAGGGGAAAGGTGGACAGAAACACCTGCAGAGGGAAGGCCATGGGATGTGACACACGGGGAGACTGGAGTCATGCTGCCACCTGCCAGGGACCTCCCAGAAGCCGGGAGAGAGGCCTGGAGCAGACCCATCCCTAGTGCCTTCTGAGGGAGCACGGCCCTGCTGACACCTTGATTGCAGACTTCCGGCCTCCAGAACCATGAGACAGTACATTTCTGCTGTTCAGAGTTTGGGATAGCTTCTTATGGCAGCCGCAGGAAACTAACACAGATGGCTAGGGCACTGCACCAGTTCCTTCAAAGATCTTCACATGACCTGGCAGCTTCCCAGCCCCCGTGCCACCCTGGAGTCCCCCCAGGGGCCGCTGAACCGAGTGCAGTGCTCGCCACCCTCCTCTGCCGTGATCTGGGGACAGCACCTTCGCCGGTGAGGCCTCATGTCCCATGAGGTTTCCGGCTGTCACAGCACAGGCAGGAGCTTCCCACACATGATCAACTCCACACCTGCCATCCCCGAGTCCTGTTCTCCTGGAACTGCTAGTAAACGATGCTCTTGGGCAAGTGATTGTTTTTAGACTAACTGATGGGCCCATGATTTCCGGTGTTGGGCCTGGCATCATTCCCGTCAGCAAGGCCCTCCCGGCAGAGTTTTCACACGTCCCCAGTATCTTGCTCTTCGGCGGGGACTTTCCTGCTTCAGTGGCTTTTCCTGCGTGCTCTCTTCTTTCCCTCATTTCTGCCTCCTCAAAGCCCACCTTCCCTTCGGAGCCAACCCAAGGCTCTCCAGTGCCCCACCGCCTGGCAGTGTGAAAGTCTTCATCCTCGCTCATTTGAATAGCGTAGGAGCCTTTCCTCCTTCTTCCAAGACCTCAAACTTTTGACTCCATCTTTCTGAGAGCATTAAAATAGCCTGCATTACATTTCTGTGTCTTCCATGAGACTGAGCTCCCCCAGGGCAAACATGGCGTCTGAGCATCTGTACCCCCACAGGACGGGCCACACAGGGCTTCCCTCACGCCACATGCTTGGAAAATACATGCCAACACGATGCTCTCGAATACACAGAGCCCCAGTGGCTGCTTGATTCTCGCCTCTAAAACCTCCTCATTCCATAATGGGACAGCTGTTCATCCAAGCCCAGGGCCTTTTCCCCCAGAGCTTGCTTTTCATTTGCTACAAGAAATGGAGAGAATGCAGTGGGCTCTCTCCCCGTGAGAGGCTCTAGTGGCCTCAGGACCTCCCCTGGGCCAGCTGCCCACTAGACACACACACACAGGGTGACACCACCCCTCTGCCCGGGTGACCTGGAGCTTCAAGGATGCTCCCAGATGCCCTAAGACCTGCCACAGTGGCCCATAGTCCCAGCCCCAACCCCGGGCTCACGATTCTGGAGAGCGGGGGGATCCGGGAGGCCCAGGAGCCGAGGGCGGCGATGCCACCCAGCAGGTAGCCGAGGATTTCGGTGTTGTCCTGTGGGGACAGTGATGCACTCAGCACCCGGAGGAGACCACCCACGTGTCCCAGACCTGTCCTTTCCTGCTTTTAGTATGTTCCTCCCAACAGCAGCAAAGCCTAACCCTGCTCCCCCCAGGGCATTGCTGGGACTGTGAGGGGGGACAGGACTCTCACTCCCCCACGGCCCCCAGGGCTGGCTCGGCCTCACCTGCAGAAAGCTTCCCAGGAGCCTCCGCTGCGGCCCTCGGATGAGGCCTGATGCCTTCGGGACAGCGGCCCAGAGGGCCCAGCCAGGGCCCAGACTCAGCGGCAGGGCCAGGGCAAATAGGCTGGCCCTGAGCCGCCGCTTCCTCTTCCTCTCCCGGGAGCCCCGACCTGCAACAGACACCAAGAGCCCACAGTGCGCCTGGGATCTTGAGCTCGACAGACAGGTGCATGGGAAGAAGTGGTGTCAACCCAGCCCCGAGGCCAGAACCACTCCCATCATGTTCTACAGGCCACGTCCTCCAGCCTTCAAGGCCCTGTGGTTGTGCCACCTTTCTGGAAAAGTCTCTCCTCCTCCCTCCCATCTTCCCCCAACACGACTGGCGCTGTTCTCCTTCCTCGGCCCTCAAAGCGTTTTATGGTTCAAGGCAGGGGAGACGTCATCCTCTGTCAAATGTATCTGCGCACACACAGTGTCGCCTCTCCTAGACCGGAAGCCCTAAGGGCAGGCACTGTGCCCTGTGCCCTGGCAGCTTCTATAACATCCACAGAGCCTGGCACAGAGCAGAACCAGCTCAAGCTTGGGGAGGGCATCAGTGAGTGAACGTGTTGGTGCCAGGGCACCGGAATGGTGAGCAGGACCAGGAGCACCGTCTTTAAAAGTCTCCTTGAAATGTAAGACAGGTACTCCTCTGATCACTTCTAATAGGAACGCTTCTCTCTGGGCAGCATCAGCAGCTGAGGGCATCTTACATTTTCCCACTGACACAACCATCCCCTTTTGGGATAAGTGGCCAAGGACACTGCTGCCCCTTCTCAGGAACCTCCCAGTTCCTCATACTCAGGGTACTCATCCCATCTCAGTGACTTACAGCCCCCTCTGCCTGAAGTGGCCCGCGCCCACTCCTGGCATCCATTTCTGGAAGGTGTGGGGCTTCGCTTGGCCACCCTGGACTTGCACACTGAGATATCACTGTTCATCCCCAAAGCCACGCACCACCGCTCCTCCTGGCCTTTGCCCACGCTGTTCTTTTCTCTTGGAATGCCCTTCCCTGCAGTCTTAGTTCCAACATCTCATCCTCCTTGACACCTGCAGCCCCTTCCCTCCCTTGGTTGCCCACGGGGTGCATGCACCTCCTCACTAGCAGCTCTAGTGATCGTTTAGGGCCCTGTCTCCTTCATCCGGCGGAGGTCAGGGAGCCCGTTCATTCGCCTGTGCCTGGCAGGCGCCCAGCTCGGGTGTGACAAGAAGTAGGCACTCAGCGCCCTGACAGATGAAGACAGGAACAGACGGCCACACACTCACCTGAATTAGGCTTGTATCTGGAGCCGCAGACTGGGAAGAGAATGAACACAAAGTTCACCAAGTCAACAGCTGCCAGGTAGGCACCAGTGAAAACCTGGGAGCAGATGGAAACAGAGACCGGGTGTTTAAACATCGTTCAGCCATGACATTGTCTCTCATCCCAGATCTCCTCTACCACGTTGTTCTTCCAATATGCGGTGCTTCCAGGGAGCCTCCCACCAGCCCCAAGAGAGTCGATTATCATCCCCGTTGGACTGACGAGGAGACGGGGCGCTTAAATGACCAATCCCATTATGGCCGATGCCCATGGGTAGAGATGGGACCAGAACCTAGCCCTCTGCACCCTACACAACACTCTCCACCACACGGTTAGCCTCTGCTGCGTAACTGTGGCCACTGAACTCTTCTGGGCCTGTTTCCTCATCTGGAAGCCAGGGATAGTCACGGTGCCCGCTGGCCCCCCACCCCGCCCACGGACTGTTAAGCAGATTATGTGAGTCAATACATGGAAAGTGCTTAGACCAGTGGCTGAAGGAAAATAAAATGCGCCCACCCACAAATGCCCCAGCCACCATGACAGGACGGTTGGTGGGAAGAGCTTGTGCTCTGGAGTCTTAATCCTGGCATGGCCACTTACTAGGGGGTGACCTTAGAGAAGTTATTGAACCCCTCTATGCCTCAGTTTCCACACGTCTAAAACAGGGGTAACAAGAGCACCCACGTCATAGGATGACTTGAGGATTAAATGAATTAATACATGGAAAGCTGTCAGTGCCAAGTACGTAGCTGAGTATTTAATAAATATTAGGTGTTTTTATTGGACTTGAGCAGGGCCTCGTTATAGCCTATCAGCCAATGAGAATGGGCCCCCAAAACAAAAGATGATGCTTTTCTGAGACAAGAGTGCTCACAGCAGCATCTAGAACTCTCCAAATCTGGGTCCCGACCACTAGGCTGCCCTTCTTCATGTCTGCCTGGGTGGGCACAAGGCTAGGACCAGCCCCATGAGGGACCCCCACCCTGGGGCCCAACAGATTCTCCTTGGCGTATGTGTTTTTGCATAGGCCCCTTCTCTGCAGGTTTGTCTGAGGGCCTAGACTTTGGGAAAACTTGAAACCCTTTCTCACTTGCTCTGAAGCCCGCATCACCACTTGGGAAAGGCTTCAGCCGCCCCTGCATGAGCTGGGCTGGCCCCAGGCTCGAAATCAGTAACAAGGACAATCCCTGTTTATGGAGTATCGACTATATGCCAGCTGCTGTTCAAAGTGATGGAGATTCAGTAGTGAAGACAAATTCTCGCTCCTGTGGAGTGGACATTCTGGCAGGGGTTAACACACGATAAGCCATAAACATAACCAGAATGTACAGTAGATGGTGGGTTCGGGGTACGCTACAGGAGAGCACAGAGCAGGATGAGGGGGTCTGGAGCGTGTGGTAGAGGCAGAGCACACTTTTAAACAGATGGTCGGGGGAGGTCTCATTAAAAGGGTGACTTTCAAGCAAAGACTTGAAGGAGGTAAGCAGTGAGCCATGTAGCTATGGGGCAAGAGGATGGATGGGGCCCTGAGGTGAAACTGTTCCTCATATGGTGAAAGAACAAGACAGAAGCCACCGTCACCTGCGGGCCTGACGCACCTGGATCGTGAGCTGTCTGGCCAGAATCGCCCCGACGGTGTCACACAGGCTGGTCAGGAGGCAGCAGGCAGCACACGGCGCCATCTGGTCCCGTCTGGGTTTCTTTGAACATCTCAGATAGAGAAGCCTGGGTGACAGGGGTATGGACAGAACACAGGGCCGTGAGCTTGGGCTCCCAAAGTAGGGTCTGAAAAGGGCACTGGGAATTTGTGTCTTCATGAAGCACTTTCCCCCCAGGTAATCAGCAGGTGTCTTTGGACTCAGTTTACAGACGAGAAAAGAAAGGATCAAAGACTCCCAGGACTCTGGTCAACAAGCCTGCGGGAGCCCGACCCCAGGAAACCTGGAGACACTCGCCTCTAACGCCTCTAATGAAGAATTTCTTTCCTCCTGCAAACCACGCCCCCCCCCACCCCCCGCCCCGACTCAATTTAATGACCCACCACTCAGTGCTGACAAATGAGCTGTCAGGTTTCATGTTTTGAAAGGAAGCAGGAGAGTTATAAAAGTAACTTGACAATGCAGTTAACTGCAGAGCAGGGTTACCCGCCTAAATTAAAAAGGCAACTGGTTTCTTTGACATTAACGTGAAGTCCTTATACTCCCTCCCGGCAGTGGGGTGGCCTGGCTTCTGCCACCGGCATCCAAGGTGATTTCATTTGGGTGCATGTTCTCCCACACAGGGAGAGTGAAAAGCTTCGAAGATGCATGGCGCTGTGGGCTGACCTCCCACTAGCGTCCCCCACTGCTGGCTTCTCTCCCTATTCTCCTCTTTCCACGCCGCCCCCCCCCCCCACTGCCACACACCCAGAGTCAAGTGCAGAGACGCAGACAGGCTGGACAGGGCCAGAGGTTTCTTTGGCATCATTGATCGGATCTCGGAAACCATGTTGTTTGCCTGCTCCATTTCTATGGAGAAACCGAGGCACGACCACAGCGGCTCGGGTTTCATTACCTTTAACCACAGGGCGGTACTCACTGCACCTCATTAAGACTGTTTGCGGCGTTCTG
This sequence comes from Equus przewalskii, assembly GCF_037783145.1. Taxonomy (NCBI): domain Eukaryota; kingdom Metazoa; phylum Chordata; class Mammalia; order Perissodactyla; family Equidae; genus Equus; species Equus przewalskii. The sequence continues at coordinate 33,133,210 of NC_091848.1, forward strand.
GGTGTCAGCCCTGGTGCCTAAGGATAGGAGACTATTTGGGTTCCCAAACATTGCCTGACCTGCCGGACGAAGCCTGAAGCTCACAGGGGGAACATCACCCTTTTGAATTTGGGTCCCGGGCTCCTGAGAGTGATACAAGGCCTAGGAGTGAAGACTCTAAATTAGAGACTCTGAGCTAGCCCAGATCAGAAAGAATTATTTCAGCCCTCCCATTTGGGAGAGGGAAACCCGGAGGCCTCTGGTGGTAAGGTATGTCACGCGTGCAGGCTCTGCTCTGCACCTGCTGCTCTTCAGCACTTCCCCGGCTCTCAGGGGTCAGGGATCCCGGGCTGACCATAAGCCAGCCCACACACAGCTCAGAGGAGATACAGTCCCCAAAGACAAACAGTGGATCAGGGAGAACGAAGTCCTGAAAACAGACGGGCATCTCCAGACCTGAGGCAGGGGGAAAAGCAGAGGCTCTGCTCCCACACCGACTGGCTGGGCATTCTCGAGGGAGTGCTTAACCTCTCCAAGCCGTAGGCTAGTAATCTAACAGTCTAATGTCTGCTAATGCTGACCTCGAGGGCGGCTGTGAGGAACAAATGAGATCATGCGCGTCAAGTGCCTGTTAGCTTCCACCCTCTGATCTGCAGACTTTAATCCTCACAAGCCTGCCCCTTTCTAATAGGATCTGGGGTTTCGCTTCTTCCCATTCACTGAGGCAAGTTAGTTAACCTCTAGGAGCCCTGGGCTTCCTCATCTAAACGGGGGCAATAACAGTCCCTACCTCCTGGGGTTGTGGCAGGGGTTAAAAGAGTAAATGAATGCAACAGCAGCCCACAGTAAATGTGCTAAGTGTCTCTGTATTCGTTTTCCAGTGACTAGTTAGTGGGGCTGCAGGATCTCCGCAACAATACCAAGCCCGAGGGTACTCCATCGAGTGCCTAAGGTGAGCGGTGCCAGCCTCCCCCAGCGGTGCTGGTCCTTTCTGCTCTGCCAGGAAATATTTAGGTGGCACCATGCTGGGCATTGCTTGTACCAGTCTGTGGATTTCTGAGCTTGGGACAGGGCGGCTGAAGACCCGCAGGCCAACTTTAACCAGCGCTCACCATTAGAACCCAGGTTATGGTGACCACCCGGCCAGACGGCTCCAGATGCTGGACAGACCAGGGCAAAGGCTGTGGCCAGAGACAGGTCATCACCACCCACCTTCCCAATTAAGAGGGCCTTAGGTAAATTGAGGCCAGAAACAGCGAGAGACTCGTCCAAGGTCCTTGCCCTCTGCCAAAGGTTGGTGGCAGAGCCGGAGCAATAATCATGACGTTTCATGGGCACTTACTAAGGGCTTTACCGGTAGTAACTCATTTAATCCTCCCATGCGTCCTATGAGTTATCATCCCCGTTTATGTGAGGAAAATGAGGCCCAGTGGTTCTATCGGTTGCCCAGCTCACACGGCGAGTCAATGGGGAAAGGCTGACAATAGAACCCAGGGCTCACGGCTTCCCGTCCAGGGCCCCATCCACCTGCCCAGCCTCCTCCTGCTGGCTCGCAGCCCAGCCTCCCTGTGCGTGGAATCCGGAAAGAAGTATCCGACTTCAATCTACAGCAAAATGTTAGTTTCGATCCTGGAATTGTGCCGCCTCATGGACCCTCCCTTTCTGCCCCCTTCCCTCTAGGCTTCCAAGAGGGAGTAAGCAGCGGGGGAGCGCCCCATTCCCCCCGCGGCAGCCCCGGTCGCCCAGCCCCGGTCCCCATTACAGCGCGTGGGCGGCGATCCAGCAGGAGGAGGAGCAGATCCACAGGCCGAAGGAGATGCAGACGCGGTGGCGGGCGAAGCAGCGGTCCAGGTAGTCCCAGTCCCAGAGCGCGGGCGCGGGCGAGGGCGAGGGCGCGGGCGCCGGGCTGGGCGCCTCCCCCATGGCACGGCTCGGCTCCGCCCGCCGCAGTGTCCGAGCCTCCCGCGTGGCCGGGGACCCGGGCGCAGCCTCCCTCGGCCGCGGGCAGCCCCGGCCGCTGCCGCCCCGCGCCCCCTTCTCTGGGAGCGGTTCCGCCGCCGCGGCCCCGGACGAGCGCACCGACCCCGGGCGGGGATGGGCGCGCCCAGCAACGCGCTCCCGGGCGGCGGCGGCGGCGGCGGCGGGGGGGGCGGAGGAGACACGAGGGAAAAGTTTCCGGGACCGCGCGTCTCCCCACCCCTGCCTATTGTTGGGGGTCGACGGGCCGGAGGCCGCCCCCCAGCGGCGGGAGCCGGGAGCAGCCTCGGCACAAAGGCTGCGGCCCCCGCCCCCCAGGCAGTGGTGGCCGCGCCGCGCCCGCGGACCCCTTTGCAGTCACCCACGCCCAAAGCCGGCGGCCGGAGGGGAACGCAGTGACCTGCCGGGTCACTGTAAGGCACTTTGTCCGTTCATTAACCCGCCACATTTTCTGAGCTAAGCAATACACGTACTTCGCGCCTGCCGAAGCGCTTGGATGCTGGGGATCCCGGGGTGAGTGGGGCCTGGTCCTGATGGTTAAAGGGTGCCATGCAAAGGGTGCAGAGGGAGGCCGGGAAGGAGGAAACAAACGCGCCGGCGAACATATCCTGCCCCCACATCTTCTCGCACTCTCTTTCCTGAAACTGTCAGCGGCCCCCTCTGCCCCCACTCAGTCACCCAAGCCAGACTTCTGGAAGTCATTCTAGAAGGCGACCCCAGCAGCCAAGGAGGCAGATGATCTTAGCAATCTGTCCCCTGCTATCCAGCCCCACAGCCACACAATTCTGGTGCGCAGAGCTGTTTTTTCTTTTTTGAAAACAAAACTATTATTGTAATTTTTGAATTTCCTTGCTGATTTTAATTTGATTCAGTCTTTATGACAGCTTGCCTCTCCTCCAGGGTCAGCCTAAACCCTCGGAAGGTGGGCCTAGTTTAAAAATTGCTTCAATCCTCCCCACCCACCCTGGACCGGTTGACACACCTCGACAGTTTTTTCTTAGAATAGTAATTAATTCTCTACGTTTTTTGTGACCTCTTTGAGAATCTGAAGAAAACCTCATTCCTGAAAAATATATGCACATCCATACAGAGTTTCTCCTGCAATCTTCAGGAATTTATGGAATGCTTGAAATTCAATTATGGATTCCATGGAGGAGTAGACCCCAGACTAAACCCCCTCGTTTAAGGGTTTGAGTCCTCTGAGTCCGCTGCCTGAGCACTGGGGTGGTCTGGTCCATAGATCACTGGTATCAGAATCATTCTGGCTGATGTCAAAAAGCAGACCCAGTAAATCCAGCTCTCTGGGCACGTGTCCTTGGAATCTGCATGGATTCATTTCCTAGAACTGCTGAAACAAATTACCACAAGTTTAGTGGCTTAAAACAACATAAATTTATTCCCTCACCGTGTGGAGATCAGAAGTCTGAAACCAGTGTGTGGACCAAAATCAAGGGCTGCCTCTCTCTGGGGCTTTGGGGTGAGGGGAGAATCTATTTCTTGTCTTGCCTCTTCCGGCTTCTGGTGGCTGCCAGCATTCCTTGCCTTGTGGCCGCCTCTCTCTGATCAGCCTCTGCCTCCTGCCTCCACGGCCACACTGAGTCCTCTCCTGTGTGTTAGGTGTCCCTCTGCCTTGCTCTTATAAAGACACTTGTGATTGCAGTTATGGCCTGCTCACATAATCCATGGTAATCCCCGGGTGTCTCAAGATCTTTAACTTTATCTGAAAGGACTCTTTTTCCACGTAAGGTAAAATTTACAGGTTGCAGGAATTAGGACTTGGCATCTTCTGGAGCCATTATGCAGCCTATGACGCTGCATTTTCACAAGTTTCCTGGGAGATTTTAATGAGAAACACTGGTTGTGGAGACGGCCCTCAGTGAGGCGTGGGGAGCTGGGGGAGCAGTTCCCAGTCACTGGACTGTCGGCTCCGAGAAAGATGTGATGAGAACGGGGGCCTTAAAGCCTGCAGATCTTGGACGGAATTGTCACTCTGCCTCCTGGCAGTTGTGACCTGGGGTGAAGCGCTGATCCTCTCCACGCTTGAGGATTCTCACCTGGAAACTGAGAATGGTACCTACTGTAGAGTTACTGTGGTTGTTAGAAACTCTGCAGGTAAAGCATCTGGCACATGTCAACAGTGGAAATTATTATTGTTGTTGTCTTTCCTAGGAAGAGCCTCAAATCCACTCAAAAAAATGGTTCAAAGAAAATGGGACAAGGAAGGTCAATTCATGATAGGGAGACACAGAGCTCAGTTCTTGGGTCTTTTCTCGACCAGATGCCAGAAGCACCTGGATTTCTGGCTTTAATACTGTGGCTCGGCCTGTGCCTCCGAGCGAGCATCTCCAGGGCAGCCCTCCCGGGCTTTAGACTCACACAGGCAACTCGACATCCCCACTTGCATGTCTAGTAGAGCACATCTGAAACCAAACTCGTGATTTTTCCTCCCAAAGCTACTCTGCCTGCTGTCGTCCCTGCACAGGCCGCCTGGGTGTCCTGGTCCTGTAGGGGCCCAAGTCCCCGTGCCTGTGCTCCTCCGCTAGTAGGGCGCCTCTCAAGCTGTCTTTCTACCAGGCTGTGAGCGTCCTGCAGCCGGGGTTGTTGAGTTCATACCTGTAACCTCAGCTCCCAGCTCGGTGCCTGGCACATGATAAGGAAAATATTTACTGAATGAATAAATTGATTTTTAAACAACCTGTAAAAATGTGATATGTACTATAGTAAGAGCATATTTAAAATGCTTTGGCAACACCTAACGTTGTGGGTGTGGGTGTGGTGGGGAAAGCTTTCAAGAAACGCCTCAGCTGGCTTTGGAGAATAAGTTTGCTCTTGGCAACGAGGCCATGGCGCCAGCCCCGCAAAGGCCCTCCTGGAGGCAGGAAGGGCAAGGCTGTGGACAGGGGCAGGTGGCAGAGGTGCTGCAGCCAGGGTAGGAGATGAAGTGAGAGGCAGGCCGCGGCTGGCTGGTCACGAGGGAATCAGGACTTCATCCTGTGGGGACCCTTAGGATTACATGTTCTGACCAACTCCCTCCCTGGCCCCAGGACCCCTCCCTAAGCCTCCCAGGACCTTCCGTGGGGCTCTTCACACGGTGGGTCAGCGCTCAGGAAGTGAATCAGTTCCTTTTCCAGGCTCCTGGGGCCTGGCAGCTGTCTCGCCCCAAAGCTAAAGCCAATGCCTTTGGCCTTGGTCCAGAGTTTGCCGAAAAGGAAAACTAACAAGAGGAATCTTGCACATGCCCTGTCCCAGCTCCCAGGCATTTTCTGTTGGCAGAGGCACTGCGCCCGCAGGCGTCGTCCTGAAGAAGCGGGTGGCCCTGCAGGAGCAGGGGTCGAGGCCACAGTCCCAGCCACTTGCGGGGGATGGGCCGGCAGCTCAGCGGCTTTCTCCTGAGGACAGTTGCTTCCTGCCAGTCTTCTTGTAAAATGTATTATTTAGAGGCAGGGCTTGTGGCTACTACTCAAACATTACAAAAAGCTCTACGGCAGTTTGATTTACCTGCTGTAAATAGGGAGAAAGCGATTCTAAGAGAAAGCATTTGGAAATAGTGGCTTTTCCAAATTTTACTGAGTCCCGTTGTGGACGTGTTGGAGCGTCACGCCTGAAGCAGGTGGTGGGACTGTCGGGGTCCTGGGCCCTATTTAACACTCTGTCATCAACTCACTGTATGATCTTGTGAAGGTTTCTTCACTTTTTCCCCCTCAAATTCCTCATTAATACCCTCCGGTTGCTGAAAGTCACTTAGTTCGAGATGCTCAGAAGCTAGGCAAGGGCTGATGGAACTGAATGACGTTGAAACGCTCCCCCAAGGAAAGCCCTACATTTTCAAAGAGGCAAATCTCAGTGAATGCTGTCTAATAGCAAGGCAACTCACCTTTTAAAAAGAGCCAACTAAATGGCATTCAGTATTGGAATATTTGCATTGAAATAATTATTGAAAATAAATATAAGTTCTCACCACAGTTGACAATTCAGAAAGAAACCAGCATCCTGCCAAGTTCATACACCTGATACTGGATATCCCCACTTCCCAAAAGCTGGCGAAGGTGGAGTAAAAAGAGGAACTAGGTTTCTTTCCCTTTTTTTTTTTTTTTTAAAGATTGAGATTAAGCCTCAGCGAGGAGGACAACTCTGGATGGTGATGGTAAGTTAGGCAAGTGAGAGGGAAGGTGAGCTTTTTTCCCTTTTTTTGGGGAAATAGCCTTTTTTTTTTTTTTTTAAGATTGGCCCTGAGGTAACATCTGCTGCCAATCTTTCTCTCTTTTTCTTTTTCTCCCCAAAGCCCCAGTATATAGTTGTATATCCTAGTTGTAGGTCATTCTGGTTCCTCCAAGTGGGATGCCGCCACAGCATGGCTTGATGAGCAGTGTGTAGGTCCATGCCCAGGATCCAAACTGGAGAACTCTGGGCTGCCAAAATGGAGCACGCAAACTTAACCACTTGGCCACAGGGCGGGCCCCAAGAACTACCTTCCTGTTAATTGTGATAACTATTTGATTCTAGCCAGCCTTGTTGGTCTAGTGGTTAAGATCCAGCGCTCTCACTGCAGTGGCCCAGGTTCATTTCCCGGTCAGGGAACCACACCCTTGTTGGTTGTCACACTGTGGCGGCTGCGTGTTGCTGTGATGCTGAAAGCTACACCACCGGTATTTCAAATACCAGCAGGGTCACCCATGGTGGACAGGTTTCAGTGGAGCTTCCAGACTAACACAGACTAGGAAGAAGGACCTGGCCACCCACTTCCAAAAAAATTGGCCATGAAAACCTTGTGAACAGCTGTGGAGCACGGTCTGATACAGTGCCGACAGGTGAGAGGATGGTGCAAGGGACCAGGCGGGGCTCCGCTCTGTTGTCCACAGGGTCGCTGGGAGTTGGAATCAACACAATGGCACTAAAAACAAAATTTGATTCTAGTCTCCTGGTATAATTCTGTCTGTTCTTCTAAATGGCTCTTAAGCCATTATGGCACTTAATTGTCTATTCATATGTCCTCTCATTCTCCAACTTTTTTATTTTGATAAACATTTCAAAACTACAGAAAAGGTGAAAGAATACCTCGATTCACCAATTGTTAACATTTTGCCACATTTTGTTTTCTGTCTCTCACTCTACTGGGAACCATTTGAAACTGCAGCCATCATGACACTTTACCCCTAAATGCATCAGCCTGTCTCTCCAAGGATGTTCTACACAACTACACTTCTATTACACTGATACAATATTATCTAGTATGTAATCTGTATTAAAATGTACTCAATTGTTCCAATAATGTCCAATATAGTGGGTTTTTTTTTTCCGTTCAAGATTCCTTCAGTTGGTGCTGTGTCTCTTTAGTCCAAGTCCCTTGTCTTATAGAATGTCCCAAATCTGGAATTGTCTAATTGTCTCCTCATGATTAGGTTGAAGTTAAATGTTTTTGCAAAAACAGTACAAGGTGATGTGTACTTCCTATCGCACCATGTCAGGAGGCACAGAACGTCGGGCTGGTGCCCCCCTGGTGATGCTGAGTTTGGTCACTTGTGTAAGGTGGTGTCTGCTAGATGGCTCCGTTGTAACTGGCACTTTCCCCTTTGTACTTAGTAAGCAAGCAGTGGGTGATACTTTAAAATGGGGTGACTATACCAGGTCCCCAAGGACACTTTACTCAGTGGTTTCAGCATCCATGATTTCTTTGATGGTTACAAAATGGTGATTCTATCATTCCTTTTACATTTTTTTAACTGGGGTTCTTTCCTAAAAAAAGAGTTTCCCTTCCTCTCCCTTTTTTGAATATTACTATGGATTCAAGGGTCTTTTTAAAACAATGTGATATTTTATAACATATAAACATTGTAAGTGTTTTAATACTGTTAGTTGCCTACCCTAGCCGCAGGCAAGATGTATAAATTGAAAACATAAATCCACCCCATCCATCCCTCCTCTGAAAAAATCTCACGATTCAGCCCTTGGATGGTTGGGTCAGGCAGAAGTTGCCAGTCATTAGCCTTAGCAGCTGACTGCTGAAGCTGCCACTAGCCACATCTTCAGTGCTTAGCAGTCAGTCTCACACGGCCGTAGTTACCTCCTGGACAGCACAGATTATACATCTCCCTAGGGCAGAAAGTTCTGTTGGACAGCACTGTACTAGAACGTCCACAGCAGCACTATTTTTAAAAACCAAAGTCCCTGGGTGATGCTGATGTGTCAGTGTAGGTCATCTATTGTCACAAATGGACCGCTGTGGTGCGGGGTGCTGATAACGGGGTCGGTTGTGCACGCGTGGGGATGGGGAATATGGGAACACTCTGGACATTCTGCTTAATTTTGCTCTGAACCTAAGGCTGCTCTAAAAAATAAAGCTTATTGGAAAAAAATTTTTTTTAAATCCCCAAACCGGCAAACAAAATCCACACTTCCATCAATAATGGAATAAATTGTTGATGTGTTTACACCACAGAATACTGTACAACAATGAGAATGATTTACTATTTATTGTATGTAAGCATATGGGTGACTCTCACAATGTTGGATTAAAGATGCTGGGCACATAAGAGTAATTACTGTAGACGCTTTTATATATAATACAAATCCGGTGAAAAGGTCAGAATGGTGGTTCCCCTTGGGAGGGTCAGTTGTGACTGACTGAAAGGAAGCACGAAGGGGCTTCTGGGGTGCCGGCACGTTCTGTGCCTCCATCAGGGTGCTGGTTGCATCACAAACAATATTTGTGAGAATTCAGCTATCTGTACACCTCTGACGTGTGCACCTTCTGTATACATATACACTTCTATAAAACGTTTAATAAAAATTTTCTTCAGGGTCTGCCGTGTGCTGGGCACTCTTACATAATGCCCTTCACTTTGAGGTTGCTCAGAGTTGTTGTTTCCCCTTCTACTGGAGTCCTTCGAAGGCGAGATCTTTCCTTTCTGTGTGGCCTCCTCTTCACTCTCAACTGGTACAGTGCGTTGAACACAACAGACAACAAATGGTAGCTAAGGGTGGAAATTCTGAATGACCTTCCTCCCTTCACACACTGAAAAGGGGAAAGTGCTATTAAAACCAGGTGGCACTAAGTAGGTCTCTGGCTTGCTGCCGGATTTTCCACTTTACCCACCAAGAGAACATGTGTTGCTATTGGCTTAACAAAAACCTCAACTTCCTTCTCATTTCCTGAAAAGTAAACAGATGACAAATGAATAGCAGGTTCTACTTTAAAAGGGTGGTATATTCCTTCTAATAAAACGCTGGAAAAAAAATTCAAAACAATACTGTGATAATGACTGCAATTTGTAAGGCTAAATACTAACCTCTACAACAGGAGTGGGACTACTTAAAAAACTGCCCAGGATGCTTAACCACTCACATTCTGGGCGGGAGCGAAGGTGGAAACAGAACTTCTTTCAGGGTGTCCTAGTTTGGGTTCTTCAGACTCTGAGCAAAGGACTTAGGTTCAGTGAGTTTATTTGGGGGGCAATTCCATGAAGCAGAAGTGAGGGAGAGGAGAAAGAGACAGGGAGGGGAGAAAAGCCACGAAGGGTGAGTTAATGAGATGGTTTTAGCTGTGGGCAAGTGAGGCTCAATTTCCAGGAGGACCTTGTGAGGAACATGTGGAATGTATGTCCAGAATGACAGGGAAGCTGAGGCACTTACTAACCAGCCCCAGTTCCTCACTGGGTGAGGCTTGCTCTGGGCCTAATGTTAAACCCCCAGCCCCGCTAACTGCCCTGTGCGCAGGCTGAGCAGGCTCCTGTGCTGCAGGAGAACGTCCTCAGGCAGGTAAGCAGAAACACAGGGCTTGCAGTGGAAAGCTGTCAGCCTGCACAGGAACTGTCCACTGGGGCTGCAGGTGAACTCAAAGTAGGCAAAGGGATATGGAGTGGGGTGGGGTATCTACACAGGCATACATCTCTTACTATTAGTATTTGCTAGAAAACTAAGTCAGATACTCTTCACAATTGTTCCACATTCATGAATGTTAAATATCAAAGGTATTCATCCAGAAATGAGCTCTCACATTTATGTTCAATTTTCAAAAAGGATGCCAATACAATTCAATGGGGGAAAAGACTAGTTTTTTGAACAAATAGTGCTGGTACTACTGGATATCCACATGCAAAAGAATGAAGTTGGTCCATCCCCTACCTCACACCATATACAAAAATTAACTCAAAATGGACCAGAGAGCTAAATGTAAGAGCTAAAACTATAAAACTCTTAGAAGAAAACATAGGAGTAAATCTTAATAACCTTAGATTTGCTGGTAGTTTCTTCAATATGACACCAAAAGCACAGGTAACCAAAGAAAAAACAGATAAATTTGGACTTCACCAAAATTTAAAATGTGCTTCAAAGGATACTATCAGGGAAAGATGACAACCCACTGAATGGCAGAAAATATTTGCAAATTGTATATCTAGTAAAGGACTTGTAGCTAGAATATATAAAGAACTCTTGTAACTCAATAATAAAAAGACAAATAACCCAATTAAAAAATGGGCAAAGGATCTGAGTAGACATTTCTCCAAAGATTTATACAAATGGCCAATAAACACATGAAAAGATGCTCAACATCATTAGTCATCAAGGAAATGCAAATCAAAACCACAATGAGACACCACTGCACACCCACTAGGATAGCTAAAATTAAAAAGACAGTAACTAGTGTGGACAAGGCTGTGGAGAAATTGGAACCATTATACACTGCTGGTGGGAAATGTAAAATGGTGGAACTATTTTGGAAAATAGTCTGACAGCTCCTTAAAAGGTTAAATACATCACAATTCCAATGACCCAGCAATTCTACTCCTAGATATTTACCAAGAGAAATGAAAATCTATGTCTACCCAAAAACTTGTACATCAGTGTTTATAGCATTATGCATAATAGCCAAAAAAAGCAGAAACCCCAAATGTCTATTAATTGATAAAAGGATAAACAAAATGTGGTAGGTGCACTCAATGGAATATTATTTGGCAATAAAAAGGAATGAAGTACTGATAAATGCTCTAACATGGGTGAACCTTGAAGACATTGATTCCATTTATATGAAATGAATAGAATAGGCAAATCTATATATAAAATAGATTAGTGGTTGCTTACGCCTGGGGGGTGAGGGGTGAGTGGATTGGGGGCTGATGGCCAAAGGGTACTGGGTTTCTTTTTGGGGTGATAAAAATGTAAAATTGATTGTGGTGATGGTCGTACAACCCTTTGAATATACTAAAACCCACTGAATTGTATGCTTTATATTGGGGTATGGTATGAAACTATTTTAATAAAACAGTTACAAAAGTAAAAGCATGAAAGCATTATATATTAGACTCTTTTTCTAAAAAGTCTCATATTTTGGCTATTACACTATCATTAAAGCAAAACTTAGTCTAAATACACACTTTATTCTTTTGATATGAAAGTTCCTGCCATATGCCTGTGTCTGTTCTTCCGTAAAGGGAACCAAGCACGCTTTCACACGCCAGTGCTTGGTCCTCTTCTGTCAAGAGCTTTTTAGGCTGTCTCACTTCTCTCACATAAAAGGGAATGACTGGAAGCAGGATGTTACAGAGGGAGGAGCACAATTTTACATCTTCAGCTTTGCCCCCTCTAAGTCTACCTGTCTTGATCTGGAATAACCTTTCACCCGACATTTAAGTGAAGAATTAGAACACATTTCATTCCTCCCCTGTATAAATCCTTCCCTGGCTCACCCACTTCTTACTCCCTGTGGGTTAGCTCTAGAAAAACACACGCTTCCCTCTGTGGTAGTGGCTATGTTGATGGTGATTTTTCAATAGGTCATGCTCTCCTGGGGCTTTTAACAATCACGTGTACCAGACCCCCATTCCAAGATCTGATACTGCCTTCTGCCCTATCAGGGGGTGCTGGGTACGTGTGTGAGGTTGAGAATCGCTAATCTAAATAATGTACTCAAAAGAACCCATCTAAAATGCCAGTCATGTTTTAGCAAATTAAAATCATTTAAAGAACATGAAATGCCCAAATGGCAGTGTATCTACATAAACCAATAAAACATCTGTTAGTGGCAATTTAATTTTAATATCTTTTCAAAAAATCCCCAACTTACAAATTAGTACACATTTGTGTATATGTTTACACCAACAAATATCTATCATTCATTCCCTCCTCTTTTCTGGGGCTCCAAGGTGACCATGTCAGTCAGAGCTGGTGCTCCGAGGAGCCCCTCGGTTTTGATACTGACTGCTGGGAGTGGCTGGGTGCCTCAAGGGCAGGGTCCACTCTACAGCACCACAGGCAACGAGCAGCTTCTGTTCTTGTCTGGATGCACAAGGCAGATGCCATTTCTGCTGCAGCCCAAGTTCACATATCCAGGTGCTTGTAGAGTCTACGACTTTTCTCTTTTTTATTTCTGTTACCATGTTTTTTCCAGGGCTTCCCAGCCCCGCTCTCAGAGCTCACGGTAGTTGCAGTGACCAGGCCACTGCCAGGCTTGTAGCCCATCACAGCCTGGACTCCTTTGGTCAAAGCTCTCACGTTTTCCTATGAAACAAGAAGAAAACATTGTTTGAGATGTCAGCAGTCTCCTTTGGAGGAGACTGCACAGTGTTATTTATGGAGGACTCCAAGATGGCGGATTTCCACCTCCTTCACTGGTCCTCTTTCCCCATTCTCAGCGTTCTGTCTTCAGTTCAATCTCTTTCTTCTCAACTTTATTTAGTCCCATAGCTTCTAATACCATCTAGAACTAGACTCCTAATACCAGTTATTTTCTGGAAGTTCCTATCTTGATATCAAAATTCAACCTGCCTCAACCCAAATTTAGTTAGAAGCTGACTCTCCATTCTTTATTTCACCTAGTGGTATAAGAATTCACCCAGCCGCCAAGACAGCACACTCTGTCTTCAGTGTCTATCACATACAGCTAGCCACTCAGTTCTGTTGATTCCAGTCTCTACAACGTTACTCATCTATGCCCTCCTCTCCATCCCCACTGCTAACCCAGATGTTCATTAGCTTTCCCTAGACCACGGCAAGACTCCTCCACTGCTTGATGATCCAGTGTCCACATTCCTACAAGAGTTCTCTGATCATGTGTCCCACTACAAATCTCTGCAGGCTCCCTGTAGCCCAAGGAATCAAGTTCATATTTCCTCACATGGCACACAAGGCCACCTACACATGGGCTCTTTACTGACAAAACCCACGCTCCCATATCTTTATGCCCTTGTTCACACTCCTCCTTCTGCCTGGAAATCTGACCCTCACCACTCCTTCCAACTGGCACATTTTTCTTTGTCCCTTAAAGTCCAGCTTCAGTATCGCTTCCTCTCTGTAGCTTTCACTTACCCACTCTCACTCTCACTCACTCCCAAGACAACTGCTCCCCAATCTGGGTTCACAAAGTACTTGACTTCCACCTCCGTCCTAGACCTAACATGTCATGTTCTTTGTTAACTTGCCCGTGTTTCCTTTGCTAGAATGTGATCCCATTATATAATCATTTTATAATAATTGTGTCTTACTTATTTTGGTATCCCAGGTCCTAACATAGTAGTTGGCACACAGAAAGTGCTCAAAAAAGTTCTGATAAATTTGTGATTTAAGTAAAACAAAACAAAAGAAAAAAAACTAAACAAATTTTAAGTTTACTTAGCAAAAAGAATTTAATCCAATATGATCTGCAAGTGTAAAGCAGTATCTCATGATTTCTTATAACAGTGAAGTATTACTCTGGAGGCTAAAGCTTAGATTCATGCATTATTATATTGTAATTAACTCTCAGTTTTCAGCATTCTTGTACATGACCTTTAGAAATGTTTTGTAAACACTTAAAAATTCAACTTGTCCTGTATGACAGTAGCAGGCTCAAGAAAGAACCTGTGATCTTTCTGCATATGGGTAAATTTTCTGTTAAATATTGGCAGCCTTGGATATAATTCAAACTAGGAGCCACAACAATCTAAGTTCCATTCCAGCTTTGTCATTTAAAACAAGTGTCCCTGGGTAAGTCACTCAGCCTCCTTGAGTCTCCATGTCCTCGGTGGTAGAATGGGGGTAATAACATCCGCTTGGCCTGCTGCACCACAGGCTCAGTGTGAGGCACACAAATAACGCCCCAGATGAACACAGAGACAGTCATTCTCTGGATACAACTGACCACCCCCCCAGCCCCCTTTTGGCTACTGTAGTCACTTAAAAGCATTTAACAAATACATTAGGTACAATTACATGATTAAACTGTTCTGCATATAAAGTTGTTCTTTAAAATGCTGCATACAAATTGTAGCTGTGAGGTAAACAACTAAAGTCATTAAAATGTGCTGGCTCAGAGAAAAGACAACCTACTAAATGGGAGAAAATATTTGCAAATCAAAAATATGATTTTAAAAGCTTGTATCCAGAATATACTGAGAACTCTCAGAACTCAACAACAAGCATTCCTCCAAAGAAGATATACACGTGCCAGTGAGCACATGAAAAGATGCTCAACATCATTAATCATTAGAGAAACAAGTCAAAACCATGAGACACCACCTCACACACACTACTAGGATGCCTAAAATAAAAAAGACAGAAAATAAAGATTGGCAAGGATGTGGCGAAATTTAAACCCTCATACATTGCTGGTGGGAGTGTAAAATGATACAGCCAGTTTGGAAAGTTTGGCAGTACCTCAAATGTTAAACATGGAGTTCCCATATGACCCAGCAACCCCACCCTAAGTATGTACCCAAGAGAACTGAAAACATACGTCCACACAAAAATTTGCACGTGAATGTTCACAGCAACATTATTCATAATAGAGAAAAAGTGGCAACCACCCAAATGGACATCAATAGATAAATGGATAAACAAAATGTGGTATAGCCATTCAATGGAATATTATTTAGCAATAAAAAGGAATACAGTACTGATATATGGATGAAGCTTGAAGGCATTATACTAAGTTGAAGTCAGTCACAAAAAGACCACATACTGTATGTCTATTTATATGAAATGTCCAGAACAGGCAACTCTATATAAAGAGAAAGATTAGTGGTTGGGAGGGGCTGAGGGGAGAGGGGAATGGGAGGGAATGCTAATGCATACAGGGTTTCCTTTTGAAGTGATAAAAATGCTCTAAAATTAGTGCTGATGGTTGCACAACTCTGTAAATATACTATAACTATTGAACTGTATATTTTAAAAGGGTGAATTTTACAGTATGTGCCTGATATTTCAATAAAACTGTTATGCAAAATGTGGTGGGTCAGAAGTTAAAGAAACTTTAAAACTTACCTGATGGAAAAAAGTTTTGTCAACTACATTTTCAATCTGTTTTGCTTTTCTATTTCCACCTGGCTGCACTTTGACTTCACCACCATTCATTCTGTTCTCTAGGAATCGCTGGTGTTGATGCTGAAAGGTCACTGGATCTCTTCCAGGAGGAGGATGACAGTACAGAAGTTTACCCTACAAAGACAATGCGAATGACAACAGCGCCTTGTAAGTGCCATCTGTGTAAAGTCCTCAGAGGAGACATCTCCACACGGGCACACTGTGCCAGAGCTTTCTGCTTCGTGATTAAGCTGGCTGAGCCGAGTTTTCGTCAACTCTGACCACAGAGTCCTCACTAATATGTGATGGTGATCCTAGTGTTCTAGATGCCTAGCTCTTCCCAGAGCCCCAAACTAGCATGAAACCTGTCTCCTCTGTGCTCCTGCTACCTTGTCTGCATTTCTACTAGAGTATTCTTCAGAACACTTATATGATTATACTGAAGAAGAGTATTTTCCAAAACAAAAACCAGGACACAGTGGACAGTATGACTGTACTCATGGCGATACTGGGCAAGTTGCAGTTGTTCACTGGGTGCAAACTTTCCTCTTTCCAGCATAAACACTGAAAACTGGTTGTTTTTAACTCACCTTCTCATCTAGTTTTATAAATGGCAAATGAATAAATAATTTATCCATACAAATGTTCTATTAACTACTTTCTTCCTGAATTGAAGGCGAGAGAATATGGCTGCTCACTTTTACTTCTCTGTTCCAAGAGCTCTGCTGATGTGGTATTGAGAGGAGGAGGGAATAAAGCCAAACCATCACAACCAGTTATTATTCGGGCCATGTTGTGTGTATTTACGGAAAGAATTAAGCTTAATATATAAAAATTATTGTGGGCTAAGTAAATGCCAGGCACTGAGCAGAGTGGTGTGTTTGTGTGTATGTATATACACACACACACACATCTCCATATGCATACACTGTTCTCACTTATTTCCCATAACGATCTCATGAGAGAGGCACTATTCCTATTTTATTGAGGAGGAAACCCAAAACTTAGCAAGTTTTCATTTGTAATATGAGAATAAAAACCTCAGACTTATTATTTTTAATGAGATAATACTTGTAAAACACTTAGAACTATTCTAGTGGGGTTAGCTTTGCATAAATAGTAGCTATTATTATTGTTACTAGATAAGTATAAGAAAATAGGCACATACACAGCTATAGTTAAGGAAGATTGTGATATGGCTGCAACAGAAACAAGCAAAGGGCTGCAGGAGATGGAAAGACCAGAGGCATAAATTTATCACTTTCACTGATAACAGATGTTCAGAGATCTTCATCTCTCATATTATGTTGTCAGTCACGTCTATGATTTATATGGTGCTAGCTGCCTTGGATCAAGAACACAACTCCAGCTATAACACAATCTCAATGAGAAAATATTCCTTTATAACTTAACAGGTTGCCATTATCTAAGAACACACTACGGAGAAAGAAGATTTACTTATTCAAGAGCAACAAGAAGCAAGGTTCACTCACATTGACATAATCCTTCAGGATGTAGCGCGCAGATCGAGGTTGGTCTGGCTGCCCATGGGCCGTCATGAATCCTCGCATATCTGTGAGGAGAAATGAAATTTGCAACACCTAAGTTAGGAAACAGAACACCACAACAAACACAACTGAGGTGATGGAAATCTAGCTTTTTCCATCACTACATTAACTACGTAAACTATGTAACCAAATAAATCACTACACTAACTATGCATCCTTACTCTATTTCTTTAAAAAATCAATTAATGTAGAAAATATTTTGGTTAGCATTATAAAAACATTTGATAATCTAGGAAAATAGACTAGACTGTTATAGTCTGATATCCTACCGACCACCTAGGCCCATGCTGTGACAGACACATTCAATTTCTCTCTACTCCAGTTATTTCTTTCATTTCTTGACTGTAAACATTTATACAAGGAAGCTACCTGGAGAACGCTGTGTTGTCCTATTATTAGCAAAACTCAAAGCCACAGGGCAAGTTTCCTTATTTAATGATATAGCTACACTTTTTTCAGTTTCCCAAACATACAACAAAGACCCCTTTGATATTAACTCAGAAGAGTCACAGAGCAGCGACGTTAAGGATACGGGGTTTGGCAGACAGGTTGGGTTCAAAACTCAGCTCCCTCACACACTAGCTGTGTGTTGGCTTTAGTTTAGAAGAAAATAGAACCCTAGTTCACACCATACACAAAAATACATTTAGTCAGATTAAAAATCTAAAGGTTTAAAAAAATAAAAGATTACAGGAAAACAGTTCTGTCCTCTTGGGATAGGAAAGGTCTTCCCAAGTAAAACACCAAGTCCAATTGAGCCAAAAAGGAAAAAAATAGTCTATTAAAATTAACTTCTACAGGGCTCGAGAAACCATAAACAAACATTGGGAAAAACATTTATGGCACATGTAACAAAGAACTCCCACAAATCGTTAAAAAGCCAAACACACAGAAAAAGGTGATTCCCAGAAGAAATATAAACGGCCATATAATATAAATATATTATATATTATAATATATAATATTAATAATATATAATAAATATAATATAAATACACATACAGGGACAGATGCTCAATTTCACTAGTGTTTAAAGAAATGCAAATTAAAATGAGTGAGTGACGGCACTTACAATGAACCGCCAATGACGCTTCTTTACAGCCCTGCAGACGGTGATCTTAGAAACCGTACACATGTGGCCATCCATTTTTACAAACTGGCTTTTCCCTTATTCTGATTTTATCAGACAGAATTAGATGACAAAATCTTAAAACACTCTCATTCTTTCAGTTTCATCTGGAAGTCAGACCAAATGGGAAGTCTGGTAGAAGCCCGCCTTTCCCCGTTTCAGGCCAGCACAGTGGAGAGAAGTCTGCATTAGGAAATCTGGGTTCTCACCCAGGCTCTGCCACTGACCAGAACCACCCCGGGGCGGTCATTTCAGGCTCTGCTGTCAGATTAGCTGTCTTAAAAAAAGGGGGACGAGAGCTGGGTGATCTTCAAGTTCTAGGACTTTGTGACTGTACCAGTCTTACCACAAGTGCTTAGCACTTATCCTCTTTAAAGTCTCTCAACTAACTCCTAGGTCTGATTTAAGCGTGGTTCGTATCAAATCACCTTTCTCCGCCAGTAGACAGATTTTTTTCCTTCCCAAGAGCTGGTGGAAATTCCTTTAAAGGCCAGCCACACATGCAGGAAACGCTTCTAAGGCTGCTCTTCTTTACCCAGACCACCTTTAAAGTTTGTATTTAAGGTAAAGAAGTCACAATCAGCTGGAGAAATGATAGGCAAAGGTAACTCCCAGTAGAAGTGGGGTAAAACATAGAGACAGGAGAGCTGTGGACTCATTTTAATGTCAAACGAGGTTGGCAAGGGACCGATGGACGGGCAAAGAGTACGTTCTGTGTCTCCATCCTAATCAGCTCCACTCTGTCGCAATCTCTGAGGCTCTCCCTCCTGAGGCTCCCTCACAACTCTCCTACCCTGCTCTGATAAGTATACTCACTTTCCTCCCAACAACCCTTTTCTTTCCTGATAAGGAGAAGACTCCAGAAAAAGCCAAGACAGCCTCAGATGAGAACCTGTGTCTACACCTGAGTACCATCAAAGTGGTGAATGGCCCTACGGGCTTTTTCTTAGAAGTGGGTGACAGCCGCTGACAGGCCCTGCCAGGGCTCCCTGTGGGGCCTTTACAGTGACGGCATCTAGGCCTCCCTCCTTCAGGGAAGGAGCGCATGGGAAGATGTGTTTCCCAGGGATCGATTTCTGTGCTGCAGGTTAGGAGAGGGCAGACCTGGGGAAGAGGCAGAGGATACAAGCATCTCCTTCTCTAACTCTAAAAGCACTAACACACCGAAGTGAAGTAACACTCAGGGAGCAGTCAGCTCTCCCTCCCTTACGGGTGGACCCTGAAACCATCACCAGATCAACCTCCTGGAGGTCACCTCATAGGCAAGGCAACAGAGACGACAAAAACATCAACCCTCAAAGCTGACGCAACAAATGCTAAGAAAAATTCTGAATTTGTATCTTTGCAGACAAGCATTTCTCTCATTAAGTATATTATTTTTTTTCATGTTTTAAAATAAATCCCAACTCACATCCATAAGCTGTCAACAGTTCTTCTGATGTTGGAGGTCGACAGGGATCCTCATCTTCTCTAGGCTTTATGATATTAATGCCATAGGTAGCTTCTAAAACGTATCTCGGAATATTCTGGCAAACATAAGCTTGTGAAGGAATACAGTCCCCTGAACTGAGCCCGGCCCTCCCACGCTGTCTGACACACGCCTCTAAGAACATGGTACTTCAGCACTTTTGACAAAAAGCTGCTCACCTCTCCAAGAGGAGGGCAGTTACTGAAGATTGTTTTTTTTCTCTTTTAAACAAAACTTTATGCCACACCAATGATCACTTCCAAATGAATCCTTTAAAAATAACTATTAAAATATTATCTCTGAAACAGACCTTAAAGCTAACACATTTTTACCCTGAAAAGCATGATTCTAAATGAATGATAAATTTGTGAGATGATCCTAATTCAGGAATAAAGCACGAAGAGTCTTTGTTTCTAATCCTTACAACTATGCAAGCAGAGATTATTTTTTTCCTCCCTTGTCTAATTACTCAGACTTTCCTTAAGCCACGTACAACCTTCTATCTTGTACCAGTTATTCAGGCACGTGCTCCATATCCCGCCCCAGATCTAACCTTGAAAGGGCAGGATCCACATCTGATTCATGCCTGTGTCCTCCACAGAAACCAACCTAAGCTGGCTTGTAAATGCTCAATGCGTGCCTCATTACTGACTTACAGAGAAACTTAAAATACACAGAAAAGCATAAATAACATAACACCTGTGTTTCCAACTACCAAGAATTAATAACAATATTTCACCTACTAAAAATTACATTAAAAAATTCAAACATTATACCAGTGCCTCCCCCACCCAGGGGAAAGCAGTTTGTGGTGCATCCTTCAGCCCACTTTTCACACTTTCACATTCACAGGTATCTATTAATACGAAGTATCAATTTACGAGAGGAAAATCTTTACAAAAATGGTGTCATACTGTACATATAATGTTTTGAGATTTAATCAAGTTGCTGTAGGCAGATTTAGTGTATTCTTTTTAACAACTTATAGTATTCTATTTTAGCGATAATATATTTTATTTATCCTGGTAAATGAATTCTTACTCATTACTTCTTCTAGAAAGAAAATAAATTGGGGTAAACAAAAAGTTGTGGCCGTAGGGGTAGTCATCAGGGATCTTGTCAAGAACCGTGCAGCACCTGACATTTTTCCTTACTCACAAATCCACAAGGTCGTGTGCCAATTTCATGGAGCCTCCTCTCTTCTGCCAGGATCCACAAAATAGTAACAGACTAACCCGTCAGCCTGTAAGTAGGGTGAAATCTTAGACCCTGCAGGTCTTAACAGATCTATCTTGGACTACTTTTTCCATGCTAGACACTATCCTAGATACTTCACACAAAGTTAACTCATTATGCTGCTAACAGGCAGCAGAGCTCCCAATACTCACTGTGAGAGCTTAGGCCAACTGTTTAACTTCTCTGTGCCTCAGTTTCCTTAAGTTTAAAGAAACGGGAACAATAGCAGTACCCACTTCAAAGGTTGTTTTAAGAATTAAATGAGTTATTACTTGATAAATGTTTTGTAAAGCACATAGCAACCATGCAATAAATGTTAGCTATAATGATTAAATTCTCCCAATCAACTGTGAAGCAGCTATTATTACCCCCATTTTATAGAAAAGGAAAGTCTCTGGAAGGCAAGTTTACCGAAGTCACTCATACAGTCAAATTCAAACACGTTTGCAAGTGGGGGCTGAGATTCCAAGCCTGGGTTGTTCCATTTGTACCAGGCCACACCGCTGCAATCAGGACATGAGGGTCTAATTCTGAAGTCCCAACGTCATCTCATTGTATAAACTTGGGCAGATCACTAAGAAGTATTTTAGATTTTCCATTCTCAAGATATCAGACTTGATACCTTGCATCAAATGCAAGGCAATGTCCAAACGGGAAGCCCTCATATACACATAACAACCAGAGCCTGCGCAAAGCAGAAAGGATATTAGTGACACAGGTGGGACGTGATCTCTCATCTGGTCAATTGGGAGGATTCCACTGCAAGTCATCTCTGCCTTGGTAGAGACAAAGGATGGCATCACCAGGCCTGGGCAGTCACATAAGCAGAGGCCAGGTTCCACATAGAGAGTCTGCAAGACAAGTAAGAGGTTTATGCTGGGCATACAGCAGAGAAGGGAAAGAAGGGCAGCATATGAGCGGCAAAGAACTTCAGAAAATACCCAGACGGAGAAAGTGGCTGAGAAGCAAACACAGAGGTCAAGGCTGCAGAAATACCTGAAAATGCTTGGTGTGCCCAGGAGTAGCAGACACAGACACTTTCTTGTTGCCCATGATGGTGTTGATAGTTGAACTCTTACCAACATTTGGGTAGCCCACCTAGAAGAACAGTCAACAGTGTATTTCTCAAAGACTCAAAGATGTTACATAAATAGTGGCAACACTAGCATCAGTGTCTGGTTGCTTAGAAGATTACTTGAAATAGATGCTGTTTGTTACACAATTTTTCCCCCTGTGGTGTGACTGCATTTATTCTGACTTGTCTCCAGCGATGAACAGTCAAGCAAAGTACGTTTAATTTTTACAGGTTTTGTTATAACAGCAGATGCTATAGGACACCTCACCCCCTTGTTCTCAGCCCCCCCTCCCCAACACTGCTGCACCTACAGGCATTTCGCTGTTTCCACCGCATGTTCCACACTGTGGGTGAAGCCAAGCATCACACAGATGTCTTAATCATCCCAACACACAATTATTTTTAACTTTTAATGACTTATCACCAAGTTTCTGTCTTGCTAGCTAAAAACTGTAACTGGCACAAAGACCTGATGTGGGTTAATAAGCTATAATATCACTTACTCTTGGGTTCAGGGTAAGACAATATCCAGTCCTTGCCCTCTGCCTCTCCCCAACACTATCAATAAATCTGAAACTTCATGTTGCCTCAGCTCAAGCAGGATCATACACAGGAACAAAAGAAGTTCTCAAATAAGATGACAAGCAATCTTTTTGCTTAAATCACACCACCCTTGTTCCATGCTTTCTCTCAGGCATTCCTCCATGCTTCCAAATCCGATTCCCACTCTGAGATGGGGCCAAGGACCCTCCATCAACGTGACTGGAAGATTATAAACACCATCCTGCTGAACATAAAATCCCAACTTTCCACCTATTACAGAACTCACACTGGCCATACTTTCACCATTCCAGCTTTAACTCTCACCACTCTTCACACTTCAGCCACACTCAATTACCTGCCATTCCATGAACACACTTTGCCACTCCTGGAGCTTTGCTTAAACATTTACCTTTATCTGTCAGGAGTGCCTTTCCATTGTCACTTGTCAAAACCTCACATTATACTTGAAGGTGCAACCTCTCATAGAAAGATTTCAGATGACCGCTCATTAATTTCCATGTTCTCCTACTGCTTTGTGTTTATATCCTAATTACATATTATTATTTGTTTGAATGTTATTTGTTGGGGGGAGGGGACTTCTGTTGCTGTCATCTCCCCCACTCCCCAATCACGTTCCCTCATTATATACCCCTATAGCATGTGGAACTTTCCCCTCTTCACACTCGTCGCACTGGGAATTACAGGCCCTACGAGGGAGTGGACTCTGTCCGTCTTGTCTACTAAAACAATGCCAGGGCCCAGAAGCATGCCTGGCATGTGGCAGGGGATGAATAAATGTTTGCAGAGTGAATAAACGATTCTCAGGATTTCTAGAGCAAGAAATTCTGAAAGTGAGAGAGCCTGCTTAGCATTTCCATAAATGTGAGAAAGAAAGAAACCAACTCTTAGGGAAGCTGGGCTTTCTTGCACATGTGGAAAACGAATTTTTAGCAATATGGAGAAATGAAGCCTTAAAACTGAGAGAAGTTAAGTAACTTTCTCCAGGTTGACAGCAGGTAAACCAGTTCCGCTGCAGAAGTGGGATTACACAGAGGTCTGCCTGCCTCCAGGGACAACTCTTTGAACTGTGGACTAAAATCAAACGTGAGCTACTACAGATTTAAGTAGGCTTCTTATTGGGAGGAGGGAACGGAGGCTCAAAGTAATGAGGATTAACTATATCTGGCGTGTAATTTAAGAGCTGGAGGACTTTACATCTGCCATGATCTACTTTCTTCCATTCTGTTTCATTCTCTTGGATGGAAATGTTTAAAATAAACACCTTATCACTGGAAAATTTTAAAAATAAATAAATACCTTCTCTAACATCTTACATTTCTTTAGCTAAAGATGGGGCCATCTGGAGCCATGCTGTATCTCCTGGGGGTTTGGGCAGTTTTCAAAGCTGCCCTTGGAATTAGGGGAAATGGAGTTAGAGATGTGATCTCCTTTCCCCCATTTGTAGTGTTTATGCAACTAAAGCAATTGTCATAGTCTGCCTGTCCCCAAGATGTTGGGATTCTCCCTAACATGCATCTGAACATTGACAGTAATAAGCTGGCAAGGATCACAGGATGCCAAAAGCTTACAGAAAGTAAGAACGTTGGACTGGAAGTCTGAAGACAACATTAAAAGCTCTCTCATTCTAGTATCTCTTGGTAAGTCACATGACAGGCAGGGCTGAACTGGAAGGAGACTAGAGAAGGTAATTGTTATGAACACGGGTGTAACCAATATAAGCCTTGAGAAAGTTCACGCTTTTGAGCTGGCTTTGCCTGCCACACTTCGGACTCCCATGATGCCAGTGGGCAACAAGAAGACAGCAGTTCCCTATGATATCAGAAGCCTGACTGGTCTCTGGAGTTCCAGGGTAGCTACCAAAGGATGGGGAATAACGATCTTCATGTGGTAACAATTTGATGACATATTTCATCTTACCAGTCCAACAGTAAGTTGCCCATCTTTCACCTTCTTCCCAGTGTGTAGATGCTTAAAGATCTCCAATAATTCCTGCTTTGATACCAGGTGGCTAAAATTGTGTATTTGCCTCTTCTCCGGAGTCTTCCTGCCCTGAGCCTCAGAATCCACAGTACAGCTTTCTCTGCAGTCCTGGCCGCCGGCCTCTTCACCAGGGTTGCTGTCCTCTTCCGAACATGTCTGCCAATCTTCGTCCTCCTCCTCCTGACAGTCCTCATACTCACTGTCGTCTTCATCACTAGTGGCAACTTCACTAAGTGAGAGAGAATTCCCACCTAGAAGATGTTCAGTGTCATCATGTGGAGTTTCAGCCTCATCGCAACTGGAGTTTTCCAACTCAGTTGCGTTGGCTTCTTCAGCATCTCCATTTACCTGTTCCTGATGAAATAACAGAAATCACAAGAGTTCTGAAGTGTCTAACAACTGCACTTTTCACTCTAGTGAAAATACTCAAGAGCTGGTTATCTCAGATGCACAGAGGACAAGGAAAGTCATGAAGGGGACAACATAAGCCTTTCAGTGCAGGGACACAACCCAACTCTCAAGAGCAGTGTCGTGCGGGGGCGAGGGCGGTGGGCCTGCACTTTATACATTTCTGTATTACTTAAACTTTGTACAAATAACATCTATTACTTTTCTAACAGATCAATCTTTTACGAAAGCAAGGATTTAGAAAAGCCCATGTCAAGCTGAATTCTTTGGCAGTATATTATTTTGCAATGGGCTGTAGAATAAAACAAAGCATTTCTCATTAATAATAAAACATGTTAACATTCTCCTCTCTGAACAAAGCAAGAGGGGTGTAATCTGAGCTTCACTTTACATTTGCGTTTTTAAAGACAGTGGTTGCAGGTTTAGGGGAACTGCTATTCCTTTATAATCGCCTTTAAAACTCAAAGCACCATGGGTCCTGGTGCCCTGCGTATGAAATGCAGGAGCAACAAAACTCAACTCCGTATGCGGAAATTATTCACCAATTAAAGACTTGCTTTGAATAGAGAAAGGTAAGAAATCATTTACTATTCACAGGTGTGTTAATTCTTCTGCATTCCTACTGATAAAGCAGAAATAAGGCAATTTACAGTGTTACTAATTTATATCAACAAGGGTGAACTGGTTTGCATTTACAGGTGATGCAAACCTTGCTGTTAATATGAGCAGCTGTCACGGAGGAGAACACAATGAACACAGTTAAACAGGTTTCCTAAATTTTAGGAAGGTACAGATATAAACAAAATGTCGGAAAAGAGGTAGGATTTCCTAACCATGCCTGGCAAGTCAAAAAGAAATATGGCTTACAACAGAACCATAGAATTGGAAGCAACTTCTATGACAAATGAGCAATGAATGTAAAGAAGTGAGTGAGTCTTCACCGTGAGCTCTTCTGAATCATTTCAAAACACAAGAGAGACAGAAAACAAGAATGTGAACTCAACGTGGATGTAAGTTAGGAAAAGTAAGGCAGAAGAGGTTTAGGTTCAACAAAAATGATAAAGATAAAAAAAGGACTTTGTAGTAACTATATTAAAAATAAAAAGAAAACAGGGGCTGGCCTGGTGGTGTAGTGGGTAAGTTCGTGTGCTCTGCTTAGGTGGCCCGGGGTTCGCAGGTTTGGGTCCCGGGCACGGACCTACACACCACTCATCAAGTCATGTTGTGGCAGCATCCCACATACAAAGCAGAGGAAGATTGGCACGGATGTTAGCTCAGGAACAATCTTCCTCACACAAAAAAGAAAAAAAAAGAAAAAGGGAAAAGTCAATCCTTTGAGGAACAGAGTGCCATTTAACAGATGGCCAAGAGAAAACCACAGTACTCATTTCAAAAAAGGTCATATTTTTGTAAAATAAGAAGGGGCAGAACAACTATAGCAGAAGACCCAAACTTCAGAATGGCAAGAAAACAGTGAATATCAAGCCATTTTTAGACATTCCTATTTGATCCTCAAATGACAGATGTGATTACAGATATGACATCACAACAGTAGCCGGTTATTTTTTCTTGGGAAATCGCGAAGAACAGTAGAGATTTCAGAAGACTTGGGAGGAGCGAATGGTGCCTGGCTTTTAAAAAGGGAGAAGGAATATCTTCCATAAACCACACACTGTTAACCCACAGTCTGATGTGGAAACAATTCCACAAGTTACCTGGTGAGCCCTAAAAAGCAGACAGACAGCAACAGGAGCCAGCAAGGGTTTCCCGAGAACAGATCACACAAACAAACCCCATTTCCTGGTGGAATTTACTACTTTGCTAACAGTCCAGGGAATACCACAGACGTAGAAACTAACCCTTTTCCCACTTTTGATACGGTTATTGGGTTGGCGCACCAGGGCTAAGAGATATAGTGATTAATATTTATTCGAAAACTTCAGCAAGATAGCAACTTTCAGGAAAGATGTGAAACAAAAGAAATGATGGTTAGGAGGAAAAACCATGAAGCCAGACTGCCTGCGGACAGTAAGTACTTATACCTAGTGTTAAGAAGATTAAATGAATAAAGTATGTAAGGTGCTTAGGACAGTGGTGTGTAGCAGAGAATAAGTTTTCCATGGGTTAGTTTTTATTAACAACAGTAATAAAAGAATAATTACTATAATATTTATAGTAATATAATTTATAATAATATAATATAATAATTATATTATTATTGTTATATCCTTGCAAATACACCTGTATTCCTCACACTAAAATGCATGGTACAGGGTGCTTGATAAGTCCACAGGACGTTACAGAGTCCTACCCTTGGTCCTCATCTGTTCAGAAATCTTATCAGTGACTGGAAAGATACACAGAAGGGGAAACATACAAATCTGCAGATGATTCAAAGCTAGAAGGAAAAAAAAGCAAACTGCACATCCAAAATGAACTCTACCTTGGCCCCAAATCACTAACAATATTTAGTAGGAAAAGTACTATTCTAACTTGAGGTAAAAACAAAATGAAAAACTTTTTCCACATGTAAAGATGAGATAAGATTTGCTTAATAAGGCCGTTCCTTTTTAAAAAATGTTTGAGGGATTTGGTTGTTCATAGGTTCAATGAGCCAAGAGCACAATGTAGCTCCTTTGAAACGGGATGAATTAACAACAACAAAAAATTATTAGGGGTATTTTGATCACACGAAGGAAGAGTCCCTCTGTATAGGCTCTGGGCAAACTACCCCTGGAATAATGTGTTCAATTAGGTGCCACCAATTTTAAGTGTGATCCTGACACAGGCAGACAGGCACTCAGGACCTGAGTGCCCCGGAGATGGTGTCTACGATGAATAGGAGAGCAGAAAATGTATCGCGTGAAGACAGAACTAAGGGGACAAAGGAAGAGCCCTTAGTCAAACGTTAGGGAGGAAGGCTTAGTTTCCCTCAACAGAAAAACTTCCTAAATTTAGAAATAAAGATTGAGCTCCCTGGTCTCTGTCATTTAAAGTGGTCACAGGGAGATTAAAGACTGTGCCAGGGAGGTGGAGGAAGGAAGTCTCCAGAGGCAGAGCTCACTACCTCGGGAGCCCATCAAGGCGGGGGTACTGTGTTCCCAGCACCAAGTTCAGCATACTCCACAGCCAACAGATGGTTGATAGAAAAGGAAAGGAGGAAGACAGGAGAGATTAATTCTCTTCCAGTTCTAAGATCTTATTATTAATTTCTTTTCATAGTTATTATTTGTTATTAGAAAATAAACCCCAAACTGTTGGTGTAAAATTTAAAAAGATATAGACAACAACACGGAGGCTGGTGTGGTGGCGTAGTGGTTAAGTTTACACGCTCCACTTCAGTGGCCCAGGGTTCAAGGGGTTGGATCCTTGGTGTGGACTTACACACTGCTCATCAAGCCACACTGTGGTGGTGTCCCACATACAAAATAGAGGAAGACCAGCACAGATGTTAGCTCAGAGCTAATCTTCCTCACAGAAAAAAAAGAGAGAGAAAAAAGAAAATGACATGGTGTATCTTAATTTAGGATTACCTCATTTCTTTGTTTTCAAAACAATGTCAAAAGAGATTCTAATCAAGTCCTGAGAAGTTACTACATCCTTCAGTTGTACCTGCTTTTCTTAAAAGCAATTATAAAGTCATTATGAAACTTCCTATACAATTTCCTGCCTAAAATTTTTAAAAATGAAAAATTACAGCTCACATCAGTGTGTAACACAGAGCGCTGGGGACGGCAGACTGTTCCACAACCTAAGAGAGTAACCTTCTGACTCATTTTTCTATAGGTCATCCTACTATCATAGCATTTAGGGAAAAAACAAACAGACACCCTGAATTCCCACAAATCTCCAATAAGAAACAACAAACAAAGCACATTAATCAGAAACTGAAATCCTCCGTGGAAGCCAACCTGCCCAACTCCCCCAGGTTACCTTGGAGTCCCCAGTCAGTTGAACGGCTTCCGCCAAAGCTGACCAGAAAATAACCTTCACATCTTGTGTTTCAAAGTGCGTGGCCCAGGCACTCCGCTGCTCAGCAGTCAGCAAGTCTGCCTTATTGATCAGAATGACGTTCTCCTTCTCGCCATCTATTTCTTTCACATAACGTTCCTGGGCAAGACAAAGATATTTAGAAAGGCCTCTTCGAACAAGTAAAAACTAGGCAAATTATATTGAAGACCCCCAGCTCTGACTCAAAGTTTTTACTGCCCCCATTTTTAAATCACTCCTAATTTAAAGATTTTTCATCATGGTACATTCTACTGATCCTTTCAGTAAGCTTTGAAGAGAAGTTAGGTCACATAAACTTAGAAATATTCTTTTTTTTTTTAACATGGGTTTTTTTTCTTTTTTAAAGATTGGCATCTGAGCTAACATCTGTTGCCAATCTTTTTTTTTTTCTTTTTCTCCCCAAAGCCCCCCAGTACATAGTTGTACATCTTTTTAGTTGGGGGTCCTTCTAGTTGTGGCATGTGGGATGCCCCCTCAGCATGGCCTGACAAGCGGTGCCATGTCTGCACCCAGGATCTGAACTGGTGAAACCCTGGGCTGCCGAAGTGGAGCACACGAACTTAACCACTTGGCCATGGGGCCAGCCCTAGAAATACTCTTAACATAAGAAATTGAAATGGTAAATAGAAATGCTTTCCCATCCTGTTGAAGTATAGCAGGTTCTTTCTCTTTAAATAATGTAGCTCCTCTCTTTAATAACACTGAATTGTTTCTTTTAAACAAAGTTAAAGCATTGCATAACTAGTAGATTTGGCAGCTAGCAGGGACTATTTTTCAGTCAAGTGATGACAGTCAATAATCTCATCTTTTAATGTAAAATATATTATTGAAGTCTAAAAGAAAAACAAGACTCAGTAACTGAAACTAATTCCCAAGCACAGCTCTTCATTAGAAAATACAACAGAGGTATAAAAGCTGACTTTATAAGTTTCATCATTAAGATTCTTGTTATTGTCATCAGTGGATTTCAAAATAATCTGTACTGGGGGCTGGCCCTGTGGCTGAGTGATTAAGTTCACGCGCTCCGCTTCTGCAGCCCAGGGTTTTGCTAGTGTGGATCCTGGGCATGGACATGGCACGGCTCATCAAACCATGCTGAGGCGGCGTCCCACATGCCACAACCAGAAGGACCTACAACTAGAATATACAACTATGTACTGGGGGGCTTTGAGGAGAAGACAAAGAAGAAAAAAAAAAACTCAACAAGATTAGCAACAGACATTAGCTCAGGTGCCAATCTTAACAAACAAACAAACAAAAAATCTGTACTATTACGACTACGGTCCTCAAACAGAAACAGGAATACTTCACATGCGTACAGTGTTTGATTAATTCAAATCCTGTGTTATTTCATGTAATCCTCATACCTTAATTATTACTCCCTGTGGTGCTTTACAAACTTAGTTCACTTGTACAATACCACAGGAAGTAATAACTAAGGTGTGAGAAGAGAGAACTTAACGGGATGGATAAGAAATAAAGCGACTAGGAATATACTAAAGAAAGTAAATTCTATTTTGACTGACGTCTCTTAAAAAAGAAACACTGGCAAATGTCTATTAACAAAGTAGTTTCTAAACTAAAATCTAGAAAGTTCATGTAAGTGTTTGTGCCTTCCTGCAGATGGAAACAATTGTTTTAGAAGAGAAAACATCTGTCCAAACAGCGGCATTATGCAAGCTCCTGACCTTGGGAGGAGAGGGAGGCCTCGCAAACAAAGCGAGAGGACAGAAGGAATGCCTGCCTCCAGTTACCACTATGCTGTCCATACGCTACAGTGACGCTGTCCCCCCACTGCTGCTCCAAGGACTTTACGTTTGAATCTCGCCACACTTTACTTACCAAATCCTCACATCTAAACAGGAGTGGGTTTCGAGCATCTACTATCTGGACCACAATGTCACTGAAAAACAAACGTGAGATACTCCAGTCACTGTGAAGTGAAAGGAAACACTGACCATGTAATAACAGGAGCAAACACTTGCCACACATTAAGCACTTGACATATGTAACTTTTTAAGGTACAATTATTCCCAGTTTACATGAAGAAACTGAAGCTTAGAAACAGTTAAGTAACCTGTCCAAGGTCACCAGCTACCAAGTGATGAGGCCAGACTGGGAACTCTGGCAGTCAGAACCAGAGGCCATGCTCCTAATTAAAACATTTGCCTGCTATCATATGCCCTGGAGAGGCTCTGATGATGTTTCACTGCTAAAACTGCAATGGTATCTTCCAGTAAACTCTCCTGGCAAGATAAAAAGAGTATTCCAAATACTTCAATCCAAGGTGAGGTATGTTGCTCATGCAGTACCTAATCTACAGTTGTGTTAAGGCCTCAAAAGTAAACTAATAAATCACTTGCTGACAGCTGCCACTATCAAAGCCTATATCTTACTTAAACCCAGGGCTGACAAGAGAAAGTACACATCTAGCAAATAATCATCTACCAGTTCCAAGAATGCATTCAAATGGCAAAAATACAAAACAGCAAAATACCAACATAAGTTGCCACGCTGAATCAGGAATGAGTCCAACTACAAGAAGACATCACAATGAGAAAACTTTCTGCAGCTGAGAGCAAGCCCCTCAAATCTCTCACAAATGTAGTGGGGACTACAGCAGCCCAGCACTGCAGCAGTAAGTACTTCACGTCTCTGGGAGGATGAGCCCTTCCTTCAGCCTCTGTGGCTGGGAGGACACTCTAAGGGCCGGCTGTGACTGCCACCGAACGGGAATAAGGAGCAGATGCACCAGCACCTCACAGCGGTCTCCCCCATGTCCACACCTGGTTAGCCTGTTCCGAGGTAACTCAGGCAACGCTGAACACCAAGGAAGTAACAACTCTAGGTTACCACTTAGGGCAGGCTTTCACAGTCAAAGTGGATTTTCTTTCAGGATAGTTAAATTTCCAGCACAATCTTGTGATTCAAAGGAACTCATAGACTTGCTAATTTATGAGGAATTGTTTTTAAGTCTCTAATTAAGTGGGTCCCAGTATTTCTTCTTTAAGGTGATATCTACCACTTTCAAACTGTGAGGATTTAACAGTAAATGCAAGAATGATTGCAAAGAAAAGGATAAAGCCTGATAAACTAAAATTACAAGGTCCACAAACATTATGTCTACCTATCAAACATGAAGGAAGAATAATCAGCTTAGAAACCACTAAGAAAAGAAGACAAATTTTAGACAGCTTGCTTTGTGTGCTGAATTAGGATGCAGAGCAAAGTGCCAGCTATGTACCAGGAAGGGCTTACGCAACAATGGAAGTGCCTTATCTTACAGGAATACAGTGTTCTGCCCTGAGTGCCTCAGCAGTTTCCTGCATTTCAATGACATGTTATACATCAAATCTTTCCTGATAACTTGAAATTAAAGAGGCAGATGGCTTAGCCTGTTACCAAACAGGAGACATCTGCTGTACAAAAGACATCAGAAAACATGTCCTGTTAAAAGATGTGGCAGCAGTCACTTTATTGGTAATATTTCCACGTAATTCAGATCCACTTCCACATGATATAAATCAGACTCCTTGAGTTAGAAACATGTTCTCTCCTATAAAAAGAGAAATATCACATAAGAAAGATAACAGAGCTGTATTATAAATCCAGTGAAGCGAGAAGTTTCAACAAGTACAGGCTCACTCTGGGGAAACCAGTGGCTTGCTTAGGAGCACAAAAAGCATGTAAAGGGCCTCCCTGTTAAACGTGGAAGAATGAGCACATACGGTTACCTCTGCTCCTTCTCAAAACCTACAAAAACTGAAGTAAAGGCTGAAACTCATTAGGACAAAGAGGAAGAAAGAACAGCACTAAGAAATGTCAAACTAACCAAGAAGCAAACCTGTTCATGTCCCAGAACCACAAGAACGCTCAGGATCAGGAGCGTCAGATCCACTCTCAAGGCAAGAATGAGGTATGGGACTAAAACCAGTCTGACTAGGGAGCTCTGAGGTCTGCTCCCCTGTTCATTCAGCCAGACAACTACACCCCTTCAATCTCCTCTCTCAATGGCAGAAGGCCAGGGTTTATTACGGAGAAAATGAACCTGAGAGGCTTCAAAACTGGGACGTCAAACACAGGAGAAGGCGGGAAAGAAACGCTACGCTGAGAAAAAGGGGATTAAACACGAGTCTACATATCAAATGGTGAAAATGCCCAACGCCCTGGCATTGTACCACTGCTGTATAGCCTCATTCTCTTTATGAAACTGGCTGGCCCTACGGAGAATGCCGATAGATAGTAACATCTTGGATTATTCCAACAAAATAAAAATTGATCCCTGCTCAGTCACCAGATCGTGAAGTTCACCAGGTGGCAAACTTCACCTAAACAGGTAGTCCTGTCAGTTGGCCTTGTAATGCTTCGTTTTTAAATATGAACAGACAACAAACATCACTGACATCTGAGGAAGGCCTCCTACCTAAGAGTCAGAAACCAGAATAAATAGAAAAAAAGGAACACAAAGGAAAGAGAGCGTGCAGATGGGGGCATTCCCTCAAGGTCGAGGTTTTGATATTTTAGAGCTTGTTACCATTTTTCTTTGGAGTACACACCCTCACCTGCTAATGACGCACCAAAGGAGAGATCAGGTCACTCTGCTCCACAGAAGTTCCCAGAGAATCACAGTGGGTCTTCCCAAGCCCCTTCAAAGGGGTCTGCCCAGAGCAGCAAGCTTCTACTTTTTCAGGCTTAGAGACTTGCCTTGCTATCCTGACCTCCCCACATCCCAGCCCAATAGAGCTCTCTGTCCCCAAGGGAGCAGGATGGGGGAGGCAAGGAAGTGACTTCTCAAAAAACAGATATAATTCACACATCATAAAATTCACCCTTCTTGAAAGTACACAACTCAGTGGTTTTAGTATATTCACAAAGTTGTGCAATCATTACGACTACGTAATTCCAGAACATTTTCACCACGCTAAAAAGAAATGTAAGTGACTTTTACAAGTTTAATCCAAGTCACAATGCTAAATGTGCTAACACAGTCACGTGCCGCACAATAACATCTCAGTCAACAACAGACGGCGCATACAACAGTGGTCCCCTGAGATCAGTACCATACAGCCTAGGCGTGTATTAGGCTACACCATGTAGGTTTGTGTAAGTACACTCTGTGATGTTCACACAATGACGAAATCAACTAACGACTCATTTCTCAAAATGTATCCCCACGGATGACTGTATCCTTTTCTGAGAATCCCAATTAAAGTACCCTATTTCCTAACGTTCTTACTGGGTATATTTCATGGATTAAAAAAAAAAAAGAGCCTGAAGGTTCCAGTTAAAAAGCATCACTTCAAATATAAGATTTATTTATGAAATCCTTGAAAATAATTCACACTCTTTCAGGAAAACAAAAACCTTTTCACTATACCAAAGAGGTGAGACTGGAGAAAGTTGATTTATTAACTTCTAACAATTAGGACAAGGAAAAGACTGAAAATATCCCATTCTCAACTTATTAAAAACAATTCTCAGAGAATTAAAGCCCAATTTAAACAAATCACCCCTTGGGGCCAGCCCCATGGTGTAGCAGCTAAGTTCAGTACACTCTGCTTTGGCGGCCTGGATCCTCGGGTTTGGATCCCAGGCAAGGACCTACACCACTCTTAGTCATGCTGTGGTGGTGACCCACATATAAAGTGGAAGAAGACTGGCATAGGCGTTAGCTCAGGGCTAATCTTCCTCAGCATAACACAAAAGAAAATAAATCACCCCTTGATTTCCCCCAATCTTTATCCACTGCAATGACTCAGCCCACTGCCTTTCTATCTGTAACACAGCAGGAATCACATTATCTTTGTATTTTAGTAGGTACTGAGTCATGTTGAGTGCAAGGACTGCATTTCATTCATCTGTGTGCTCCTGGTGCCTGGCACTTTGGTTGGCCTCCCCCCATGTCTGCTCTTTGCAGGCAGATACCTACCCCTTTTCACACCCATATTTTCCATATTACCAGTCGGAATTCAACATAAATTTGCTGAAATAACTATAGGTGTAGAACTCATCTTACAGAAAGAGTTCATCCTTCTCACATGCTTATCAATCTAATAACAAAAAACACCTATATTTAGAAGAAGTACATTATCATACTTTCAGTTTTTATGATAATTCTCAATAGCCTTTTGCACAGCTTAATCCCTGTGTGCCTCCCCTCTATACCTCGTCCCTGGGCTGAGGAGCATATATTGACACCCAAATCTAATATAACACTAGTACAATGTCTTCATGACACCAAAAGAAAATGGTAACTTACCTTCTCTCAATCACCCTCCAGAGCTGGCGCCAAAAATCCAAATTTCTTTCAAATGGAGTCAATATCAGCTTTTGTTCCTCTTCTAGCCTGGCTTTAGAATGAAAAGTTTATATCTTTGCCAGATTATAATAGAAGGTTTCAAGTAGTATAACTGATTCTCAAATTCATTGCATTAAAAAATAAATACACAACTATTAACTGTCAAATTATTTGTATATACTTTCTGCTGAGTCAATATGAAAATCAAATTTAAATTTTATACTTAAGCTATTAAAGCCATGGAAGTTTATCTATCACACAAAATGACATTTCTCCCATACCTCTCCTTCTGGAAGAATGCTCAAGAGAGCAGCGATCAACTCCAGGGTGACTAATGGCTAGAGAAGAGTACGAAAAGGAGAGACAGCCAGCAATGGAGCAGAGTAACCAACTCACCATCTTTGTGCAAGGATGTATGTGCACCCAGCAATGCTATTTGTGCTCATAAGAAGAAATCTACATATCCTTTTTAAAAGAATCAAGCCTCCAAAATGCAAATAGCAATGCAAGCACACCAAAATGTCTAACTCAGAATTTCAAGGCCAATCTTCACATGGTCTAACACTCACCAGACAAGCTGACGTCTCCATTCTAGGAAGTTATCTTTCTCTGCCTGTTTGAGTTCTTCTGGGCTAGTGTTTTTGTTCCACTTTGGTCTAAAACAATCACAGAAGACAAAAAAAATTCCACATGAGTTACCAAAATAAAAAAGGGGACCTGGATTTAATAATGGCAGCTGAGAAAAGGAAGCAGAAAAAAAGGGAACATTAAATTAAAAATTTTACACTCAGTGGCCTTCTCGTGCCTTGTAATGTCCTACATTCTTGTTCAACTCACCTCCTTGGTATACACAAGAACTGTTTGTTTTTTTCATGGAGTTTCTTAATTCTCTGGCTCTCCTCAAAAGACAGCAGTCCAGTTCTAGCCTCAGGATGCACAAACTTAATATTAAGCTTCTCTGTTTATAGAAAAGAAAAGTGCTGTTACTCAAGTGGCAATATAGATAGTGAATGTGGGCCATTACTTGGAAAACCACAAATTTGAGCACCTAAAACGGAATTTAAGCTATCCTGATTTAGATGTCATTAGCCTTGGACAAATTATAATTTTCAAATTAAGTTTTATGCTAAAAAAAGGGAATGAAAGAAAGAAAAAACCTTTACTAAAGCTTTCAAAAGGCCAACCATTTTTTCAAGTACTGAGTTTATAAAACTCCGTGTGCTGAATGCACTTCATGGAAACAGAAACAGTAAGAGCAGGAAGAGATTGTAAAGATTCAGGATAACCAATCTCCTCATTTACATACAGAGAATAATTCTAAGACAAGAGGAGTTGGGCAGGGGGAAGCAAAGATTCAGCAAAGAGACTCCAGTTAGAATTGGTGAACTATTATATTACTATAATTTATATATTTATGATGAGTGCCCATAATGAATGTTGTATAAGAATTCATTTATTCAAAGGAATTATTATTTAAAGGAATTCAAGGAAATAAAGAAATGCTAAGTCCGTGTACAAACTACAGAGACCTCTAGGCCTCTCTATTTCACCACACACAGCCACCTCATCTCCACGGGGAGGTGACTCCACCGAGATAAGCACCTGAGAAGTCAGCTGAGCTTCTTACCGAAATGCTAAGGGAAGGTCCTATTCAAAGACAACAGGACATCTTCACCAACGTTCCTCCTGATCATTAAGCAAAGATGGAGGTCCGTTATCCTCGTCAGACCACTGATACCATCTACTACCGTGGCCTGCACAGTCCAGTAACCCAGAACAGTGAACCCAACCACCATTCTCATTCATGCCATCCTCAACCAACAGTCAAAACAGACATCTTCTAGCCCCATGTCTGACAACTTTTTCACATTAATTCCTCCTTCCAATGATTTCGCACCCAACAATCCCACTTAGCTTTGTCCAACCTCTGCAAACACCTCTAGCCCCTTGATTCCTTCCTCTTCTCCTAGTCCATCATCCAACTCGTAGCTTCATTTTTTTCCCTATTTGCTACAACAATATGATACATCCAGTCAACCACTCTCTGAATGAACATCATCAAATTCTTCACTCCACTGTACCCACTCCCAAATCTCCAACCTTAGAGAAAACCAACTATCCACTCCCATTCTCATTTCAGTAGCAATGCTATGAGTGCTGCTGCAAGTAATCACACAATAATGCAGCCACCTGGCTCTGAACTGTTGTTACTATCAACACTTGTGACACCAAATGTGTGTCTTCCCACACCAACAACCAGTTCTCCAACTCTCTGGACACCAACTGGGTGTCCTAAAATTCAATTCTATTCTGACACTAACCATCAAGAGTTAATGTCAGATACTACAGGTTTTAGGGCTCAGTCCCAGAAAACTGCCCCACTTTAGATACCAAATCTCTGAATGGGTTTTTATGGAGGCTTTAACTCAATCTCCAGCCTTCTTCCCTCCCCAGAGTTGAGCTAAAAGTTCCAATCCTTTAATTATGCCTGGGTCTGCCTAGACACCAATCCCCATCCTGAAGCTATCTAGGAGTCCTCAAGCACCAATTATCTCATTAGCATACAAAAGACTCACCACTCCAGAGACTCCAAAGGTCTTAGAAATTTTCATGTCAGGAACCCAGAAAGAAAACTAAATATATATTTCTCATTATATCAGAACATCAAACTGTCACTACAAATGTGTGGGCTCAACATTAGTTAAGTTCTTAGGACTTCCCACAGAAGGAAGAAAATCCTGCTATGTTCTTGGTTTTATTTCTCCCATTCCTTAAACTATAACTACTCTCCTTAAGCTCCCAAGGCCTCCTCCACCCACTTCCTTTCAGATGATCTTCTACCTTAATAAGAGAAAAACTGAAGCTATTAGATATGCACCCTCTCAGCTTCTCATCTACACACTTCTCAATGTGTGCGTCCACCTTCAGCTTCCTTCTTTCAGCCTCAGAGGAAGCTGTGTTCCTTCTTTTCTATAAAGCTAATCTCAACTCTGCTTTTGATCCCATTCTATTCCCATCTCCTTCCAGACTCAAACCATGTTCCATTTCCTTATTAATCTCTATTTTCTTTCATGTTTTTAAAAATTAACTTTTAATTACACAATTACACAATACATAGACTCTCCTTGTAAAAAATTCAACAATATAGCCAGCTAAACATTCTCTTTGACCAACCTCCAAACTTCTCCCCACCCCTGCAATCCCAGATCTCTCCCTTGAGGTTACTGATCAAATGCGTGGCCTTCCAAGTTTTTTCCTAATATAAACATACATATATGGATTGGTCATATTTTTTTTTTAATGCAAATGGTACCACACTATATACACTATTCTGCAACGTGATCTTTTCACTTGATAATTGGTCTTGGAGATCCTTCACATTAGTAGCCTGAAATTTACTTCATTCTTTTTAATTGCCACATGGTGTTACCGCACAAAACTGAGGTTCTCTTGCCTGATACGCATAAAGACCCGAGTGTTACAGCATCAGCTTTTAAGGAAAAAAAAAAGCTTTATTGTGAGGCCCATCTGCAAGGAGACAGGAGACATGAGCTCTCAGATCTGTCTTCCCAATCCAGAGCTTGGGGCAAAATTTATGAGATGAAAGACAGGGTGGTCTGAAGTCTAGAGATAGATGATTGGAGGTAGAGAGAAGTAACATAATTGACGAGCTGCGCAAGTGTGGTCAAGCTTAACGGCTCTTCATAGGATGTGTGTTCAAAAAATGGCAGTGTTAATATGATCTCAGGGTGGAGTTTTCAGCCCCTTGATGTCAAAAAGGTCACTTACAAGGCATCTGCACAGGCCCAGTTGATGGGTTGGTGGTCTCAACCGGCCTAAACTGGGTGAGGGGTTGTTTCTCAGTTCCTGAAAAACCACTCTTAGTTACTCTGTTAAGATGGTGTCCGTTGAACTGGTCCTAGAGGACCAGTGGTTACAATAGCATTTCATAGCACGTCTATACCACAGCTCATTCAGCCATTTGCCCACCTAGTGAACATTTAGGTTGTTTTCAAGTGTTCATTGTTAAGATACAGCATCTTCTGGGAACTTGTTAGAAATGTAACTTCTCAGGCTCAACCCACACTTACTGAATCTTCAGAGGGGCCCAGGAGTCTGTGTAACAAGTTTTCCAGGTAATTCTGATACTAAAATTTGAAAACCAGTGCTCTCGGGTAGATACTGGAAAGTGGAAATGCTGGGTTGTAGGACATATACTTTAAATTTCTAATAGATACAACTAAACCAAATGTTGTATTTTCAACTTCTCCTTCTCTACTGGCTCTCACCCCAGAACCTGTGCACATGCTAATAGTAACCTTGATCTTTCACACACACACACACCCCCCTCTCTTTCCCTGCCACAGCAAAATATCTTAAAAGAATACAACATCCCCATTAACTCAACTTCCTTACCTTCCACTCCCTTTTCCCCTTGTCTCCAACTGTGGCTCTACCACTCCTCGCTCTTCACTTACTTCACCCCTCCACAAAGTCGGGTTTATTCTGGCTCCCTCACAATCCCATTCTCATTCTTTTCCCCATTCTTCTACTATTACTATTTCAATTCTGGCCACTTCTCTTGCTGGACTTAAGTCTCCTAACTGGTCTGTCATCCTCAATCCATCAGTGATCGTTCAAAGAATGAAACCTGAAATCACCTTTTATCCTTGCTTAAACCCCTCTAGACTCCTTTAAAGCCCCTATTCTTGCCGGATCTGACCTTTACCCACCTCCCTAGATTTGCTCATCACAACCTGCCCCTGTGTACTTTAAGCACCAGGGAGGACAAACTTCTAACCATTTTCTGAACAATGTAGGCTGCTGCTGATATCTTAGCTTAAGTCCTCTGCCTGCCTGTCATCTTGACTGTCCTTCTAACATCTACTCATCTTTTGAGACTCAGCCCCCGGGTAAAGATTTCTCTGACCAGCCCAAGTCTTCCTTCAGACAAAACAAATACTAACTCCATCTTTTACGATCCCATTGTCTGCTACAGACTTCTTTCATGGCACCTAAAACAAAATTCTGCAGAAACAAAATTTGTCTTCGTCAACACTGCACTCTTAGTAGGCAGTACAATGCCTGAGAGTAGCTGGAGCTCAATAAAAGCATTTTGAACAAATAAGTGAATTTGCTAAACAACAGAATAACGTTTACGATAATAAAAGAGAGAAATAATAGTTTATAATGCTATTTCTGTGCCAGGTACTTTTCTAAGTGCTTAGAAGACACAAAAAAAACAAGGGAGAGCAGTGACTAAAACAAATTACATGCATGGAAAAATTCGGAAGAATTCACCATAATGTGTTGACAAGTCCTTTAAGATCTAATTCAAATAGCCTAAGTAAAAGCAGCAGGCCCAGGATTTTGCTTCTAACAATGGTATCAGAAAACATTTTCTGGAAATGCTGGTATTGTCCACCATAACGTTGATTGGTCTTTTTTCTATGAGAGATTGACTTTCCTGAACGTGATATAATGATGTATAATCTAAAGAGCTTATTAGAGCTGAATTTTAAAACTGTGGCACATTCTGTACCTCACATCTTGCGTTCAACTGGACCTTCCCACACTGCTTCTGGGATATCTGCCTTTGAGTTAAAGAGCTCATTTATGAGTTTAGCAGGGTCCGCAAAACACTTCCATGTAGACTTATTTGCAGCTAGTCTGCAAAGACGGAAATGTGACCAGTGTCACGTGTACTCTGCAACAAACAACTTACCAGCTACAAACTCTGTTCCTGCGAGTTCTGCAGTTGCAAGGAAGTCATCAAGGGAGCTCTGCTCAGTCACCGACTGAAGATTAAGACGACCCCAATCGTAGCCATCATTGAGTTCACTTGTATGCAACTACGCAGAAAACACAGGGTAATAATAATACAGCTGTTCCCTTCTGCTTGACATCCAAACAAACTCTAAACTCCCAAGGAACTAACTATTCTGTGTTCTTGAGGGTGCTGTCAGCCCCATTAGACTCAGTACTAATAACAGTTGACATTTAAATGAGCACTTTCTTACCTCATAATAGGCACTTTCCATTCATTATTTCGTTTAATGTTCAAAATTTTTTGAAGTAAATTTTATTGTCTGTCTACTTTACTGATGAGGAGAAAGGCTTACATAGATAAAATAACTTGCCTATATGTCATTGCAGCTAATAAGTAGTAGATGTAGACTGTGAACCCAGACTCTGTCCTGGCAGCCATTGGTGGTCAAAATATTTTGATGCGAGACTCACGGTGTGAAATCTACTTTATACAGTGACCCAAATGCTGGGATACAAATAGTGAGACAACTGTGTACCATGCAGTATAAACAAAAGAGTCCTGAAACAAAGTTATCTTATTACATGTAACAGACTGACATTTTGAATTTTATTCTGTTAGGTTAAAAAACCGCTAGTTGCAGCATACTTAGCTAAGTTCCAGACACACCCCAGCGTTTGATACACACCACCCTAACTACTTGCTCAGTACAGGTATAAAAAAATGGAAAAACTTAAGGTTAAAAGGTTAGGTGGTCTGCCCAGGGCCATAGAACCAGAAAAAAAGTCAGAGTAAAGATTAGACGCCAGTTCTCTTTAGAATTCACATTCAATCTTCCCACCACTTCCTAAAAGCTATATTAGTAACAAGCTGCTTGAAAAATCAATTAAAATTGTCATCTAATGATTACGTAATTAAAATGATCATCTAACAAAGTCTAATGTCCAGAGTAACTTCGACCTGATGAATAGCGATGAGCCCCGTATGCTGTTTACTCTGCATATTATATGAACGGAAATCAGGTGGTGCGGTAGTGGCACATGCTGAGTTAGCATCAGGGACGCCCCTGACTTCAGCACAGGTTCTTACTGAGAACTTAGTGAGTCTCAAATCCCTGGGGGCCATGAATGTCGAACATCACAAACACAAGTCAAACTACTCCATCCACGTTTCCAGGATCTGAAAACGATGACCGTCTTAGGCCCTAGGGAAACATTACGCTGGCCAGCCACACTTTGGAGATGAAGCGTTCATCTTTGAGTGAAACCATCAGGCAATAACAGGGGCGAAGCAGGGCTTTAAGTTATTTCGTATTTCTGGTAGCAACTCGCTCCTCTGGGAAGGTCAATTCTTTGAACAAATTAATACAAAAGGAGTAGTTTTTGGTCTTTGCTGCTCAGAAATTTCCCAAGCTCCCATGGCTTATATGACAAAGACCAAGACCCTTCAAGATCTCACTCCAGTCTCATCATCGCACTATCCCTCCTTTCAAGCTTCCGCCTCTGTGTCCTCTGCCTACTTATCGTCCTGGCAGAACCTTATACTCATCCTTCAAAACCCTTCTTCTGCGTCGCTTCCTCTGGAAAATTTCCAGGACCTTTGACCCTCGGCTTCCCGACATTCATATTCTCATAACTAGACAGAAAGCCTGAGAAAGATGACACGGTCTGTCTCACCCAGGAGTCAGCGTAACGCTGGTTACGGCACCGCTGAGTCTGATGGCGGATAAGCGCCCGGCCGAGGGACCCAGCCCCCGGCGCTCTCCTCCGGCCCATCAGCACACCACCGCCACACGAACCTTCTCTGCCGAGCTCGCGTTTTCCGGTCCCCAAGAGCTCGACCCCGGAAGTGACGTAGGAGCGAGCCCAAGTAGTGAAGGCCCGAGTTGAAGGGAAAACGAAATAACTTACTCCAAATTGCCCTTTATATATCCCGCACTTGCCAATATTATAGAATATAAATGTAAAAATGGTCTATAAACTTAATTTTCTATAGATATCTCTACGAATATCTCAAACTTGGATAGAGTGCTGGAATCAAACGAATGGTACCTTCCAGATTTGTGCTTCGGTCTTTGGTGTCCGGCGAGGAACTAGGAGACTCGAAAAACATGGCCTTTCACATTGGCGGTACTAACCCCGCCTCCTTGCTGTTTTCGTCACGAGGAGGCGGAGTCTCGGGTGAAGGATGTGGCTGGCGCGAGGTGGCGTTGGTTTTCCTCTCGTGTCTCAAGATGTGGCGTCGCATCTGTCCAAGCCCAGCAACTAAGTACCTTTTGGTTAACTTAGTCTTTCCGAGCTGCGAACTGGGGAGAGAAGTCCCTGCCTGGATGGAAGTTCGGAATGGAAGGATGAATAATGCTTCCATTATTCTTCCAAGGTTGCAAGGAAAGCCAACAGGATCTGAATTAAATGCTTTATTTCAAATAATTTTTTTTTAAGTTTAAAAGTTCCACTTAGAATTGTATTAAAATTTTCTAATAGTTAAAATAAAGTGAAGACAGTGAGCCGGCTCCACTCTTTGTAGCCTGAGCTTTTGTTCCTCATTTTATGTTAATTTCTCTATAATAGGAATATAAAAAGACAAATTAGAGTTGCGTGGGCGCTGGGCCTTTTACCGAAATTGCATTAACTGGGAGAACCACCTTGACCTTATCATGCTCAGAGAGGAAGAAGTTTGCCCAAGTCATAGATGGACTATGTGTGGTGTCAGGAGTCAAACCCAAGCCTTACCAACTATCCTATATGCTCCTGGGGAATGGGGAAAATGAGGGTTGTTAGCCGGTATTTCAGAACCCGGTGCTTCTCAGACTTTAATATGCATATAAATCCTCTGGGAAGCTCACTAACATGCTGATTCTGATTAATAAGGTCTGGAGGGAGGCTCTGGACTCTGTATGTCTAACAAGCTTCCAGGTGATGCTGATGCTGATGGTCTGGTTCGTGGGCCACACTTTGAGTAGCAAGAGAGATCTACTTACTTCTGGTGCAGATGAAGGCACTGAAGTGGACTGGCTAAAAGTCCAGTCACAGCAAGTTAGGGGCGTGCAGAGCTGGCACCATATCACCCACTCATCTCTGGATTCCCTGCCAAGCCCACTGTGTGCCATGCCTCACTGCTGACTCTTACTGAACTGGAGTCAACTTTGGGAAACACCCAAGGGGTTGCTGAGAAGCTGTGTAGTAGTCAGCGAGGCTTTGGGAAGGCAGTGCTCAG
Source organism: Equus przewalskii (assembly GCF_037783145.1). Classification (NCBI taxonomy): domain Eukaryota; kingdom Metazoa; phylum Chordata; class Mammalia; order Perissodactyla; family Equidae; genus Equus; species Equus przewalskii. The sequence goes on from NC_091848.1 coordinate 33,177,158, forward strand.
AGATCGGTGAAGGAATGGTTTCTCCCATTTCCCAACTTAGAAACCGTATATCTTTAAAAAACTTGAACATAATTTCCAGAAATAAGATATGGAGAAGACTCATGGGAGAGAATAAGCAGACAGTTCCTGGTATCTCTTGGAGCTGAGTGGTTAAAGATAAAACTAACTCATAAAGTAAGATTAAATGGATTTTACATTCTAATGACAAAAACAACCGTAGATGATACATAGAAACCTGCCTTCTCATTCCTGGAGCTCAATCTGGAAATTGGAACTTCACCCTCATTTCCTTTTCCGGATTTTGTCACTTCCAGAGATTTAGAGAAAGCAAACACTTTGAGTTTCTATCGTCATTCTTCTCATGGGCTCCAAAAACTGTTCACCAAATAAAGTGATAATTTAGTCAAGACTGGTGAGGAGTCAAAAAGACACTGACAGGTGGCTCAATGGTTAAGTTCACACGTTCCGCTTCTCGGCAGCCCGGGGTTCACTGGTTCGGATCCCGGGTGCAGACATGGCACCGCTTAGCAAAAGGCATGCTGTGGCAGGCATCCCACGTATAAAGTAGAGGAAGATGGGCATGGATGTTAGCTCAGGGCCAGTCTTCCTCAGCAAAAAGAGGAGGATTGGTAGTAGTTAGCTCAGGGCTAATCTTCCTACAAAAACAAAAACAAAAAAACAAAAAAAGACACTGACTTTGTAAGGTTAAAATGGCAGTAACTATTCTTAGCTGACAAATAAGTAAGGCTTAAATAATTCTAATATTTCCCACAAAATGTTCCTCAAATCTACCATTGAAAAAGAACTAACTGAACCTCAGTTTTCTCATCTGGTTAATGGGGATAATAATTCTTGTCCTGCAGAGGTAGCAAATGAGATAATGCTGCAAGGTCATTGCCTAGTGGTTTGCGGAGTACCAATTTTCACAGATCAACAAATGTTTTCCCCCAGCAACCCAAGGATGCAGATGAGAATCCAGATGTATAATTGATCCATGTTGAGGGATACTGGGCTAGTTCATTGAGAAAGGTGAGGAGGAAGGGAATTGAGGATGCTGATGACACAAGATCACGGGATCCAGATTCAGAGAAACAAAGTGAGATTGAGAGGGGAGGGATGATGGTGGTGTGAAGGGTGGAGCAAGGTGCTGGCCGCTGCCCCAGTGAGGGGGTTGCAAAGATGAATCAGCCCAGGTCCCTGCCTTCAACTGTTTCACCCACACACTTCAGGGAACAACACAATCCAGCCAAACTCCTCTCATCACTCTGTGAAGACAGTGGAAATGCTCATCCCCTAGGCTTGTGTCTGGAAGACTGGTCAGATCCTCCTGATTCCCCACACAGCAGAGCCCTTCTGTTTGAGCCAGGATTCTCTGAACAGCTGACCCCTGGAGGAGGCTGCATTGATTTTGATTCATATCCAGCTTCCAGATAGCAACACAGAGAGTGTTTCTCATTCATGATGTTGTGTAATACTTGATTTACTGTGGCTAAACAAATGTAGTTACAAGCCCTGAAACCCACACCCAGGAACAAACCTTGGAGTAGCTTTCAGCTCTCAAACTCCACCCTCTTGTGCCTCTGGGCACCACATCTTTCTGGGGAGGGAGAGGGGAGAGTGGGTGGGTTTCTGTTTTTTCTTTTCACCACTTGGCCAAAGATGTGTCAGTGGCAGAAAAATTGTTCCCAGGCAAACTTGCAGCCCCGCCCCTGCCGCTCTCCCGTTCTCTGCAATATTTTCTTCCACAAGGACGCTGAAGCAGTTTGCACAAGGCTGAGGGTTGTGGAAATAGAAGCCTGGCAGTCTCTGCAAAGTCAGTGAATCAGTAGGGAAACTCCCTTCGATTATCTGCAATTCTCAATGTATGCCTGTCGAAAACGGGTGGATTCTTACGCATGAGTGAGTTTCAACAATTCAGCCGCCTTTCATTTGTGGTTGTTATAAATGATTAATTTGAGTCACTTCAGTCAAACAGTGATTGCCTGCTTGTGCAAGTCATTGTGAGTGCAATGAAAAGTGTAAAAGATCTCTTGCTTTGGTGATACAGGCTACAGATCCTGTGGACACTATATTTGAACCTATGAATTTTTTCCCAACTCCTGTAGTTATATGTGGAATATCTCGGGGCTTCTATTCCCAACGACTTTGCAATTATCTTTTTCCTCACGACAGTCGAGTGAGAAAGGGCACTGTTATTTTTCTGAACTTTCGGAGGTAGAGATTGAAACCCAATAAAGTTAAGCAAAGTAAAACAAAGGAGGCTAGAAGTAGAATTAAAAATCACCAACTCTAAAATCTGCAGGTGGAAAGCACCAGGTTTCTCTCATTCATTCATTCATTCATTCATTTACTCATTCATCACTAGGCTCTGGGGGGTCGGCATTGGATGAACTCCCTGCCCCCATGAGCTTACATTTTAGTGGTGATCAGCCTGTCAGAGGAACTCATCCAAGTGTAAATCACTCAAGTCAGTGGTGGGGCCTTGAACTACACCACCTCTCAAGTTAGACCTTACTTTTTATCTCTGAATGTGACCCCTTCCCTTAAATCACTCTAATAAATACATTAATAAGTGTTACAGGTCAACCTGGATGGTGAGGGGATGAGGAAAAGGAGAAGGAGATGAGACTGGCCTCAAGAGAGGGGACTCCCGGGGTACGTGGTGCCATTTCTATTTATGGGAATGATTAGTATAGGGAAGGGAGAGACGATTATTCTGAGTGGACACAAAGCAAAAAAACTGGAACAAATGGGTAGAAACCACAGAGTCGAAATTTTAGGCTCAATTTGTTTGAACCTTCCTACAATCAAAGGGGTTCAAAGATGGAATGGACAGCTTTGAAAGGTAGTGAGCTCCCTGCCACCAGGCGTGTTCAAGCAAAGGCTAATAACCAAGAGTCAGGATGTACTAAAGCAGGTTCATGCTTCAAAGAGGGTGCTGGAACAGAGGACCGCTGAGGCGCTTAACAGGCTCTTTACCCTCATAGGTTCCCTTCCACTTCCTGCTGCCCTCTGCTTCACCCTAGTGTCTGAAGTAACAGGGGAACAATGGTGGTCTCAGAAAGGGTGCCTAGGCTGGTAAAGGCAGGGCAGTGCCTCCACCATGTAACTCAGGGAGAGGACGACATCCTGCGCCCTTTGTCATGTGAGGGTTGAGGGCACCATGAACCATCATCTGGCAAATTTAGTCATCATTAGTTACAAATACTGCTATTACAAATGGAAACATTAAGATCCAAGGCTTCAGGGTTAAAGCAAACCATGCAGGAGTAGTGATTTCTCCTCCCTCCACCTTCAGAGGGGATACACCGATCTGGTCCTTGCTTCTGGTGACAGTGAGGAGAAAGATTCACTTGTAAGGCTCACAGGTTCATTTCTTTTGACTCTTTCTCTTGCCTTTGCATTTCTGCATGGGTCTTGTTCAGGTGGTGAACATTCCAAACAAGCAATAAATGAAAGGAGGGGCTTCATGGCAAGCAAGGGTCATGGAGAGAGCATTTCCGGGATTTTGGCCCACAGGGTGACCTCTGGAGTTTGTAGACATCTGCCTTGTCTATTGTTCCTCTCACTACTGCGATTTCCTGTCATGGCCTCTGTTTTGCATTGAATGGTGTCTGTCAAAAAGATAGGTTCCAGTCCTAACCCCAAGTACCTGTGGATGTGACCTTATTTGGAAATAGGGTCTTTACAGATGTAATCAAGTGAAGATGAGGTCATACTAGATTAAAGTGGGCCCTAATGCAATGACATGTGTCCTTATAAGATGATACAAATTTGGGGGCCGACCTGGTGGCTTAGTGGTCGAGTTAACGTGCTCCATTTCGGCAGCCTGGGGTTCGTAGGTTCAGATCCCGGGCACAGACCTCTCACTGCTCATCAAGCCATGCTGTGGTGGCTCCCCACATAAAGTTGAGGAAGATTGGGACAGATGTTAGCTCAGCAACAATCTTCCTCAAGCAAAAAGGGGAAGATTGGCAACAGATGTTAGATCAGGGACACTCTTCCTCACGAAAAAAAAAAAGAAGATAGAAATTTGGACACACACAGGGAAGACACAGGTAAAACACCATGTGAGGACGGAGGCAGAGACTGGAGCCATATAGCTACAAGCCAAGGAATGCCTAGGATTGCCGGCAGCTGCAGAAGCTGGGAAGAGGCAAGAAAGGACATCTCCAGAACTGTGAGAGAAAAATTTCTGTTGTTCCAAGCCACCCTGTTTATGGTAATTTGTTGTGGCAGCCTTGGGAACCAATGGAGCCTCCGATGATCTTAGAACTGGAAGAGAATTTGCTCAGCTCACAAACAGGGAGGTGAGGGCCCAGAGAGGGGCAGCATCTTGCTCTGGGACCCTCAGTGAGTCTGGGCTGGAACGTGGGTGTCTGAGCTCTGGCTCTGATCGTGGCTTGTCCCTGCTCAGACGCCTCCAGTGACTCACCACAGCCTGGCAGGTGCCTCCGCCTGCCATTCAAGGCCCTCTGAAATCAGGCCCCAACCTGACTCAAACACAAACAGCATAGGCTTTGGAGATCTTGGGGAAGTTTCTTAACTCTTCCGGGCCTCAGCCTTCTCTTTCTGCAAAATGAAAAGAATATCAAGGACCCCCGGACACTCTCATGAGGATGAAACATCAGGATGATCTAAAGCGCTTAGAGCGGTGTCTGACACGGAGTAGGTGCTCAGCATCCTTGCATCTCCTCCTGTTGCCTCAGTCATTAGTTTTCAACATTAACCACCATCCGTATGAGCGGTTTCCTCCCTCTGGACTTCTCGCTCCTGTCTCTCTCTGCAGCAAGCTGCCCATCCTTCAGAGAAGCATGAAGCCCATCCCATCCTGATGAGAGCCCTGGTCTCTGTGCTGTTTGGCTAGAGGTTATTTTTCCCTCTGAGCCCCTACAGTGCTTTGTGTTAAGTTCAGCCTTCGCTATCTCAGGTCAAACTCATTTGTACCTGTGTTTCATCCCCCACAGCCTCCCAAAGTACCTCCTCGAGTCCTCTCTGAATCACTGAATACTGGATTATAATCCTCTTAAGGGCAAGACCATGTGCATCTCCCCAGCACCTAGTGGGGAGAGGCCAGCAAAGTTAATATTTGTGATTGAACAGCTGATACTTTGCCAGCTCATTTGTATAGCCCAACTAAAGATGGGCCAGGCCCGCATGCCCAGAGAGAAATTCAAAAATAAGAGACAAACTAAAATACGGGTTGCATAGTATCCTCTTTATGCTCAATTTGAAAATCTCCAAGTGTTTACCTTATGCATTTAATTTCATTGGTATTTCTTTATACATTTCCTGAGAGATAGGGCACTACAACTCACATTGTTTTTGAAGTGGAAATCCCAGAGAGGTCAAGGGTCACTGGGCAGAGCAGAGGAACCCAGTGGACCACCAGTCTCATGGACCTGAGTATGATCTCAACCACTAGGGGGACCAGAGTGTCACCGTGTAGATCCCATGACAGTCATGCTTGGCTCTTACCTCTTTGGTGACAGTGAGATCAAGTACCAAGGGGACTTTTCATTAAGGTGCCCAGTGAGCGGCAGCTCAGTTGGGTCATGAGAAGCATATTTGGTTGACGAGGGCTGCTCCTACCCAACCCACCAAATGAACGCACGAGCCCCCAAAACATAGCCTTTCAGAGAAGAGGAGAGTGTAGAACACGTGTTCTGCACATTTTTGTGTTTAAAAGCCTCTGACTTTATGTATAGCTGAAGGAAAGTGCCCTGAATTGAAACTCAAGTCACATGGGTCTTAATCTTGGCTTGGTCACTAACAAAATGTATGGCCATGTATATGTATTCTCAGGGTCTCGGTTTCCTCATCTGTAACACCAGGGGTGTTGACTACATTGTCTTAAAGGGCCCTTCCAATTCTGACAGTCGGTGCTTAGGACAGTCTGTCTGCTATGAAAATAAACACATGGTTAATGTTCATTTCACAAACGTTTATTGCATACTGACTTGGTGGCAGGCATTGGGCTAGGATCTGGGGACAGAAAGATGAATTAAATATAGTCACTGCCCTCAAGGAGTTCACAGTCTAGTGAGGGAGGCAGAGTTAAAGACAATAACATTACAAGAAGGCAAATGCAGAAGTAGAGATACATACAAGGGAGCGTAGAGAAGGAGTTAAGGAGGCCCAGGACATTTTTCCGGAGAGGATGGTACCCAAGCTGACTCTTTACAAATGAGTACGGATCAGCCAGAGGAAGTGGCAGGAGGAGGTCATTCCAGTTAGACAGAAGCACATACGCAATGGCAGGAAGACAAGAAACAGCCTCATGAGCGTGAGGAGAAGCACAGGATATTCTCCATTCCCGGAGCAGAAGTTGTGAGGCCAGGAGAGGTGATGGATGAGGCTGCAGAGGTGGGCAGGGGCCAGACCTGAAAATTCTCATGTGTTGCAGTGAGGAGCTGAGACTTTAACCTGTGGTTGGTGGGAAGTCACTGAATGGCTATAGAGGGAAGAGGTGCAAGGTCAGATCTGTGCTTGCTAACAGTGTGGAGGATGGATTTGAAGGGCACAGGTAAACAGAGACCCTGGAGCCCGGAGGAAAGAGATGGGAAGGAGCATGGATGTGGCTGAGTGGGTTAGTTGAGGTTGGCACAGTTAATGTTGCCCTAACTGTCTCAGTATTTTTGAGGAAGCACCAGGTCCTCTGCTTGGCTGTGATGGGGACCGGGCAGCTTCGGAAACTGGTGAGGATTCCGGGCACTCATTGAGGGGAGTGGCAGAAGGATTATTAGATGGCTGGCTGGATGGGAGGGGTATTGCTGCGGAAACAAATTACCATAAACTTAAATCAACAAAAATTTACAATTCTGCAGGTTAGAAGTCCAACCCAGGTCTCAAGGGGCTAAAATCAAGGTGTCAGTAGGGCCTCCTTCCTGGAAACTCTAGGGGAGAATTCATCCCTTGCCCTTTCCGGCTTCTACAGGCGGCCTGCATTCTTCGGCCTGTGGCTCCTTTCTCCATCTTCAAAACCAGCAAGAGAGGGTTTTCTCATATCACGTCACTCTGACCCTCTCTTCTGCCTTCTTCTTCCAGTTTCTAAAAAAATCGAGGTGAGATTCATATAACATAAAATTAACCATTTTAAAGTGAATGATTAAGTGGTCTTTAGCACATTCACAATGTTATGCAACTACCACCGAAATCCAAAACATTTTCATCCCCCCAAAAGGAAATTCCATTCCCTTTAAGCAGTTGCTCTCCATTCCTCCATCCCTCTAGCCCCTGGCAACCACCAGTCTGTGTTCTGTCACTATGGATTCACCTATTCTGCACAGTTCATATAATGCACTCATATGCTATGTGACCTTTGGTGTCTGTTTTTTTTCACTTAGCCTAATGTTTCCTGTTTCCATTTTTAAAGACCCTGGTGATTCTATTGAGCCCATCTGGATCATCCAGAATACTCTTCCTATTTTAAGGTCAGATGATTAGCAACCTTAATTTCATCTGCTCTCTTCCTTCCCCTTTGCCATGTAACATATTCACAGGTTCTGGGGATTAGGACATAGACATCTTGGGGGGGTCATTATTCTGCCTACCACAGCAGGGGTCAGAGCGTGTGTCGAGGCACTGCCTGAACAGCTGAGGGATTCTACTCAGCAGTCCAGCTCCAGAAGCAGAGCATACGGATGGTAGTAGTGGTTCAGGGTGGAGGCTCTGCTGGGTGGGTGCGGTGCGCAGAAATTGTGGACCCGATGCTCATCTGGAAAGTATTGGATGGGGAGCAGGGAAAAGATAAGAGGCTAGGAAGGAGTCCATAGTGGAAGAAATGAAGTGGGCTAGGGCAGGGCTCCCCAAACTTTAGTACGTGTTCAATCACAGAGGAATTTAAGCAGAGATTCTCATTTAGCAATGGGATCCGGGAGCTGGCCCAGAGAATTCTGCTACAGCCAGTGGGTGAGTCCATTCTATGAGGAATGCTGATGTAAATCCTAGAGGTCCTGAGGAGGTTAAAGAACTGATATGATAGGGGTCAGGAGTGAAGAGGGCTGGGAGAATAAGAGGCTGAGACTGTACAGTGCGATTTTTGAAGCTTGAGAGTCCTTGAACCTGCTGGGCTCATTCCCGCCTTGAGGCCTTCACATTAGCTGTGGCCTCTGCCAGCACAATGTTGTGCATGTATATAGTTATAAATGTTCTCATACCCACATTAAAGAAGCAAAAGGAAACAGGCAAAATTAATCTTAGTCATATATTCTAGGTAACTCACCAGAGTCAAAATATTATCATTCAATATATAATTACTATAAAATTACTGAGATCTTTCACATTCTTTTTGTCTTACTAAATCTTCAAAATCCATTTGTGTATTTCACACTTGCATCACATCTCAATTTAGACCAATTACATTTCAAGTGCTCCATAGCCACATGTGGTTAGTGAATACAGTATTGGCCAGCACAGGCTAGAATGTTCTCCCCTCGTATCTTTGCATGGCTGGCTCCATCTCGTTCAGATCTCTGCCCGGAGGCACCTTCCCTGTCCTCGCTGTTGAAACCAGCCACATTCCACTCCTAACACTGCTTTCTTTACTTCAGAAATGTCTCGCTATCTGATATTTTACTAGTTATTTGTTTATTATCTGCCTCCTCATAGGATGTGAATCCCATGGGAGCAAAGACCTGTCTGTATTCTTTAGCGCGATATCCCCAGCAACTACGTCACATCCACGGGAGACTCACAACAAATGTTTGTTGGATGATTTTGAAGATCCCAGATTTGTCATTTGTCATGTCAGAAGCCAGTGTTCATTCAGTGGGATGTTGGGGGAGGGGGACCGAGAGGCAGGAGCATTATGCAAGAAATAAGGTGAGGGGAGAGCTGGCTTGGAAGCCTTCTGTGAGCTAAAAGGCTGGCTCTCTGATGTTGGGTCAGAGGCTGGGTTTCTTTCCAGCTGTGACTTGGCTGTGTGTTGATTCAACCACTGGCTTATCCAGTTCGGTGAGAAACCATCCCACCAAATGGCACTTCTGCCTGGCACCAGTAGATGGGGCACTGTCATAAAAAAAAGTGCTGTCTGCAGTCCAATGCAGTTTTTAACCTCTTTCCCAACTGACTTTGCTGATGTTCTGTTCTGGAACTGCCTTGTCTCAGACCTGTGGTGTGGGTTCGTAAATGGTACTGCCAGCTTTCCTGGCCGAAGAAATGCAGCCTCAGTTTCGATGTGCTTTCCAAGGGGGTGACCAGCTTCTCTGCAAGGTGAGCAGGCCCCCGAGGCTGGCCCAATTCTAGGCCCCCGGGAGACAGCCTGGTCCTCCTCCCGGGTCTTTGAGCACAGGCTCTGAGCACGACTCACACACAGCGGGGTTTGAATTTGCCTAGACCTTTCTGTCCTCTTGAGGTTGAAAACAGGCTTATTAAGGGGCCAGCCCCATGGCATAGTGGTTAAGTTCGTGCACCTTGCTTCGGTGGCCTGGTTTAGCGGGTTCGAAGCCTGGGCTAGGACATACACTACTCGTCTTCCATGCTGCTTCGGCACCCAGATATAAAGTGGAGGAAGACTGCCACAGATGTTAGCTAAGGGCTAATCTTCCTCAGCAAAAAAATTAAAAAAACAAGCTTATTAAGAAGGTAGTCCAGGCGTGGCAGAGACCAGTCCACAGCAGCAGCTCTGTGGGCCTGTGCATCTGGGACCGACACTCTGGCTGCTGCTGAAAAGTCTGGCTGCCAGTAGAATCCTCCCTGCCACCACGCTCCACTGGTCTCCCTGCCTCCCTCCACTTGAGGCCCAAGGCGGTGCCCCTTGCAGAGGCTGAAACCAGCCTTAGTTCCCACCACTGGTCCCTCCTCCTCCTCCTCCTCCCCAAACCCTTCTGACCCTTGGCCTTCTGAGCAATTTGAAAATGTTAACTGCTAGAACATGATGTCTGCTTTTGTAGAGGTCAGACTTCGAGAGTATGGACTAGGTAAAGGTCGCTTAGCACAGGTTTGCCTGGTGTGTGTTTTTACTAGAATTTATGATTTGGAGCACATCCTGTCTACTTCATTGCCACTGCAAATATTCCAGAAATTTGAGCAGAAGAGGCATTAACCTTGGCTTAAATGGTTTATTACAGTTCTAACTGGCTCATTCCAATACCGTGGCTGGAATCCCTCCATTAACTGAGGAGTAAGGTGTTACAGCTCTGGTCTAATGACAGCCCGGGGCCAGGCAGCCACGAAAAGGCCATTCATTCTCTCAGAGACTAGGGCCCAAAAACCATGATCAAAAAGCTTTCTTCTTTTATTGTTATAATCATTAACTCCACCCTAATCAGCACATATGCACTCATTTTCATGTTCTATAATTTTGTTGTCTTCTATACCCAGAAAGCCCTTTAATTCTTTCCTGCTTAGAGAAATCCTGTTCATCCTTCGAATGTCACCACCTCCAAGGAGCCTTTGCGGATTTTCCCAGTCACAATGAACCTTTTCTTCTTCCAGCTTCTCATTGTACTTTGGGTCTTACTCAGGGCATTTAGCCCCCTCTGTCTGCTTGTTCACATCCATGTCTCGTGCATCAACTCAACAATTAAGGTGTGCCTGTTTGTCCCAGGCACTGGCGGATACACGGTGCCCTTGTAGAGCCTACGTTCCAGCAGAAGCCCAGAGGTGGGAGGAGTTTGCATCCATCCTGGGACTGGGAGCTTCTTGGAGACAGGAATTGGGCCTGATCCTAGCTCAGGGCCTGACACCAAAAAGCTCTCAGAAAAGTTAGTTAAATTGAAACTCAGCACCAATGACTTTGAGAAAATTGGGTCAAAGTTCAAAGAAAGGTTAAAAGTTACCAAAGGCAGAGCACAGGGAATTTCCAGGAGAGGCCATGGTGGTTCTGTGGACCTGGCTTGGAAGCCAGAGGCATCCACGATCCCTGGTGGACTGGGCCCGTAGAGGGGGAGCGGAGTCCACCATCCCCCTCCAGGACAAGCTTGGGAGTTTGATGCAGCACCATCTGTCCACATATCACACATTCCAGCTAGCAGTTTTTTTGCTTTGAGCAGACCATAGAGGCAAGCAGGTTGTTTCAAGGGCCGGGAAATGAGTTACTAGCCAAGGGTCAAGCTGGTTAGATGACTAAAGCTACATTGTCTGGTTGGCACATGAGAAAAGCATGATTAATATGATTGTCATTCTCAGTGGAGAGTCGCTGGGCATTAATTGACACTCAAATAAAAAATGTCATTTGAATTTTTACTAGGAATTCTCATGCAAAATGTGTCAGTGATGTAATAAAACTGAATGACTGGCCTGCCAAAGTAAACTGAGTTCTAACCACACACAAACATTTCTTAGAAACCGTATATATCTCAGCAAACTGCTCTCCTCGGAGCCCTGACAGCAGGAGGGGGCACCACTGGGGGTTCGGAGCCAGAAGCCCTTTATTTTTTCACTACACCCTATATTATTCACTCCAATCTTCTTATCACCACTCATCTCATTTTTCACGATCTGCTGCTGACCTGCGGAGCAAGGGCTCCAACGTGGTGAAAAATAAATCCATATTTTCTTTGCCCCTCTCTATTTTCTTTAATAGAATAAAATTTGGGGCAAAAATGATACTAAACAGCACCCAGTCATTCTCAGAGAACGGTCACACAATGAATGAACCGCTATTTCCCCAACCTTTCTGCATTGTAAATTAGTCGAAATCCCACCTTCCACTACCTCCCCCAGAAGTTTCGATGGAGTGAATTGCAATTCAGCCTGGGCGTGGAGTGTCAGAATTCAAGTTGCTTCCTGAGGGGTAACCCCAGGTCTTGGCGATATCTGTAGATAAAAGAGACGCTGATAAATTTGGGATGTAATTGCCAGATTGGATTGGTGTCTTCTTTCCCTCGACCAACCGCTGCAACCAGGTCCCTTTAAGAAACTAGGAACCCGCCGGGCGTCCAAACCCCAGACGGAGCCTCTTCTCTGCTCCTCCCCTGTCCCCGCGCGGCGAATGGTTCGCGCCGGCCTATATTTACCCGAGATCTCCTCAGACCGTAAGGATGTGAGCCTGGCGAGCCGGCCACCGCTCCCAGCACCAGAGGGGGCGCGCTGGAAAGGCGGGCAGCAGACCGAGGGGGATCCCGAGAGCGGAGTCGGACACCCCCCGGAGGAAAGAAATGAGGTAGCGACCGACCCTGGAGCCGACCATGCGCGCGCCCCGGCCGTGGAGCCCCGCGCCGCCACGGCAGAGCCCGAGTCCCCGGCGTCCGGCCGGAGCGAAGATGCAGTGAGCGGGACTGCTGCGCGGGGCCCGCCGCGGCCAGCCGGACCCGCCATCTGACCGCGCTTGGGGCAGGAGCTGATTCTGGGACCAGCGCAGCCGAGGGACTCTCTGTCTCCAGCACCCCTTAGGGTGGGGAGCACTGGCCCCTGGGCCCTTGAGTTTCCGCGGTTTCTGGCCCCAGCCCTGGGGATTGTGTGTGAGCGAGAGGGGGCCCTTTTCACGTTTGCCGAGGAGTTCCTGCATATTCTCGCACCATCCCGGCTGCCTTTGCTGGGGGGCTCCCTCTATTTATTTGCACGCGCGCATCTCTTTTTTTTTTGCTAGAGACATTTTCCGCTCCACTCTCGTTCAGTCTTTCTCTCATTGTGCTTGCCTAAGACTCTTTGCCCTCGTCCTTGCCCAGGCTGGGGTAAATCTGTGTGCGCTTTTTTTCTTCCCCCCACACTCGCCGCTGAATATTTTCTTCTAAGAATTCTACTCCTGCCCTCTCCAGCGGGCTTCCAGAGCGCTATACCTCCCCCACTCTCTACCACTGGGCCGCTCCCAGCGGAGTTTTATTTTTCGGCCCGAGTCCGGCCGGGGCGGGTGGATCAGCGGGGATCGCACCCGGCGCTCCGCTGCCGCCGCCCAGCTGCGCGGGGGCGCCCTCCGGAGATGCTGCCGTGGAAGAAGCACAAGTTCGAGCTGCTGGCCGAGGCGCCGCCGCGGCAGGCGTCCAAACCCAAGGGCTACGCGGTGAGCCTGCACTACTCAGCGCTCAGCTCGCTGGCGCGGGCGTGCCCCGAAGGCGCCCTCAGCCGGGTGGGCAGCATGTTCCGCTCCAAGCGCAAGAAGCTGCACATCACCAGCGAGGACCCCACTTACACCGTGCTCTACCTGGGCAATGCCACCACCATCCAGGCGCGCGGCGACGGCTGCACTGACCTAGCGGTGGGCAAGATCTGGAGCAAGAGCGAGGCGGGTCGTCAGGGCACCAAGATGAAGCTGACTGTGAGTGCGCAGGGTATCCGCATGGTGCACGCCGAGGAGCGTGCGCTGCGCCGCCCGGGCCACCTCTACCTGCTGCACCGCGTTACCTACTGCGTGGCGGACGCGCGGCTGCCCAAGGTCTTCGCCTGGGTGTACCGGCACGAGCTCAAACACAAGGCGGTAATGCTGCGCTGCCACGCGGTGCTGGTGTCTAAGCCCGAGAAGGCGCAGGCCATGGCCCTGCTGCTCTACCAGACGTCTGCCAACGCACTGGCGGAATTTAAACGGCTCAAGCGGCGGGACGACGCGCGTCACCAGCAGCAGGAGCTGGTGGGCGCGCACACCATTCCGCTAGTGCCGCTGCGCAAACTGCTCCTGCACGGACCCTGCTGCTACAAGCCGCCAGTGGAGCGCAGCCGCAGCGCGCCCAAGCTCGGCTCCATCACCGAGGACCTGCTCGGCGAACAGCAGGAGCAGGAGCTGCAGGAGGAAGAGGAAGAGGAGCACACCGAGGGCTGCCTGGAGGAGGAGGAGGATCGTGCCGGGGAGGGAGACCGGGCAGAGGAAGAGGCCGAGGCGCAGCAGGCGCTGGTGGTAGCCATGCACTTCGAATGCGGGGACTTGCTGGACACGCTGGAGAGTGGCCGCGAGGAGGCGCTGGGGGGCGGCGGGGTCTCTCTGGGCCCCGGGGCTGGGCCTCCGCCTCTGCTGCTGGGCAGCGCCTCCGACATGAAGGCCGAGCTGTCGCAGCTTATTAACGACCTGGGCGAGCTTAGCTTCGGCAACGATGTGCGCAGCCTGCAGGCCGACTTGCGGGTGACGCGCCTGCTGTCTGGCGACAGCACCGGCAGCGAGAGCTCCATCGAAGGGGGGGCCCCGGACTCCACCTCTGCCGCCGCCGGGGACCCATCCGGCCCCATCGACGGCGCCAGCCCAGAAGAGCCCCACTCGGGCTGAGGTCCCAGCAATCTCCAGCGTGCGCCCCTGGCGCCCCACTGTGACTCCTACCCATCGTGTCTCTACAACCTCCTTACCCCCCCGCCTGCCCCAGGAAAGGGGAAGTGGGACACTTGCGGCCCAGAGATCCCCTTGCCCCTCTCCCTTGACACAGTTGGCTCTGTTTGAAGCGGGCTTAGGTTGCGCGTGGAGATGTGGGGAGATGCGCGAAGAGGCAAACCCCGCAAGGAAGGAGAAAGAGGCTGTGGGCTCGGGTGGGAGGTGGGGGAAGGGCCTGCTGAAGTTAACCAAGTCCTGGAGGCGTGAGGTGCCTGCCGGCCAGTTTCCTGTTTGTGGGGCATCTGGGGCCTGAGGAGGAGGGGTTAACTTCCTCCCCAACCCCCTAACTGGCAGCGGCCTAGCCTGTCATTGACATGTCATTTACAAAAAACAAATGAATTTGCTCTCACAATATTTGAGGCTTGAATGCCACCTCCTTGCGCCTAGTCTTTGTGGTGCGAGAGCTTGGGTTGTTTACCTCAGACTCAGACCCTTGAAATTCTGCCAAATTCCTCAAATAACTGTGTTTTTGGGGCGGGGGGCGTGGAAATGAAGGAAAGTTGCATTTTGTTTACAGCTAAGACATCTAATATCTAAAAAAGGAGTTTTCCTTTAGAAACACACACACCTTCCTCCTGCTCAAAAGATCTCACTCCATGATACTGTGTAAAATACTTTTGCACTGTTGTGAAGTATTTTTGACATTTTTTTTTTGTACATAACTGTGTTCTCAGAGCTGAATGTTTATATCTTTTGCTGTGCAAAAGGGACATGTAAAATGTTGTTCAGTTGTATATACAGAAACGTGTATAAAACATTTTGTTATTTTTTAAGAGTAGCAATGTTCTGGTTCTGTTTGCACACCACTGGGGAGAGAATAAAGAGGAAAACTGAAGAGAACAGGTGAGTGTCTGGAACTGCTACTGACAATGCTTGGCTGTGGGTGTGGGAGAGGGGTGGCCATCGCTGGGACAGTGTGCTAGGACAGTCTTGGCCTTTGCAGTGCCGGGAGGCGATTAGGGGAGGGGAAGCTGCCGTATGCGTAGTCTGAGGTCCTTCTGGTCCTTCGTAATTCTGGGTGCTGTGGCTGGGCCCTCTCTTCGAGTATATCCCATGTTCACTCACTGAGTTGTGGGCGTGTGGGCTTTTTCTGGTCTCTGAGTTAATTGTTGGAGATGCAGGATGAATTCTGTTGCTTACTCTCAGACCTGTGAGGTTATTTAGGGAGGAGTAACTTTTAAGGTCTAATGAGGTCTTACCACCTCCTTCTGTGGTTCACCTTTTTCTTTATAAGCAGCTCAAGGAACTTTAAAGATGAACTAGAGACCTAAAGAAAGTGCCCCCTGGGGCTCTCTGAGCCGTGGGACCATCTCTCTTTTTCCTAGGAGGAAAATCAAGGAGAGAGGAGAGTTAAGTTTCAGTCATGGGATGAATGAGCCACGGTGCAGGTGGGGTGGGTGGAGAGGCAGGTGGAAGAAACTATTTCCTTCCCATCTGTGAGCCAGTCTGACCAGTGTGGAAATGGTGTGGAGGTCAAGGCAGAGAAAGCTGTTAGAGCTTGGTCTGTGTGTGTGTGTGTCTTAGGGTTTTCATGCTTTCTGTGTGTTTGTTTCTGTTGTAAACTCCAGACAGATGTCTCTAGTTTGGCCACAATTGATTAGCTGGATGTTGTAAAGATGCTGCCAACGCTGTGCCTTCTGCAAGTTATTTTTTCCCTTTGCCCCCATGGGCCCCTTTTCCTGCGCTGCAGAAATGGATTGCACTCCTGGCCTTCCGTGGTGTCCTGAGGCCACTTTGCTTTGTTTTCATCATAAATATGGTCTAAGCAGCTAGATCCAGAGATCCTAAGGAGTCTAGAATTCACTGGAACCCTAGAGGAAGGGAGGGTGAAAGATTTTCTTCCTCAAGAACAGGACTGGTTCAGGCAGAAGACTATCTTTAGAAAAGAAAAGAGTGCATGGGAAATAATTAAAAATATTCACAGTCACCTAAGGGCACTGGAGAAAGTCCGGGCCTTGCATCTATCATATTTTGGTTTGGTTGAGTCCCTCTCCCCGAATGCCTCAGATACACATCACTGAGTGACATTTTAAAATCCCAGGTAGAGAGAGTTGGGAAGGTCAAAGCCTACCGCACCCAGACACCCACATGGCATGCCTTCCACATGGCTCTCACCTGACGGGCAGACAGCTGTGAGGGCCATCACTAGCTTGCATGACTGGATTTCACATTTCAGATAATTTCCACACGTTCCCAAGATTCTCTGCTGTTTGAAACTGATGGGGACGTTAAATAGGGTGACGATCAAATGGCTAATACTTGGGGGTGAGGCAGGGTCTGCGTGTCTTCATTCTTATCCAATCTGTGTGTCCAGTGGGAATGCCAAGGTTGGCTTCCATCTGGGACTGATGGGGCCATGGTGATTGGTCAGAAAGCTCAGAGGAATGCCATTTAAACCAACACCATCAATAACTAAGTATAAGGCAACTATCTCTTTAAGTCTGATTTTTCCTGTTATCTGATTTAGAAATAGGGAAGGGGGGCCTTAGGGAAGGAAGGAGGAAGAAGAAAATAAGCAGACCGTGTAAAACCCGGCTCCCTCCCTCCCTCCCTCCCTCCCTCCCTCCTGGCCCCCTCTCCTCCCCTCCATTTTTTGGCTTTATCCCCACTGTACCCCAGGGCTCTGGCTGATGTAATTCTAGAAGAGATGCGAAGGTGATACGTGATTCACCTCTTCTTACATCTCAGTCTTCCAGGGATGACATCACTAGTGTAAGAAGAGATGTTTTGAATGAAAAAAAAAAAAAAAACAAAAACCAGAAACGAATTTGCTCCTGACGCTCAGAGGGACGGGAGTGGTGTGACAAAAGCCAAACTAAGTAGTTAGATGAAATACACATTCCAGAAAGCACCTGAGGTCTGGTTTACACAGCTTTTCCTTCTTGCCAGGTGAGGCTTGTGTTTCTCCTTTATGTAACCCGATGGTACTTTTGGTACTGTAAGACACTTTCCACATTCCTCCCCAGCCTGAGTAAGCCTCTGAGTCCAACAATGCAGCCTTGGCTTCCGGCAGCAAGAGGGATGGTGGCAGAGAGGGCAGCGTGAGTCCCTGGCGGAGGCATTCGTCAACTTCTCTCAGTACAAATGTCCCATGTTCGTTTGTACGATTCATTGTGCGTGTTGAGGGGGAAGGAGGGAGGAGGAGGATGGTATAAAATAAACAATAGTATTACATACCCTCTCAACTATTATGATGTCAGAGAAGGACACCCACGCTACACATACATACACACGCACACGCATGATGTACCCTGAAGGACACCGCCCTCTCCCTGCCCCACCATCAACAGAACAGTAGATTTTAAATAAATGAGAAAGGCTCTGCTGTACCAAGAAAGCACATTCCATCCCAGGGACAGGGCTGCTTTTTTAGGCTTCTGCTGGTGAAAGACGAGAGAACTGGCTGGGGGAATCCACCCCTGGCACCACACTGAGATTAAAAACCTCACAGGAGTCACCCGGGATCACGAGAAACATAAAAATTCTGTTAGGAGCAAGTTGCCCTCGTTTCCAGCAGGATTTGGTAATTTGATAAGCAGAACTCTCTTCTCTGTGTGGTACGCATCAGTAGTCCTAGCATCTGCTGGTAAGTGATGCGTGACAGAGCTAGAGATGTGCGTGGCCTGCTGCGCCTGGGAGCCATGTCTGACCATGGGAAACTGCTCAGCATGCCAGGCAGGCGGGAGGTGGCTGGGGCCAGGGCGCTCTGTACTCTCGGCCTACCAGGTTTTTCTGCATGTGGGCACATCTGACTTTACTGTTAGCTGGGGCTTCTCCTGCTGGTTCATCTATTTTCACAGGCCACAGGTGTGCCTGGGACCAAACCCTCACCTCCAGCTCCAATGTGATCCAATCTGAGCAGCCTTGACTAACCACCATTTTGGTGGTTTGAATGGCTAGGTGGTCCTGGAGCTTGGTGCTCATTCCTCCCCCTCTCTAGGGCTGTTCAGTGGCACCAGCACAGGTCCTTGTTTCTGACTTCCATGGAGAGTGGCCCTTCCGACAGCCTCCTCTTGCATCTCCTCTTAATCTCTCTCCCATCCCACCTCCTCCTGTAACCCATCATTCCCCTCTGGCTTCTCCTGTTATCCAGCTTCCCACCTGATCCTGGCTTCATTTCTCCCCCTTCCCACAAACCTAGCTCAGATCTTAAATCACCTAAAAGAAAAAAAGCCCAAAATTTAAGGGAAAAACAAACCAAGTACACAGTCATCATCAGTTAGCACCAATCCTGCAATTCCTAGGCCTGCTTTGGCTCTGTCCCTCTCTTAGAGATGTGCAAACTGATGCATAGAGGGTCAATGTCTTGCCCAAGGTTACACAGGAGGGACAAAGACCCAGGGGTCCAAATTCTTAAATCCATGCTCTTTTCACATTCCTCCAGTTTTTATGGCTTATAACCAAATTCTTGGCTTTGGCATGGGCAGAAACTGGCAGTCAGATTTTTTTTGTTTCCCCTTTTCTTTTGTACCCCTACATTTCACACATGGTAGATACTTGATGATAAATATTTGTGATGCCATTCATCAACATGCCACTCCCACCGCCAATTGTGAATGAGTATCTACTAGCTGCACAAAGCTGGAGGTAGAGAGGTCAGCTGTCTGTTTTCCTGGCAAGAATGCTCCTGGTGGGTGGGGTGGCAACCCCCAGAAGAACTTGGTCTCCTCTTGTTTCCATCCCTGAGATCTGGTCTGGCAAGACCTCGCCCTAGAAGAGCAGGTCTAGTTTGAGGGTGAGGGAGCTCTTCCCATTGCCTGATGATTATTAATCATCTGTATCCTTCTTGGTTGGTTGAGTTCTCCAAGGACAGGGATATGTCTTTAGGCATCTCTGACTCACCAAACTTAGCATAGAGCCTGGTACCTAGGGGGTACTCAGGAAATGCTGAAGAAGAAGTAAAGGGGTGACTCCATGTCAGGGTAGGAGAATAGGTCTCGTAAAGCTCAAGGTGATCACCCAGATGGAAGAGCCAAGGTTCTAAGAATATATGTCTAGAAAGGAGGGAGGATTGGGATTCAATTGACTCTTCAATGCTACATGGGGTAGATTGGACTCCCAAGATTTTTCTTGGAACTGCCTTGACCTTCTTCGGGAGGAGTGGATCTGGTTTGGAGAAAGGTGGTTTATTTGCAATTGGCTTTGACTGGAATTGGAGTCCCGTCTCTGCTCATCTCAGCTGCAAGGTTTTTGCCCAGATCCCTCTAATTTGAGCCAAATGAAGGCTTAAATAATGTGGTGTGGCATAAAGCCTGCAGGAAGAGCCTTGGACCCAGGCCTTGAAGTGACCTGTGCTCCCTCTGCATTGACTCAGTCAGGTCACTTCTCCTCTCTAGCCTCAGGATTATCATAGGTAAATGGGTGGGTGGGTTTAGATAATTGCAAGACTTTCAGCACCAATGTTCTGGATGGAAGAAGGAGCAAAGGGTAAGGTCAGGTGTGTTCTGCCCTCCTGCATCCCCTAGTGGGACAGAACAGAAGAAACCTCTGACCACGGGCTAGAAACTTCCTAGGGCTCTGTGCACAGCGCTCATCTTTGGGACCCATGGTGGCCTGGACCCTCACCAAAGTCTAATTTGGAGGTGACGTTCTCTTGGCCAAACCAGAGCAGGAGTTGCCTGTTAGGCTTCCCTTTTACCATCTCAAAACATGGAGGTCACAGTGGGTCTTAAAATGGGAACTGACACTGAATCTAAAGGTCAGGTTTGGGCCACATTAGGGACCATAAAATGACTTTCCCAATCACTCAGCACGTTGGGGCCAGAATTCAGGTCTCCTGACTCCAAGTCCTACACTCTTTTCCCTGTACCTTTTGAGTTGGGATAAGTTAGTTTGGAAGCAACCCAGGCACTATCCAAGGAACTCTGGCAGGGCTCAGGCGTCTGCTCAAAGGCCACGAGGGCACCTGGCAGCTGGGTGTTTTGTTTTCCTAATGATGGAGACCAGGACCCGCCTGCAGCAAGTCTGGGACTAAGAGGGAGCTGACAACCAGGGCATCCTTCCCCGCCTCCCTTTGCAGCAGGCTACTCCCTGCTCCAGGACCACCCCAGTCCCAGGTCCCTCTCCCAGGAGAATTTGTTCCTAGCTGTCTGTCAGGGATTCTCCCTCCTCTTTGTTCCAGGATTAGCCAACAATGGCTCAAGGGGTCACCAGCTCATGCCAAGATCTTCTACCCTCTCTAGGCCTGAGAGCCTGAGAGCCAGACAGAACCTCAGGCTCCTCCAGTCCAGTCTCTTCATTTTACAGCTGAGGGAGCTGAGGCCCGGAGAAGGCAAAGGACTTGTTCAACTGTCACAGGAATCTTATAGCATAGCCAGGATTAGAACTCAGGCTTCTGCTTTCCCCCAATCTCTTTCCAAGATGCCACACTGTTGTCTTTTAGAAACCCTCAACAGTAATGCGGGGAGCCCCGCTTCCTTGGTGACATGGACCAATTGTGTGTGTGTGAAGCACAGAGCTGTCCTCTTTCCACAAGTGATGAACTTCACACTTTTGCCTCCTCAAGCTGTTGTTCCTCAGCCTACAGTGGATATCCCAAACTCTTACCTAAATTGGACTTTTCAGGGAATTGACATTTTAATAAGGGACTTTTGAATATTAAAAGCCTTTGAGATATAAAAGACCAAATAATCAGGGTATTTCAGGCACCATGATGGGAGGAGGCTAGAGTAGGAAGGAAGGAATATTTTGGCACAGGGAGTACCACCCCTAACACTACCGATGTTCTTCTGGCAACATAAACCGTATTCCTAAAGGTTCTACTCTTGCAGCTGAACTCTTATACAGAGAAAGAGAAAGTGATGTTTTCAAGGTCACGTGAGTTCAAGGAGGGAGGGTGGGTAGGGCCACTGGGTCCTGCATCAGCACACTCTCAGTTCTGTGTTCTAGTTCAGGGCTTGCAAATGATTCCCGGGCACCATCTACAGATCTACAAAATCATCAGCAGTTCCTTATCCACAGCTGCTCTCTGTCCTCCTCCAGGACTTCCTCTGCAGATAAGCTTGTTTTAGGCTTTGCATGCCAACTTGCTTCCAGTGTCCCTAACTCCCAGGGAAAACCACTCACCATCTGATTTCCAGTAGAGGAGCTCCTCTATTTAAAAGAGCACCCTGTGATCGGGTGCACCCGTTTGTGCTGGAACTAAACCACGCTGCTTACCCACTTGTCCGAATGAGATGTGCAGACACACCAAGGTGTGTCATATCTACAGCAGTCGTTGCCAATGAAGGACGCTTTCAGAGTCCAGGGCTGGTCAGACCCATTTGGAACTTTTCACACTGATGAAGTCAAAAGAGGCTTTTAATCTTATGCTATAGCTCTGCCATTCCATTCTTTTGACCATGGTCTTAGCAAATGTCCAATATTACCTGACAAATGAGGCATTGGGGGGCTAAGGAGGGGACGGGAGCAGTATTCCTGTGGGCAAGGCTGTAAGGGATAGCTGAAAGGGAACTAGACTTGAGATCAGGATCTGGCCCCGGTTTTCCCACACATTAGCTCTTTGACCTTGGGCAAGTTTCCTTTTGAGTCGAGTTCTTTCTGTGAAATGGAGATAGTACTATCTAACCAAACTATCTCTCAGGTTGTTTTGAGGCTCAAAATCTAAATATCGGATGAGTAAGTGCTTCATAAAGTGCGGTACGGGAAAGGAGTGGTTACTGCTGGGATATTCAGAAATAACATGGTTGGGATGAGTGAGCCTCAGGGGGGCTCTCCCACAGGGCGATCCTGTCCATGGTTAGTGACATTTTCCATGAAACATGTCCAGGGCCCAAGGAGGGAAAACAGGCAAAAACGAGGAAGTGATCTATTAAGAATAGGAAACAGTAGGTGGTACTTAAATGGTAGGCTTTATGTGGAAAGATTACAGGCCAACTTTCCATCTGAAGCTCTAGATATCCACATGTTCTACGTGGCTCCATCTCCAGCCCGATCTCTTCCATCAGCTGTAGCGGGAGAGCATGGCAGCTGGCTGTGCTCTCTGGCTGGACTTTTATTTGTTCTCTGTAATAGGATTCATTTTGTCAGCATGTGATTATCAGCCCAGATCAATATTTCTAGTGTGATTAGTGTTCTATACTCAGACACACACGTGTGCACGCAGGCACACACACTGCTTCCAAAACTTGCCACAAATATTTGCAATCATGATTTCATTTACTTCTCAAATAGATGTTCCTGAAATGAACACAATCCTCTTAAACTAATTCTTTGGACTGTTTTCTAGAAATGCAGAGATTCTGAGATTTTCCTTGGAGACATTCTAAATAGATAGGGTACACACAGGAATAGCTGGGGTGCACTTGTTCTGATGGAACTCTGTGTGTGTATGTATGTGTGTGTTCCTGTGGGTATGGCTGGGACTGTGCTCGAGGGTAAATATGAGCTGTACTGTGAACTCAAGCTGTTGTGGTTGGCAGTAGTGTGAAATGATCAGTGAAAACTCACAGCGCAATGAGAGAGCTATGCTGATCCTCCCAGATTTCTGCCAAGGAAAACTTCAAATCACATCACCCTTTCCTTTCCATTGTATTCTGAGTTTTCTTTTTTGTTTGTTTTTAATCTTAAAGGGTCCTTGAAGTGATAGAAATCACCAGTTTCCTTTAGGAATGCTCTAGATTGCTGGAGACCATGATCCAAAGAGGCCCACTGCTAGGATGAACACAGATTCTGGTTTGCTCAGGGAAGTCCCCGTTTGTGCCTGATGTCCTCACAGAATTATAGTAGAGCCACCTTTTACTCTCAAAAGTGACCTAGTGTGGATGATAAATGATATAATTTCCCTACCTATTACTCGGGTAATTTTGACCTTAATCTATACATGTCTTCATTCATTCATTCCTGTTCTCTCCTTCACTGAAGAATTATTTATAATACATCTACTGTGTGCCAAGCACTGTGCTGGTTGTGGGGGTGAGGTGAGGGATGGGGGTGGGAAAGAGGAAGCAGTCCTTGCTCTCCTGGAGCTCATAATCCAGTAGAAAAGACCAAAACGTGTAGTACCTATCCAACATAAAAAGAAGTATGATCAGTTTAAGTGTCAAGTACTGAGGGAACACAGAGAAGGAGCAGCCAATCCACCCCACCTCACCCAAGGGAGGCAGGGGTGCTCACAGCGGGCTTCACAAAAGAGGTGATCATCCTCCCAAGCCATTAAAGTGGTCTCCTCAAAGGATCTGACTGAGTCATAAAAGCTTGCCTGATCTAAGTTCTAGAGGAAGCATAATTCTCTAGAGCTTTTTTATGGGGAAGGGAGATTGGGGGTGTTTTTGAAGATCTCTTACCTGCAACCTCTCTCCACCCTTGTACTTCTAAGGGCCATTTCAGAAGAATATTTGGGTATTCTTCCTCATTGGTCCATTTCTGATCCATGAACTTGGCAACCAGAAGGAACAGAATATGGTGGATATAAACAGGGTCAAGAATGCTAGCTGCTTTGACAAATCCCATACTCTTACTGGCTTAACATAATTAGAGTTTATTTCTTTTTTGAAAGATTGGCACCTAAGCTAATAATTGTTGGCAATTTCCTTTTTCTCCCCAAAGCTCCCCAGTACATAGCTGTGTATTGTAGTTGTGAGTGCCTCTGGCTGTGCTATGTGGGATGCTGCCTCAGCATGGCTTTGACGAGTGATGCCATGTCCGCACCCAGGATCCGAACTGGCTAAACCCTGGGCTGCCGAAGTGAAGAGCACAAACTTAACCATTCGGCCACGGGGCCAGCCCCAAGAGTTTATTTCTCACCTATGCAATATCCAGTATGAAAACTCTTGGTTGTCAAGCAGTCATTCAGGGACTCAGGCTCTTTCTATATTGTGGTTCCACCATCTTCTAGAGCAGGAGTTCTGGCCCAAATTGGGCCTGCAGGCTGTTTTTGTATATGAAGATTTATTGTAACGCAATCATGCTCATTCATTTTCATATTGTCTATGGCTGCTCTGCACTACAAGAGCAGAGCTGAGTAGTTGCAACAAAGACCATATAGCCCACAAGCCTAAAATACTTAGTATCTGACCTTTTACAGAAAAAGTTTGCTGACCCCACCCTGGTGTCTCAGAATTCTCTCTGGGTCATCTGCTTCTGGCCAGAGAATGTCCTCCAGTGGACAGAGAAAGAGTGTGCATGATCATTTTGGGGTTTTAATGGGCAGGCCTAGAAGTGACACACCCAAGTTTTGACCATGTTCCGTTGGCCAGAACTGAGTTCCCAGCTACATGTAACTGCAAGGGCAGCTGGGAAATGCAGTCTGGTGCTTTGCTCAGAAGGAAAGGGAAATGGGCTTGGGAAAGAGGTCTATAGTCTCTGCAACAGAGACCCTTCATCTTATGACCACGGGCCCAGGTTTATACGAGCTTAGACTTTAGGAGGATCGGGGGAAATTGTTATTTATAAGAGTTTGTGAAGGCAGTCACCGTTCAGTTTGCGCTTGGTCATAAGGCCCGCTTTGGATAGCTCAGGACCCGGAGCTCAGGTAACTTTTCAGAAACAGATGCTGCAAACTTTAGCTCAAGACTAGAAGGAACGTTTGGGGTGGACTGTCTCCTCTCTGGGGGTCTGGGAATTCCTGCAGCCTTTGGGAGCAGATCTCCTTCTCTGGAGACAGCTCTGATTCTTGAAACGTTCTTCTAAGATTTGTGTCCATGCAGCCTGTCACACTGCCCTGGGAAGGCTGCAGAGAGCGAGTCTGCTCATTCTTCCCCAACGGACGGGCCAGATGGGAAGCCCTGCTAGGAGAGTCCTGCCCTGCTTCCCTGGTCAGGCCCAGCCACTTGAGGGGACAGGCCAGTGTTCTTATTTCCCTCAGAGGCCTCAGCTTCTCCCACCAGGGAGCCCAGACACCTGGGGAGAGGGACGGTTCTGCTTTCCAGGTGAGAGGGTGACCTGAATGGACGTGTGAGTGGTCACTGCGCGCTCTGTGAAGCCCTAGGTGAATTCCATCCCCCTCCTAGAGGTCTGATAGAGGTCCCGGTGTCCCCTGTCAGAAGCGTCTCCACTCACCAGCTAAATCTGCATACTGGCCCAGAGGGTGGGAAGGATAGGGGGACTTTTACTTTATACTTTACACTGTACTATACTGGCTGGATTTTTTATTCTGTTTATTAGCATGTTACATTTATAATAAGCTAATCTAGTTAAAAAGCGCAGAACTGTATAATACACTTTGGAAATATTTTAATTCAAAATGGTATTTTTAAAAAGGCTTATGGTACCTAACAGGATTATCTGGGAAATTTACTGGTATGGCTGTTCATGGAATATAGCATTACTTTATTAGTTATTATTCTTTGATAAGGTTGGGGATAAACTGCAAACAGTTGAAATAAATGTATCATTATCAAGAAAAAAAAAAAGAAGAAAGAAAGAAAGGAAGGAAGCGGGAAAAGAAAAGCTGTGTCTCTTCTGGAGATAACCCCGCCTGGGGAGATGCACGGGATTCTAACTCAGAGGCAGGGGTTTGCACCCCATTCACCCTGTTCCTGGCTTTGTGCCCCATTCTACAAGGCTCCCTGTGTGACACTGCACAAAGAGGTGCAATGCTCTGAGGTCTGGTGCCCTCATTTGTAAACAGGGATAATGATACTACCCTATCGCATTGTGCAATTCAAAGGAAATCACGAATATAAGCCACTTTTTATGGAAAAGTGTGATATAGATTTGAGGAATTTTCACTGCAGTCCTCCTGGAAGAACCTGGAGGGCAGGCTTGGGTGGGGTCTTGGGCGGGTTGGGGAGCTGGCCTGAGACAGACTTTGGCCATATGGCGGCTGAGCCTGGTCTGTCCTTCTCTAGTTGCTTTCTGGGGGTCCTGCTTTCCCCCAAACTTCTTGAGGATGGTGACCCAGTATTCCCTGAGGCCCTGCATTACTGAAGGCCAGACCTTGGACTGGAGTAGCCCCACCAAGGGACTGTCCCCCTGGGAGGCCATGTCTGGCACGCCAACCCTCTCTCCTTCTGAGGAGGCCACCTTTCTGTGCAGGTGGTACCTTGTAACTTATAAGGGATGCTCTTGGCCATTCTCTCTCCTGATGCTCATAACCACTCAGGGAGGCAGGCAGGGTGGCATCGATAACTGAATTTTCAGATGAGAGACCTGGGATCAAAGAGTGGAATGGAGTAGAAAGGAAGGCCACTGACAAGTATTTAGCACCTACTGTATGCAAGGCAAAGTGCTGGGCACTTCAAGTGCAGGTGCCTCAGGGTGGTGGACCGAGTGAAGGGCAGACCTGGGCCTGCGGTCCAGCTCTCTAGATCCTGAGTGCTCTGTGAGCACAAATGGCTCAGAGCAGAGGGAGTATGGGCAAGGGTCCTAGGGGACAGGTGGCTAGACAGGCAGGAGAGTGATGGGAGGGGCAGGTGGGGGTGGGAGGGAGGTTGGCAGTGGCAAGTATGAGGCTGTGGGTGGGGTTGGGGCCATATCTCCCATTATGTTGCCATCATCAAAGTGCCCAAATAAAAAAAAGTTTCCAATTATAGGGAGACGTGGTTTGGGGAATCTCCCAGCAGCAAGGCCCAGATGTTAATTAAGCCTAAGATAGGTTATTATCTCTCCCCGTTGGACTGAACAAAGGGAAACTGATGCAGACAGCAGGTTGGGACTTGCCCATATGGCTGTTATGTGTTATTATTTCTGGTTTTTAAGAGGCACTCGACCCGGGGCTTTAGGGTACAGCCGAGGGGAAGGAAGCCACATCTAAGTGCTAGTCACTGAGGACATTTCCCACTCCTCCCTCACAGTTAAAGGAGGGCCTGACCAGGCACTCGGCGTCTGCCCTGTGGCTTTCTGGAGCCACCTGACTTGTGTTCCCACACTGGAGCTACCACAGAGCCAGAGAGTGCAGTGCGGGGTACAGAGCGCAGGAACCCTGCAGGCTGTTCCGTCCTAAACACGTCAGTGCCGACAGGCAGGGGAGCTAGTGAAATATTTAACAACCCTCATGGCATGTTCACCCACCCCTCTGAATGGACACTGGCGAGAGTGCTGGTCTAGCATAGGTCCTGGGGGCCCCTGTTTGGCCAGGTGTTAACTCTTTGATTGCTTGGTCTAGGACAGGTGTATGTATGTGTTTGTGTGTCTGTGTGTGTGTGGGTGGAGTGGTTCAGAGGAAGGGCCTAGGTGGCCAGGTGACACAAGAAGAAATATCACAGGGAGGTGTGGTTCAGTGGCTATTTACCAGCAGATATGGAAATAATTCAGTGTTTTACCAATCAATATGGCTGTACTAGCAGAATATCAATCATGAGAAAAGTATTTTTTATCTGTCAATTAATTTACAAATATCAAAGATTTAATCATCATAATAATATATTATTATTAATAATTATGTTTAGTCCCTTCACAAAAGCACCATTGGGCTTTGCTTTCATCCTATTTTCTAATGGCTTGTCTCTCCGAGATCAAGAGGAGGTTTCTGATTTGCTCCTCAGTGGACTGGGGGCCTTGGCTAACTCTTGCTTTTGGGGTGGTGGAGAGAAGTACCCCCACCTTTCTTTCTTACTCAGTATCTTCCACCAGCAGAGGTTTTTACATTGTAAGATAGATGGTTGCCTGTTGAT
The DNA here is from genome assembly GCF_037783145.1 of Equus przewalskii. Taxonomy (NCBI): domain Eukaryota; kingdom Metazoa; phylum Chordata; class Mammalia; order Perissodactyla; family Equidae; genus Equus; species Equus przewalskii. The sequence continues at coordinate 33,204,944 of NC_091848.1, forward strand.
AGGCCATCTGGGCATCTGTGTCTGTCCATCTTTGTAGATCAAGCAACTGTCTATTGATGAAAAGTGAGTTGCTTGGGATTCATCTGTTTATTTTAAACATCAGCTGGAATGACTGAAGCAGGAACTGCCCTCCGAATATCATGCGTATCGTGGTGGGGGGTTCCAGAGGAAGGGTCTGGGTGGCCGGGGTGACGCAACAAGGAATAGTACAGGGAGGCATGAAACAGTGGCTATTAACTAACAAATATTTACTAACAAGAGCTTCTCTGCTAATCTACAAAGCAAAATTAAAGGGGGTGTCTTTCTTTGGCTGGCAGCTTGGAATAGTGGTCAGCAATTAAGTTCAGGCAGAAGCTGTGGAGTGACATGGACTCCTCATGGTGTCCCTCCAGGGGTACCAATTCTCAAGGACACCATAAAGATTTCCTAATTAGACTTTTATTGTGCCTGGAGACATGGGGATGAAGGCTGCTGGGCAGAGCGTGGCCGTGGTCTCGAAGATCAAAGTGAGGCCTGGCTTACTTCTGAATCTTGACCTTGTTTTTGAAGGGCTGAATAACAATACCAATAACGATAATAATAGAAAAGATGGAAAGAAGACATTTTGAAATACTGTAGTGACCCAGTTCTGTTCTACCTGGGAAAGGCAAACAGGCATGAGTTACTTTAATTCTCTTCAACACATCTGTTAAAAGGCTGATGGAACATTCAGGACGAGCCTTAAAATAAACAGGCATGCCCTACTCTTTGTGTAGATCTTGGGGAATAAACAAAACAATAATGAAAACTACTGATAGAGGCCTGGCCAGCAGTGTATGTCCGGAGCTCCCCTTGTGGATATGTGATCTCCGAGTTTGTCCAGCCGTGTGAAAGGGCCCCCCTCAGGAGGACTTGTCTTTATTTTTTTTTTAATTTTAATTTTTTTTTATTGAGTTAATGATAGGTTACAATCTTGTGAAATTTCAGTTGTACATTAATGTTTGTCATTCGTGTTGTAGGTGCACCACTTCACCCTTTGTGCCCACCCCCCACCCCACCTTTCCCCTGGTATCCACTAAACTGTTCTTAGTCCATAATTTTAAATTCCTCATATGAGTGGAGTCATACACAGATTATCCTTCTCTAGCTGGCTTATTTCACTTAACATAATTCCCTCAAGGTCCATCCATGTTATTGCAAATGGAATGATTTTGTTCTGTTTTACAGCTGAGTAGTATTCCATTGTATATATGTACCACATCTTCTTTATCCATTCGTCTGTTGATGGGCACTTAGGTTGCTTCCGTGTCTTAGCTATTGTAAATAATGCTGCAATGAACATTGGGGTGCATAGGACTTTTGGGATTGCTGACTTCAAGCTCTTTGGATAAATACCCAGTAGTGGGATGGCTGGATCGTATGGTAGTTCTATTTTTAACTTTTTGAGGAATCTCCATACTGTTTTCCATAGTGGCTGCACCAGTTTGCATTCCCACCAGCAGTGTATGAGGGTTCCTTTTTCTCCACAACCTCTCCAACATTTGTTACTATTACTTTTAGATATTTTTGTCATTCTAATGGGTGTAAGGTGATATCTTAGTGTAGTTTTGATTTGCATTTCCCTGATGATCGGCGATGATGAGCATCTTTTCATGCGCCTATTGGCCATCAGTATATCTTCTTTGGAGAAATGAGGAGGACTTGTCTTTAATGTACTCTTGCTTTTCTCCTAAATTCATGTTCACCATGATGACTACAATCATGTTAAAATCTATTTAAATCACTCAGGAATGTTTATGAAAGACTTTTAGCACACTAATTAAATTTCACAAATAATAACTAATATTTGATAGTTACAGCTTATAATGGTATTTTTATATCCATTATCTTGTTTGGTCTTCAACAGCCCCCTGAGATGGGTAGATATTATTATTTCCATTTCATAGATGAGGAAATTAAGGCATGGAGGATGGGAATTGGCTTAGAATCAGTGTCAGAGATAATAGTGATCATCTGGTCACTAACTTCGTTTTTCAGGTGGAAAAACCAGGTGGAGCGAAGAGACTTGCCGAGGTCTCGTAGTAATTGGAGCAGAGCTAACATGCCAAGGGGATTTTCTTGCAATTATTTTAAGGAAACTGCCTGAAATCCAAGACACTCTCCATTTGATCCATGATTTAAGTTTGAATGTTTTTGGGGAAAGAGAGGTGGCTGCCCTCCACCCTTGGGGTCAGGCCTGGACCAGAGCCTTTACCATGTGGTCAAGTGGTTGTTTTGAGCACATAATTACTCAATTTAAGGCAATATGAAAGATATAGAACCTAAGAGATGTGGTTTTAACTATTGAGAGTAAGCCATTCAGTTCAAGGAGAGGGATAGAGAAAATAGATTGGGGTGGGGTCCTGGGAGCCTCAGCCACTACAGAAAGTTCTGGAAGGGCTCTTGTTCCTCACCTTCCTCCCTCCACACTCCCTGTCTCAGCAACTTGTACTCGTATCTGCCAGGGGCCTTCCTAGGCTTTGGAGTGAGAGAGGTCCTTGGCCCTGCCCATTCCCACTGCCTCACCCCGTTGACCTCCTAACACCACCCATCAGGCCAGGACATGGTGCCAGGCACTGAAGAATAGGAGACTCACTCTAGGGTCCTGCCCTCAAGGAGCTTGTGGCTTTGGTAGGGGAGAGAAAGGAAGAGGTATGCAGAACCAGCCATGATTCCCCATAGCACGTTCCCCTACTAAGTCCTCAATAAAACACCATGGGAATGTGGAGACAAGAGGGCCTGGAGAAAGAGGACAACGTCGATGAGCACGGAGAGAGGAGTGGGATACATGACTGAGAGCAGGCATTTAGGCTGTAGGAATATCAAGGAGGCCTAAAGAGTTCCATGGTTCGTCAGAGAAGTGCCTTGTGGTTAAGTGTGTGAGCTGTGTGTGTGTGTGTGTGTGTGTGAAGATGGAGAGGTACACAGGGATCAGGTCATAAAGAGCTTGTATATCTGACAACTTTGACCTTTCTGTTGAAAACCATGGGTTTGCTGGATTTTAAGGATGGGCAGCATGGGGCTTGTGAGACGATGGTGCAGGAGTGCTCACACTGTGGCGGTGCGGAGGAGGCCCGGGAGTGAGGGTGTCTAGAGGCAGAGAGAACAGGGAAGAGGCTCTCTCCACAGTCCAGGCAGGAGATGATGAAGGCCTGGACTGAGGGAGAGATGCTGGGGATGAGGGAGGGGGAGAGGTCCCAGGGACATTTCAAAATAATCAAGAGGTTAGTCAGAGAGTGTAAGGTGTCCAAAATGCAGGGCTGTGCTGGAACCAGCTGGCCCTGGCCCAGGAGACTGACTGTGGACATCTTTTCCCAACTCTGCACTCAGGGACGCCGTGCTGGGAGCTTTAAATCAGCTATAGCAGAAGCTTTAACACCACAGAAATCAAGAAAGGCTGCAAATCAGGTCTTCTCTCCAGAGAGCTGATTGTTAAACATCTACCAACACACCATTGGTGAGAGACCTGCAGCTTCTCCTGCTGTGCGTGGTGCAGAGGGCAGTGTCAGAGGAAGTGGCCTCGGGAGGCTTCAGAGGCAGTCGAGACAGGCCTTGGGCAAGGGATAGGTTTGTGGAAGGTGGGGGGTAAGAGAAGGCATTTTCGGTGAACCACACAGTGTGAGCAAAGGCTTGCCTTCTTCTGGGGTATCTCGGCACAGAGCAGGGGACTTGAGACACTCCATGACATTTGTGGGTTCCTGCTAGCAGAGTCTTAAATTAGACCTTTATGAGTTGACAGATCAGATGCACAAATGAAATGTCCCTTAAATACTTACTGGTGCATGATGCAGGTTTGCCATGAACTGGCCTATTTGGGCCAGGACTTCTTCTGTGCACAGAACAGTCCCTGAACCCAGTTGTAATGGCTAATTAGTGACCTTAAGAAGGACTCAGAAATGTTCCTGGATTATCATTTAGCAGGGGAGGAAACTGAGTCCCCGAGAGTGCTTCAAAGACATTCTCAAGACCACAGCTAGTTGGTGACCTTCGTCAGGATCAGAACTATGGAGCCGAACTTGCATTAGTTATCTACAACTGCAAAACAAATTCCCCCCACCACTAGTTTAAAAACTGGCTTAAAATAACAATAAACATTTATTATCTCATATTTTTTGCGAGTCGGGAATTCAGGAGTGACTTAGCCTGGTGGATTTGGCTTGGAGTCTGTATTAGTCAGGTTTTCTAGAGAAAGAGAACCAATAGGATATATCTATATCTATATATATAGATAGATATAGATATAGATATATAGATATAGATATATGATTTATTATGAGGAGTTGGCTCACATGATTATGGAGGCTCAGAAGTCCCACGATGTGCTGTCTGCAAGCTGGAGACCCAGGAAAGCTGGTGGTGTAATTCAGTCCGAGTCCGAAGGCCTGAGAACTGGGGGAACCACTGGTGGAAATGCTAGTCTGAGAGCAGAAGGGGAGATGACATGTCCCAGCTCAAGCAGCGAGGCGGGAGCAAAGGGTGAGTTCCTCCTTCCTCTGCCTTTTGCTCTGTTCAGGCCCTCAGTGGATTGCGTGATGCCCACCCACATGGGGGAGAGCAATCTACTGAGTCCGCTGACCCAAATGCTAATCTCATCCAGAAACACCCTCACCGACAGGCCTAGGAATAAAGCTTAATCTAGGTACCCCGTGGCCAGTGAAATTGACACATAAAATTAACAATCACAGGGTCTCTCATGAAGTTGCTGTCAAGATGGCAGCTGGGGCTGCAGTCATCGGGTGGGGCTGGAGGATCTGCTTCCTCAGGGCCCGCTCGCGGCTGGCACATCCGCGCGGGTGTGGGCAGGAGGCTTCGGTTCCTCACCAAGGGGGCCTCTCTGTGGGGCTGGTGGAGCATCCTCACAACACAGCTGCTGGCTTCAGGAGAGGTCAAGGCAGAAGCCGCGACGTCTTTTATGACTTAGCTTCAGAAGTCATCATCATCATTTCCCCAAGATCCTAGTGGTTACACAAGTGAGTCTTATTCCGTGTGGGAGAACATAAGACAAAAGGCAGGGATCATTGGGGACCATCTTAGATGTTGGCTGCCACAGAACCCAACACAGGAAATGGGTGAAAACCAAGAGACTTTTGAAGTCAGAGGCCGTGGTTCTGCCTTTGGTAGGAGGGATCCAGGGAAAGCCTCAACTTCCTCATCTATAAGGTGGGGCTGTAGTTCCTGCCTGCTGTGCCGTAATGGGTTGTGATGAGGACCAAGCTGCAAAGAAGAGCACAGATGTTAGTGATGGTGCTTATTGCCATGCCACCTGTGGTTAAAAAAGAAAAAGAAAGAAAGATAGAGAACCCTAAATTCCTGCTTATTGACAGCTATCCAGCAAAGCATAGGGGACCTAGGGCTCCTGGGGATGCAGCTGCAATGTAGTGGGTCCAGAGTGAGGTTTCCTGGGCTCAAAGCTCAGCTCCCCGGCTCACCAACAATGTGACCTTGGGCCAGATGCTGCATCCCTTTGTGCCTCAGTTTCCTCACCTGTTCCCATGGAAATGATGACGGAACCTCCTTCACAGTGTTGTTGTGAGAATTAAATTAGCTTGTTCTGGTGAAGCATTTAGAACAGGGCCTCCTGACATTTAGTCACTGCCTGATATAAATACTAGCTTTGGCTACAGAGTGGCCACGAAGTCTGGAAATATAGACATTATTTTATCATGCATTGTAATATAATATCAATAACTCATTTATTACATGTTTACCTGTGTTTCCAGACTTGGTGACCAACCTGTATTATGCCCTCCCATCCTGACTGTGCAGGCAGTTTACCCTGTCCTGTGGTTGTGCCTGTAATCCGGCTGGCTGATCTGGTATAGGATTCTAATCTCTCGTTAGAGAGGAGACGGCCTTCATTATACTTATTAATGTCAGCCCTGCCTCCAAGCTTCCCTAGATGTGGTTGCTGTTAACGCCGCTCTCAGTGTGTTGCTCTCCCCAGCAGGGCCTTTTATTACGTGAGGACACAGAGTGGAACAGATGCCCCGTACTATTAAGTTGGTTTTGCAAACCGCAGTAGCCCATCACAGAATGCCATAAAGATACGCCTTACCTCGAAGGGGGCAGGGTACCAGCCATCACAGATTCTGAACAACCTGTGAGTGTGCCCTGGGAAGGAGCGCTCCAGGGAGGGAAGGTCTGGTGATGCAGAGATGTACCCCATGTTGATAAGAACGAGCACACAAACTCTGAGCCTAGAAACTGGTAGCTCGGATGCTGTTTGACTTACTTTATAAAACGACTCTGCAAAATTATTACCAGTTTCTGTAAATATCCAGTTCTCTGGTTTCTTTAAAATTTTGCTTTGTTTTCTTTTTTTTTAAAGATTTGAGTCACATCTTTCTGAGAACGTCTATCACCTAGAAGGTGTTCCCAAAATGTATTCCTGGAACACTGATCCCACGGGGTGTTACTGGATGTTACACTGAAAAAGGTTTCAGTCATCAAACGAGCTTGGGAAACACTGGGTTAAACATAGTTAAACTGGTTTCCTTTTTACAGGACTTCTCAGAACCTTTAATATGCTAATATGCCTTGTGAGGGTGATAAAATCTACAGTTTTTCCCACATTTATTTGATCGTAAACCCTTTTTTGGTGGACTATGTTTCAGAAAAAGTATTCAGTGGAATATAGATAATAGGAAAACTTAAACCTAATAATTGGAAAACCTACTGTTTTATCTGCCTGGCTATTTGCTTATTTCTGATAACACCATATCCCTCTTCTGAGAACTGTTCCCAGCCCCATTCACATGGTCCCCGAGGGAGCTGGTGTTTTCTTATGTGACCTACCCCTTGACCGGAAGTGACACACCTCCTTGCCATAGGAGTGAGCACCAGACCTGGGCTGGGTCACTCAAGTCTCTTTGCTGAAATGTTTGGATTTGAGACCAATAATTCTTTCTCTAGTGACTGAAGCTATAAGACAAAATGTAAAGAGCTATTAGTCATTTTGTTTTCTACTATCCTGAGAAAGCCATTCTGCAGCTAGGTTTAATGGTACCAACCACAGCAGGAAGAACGTACGGGAGGTGGAGAGTCCTGGTGCAGAGCCAGACTCCCCGGTTCTGGTTGTTCTGGACTTCTCATTCCATTCCCACGTTTACGTAGTTCGGAGAAGCTATGTCAGTACTACTTGAAATGTACTCAGGGTGTGGTTTGGGGACCAGTGCTGTTTCCCAAACTATGTATTCCCCGGTCCATAGTGAGGTAAATTCAGAAACTGAGTGTTTAGTAACTTTTATAGTAATTGACATTGCTGGGACATCAAGTGGCATTTCATTTTTCTAGTAATTCGTATTTATTTAATTTGCCAAAGTTTTGCTCCACAGTAGATTTTAGTAATAGTAATAATAATAATGATAATAATAATAATAAAAACCTGGTCCTTCAGCACAGATTGTTTGAGAAATACCCTTTTATGAGATATTCCAACAGGGCTGATGCATATGGTTGTGTAGGCGGTGCACTGTACAACTCTAGGAAGTGCCATTCGCCTAGCTGACAACATGAATGATTCCCCACTGCCTGAGTTGTACAGTGTACAACCTGCCCAACAGTAGACGCAGCCCTTTGACCCCAATATCCTTCCTACAAATTCCTTCTTGTTTTGTTTAAATTAACTGGAGTCTTTTTGTAGCTGCTTTCAATCTAAGGAAATTTAAATAATACATCTTCTGCTGTCCCAGTGGCCTATTTCAACTGTCTACTAGATATGAGAGACCTGGTTCTGGAGTCTGATTTTCCCACAGTATGACTCATGCATTTTGCTGTCTTGTTAGTTCTCATGGAAGGAAGCAGCTTAGTACACACACCCTGGGAGGATGCCAAACATTCTTCTCCACGAAACCTGACAGTCTGTGGCGGGGCGCGCCAGCATTTAAAGGTTCTCTTTCCTTCCACATTGGAGCCCCAGCGTGAGGAGACCTCACAATCAGCTGAGCTGGTGAAGGCAGGCCAGCTGGGCATTCTGAACGTCCTGTCGGTGGGCCTGAAATAGGGTTGTCTTTCTAGAACAGTTTAGTAATATCTATCAAAAAGCTTTAAAAATGCCCTCTGCCCTTCTGAGAATTACACTTCTAAGACCCTCTCTTAAGGATCTGAAAGACCGTGAAAGATTTATCGTCAAAGATGCCCTCTGTGTTTTAATTGTGAAAATAGAAATTAGGAATAACCTGAATATCCAATATATAGGAATAATTAAGTAGATAATAGAAAACGAAGTAAAGAATGATCTGAATTCATTAAAATTATGTTTATAGTGTTTTTAACAATATGGAAAATTATATAATATTAGGTTAAAACCCAGAATACAATAGAGTATATGTGTAAGGGAAAAATGCTAAGAGAAAAGACTGGAGAGAAATAGGCTAAAATGTTAACAAGAAATGTCCCTGAGGAGGGATATTTTGGGTGAGTGACATAAAAATATTTTTCTAGGAGCTGGGCCTGTGGCGTAGTGGTTAACTTTGGCATGCTCTGCCCTCACGGCCTGGGTTTGAGGGTTCAGATCCCAGGTGTGGACCTACACCACTCATCAGCCGTGCTGTGGAGGCCACCACATACAATATAGAGGAAGACTGGCACAGATGTTAGGTCAGGGTAAATCTTCCTTAGCAAAAATAAAAAAATTTTTAAATATATATATGTATTTCTAAAATTTATGTGAAGTACATATGACTTTGAGGGAGGAAAATGAAGTTAAATAGTTAAAAAGAAAAAATAAAGCTATAACTGCTCTACGTTTTAGGTTGGGCCCCCAAACACAGCTAGTGGGGTCACTTTAGGCTTGGATCTAGACTCCAGGTCTCAGTTTAGCACTTTGATTTCCTCAGCTCCTCAAGATCCTCTGGGCCAGAGGCCCTGACTCACGCTGACCAGCACACAGCCTGGCTCCAAGTGTGCATGCACGTACGTGCTCAGTGCCTGTGTCTAGCAGTGTCTGTTTCAGTGGGGAGCATTTCCTGATCTGATCCTCCATTCCGGTGCCCCTGTCCCGGGGAAAAACCCGTGACAGCAAGGAATGGGCAAAGAGGCTGAGAGGAGAGGGAGGCATAAGGTGAAGAATCTATATTCCGCCAACCCAGCAGTCCCACCTCTAGGTGGATAGCCTGGACAAACCCACAAACATGCATGAATACTCGCCATGCCATTGTTTGCGATAGTACAAAATCGGAACAAGGGGAAAAAGTGGAAAAATTCCCTGTCCATCAAAAGGAGAATGGATACATAAATTATAGTATTTTCACACTATGAGATACTATACAGCATCAAAATAAATGAATTAGCATTAACAGAGATAAATCCCAAATCGAGTGTTAGCAAAAAACAAAGCTAGTAGTAGTTTGATTCCATCTACAACAATATCGTATTTATTTTTTATCATATTTCATATATTATTTATTTGGTTTTTATATTATATAAAATATATTATTCTAATTTATTAATATTATACTAGTTTATATTAAGTTTACAATATAATTCCATTAAGTTAAAAATATGGAAAATATCATTGATTATTTATGGACGTCCACATGTGGTAAAAGTAAAAAAGTCAAGCATGGGAAAAATAAACATAAAATTCCAGAGAGTAGCTTCCCCTGGGACTAGAGGAAGTGAAAAGAAATCAGATGGTGGAACATGGGGCTTTGAAGGTATCTGTGAGGTTTTGTCTTAAAAAAATATATCTGAAGCACATATGGAAAAGAATGTTAGGATTTGACAAAGCCTGGTGGTAGGCACAAGTTATATTATTCTCTGTATTCTTCTGCCTTTGGGGAATATTTCATAATAAAATATAAATAAAGTTACAAATAGAGAGGAGGGCACGAGCTCAGGATGCTCTGAGCCTGAGACAGGCGGAGGTGACCAAGGGAGAGAGGGGCTGGCGAGACCTGGGGATGCGAGTCTGGATGAGGTAACGCCAGGGGCGGAGAACCCTGGATGCCGCCCTGGATGGTGCACCCTCCCAGTCCCGCCCACGAACACACGTGGTGCCTCTTTGCCTTCCGGTTTTCATGTCAGATCTGGCAGTTCCTCTCGGACCTGCCGTCTGCCGGGACTTGCAGGTCTCAGAGGCGAGAGCCCGCCCCTGACTACCTTCCCACAGGTGGCCCGCCTGCCGAGTGCGCCTCCTTGGGCGGCTCCAGCCTTTGTTCTCATGGGACTTGTGTAGGCCATGCCCACCTCCTGCCAAGGGACAGGGGCATCTTGGAGGCCTGGAGATCCTGGTTATTTTATCTCCTCAGGCTCCCCAGCTCTCAGATAGTGCACAGGTCTCTGCTTTCTGGTTTTATGCACTGATTAATCCGTCTGTCTCATCTTCTTTATTCTTCATAGAAAGGAGTCCAGTCCTGGTCAGTGCCCCCATTCCAAGAAAATCCAGGCTGGCCCTCCTCACCAGTGCTCCCATCCGGCCTGGGAATCAGGACACCTGCTCAGCCAGCAAGTAGCCGGATGACTTTCGGCAAACCATGTCACCTCTCCGTACCTCCCTTTCTTGCCCTGGTAGATGGGCCATGGATGCCTGTCTCACCGGGTTGGCATGACATCATGATTGCATAATGTCTCACTTGTCAAGGTTTTAAGCACAGTGTCTGCACAAGACACAACACATTAACTTTCCTAGGGCCAAATTTAGCAATTAATGTTGGCAGGCCTTTCGGGTTCTGATGGTTTGTTTCTTCCCACCCAGCTACTTCCCCCTCTTCCTTCCTCTGCTCCTCTCTTCTCCCCAGCCCTCTTTCCCCAGGTTACCTCGAGACACACAGGCTCTTACAGAATAGCCTGAGCCCCAGCCTCCAGCTCTGGATAAGACTTTCCAACAGTGGTTCTCAAGCTTGCAGAGCCTTAGAACCCCCTAGGGAGCTAAAAAAAAAACCAAACACCAAAACAACAACAACCACCACTACTCTCAACCCCCACTCCCAAAGAATGTCATTCAGTTGGTCTTGGGTGGGGGCGGGGGCCAGGCATTGTATTTTCCTTACCTCCCACCCACCCACCCACCCATCCGCCTGGGGCAGGTGATTCTAATGTCCATTTTAAGATTGATCCCGGCAAGCACCACAACTCCCTCTTAGACCCCTGCCCTCCTCAGGATGCTCCTCTGTCATCGTAACAATGGGAAGAAACCACCACACCCTTGTTTCTTCAGTTTCCTAAATTCTTTCTTGGAAAACATTTAATAATTTACAGGTTCTTCACAGAGTCCTTCCTTAGCTTTTACCTTGGATAACTTTGCAGTAGGCAGAACAGAAATACCTGCTAAGCTGCCCTTGGATTTTCCTCTCAGAGCTGGTATGTACTTCTATTCTGCTTGCCCTGGGACCCAGCTACTGTTCTGTCTATAGAGCTCGCCATTCCTTTGGCACAGATCTGAAATAAACAGCTCACATCAAACCCAGCTAAGTGAAGCTGATTGTGAACAATTTGTATTCAAGAGATGCTTCCTACTTATTTTTGGCTCATTTGCTCCTAAGACACTGATGCTTAAGTATGGCTGATGACTTTGAGCAGCTCCTGGTGTTTGGCCCTTGCAGACCTTGTGGGCTTGAGGGTCCTTCTGGAATTTTCCGTCTTAGCCCATGTCCTTCCCTCTATGGCCCCTCCTAGCTGAGTAGACTTCCCAGCTGTGTATGACGCAGCAAGACTGCAAGGTTCGGGTTCTCTCTTAGGCTGCTTCTCCCAACTTCAGGCACAAAGTCCAGGTTAATGGAGAGTCTGAAGCCCGGAGAGCGGAAGTGACTTACCCAAGGTCACAGCTGTGGCCACAGCAATTGAAAATGGTGTGGTTGGTGGGGCAGTGCTTGGAATTCTTAGCTTTGGTTCCTGCTTGTCCAGAAGCTTGGGTTGGGATGTTGCATCTGGAGCCACATACTTATATCAGCAGGATTTGTCTTTGAATGAGCAGCATGGCTAGAGTCTAACTTCTGGTTAAATAGGATAGTGACACTCTAGAAGTCTCTACAGACCTTGACTAAGAACCAGTGGTGGCAGGTAAGGTGGAGGCTCATTTATACTTTAATACTCCTACCAGGATGGGGATAGACAGAGAGGGAGACAGGGAAGCACCAAGGAGGGTTGGCTGAACTTTGGGGATAATATCAACAGGTTGACTATAGCTGACGATATATTTTTTGATATTTGGTGAAGCTCTTGATGGGTAGGTGGAATTTCATACTTTGCTCTCCTACTCCTGTAAAATAACTTTTTGTAGAGCATGTTTTTACGTGTTATGCCATTTGAGCCTCCCAACACCCCTGGTGGAGATTATATTCATAGTTTTATGGATGCGGGAGCTGAGGACCAGAGAGGGACTGAGTGTGGGCTGAGTTGTTGGAGAAGCTGGGACGCTGTGGTTTCGTCCTCTACAGCATTCTGCTGACAGTTGTTCCGTATTGGCCCATCAGTTTTCCAGGTTTTTACTTACCGTTGCACACCAACCCAGTCAGTTAGTTCCAAAGCGAGGATTTACCTGCTGGTAAGATTCTGTGGTCCAGGCCATCATCTGACTCACAAAAGGGAGATATCAAAACCATGTTGGGGAGAGAGATTTTGTCCCAGGCTCGGAACCCACTTTAGTTCCCCTTCCCTCGCCTCCTGCCCTACACACCATAGCAAGAAGGACTAAGCAAGTAATTATTTAACTATACATTTTCTGAGTACCTGCCATGTGAAGGGTCCTGGAAAGGGGTCGTGGGAAGACAGAGATGAATCTGACATGTTTCCTGAAGGAATGGCAAACGTGTGGCTGCAGTAGACCCACTTCCTTTTCTATACCTAGGGCAGACATCACTAATCTATCAGGTCATTTCTTCCCATTAATCCTGAACAGAACCTCTCTGGACTCTGATGCAGGCATCCAAGAACATTCAGTAGAGTTGATACGCAATAAGAGCTAGCATTTGCTAAGCAACTACTATGTGCTGGGCACTATGCTGTGTTCATTATCACGTTACTCCTGCACAACTCCATGAAGCAGGACCTGTCATGCTTAGAGACGTTAAGCATCTTGACCTCCTAAAATTGGATCTAAGCTTTGAACCCAGGCAGTCCAACTCCAGCGCCTGCATCCTTGTTTTTGACTCTTTACTGCTATCTGTTTTCCATTTCTGATCTGTTACTGCCTGCTGCCTTTCTGAGCATAGAGCCCATGAGACTTGCGGAGAGAATAAGTTAACATCTCCTGGCTGCTCTTCCAGCTCCTCTGATGTTCCACAGCCAATGGTCATGGGCCTCATTTTACAGAAGGAAGCACATATGGGCTGTGACATCTCCAAGGTGACAGCTCAAACGACGGAAGAAACGGGAGTGGGAATAGTGAATTCCCAAATCCAGACCTCTAGGTCAGCCCAGGAACCTCCGGGACTTTGGGGGTTTTATAAATGCCTATTCTCATTCCTCAAAGCCTAACATAGTTTAATTTTGCAAATACACCTGGGGGCGTGGGGCTGAAGAGCAGTGTAAACAACAGATCTGGCTAAAACCTGCCTTGGATTTTGTAAAAGAAAGTTGCTGATGAAGTGGAAGCAACTGGTGTTAAATGATTATCTCACAGGAATTCCTACAAAGTCTGACCGTCAGCCTGGGCTCCCATTTGAGCTTCCTGGGGCCATGTAAATGAATAGTTACAACGATACATTTGAACAATAAAAGGACTTTGCAGTTTAGTGTGTGTGTGTGTGTGTGTGTGTGTGTGTGTGTGTGTTATAGTCTGTCAGGCTTCACTAGCAGAAAAGAATGAGTTGATTACACTTTAAATATTACATATTTGCTGTTTCTAAACAGTCATGGAACCAGGCAAAATGGCTAAAAATGTGGAATAAAATCTGAAAAAAGCACAAGCATAATACCTGCCTTTTTCATCTCTCTGTCTTAAAAACATTAAAGAAGCCAATCTAATTAGCCAAATTGTTTTCTTTGACTATGGGCAGATGGCTTTCTTTCCAATATTCTAGAGAAGGATTAAGTGTCTAACTAGATTTACAGGTAGACGGGGATAAGTGTTCCCACTGCCTGCATCCTGGGGATGAAGAGCAAGATTACCCACAAGCAGCTTATGAGGGGTACCGGGTTCAATAGTGTCTCCCCCAAATTCATGTCCTCCTGGAACCCGTGAATGTGACTTATTTGGAAATAGGGTCTTTGCAGAGGTAATCAAGTTAAGATGAAGTCACACGGGATGAGAGTGGGGCATACATCCAATGACTGCTGTCCTCATAAAGAGACAGGGACACGGAGGCACAGGGAAGACGGCCATGTGAAGGAGGCAGAGGTTGGAATGATGCAGCTGCCAGCCAAGGAAGGCCAAGGATGCCAGCAACCACCAGAAGCTAGGAAGAGGCAAGGAAGCATTCTCCCCGACAGGTTTCAGAGGGAGCAGGGCCCGGATGACACCTTGTTTTATCTTCTAGTCTCCAGAACTGTGAGACAATAAATTTCTGTTGGTTTAAGCGACCTAGTTTATGGTACTTTGTTATGACAGCCCCAGAAAAGTAATAAATAAAGGAATTCAGGATGGAATTTGGACTGACACTCATTCCAAACTTTCTTTCTCAGAGACCCTTAGATTGAGGCCTTGATGTGGGTTAAGTGGTCTCAGAGTCTCGCATTTCATCAAGTAGAGAGAAAAAGGAACCCAAACAGAGTTTGACAGTTTCTAGAAGTTAATAGGCAACATCCACGAAGGCTTTTCCCTTATTATCTGATTACCATATTAACTGATAACTGGAGACCAAAAGACACTTTTAGTTGGGAAAAATAGATGCTCTTCCTAGAGAACTGAACTGACTTAATCCCATAGCGTTGGGAGAGCTGCTTCAGGCACGAATTTGCATTTACTGAGTGGCAAGGAGGGATACCTGCCTGCTTCCATTTCGCGAAGAGAGTTGGATGTGGTGTTCAACCTGGGCACATAGGAAGCTCCTGGGAGCTTTGTAGAATACGAATGCCTGGGTCCCACCCCAGAGATTCTGATTTCACTAGTCTGGGGTGCTGCCAGGCATCAGGAGTTTTAAAAGCTCCCCTGGGTGATTCTAATATGCAGTTAGGCTTGAGAAAAACTGGTAGAAGTGCCTGTAGACTCCAGGCCATTGGGGTGAAACTTTCAAATGATTGCAGTAAATTAAGGAAAATTAGTAAAAGTGATAAAACATTAAAGAGAGAGAATAAGATAAATAAAAAGGTGACATCTAGGATGCAATCAAACCCTATAGTAAGGTCTTCGAATATTTAAGCAATGCAACAGCTGTTTTGGAAAGAATGGTCCCACAAGTGCAGCTCTGAGGTCACTGGATTGAGACTGAATGGTCTTGCTTGTTGGAGCGCTCAGCACAATGCCTGGCACAGAGCAGCCTTCAAGAAACCCTGGCCAATGTTGTCTCTTTAAGAAAAAGAGAAAGCCGGAGTTCAGATTTCCCTTGGCAGCTTCTTTTCTTCTCCGAAGAAATCTGGATCATCCAAGTTATCCCCTAAAGCCTTCTTAATTCCTAAGAAGACAAGCCCAGCTCTTTCAATTAAAAAGTTAATTACCATTTACTGAAGTTCCCGTATTCATTTGAGATGGGTGAAACTGGTGATTCAGGAGAACTGGGTGCTCTTATGTGTTACGTGAGTACTTTATAAACACTGACTAATCCATATATATGTCATACTTAGGCCCATTTAAGGGACTCTAAAATGTCCTTCTTTAATCATAGGAGGCTATTGTTGGATAATTTTGTTGTATGACATACTGTCGATCATCTTTGTGATTTATTTGCTGCCAAGTTCTTAATCAGAAACACAACTCTGATTATTCTATTGTTACTATAAGAAAATATACTCCATATATAATATGATTTTCAGGAATATACGTTGGTAGAAGGTGGCAATTGCCCATCCTCACGTGAACTATTAGGTGCTATGAGAACTGGTTAAGGGAGGGATGAGTGTGGGATGGAAATACCTATCACCCTGGAGGTGGGTGGGTTTTGAGCTTAACTCGCATGGCACAACATCACTGCTACCCTCTCTTTTTCGTTTTGGAGTATGTCTTTGTGACCGTACAAATACTTGGGAAGGACAGACAAGGGAGGCCAGTTAGGTTTAAATTTGTTTGCCAAAGCTGATAGATCAATTGGTAGTGACTGCTCGGGCTACTGGGTTGAAAATGACTCTGAAGCCAAATCCATATCCAGAGAGAGAGAGAGAGTATTCAAGAGAGAGTAATTAAGATTGATTAGCAATGTCTCAGAGCACACAAGAGGGGGGAATGAAGGCACAAATGCCAGGCATTTGCTACGATCATCTTAGACCCTGTTTTGAAAGACAAGAGCCCTTGGCTAGCCAATAGGCCTTATAGTAGTCTCAGGAAGTGCAGCTTATCCTCTAAGCCGCCATATACCAATGTTAGAAATTCCGTGTGTGGTGCAAAGCCGGGTAACCTTTGGCTGAGAGTCCCAATTGAGAGGTTCCATAATAAGGTGAAGCATTAAGTTTGAGGCCAACTAAAGTCTGCACTGTCCTTTCCAACTAAGGCTGAACAGCTGCTCTCTACTACCAATTCTTCTATTTTTATTCATTCATGATACAGAACTTTGCTGTTCGTGAGGTGTTTAAGAACATAGTGTAAGGGGCCACACTTGGTGTCAAAGAACGATGGCCAACGTCCAACCTGCACGTTCAGGCGTGTGCTCAGCAGCCCTTCAGAAAGCTGCACATGACCTTCCTGTTCCATCTCCTCTTACTTCCCACCATTCAGCAGCACAATGCTGATAGATTGGATGTATTATATGAGAGAAGAGTCAGGATGACCATTTTGACCTGAGGAACTGGAAGGATGAAATTGCATTCCTGAGATGAGGATGACTGTGGGAACAGCAGGTTTTAGGGACAGATCATGAGTTCAGTTTTGGAGATGTGAAGTTTGGGATGCCTATTAAATATCCAAGTGGGGCCAGCCCCGGTGGCCTAGTGGTTAAGTTTGGTGAACTCTACTTTGGCAGCCTGGCTTTGGTTCCTGGGTGTGGACCTGCATCACTCGTCTGTCAGTGGCCATGCTGTGGCAGCGGCTCACATACAAAAAGAGAAAGATTGGCAACAGATGTTAGTTCAGGGTGAATCTTCCTCAGCAAAAAATGAAAAAACAAAAAAAATAGATAAATATCCAAGTGGAGATGTCAAGTGGGAAGTTGGATATATGTGTATGGAAATCAGAAGGGAAATATGAGCCAAAGATATAAATTTGGGAGTCATCAGCTTATAGCTGGAATTTAAAAGCATGGAAGTGGGGCTCGCCTGGTGGCATGGAGGTTAAGTTTGTGTACTCCACTTCATTGGCCCAGGGTTCGCTGGTTTAGATCTCAGGCATGGACCTGCACACTGCTTATCAAGCTATGCAGTGGCAGGCGTCCCACATATAAAATAGAGGAAGATGGGCACAGATTTTTAACTCAGGGCCAATCTTCCTTAAAAAAAACCCACAAAAAACAAACAAACAAACAAAAGCGTGGAACTGAATGAGATCACCAGGATAATGAACATAGATAGAGAAGGGATCAAAAGAATGAATTTTGGGGTAACTTCAAGAGAAAGAGGTCCAGAAATGAGGAGGAAACAGCAAAGACTGAGAGAGAGCAGGATATAAGGTAGAGGGAAAGCCAGTAGAGTGCCCTGGTAGCCAAGTAGAGAACGTGCTTCAAGGAAGAGGAGTCAGTAACTTGGTCAAATGCTGCTGATAGGTCAAGCAAGGTGGAGACTAGAAAACTGACCATTGGGCATAGCAATATGGAGGTCATTGATTTGATGGAGTTCTAGGGGTGAAGACTCAGGCGAAGTGTGTTTAACAGAGAGCAGAAGAATGGAAAGTGGAAGCTGCAGGCATTAACAATATTTTTAGGAGTTTTGTCATAAAGAGAAAGAAGTGAAGTGGTAGCTGGAGGGGGAAGTGAGATCAAGAGCATCTTTACTTTGAGGATGGGAGAAATATCTGCAAGTTTGTGTGCTAGTGTCAAAGGCCTGATGGAGAGAAAAAGTTGATGCTGCGGGAGAGAGAGGGAGCTGTGTTCTTGAGTTGGTGAGAGGGAGTGGGGTTGAGAGTAGGCCTGGAGAAGCTGGTCTTTGCTAGGTGAGGACAGTTCCTCCATAAGACTGGAAGATAAAAATAAGTAGGTTGATGTGATGGGAGGTGCTTTTGGAAGGTCTCAGCTGGTTAAAGACCCTTCAGCGGCTCGCTATTGTGCCCTATACCACAGAGTCCATTAAGCTCAGCCTGGGATACAAGGACTCAAAAGGTAAACACCTTGGCCCCACATTATAGCTTCCTCCTCATCCACTCTTGACCCTTCTTAATCCCCCTCCCCAGTCTGCTTTTACACAAGTGGATCTTTCTGCCTGGGGTGCTCTTCAAGACCCAGTTCAAAGGTCACCTCCTTTGTCCCTCTGGGTTCCCACATTTGTGGCTCAAATCTACGTCATAGCCCTTTATCACATTGTTTATCCATCTGTCTTTCTTTAAAGCTGTGATCCTTTTGATAGTAGATGCTTTGTCTTCTTATTTGTCTCTGGGTACACAGTTGCCTCTACCGATGCCTCCCCGAGGACAGTGTCTGGCACAGAAGAGGAAATAAAAGTTGGAAATGGTTCTATGCATATGTTTAAAGTAAACTTTTGATTGACCGGTAACATATATATGTCTATGTATACACACACAATTATACGTGTATAGCTCTACGTACTTTCAAAGCGAACACACCTGTGTCAGTAAACAGCGCCTTACCAGCACCCCGGAAACTCGCCTCACATCCCTCCAGTCATTACCCAAAGGTAAACGCTATCTTGACTTCTAACATCATGGATTGGTTTTGCCTGTTTTTGACCTTCATACAAATGGAATCAAACAACATGCACTCTTATGTCTGACTTCTTTCACTCAAAATTGCGTTTCTGTGATCCATTATTTCTGTCGTCTGTAGCAGCAGTTCGCTCATTCCCTTTGCGGTCCGGTGATCGATCGTGAGACTATACCATAAGAATTCACCCATTCTATGGTTGCTGGACATTTGGCTTGTTTCTGGTTTCCAGCTTTTACAAATAGCGCTGTGATGAATGTTGTTGCACATGTAGTTGAACGTGTGTACACTTTTCTGCTGGCTATATGGCCAAGCGTGGGGTTGCTGGGTCATATCTTCAAGTGCTTATATACCTTTGATCAGCTTATTGTTACTCAACAAGCCCAGGAGCAGAATTCTAGACACTGGAAACACACAACCAAGTTTCTGAGCTCTATGGCCTCTGGGATGATTTGTCGAGCCCCTTCATTTTCATACAAGAAACCTGAGACTCAGGCTGGGAAAGCAACCTGTGCAAATTCACACAGCAAGTAAGTGCGAAATTGCTCCAGATCTCCTCATTTCCGGGCCAGTGTGACTCAAGACTAACGTTGGTCAAACACCTCTTAGTATTCACACAAGGAAACTCTCTTCTCTGACCCAGGAATGATCTTGCATCATTCCAATTTGTCTAACAAGCACTCTTGTTTATTAAGTATCTGCAAAGTGCTGGGCACATTGTGTCATATGTTTACATGTGTCATTTATTTACATTCTATGTTATCTCTCATCCTCACAACAACCTTCGAGACAGGTAGTACCAACTCTATTTTTCAGATGGAAAGATGAGCTCAGAGAGGACGAGTAACTCGCTCAGGTTTCCGTAGGAAGTGGCGGAGCTGGCATGTGAACTTTGCTTGTAACTACTTGGGAGACAGAGGAGTGAAGCCCTTCTTAGGATGCCATTGCTGTTTTGACACAGGGCAACGCTTTCCCTCCGACCCTAGGGCTCCTCTCAAGCAGAGAGAATCCAGTTTTCTATCATGGACCATGTGACTGAAAGAAGGCAATTCAACATGGCGAGCACATAATACACCTGCAGCTTTCCCTGTGAGGATTGATACAGAAAGCGACGGCTTACAGCCATTGTGAGGACAAAAATTGCTATTCGAAAGTTACAGAATGGTGAATACTTGCTCCTCCAGCTCTCCGCAGAAGCTTCCTCAGAATCCTGAAGTGCAGAAACTAAGTAAACCCACTTCAGAGGAGCTAACCTGGGCTTCCTTATTCCTAATGAATCTTTATAGATAGCCACCTCCTGCCCATCCCATATCCTGTATGTATCTCAAAAAAGATAACAAAAATAGAAATGATAATCATGAACGTGTATTATGTACTTATATTGTGCCGTGTACTGACTAATTGTTGCTGGGTGGTCTCATTGAGTCCTCCTAATGAGTTTTGAGGTAGGTATGATTATCATGCCCATTTTACAGATGAGGAAGCGGATCCTTAGAAAGTCAAAGTAACTTGCCTGAGGGCGCATGATGAGTGAGTGAGCCGGGGCCTCGCTGAGGGCCAGCACGGCAGCCAGGATCTGTTCCTGTTGGCTGTCTTGATGCCCAAAACATGCTTGTTTACTGATTGATCTCTCCCTTTCATTAAGGTTTTGTTCTTTTTTAATCATTCATGTGGAAATGTTCACAACCTTATCACAACCACCATAAGCTAACAAAGTGAATCTTGTGTTTGTGAGGACGGTTCTCCCCTACACTCTGCCTTGGAAAGAGGAAGGATTTTTTTTTGTAACTTACTGAAGTGAGTTTAAATAATCTACTTAAGAAAGAGACGGGTGGGAGAGGGAGAGCAATTCAGGGAGAAGCTGGGCGTTGGAGGTGGGAGAGCGGACAGTACGACGCAGCTATAGGGTTTGCTTTAGCTTCTCACTGGCCTCCCTGTAGCTTTTCTGACCGGTCCTCCTTCAGCTTCCTCCTCACTATTGCTAGGGTTTCAGGGAAGCAGGCGAGCGGGGTCCATGTGTCCGTGGACTACTACTTTTAGGAATTTTGAAAAACACTGAAAGGATTTGCCCTATTTTGAAATTGCTTATGCTGTTAGGGCATAGCTCTTTTTCTGTTTTATTATTATTTTATAGAAAGAATACATTTTATAAAAAAGAACACTTAAGGTTTTAAGTGTTTTTCTCCTCCCCTTTACAGATGGAAACCCAGTGTATCACCAAGGGATCTATCTCTGCCTCTGTGGGAATACAAATTGCTTGTTCATTCCAGCCTCTCTGCACTTCGCATTAACTAAGGAGCCCCTGCTAGAAATGCACACAGCGTTAGCAGGTGACTCTCTGGGCCATATGCCGAAAAAGACGGCTGTTTTGCTTAAGTTCATTGAAAGGGAAATGTGAAAGGCACCCAAAATCTGCTGGCTTATCTCTCTTCTCCCAAACCCCCTTGTTAACTGAATGATCTTGTGTGTTTGGGGCGGGGGAGGGGGAGGACAAGAAGAAAAAGAAGGAGAGGAAGGAGGAGGGGGAGCAGGAGGGAGAGAGTGAGACTGTACCAGGGCTATCTGTTTCATGTTTCAAGGTGGGCTTTAACACACAGCCAAGAACTTCCAGTCTTTAAAAACTCCCCCTGATATTTGCCAATACCTGAAATGGCGGAGGTAGGAAAATAAAAACCCATTGGGAAGAAAAATGCTGGCTAAACTTTCCAAAGCTGTGTTCATAGAGAGTAAGCCTGGGAACAAACACTTGAGATGTAAAAAAAAAAAAATTGTTTAGTACTTCTTTCCCTCTAAAAATCGCCCTTTACCACAAGGGACACTTGCTGATAGAGTGGCCTCAGTGAGCAGCTGAGAGCCGGCACACTAATTAACCGCATGGCCTGGGATGTGTCACCTAACCTGTCTGTATCTCACTGTCCACAGGTGTCAGAGCTATTTGTATATTGTCAAGAACTATTCAGCCCTCAGAGGTGAAGGTCGTCAGTGTTCAGTGTGTGCTAGGAGGACACCAGGTGTTGCAATACCGTAGATTTATTGTCATCCCCACAGTGATACTGTAGACATTTTGCAACAGAGATTTCCAACCTGTTTGGATGAGAAACTGTTTTCAGTTTTCCCTAGTGCACGGATGTTAAGAATTTCAGTTGCTCTCCTGATTAAAAGCTAAATGGCTATCACTTTCACGGTAACATTCAAGTTTCTTTAACCCATCCAACAAGGGATGGAGAACACCAGCACTTTGGAGCATATTTTAATTTTCTTTTGTGTTCAGGCTTTCTATACAAGTTACCTGGAGCAAATTAATTAAGTTAGAAGAGCTTTTATGAACCTAATTAGATAGGACTCATCTTAAAATGCCTGAGGCTCATAAGACAGAGGGCTGGTCCTTTGAAGTAGGATTATTACACGCAGGTGCTGTGTTCACTTCTTGCCCTTAAGGATGCTCACGGTCTAGGGCTGGGCCAGGGACCTAGCATCTTATTCTCAATCTTATTTGATGTGCACACGTGCAAAGAAGGTGCCCTTGAAGCGATAGTGGGGTGACTTCACTGGAAGAGCTCGTCATCCATACGTACCTCGGTTGGCACTGCGATGACTTCTCATGTCGTGCTCACAGCAAAGAGAACTTGCAAGCAGGAGTGCTGCTGCTGCCGGGTTCTCAGATTCTGAGTCACTACCAAGTCCCCGACCCTGAGTGTCAGCCCCGGGAGCTGGGGTCCCTGGAAGTCTGCCAGGCTTCTTAGAGGGTAGTTTCAACATGAGTGAACACCCAGACAATGAATCCCCAACAAAGAGACTGTCCCACCCACAAACAAAACACGTCGTATGGGGAAGTGCAAATTTCAAGAGCCTCTGAATTGTTGAGAGAAAATGTCTTGCTCAGGGAGTGACTGGCCTCAGGTTCCTATCTGATCCTCTTGAATTACTCTTATTTTCTCTCTGTTGCATTTAAATGATGTTTGGTAACAAAGTGTGCAAATACGAGACATGGGCTGCTAAAGTGAGAATAATTATTACTTTGTATTCTGAGCGAAAGAAGGCTAGACATTCTAATTCGAGAGATCTAAGAATGGAAGTTAGAAGAAATGAAAGTTAAATGGGGAAGAAATATATCCTAGGGCAGAAAAGATATATTAGCAAATATAATTATATTAGCAAATATAAAAAGGATAAATTAGCAAAAGCTAATGTGCCCAAGGTGTCCTTATTTATTCTGTAACACCACATCAATAATTGCAAACGATTTCTTTTAAAAGACTTGCCTATTCTAAACTCTTAACCTACAGACTATACACCATGTCTCTGGAACACGCTGTGGTGGGTTGTGCCCACTCTCTGGCTATCTCCAGAGGAAATGGAAAGTTTAAGTCACTGGTTTAAGTCATGGAACCAAGAGTTAAACTGCAGATGACAAAGTATTCTCTTGGCCCTGGTTGTGAAAGTCACTTTCAAACACAAATGTTCCAACAGCGAAGGCAGCAGGAAGAAGTTGTTTATTTAGGGGTGTTCGTTCTCACCCCCACTTCTACCATGTCACTGATGGTTCCAAAGTTTGTTCGGGGGAGGAGGAGTCTGAAATCAGTACACTCAGCAACAGAAAACCATCGACTGAGCTGGGAGAGCCCTGAGAGACCAGGCAGCCCAAACTCCGCAGAGTCACTCTAAGGATTCTTGGTCTCAGAGGGGAAGGGACTTGCCTGAGGTCAGAGCGCTGATGAGACGGGAGTGGGGCTGAAATGCAGATCTCTGGACACCCAACCTTGTGCTCTTTTCATTATGTTATCCCCTCGGTGCCCAGGAAATAAGATGCATTCGCTTACTCGGTAGATATTTATTGCCGGGCTCCTGCTCTCTGCTGGGAGTGGTGGGTGGAGGGGGCTGGTGTGCAATGGTGTACAAAACAGATGTAGACCCTGCCTTGCCCGGTATATAACCCAATGGGGAGATAGACTTGAAACAAAGAATCATGAAAATAAATATGTAAGTTTAAGCTGTGAGTAGTGATAGGAAGGGAAACTTATTAGACCTGGAGAACTGATCTACTCTAGGGGATCAGGGAAGAGCTCCCCAAAGATCTGAGTTGTGATTGGAGGAGAAGAAGACTGGGGGGCTGGTGAGGAGTAGGGTTGGGGGAGGGTGAATGGGAGAATGTTCCAGAGCAAGGGAACATCTGTGCAAAGGCCCTGAGACTGGGAGGAGCTTGGTATACTTGAAAGAGAGCCTGTTAGGCGCTGGGCAAGGGGTGAGGGTGTGGGGGGGGTGGGGGGCGCTGGTGGACCACGCGGAGCCGCCTGTGAGAGCACGGCAAGGCATGTGCTTTTTGTTGGAAGGGCAATGGAATCTAAGCAGGGATCTACCAGGGTCAGATATGAATTTTTAGGTGATCTTTCTGGCTTTTGCGGATGTGACACTATCAAGTCATGGGGCTCTGGGCCAGGGGGGTAGGGTGGAGATGGAGAGGAAGACAGATTGGAGAGAAGATTTCCCCTTCTCTGACCGTCATAGCTAACTGATACTTCAATGTATGAGGAGAAGGCTGGGTTGGAGACCGGGCCAGGCCAGGTAAGCGGGGGGACCTCACCATCATAGCTGCGTAATGCCCAGGAGCCGAGCCTCCCTCCCTGCTGACTCAGAGAGGCCTCAGAGCCTTGATCCTCCTCCATCACAGCCGTTTCTTTCCTCTGTAGCTCTCAAAGCATTTTGCAAAGACACTCCAGCATGGGGAGGGATGGGACAGACAACTTGGCCTGCCATTAAGTGACTTGAAAAGTTACTGCTTTGATTGTAATTGCAAACCTGGAGACAACCCAGGTGGATACAAAGTAATTGGTGGTTTCACCCATACCTTCTCTCTGTGCCAAGCACTTTGCTGGATGCTGTGGAGAGAAATGTACCACCAGGCATTTTCCAATGAATCGTCACCGGACTCAGGAAGCTCTCTCACGTTGGCAAGGCTGAGGAATTTCCCTTCTGTTCTTTCCTTATTACCTCTGATTTCCCCATTTCCCCCGACTCTTGCCATCACTTGGAATTTCCCCTTGCAACAGACCCCATCACTGCTTGGAACTCCCCAGCCTTTCCCATCAACTCACACACACACTCACTCACTCACTCATACACATTCACACTCACTCTCAAACACACATTCATGCTCACACTCACACACACTCTCAAACACACGTTCATACTCACACTCACACACACACACACACACACACACACACACACAGAGGCACCCGTGAGAGACTCTTCCTGTCATCTCACTCTAGCGGTGGGCTTTGTGGTGGTTTGAGGGGAAGGGGGGAAGCGGAAACCCCAAGTCATACAGATGTTGCCTCCTCAGATGGCAGCTACATCGTGTTGGCTTCACAGTCATGTTGCCAAGCATTTTCAGGAGGGGGCATCTTTACAGGCTCTGGCTGGGGCAGGGCTCAGGAAATAAGTGCTGGGGTCCTTGGGATGAATGGAGGGGCCCCCACCCTCTCCGGGATCTCCACAGGGCCTCAGAGCCTCTGCTCAGGGCCTCACTGTCACTTACTCTGGGCTGCTCCATGTTTAAAGGCTGGGGCAGCTCTAGGGAATCTGGCTCCTGAGAGGAATCAAGGAAATGTCTTCTCTGGGGACAGACTTGATATCCTCACTAGATTTCGAGGCAACTCTGAAGCCCGGCTGGCTTCCTGGAAGGAGCCACTACAGTTACTAGTATTCACTAGAGTTGCTGGCAGCCCTGCTCTCTCTCCTCCCCTCAGCCTCATCCTCAGCATCTGGAGACGTCTGCTCTTCAGGCCCCTGAGGTCTCTCTGGTCACCTCGCAGGCTTATCTAGTTAGCGAAGTGGGACACAGCCCAGTGGCCATGTCTCCCCTGCAGGAAGATTGTGCCATGACAGGCCTGACTCCCATGACCTCTTGACTGGATGAGGAATTATCTCATGGGCAGGGGCTTGTCAGAATCCCCCACTATGCGGCTGGCGTGAAAGGCAGTGTCTGACCTAGGCCACCAGCCTGGCAGGAGACGAGAGCCTTGGGCACTCTCCTTTCCTGGGAGGGGAGCCCTTCTTCCCCACCCCAAGTCCGGTTCGTTGACTCTGAACTCAAATCCCACCTCTTTCTAAAGCCTCTCTGGGGCCAGCCAGGTGGTGTAGTGTTTAAGTTCCCAAGTTCCACTTTGGCGGCCCGGGATGGGATCCAGGTGTGGACCTAGCACTGCTTGTCAAGCCATGCTGAGGCGGTGTCCCACGTAAAGCGGAGGAAGACTGGCACAGATGTTAGCTCAGCAACAATCTTCCTCACCCCTCCCCCAAATTAATAAATTAATAAATTAATTAAAAATAAAGCTTCTCAGATTCTGATGTTTCCTCATTTCCAAAATTCTGGGCTGCACGATCTCTGCCTCTCTTCTGACCATTAGCACCGCCCCGCCCCAGACTATGAGCTCATGGAAAGCGGGGACTGAGTCTCCTTTGTCTCTGCTTGGCCCACAGAAGGTGCCCGATCAAAGTTCCTTCCTTCATTCTCATTTTTGTCCGGGGAACATTGCCTGCTTGGCCCCCAGCCTCATCTTTATGGCCCAAACTATTAGAATTGCAAGAACTTCTGGCTGGGTCCCCTGCCTCTTTGTCTTCAGGAGGAAACTGGGGCTCGGAGGGCAGACGGCGCCCAGCAGCCCAGCCAGCCCTGCCCCTCTCGTGTCTCGGCGGATGTGCCGCTTCGGCCCCAGGCGCTGGTGCCCTGCTTTGGCTTCTCCTCGTGCTCTAGCTTCTGCTTCTGTTTTCTAGCTTTTACATCTGTCGCTACTGCTTCTGCGCTTTCTGCTCCTGTTTCTGCTGCTTTGCCTTCAGTTTCTACTTTCTGTGCCTTCACTTCTGCTTTTCTTCCCCCAGCGACTTTTTCTGCTTCCGCTGCTTCTCATCCTTCCACTCCCACTTCTTCCACTGCTTCTGCTCCCGCTCCCTCTCTTCCTCTCTTTCTCTCTTCCTCCTCTTCCTTCCTCTTCTTCTTCCTCTGCTTCTTTCGCTTCTGCTTCTGCTTTTTCTTCTGCTTGTCTTCATCGCTGTTGCATTTACTTCTTTCTTCTCCGACTTAGGCTTCTTCCACTTCTGCTTTCTCTGCTTCTGCCCTTTCTTCCTCTTCCTCTTCCTCCTCCTCCTCTTCTCCTTCTGCTTCTGCTTTTCCTGCTCCCGCTTCTCCTTTTTCTCCTACTACAGTCGTCCTTCCATATCCACTTTTTCGTGTTCCGCAGCTTCAGTTTCCAATGGTCAACTGCTGTCCAGAAATAGTAAATGGAAAATTCCAGAAATAAATAATTCCTAAGTTTTAGATTGCACATGCCTGTGCCATTTGGATGAAACCTCGTGCTGTCCTGCTGCATCCCTCCTGGGATGCGAATCATCTCTTTGTCCAGTTATCCAGGCTGTATGTATGTGCCACTAGCCCAGTAGTTAGGAGAAAGCCCAGTAGGTACAGGGTTTGTTACTATCTAGGGTGTCAAGCATCCGCTGGGGGTCTCGGAATGTATCCCCCATGGATAGGGGGCAACTGCTCTCCTATTGTTTCTCCTTCCACTACCACTTCTTCTCTTCCTCTGCTTCTTTTACTTCCGCTTCTGCTTCTTCTGCTTCTTAAGCATCTACTTCTGCTGCTCGTGCTTCTTCTCCCTATGACTACTCCTCCCCCTCCTTCTGCTTTCTCTTCCTCCTCTTCCTCTTCCTCCTCCCCCTCCTTCTCCTTTCTCTTCCTCTGCTGCTTCTGCTTTTTCTGCTTCTCTCCCTCCTCCTTCTCTTCCTCCTCCATCTCCTCCTCCTCCTCCTGCTCAGTTTTGACTGTGCTCACTTTGTGGTGTCTGTGAGACATCCGTTTATACTTTCTCTAGGGTTTTCCGATGTTCTTTAAGGGCTGCAGAATTTCTGCCAACTTGGCACTGGCTGGTCAACTTTTGGTACAGCCTCTTTAATAAGTGACAAATAGTAACAAGAAGCCCTCCCAGAGGGACAGTGCTCTGATAATTAACTCAGTATTTTAAAACCCATGAGTTTATTTGATTCTCATGGTAGCCACAGTGGGTAGAACCAGGAAACTGAGGCTCAGAGAAGGTTTCCTACTTCCCAAAGGTACACAGAAAGGAGCAGAGCTTTCATTAGAACTTAGGGCTCCACTCCCTGCCCAGCATTCACTGTAGGGCCTAACATTTTTGTTTATTTGCTTTTTAACAAACTTTATTTTTTAGATAAGTTTTAGGTCCGCAGCAAAATTGAGTGGGAAGTACAGAGTTCTCATAGGGTCTTACATTTCTGCAGAGCTTAAAAAATCCATTTGCAGCTGTGGTTTCATCTGTTCAGGAAACACTTAGTATATCAGCCCAGAGAGGGAAGGGATTTGGCTGTGGCCACACAGCAAGGTAGTGACATGTGACTGGGCTGAGGGCCCCCAGCATCTTGTCCAAGGGCTCAGAAAGGGCCGGTGCCATTCACAAAAGTGGGGCAGTGAGTGGGAAGGGTGGACTTTGGGCCAACTTTTCCTCAGGATGTCACTAGCCTCTCCCACTCAGTTCCTGGCATGGGAGAGACACCCAGATGTGGTTCTCTGAGCTCTTCCATCCTTAGGCAAAGTTCTAGGGACCCAAATCCAGGGCAGGAAACCAATAAACACAGAGTAGCTTTTTAAGAAAAACTCAGTTGACAGGCTGAAAGTGCACGAGGCCACAGGACAATTAGAGTTTGCTGGGCTCCAAACTGAGCAGATGCCATCCTGGTTGGCAGCCAGGCCCTGGGAATAGAAATACTGGCCTTTCTGCACCAGTCCTGGCAGGGCCTCCCTAGGCAGTTGGTCTCCAGCCAGTCACTCCCCTCTGCTGCCAGCGCTGCATGGGCCCCAGAGAACGCAAATGGAATTTGGCAAAATTCACATCTTGGCTTTGGAGAGTGGGTGGGCGTGGCCCCCTCGTGTAGGAAGTAGTAGAATATTAATCAGCCCCATGAGGGCAGGCCTAGCCTGCTTTTACTAACCATCACGTTCTGTTAAAGAAAAAGTTATTCAATGACACCTGCTGAAGAATGATAAGGCAGACTTTCTTCAGGGGGACCATGGCGATGTTAGTGTAGGGACCACTGCAGCGGGGCTTTTCAGTGGGGGAGAGAGATTGGTTTCAACTCTGAGTACAGCATGCGCAAGGAGGAATTTATAGCTTTCAGTACTTCCTGAGATTTCCACCTCCAGCATCTTCAGGTCTGTAGGACTCTCGGTGGGTTCTGATAAATGCCTGGTGCTTGGGGTTGGGTGGGGTGTCAGGAATGACAGGGTAACGGCTTCCACAGTCAGGCTCGATTTCCAGTGAGGCCCAGAGGCTCAAGGGATGGAGGCAGTTTTAAAGGGGAGACAAGCTGGCCGCGCCTCGGTCTTACAGGAAGGAAGGAAAGGGGGCGCCAGAGAGCTGTCTTGGATGTGGGAAGAGGGCCTAGGTCTTAACTCTTGAAGGGCTCCTGGGGTCAATTTTGCCATTTGCCATTCACCAAACATCTGTGTGCCTCTTCTTCGTGATGAGTTTCCTGGAAAAGCATCGTATCTCTGTGGAGAGAAAGGGCTCCTCTTGGGTAAGTCCTTCCAAGGGAGCCCTTAGAAGGAATGGCTTGCAATCCAGGAGTGCAGATGGCCAAAGGCACAAAGGGCCACTGCTTCACCTCCCCCTGAAAAGAGCAACCCCAGGCTGAGGCTCCACTGAGACCACCTGTGCCTACTCATAAGGACACGCTCCCAGGCACACTGGTCATGCATGCAGTGTGGTGCAAAGAAAAGGCACAGCTTCTCAGAGAGGTGGGCACCTCCAGAGGAGGTGGCATGGGGGTTGGACCTCGAGGGTGGGGTGGACCTTGCTATAGGAAGGGCAGTGTCATCAAAGGCCAGGCGTCAGCGGTGTTGTGTGCGGGTGGGTCATCCTGTTTGACCTGAGTGGGAAGTGGGAGCTGAGGCTAGGAATCTAAACCTGGGCCCACTCAGATATTTCCATGTCTTTCCTTTTTATTCTTTTGACTTCCAGTGGAGAGGATTGAGTTAATCACACTCTCCAGTTCATGACCATCATTGGTCCTTATAAATTCCCTCTCTTGCTTTATTTATTTATTCCCATTTCCCCATCCATAGGTGACACATTCTAATACCCCTGATGTCTATCTTTTTGCTGGGACATGTTCTTGTAAGGTGCATTGCTATTTAGTTGCTTAGGACGTCTGTTGTTTTAATGCATGTAAATGATTTGGGGTTTTTGCTATCTCATTCTGCTTCTGACTTTTTACTTGGTACAATGCTTTTAAGATCCATCCATCCTGCCATGTGCACATCTGGACAATGACTTATAAATGCTGCATTGCACTGCATGAAGCACGTACACTACATTTTGCCAGTCCATCCTCCAGAGGCGGACATCCATGTTGCCCCCAAGTGGTTCTCCAGCAAAGGGGTGCCATGCTGAGAGCTGCCTTTGGGCAGGCTGGTGGCCTCCCAGGGCTGACACATGCTCATCAGTCAGCAAGACACTTGTGAGCCCAGCTTGGATGTGTCCAGCCAGAGCAGAAGTGGCCGTGACTTCAGGTCCCTGAGAGACCGCCAGGGCTGCTCACAGGCTGTCCACATTCGTGGTAACCATGTGATGTGGCGACGTGTGGGACAAATGTGAGGTCTCAGTCCAGGCTTGGAAAGGACAATGTGTTCTTTATGCATAATAGGAAGTTTAGGAAGCAAATCCAGGATGTCTGTTTTCCCAAGAGTCGGCCTGTGAGAAAACATGGCCTTTGGTTTGAGGCAGGGGCAGGGGTGAGGGAGGGGCAGCACATAGTCACAGCAACCAAGAGGGGATGGAAGGAGACTGGAAAAGTGTGTGTGTGTGTGTGTGTGTGTGAAAGGGTGACTAAGCCAGAATGGAAGGTGGGAGAGAGAAAGGCATAGTTGTTAAAGACTGTCTTCTCTCCCTCTTACATATCCATCCTTGCCATGACTTGAGGATGCACTGTCGCTGGGTCCCAGTTAAAGCTTCTAACTTTAGAAGCACACAGAGTAAGCTGTTAGCCTTCATTTAACGGGGTTGGCTCTGGTACGTGCTTCCTGTATTTCAGGAGGATTTGTTTTCTACTTGGGGAAACAATCACTTTCACGAAGTGTCCAGCAGGTCTGCTCCTCATCAGTGTGCCTGCCCCTCTGGGGCTAGAAGGGACTCGGGCAGCCAGGGATGCTGTTCTGCTTCTCGGTTGCCTCCTTCCAGGCTGGCCAGGGGGGCTCTGCCTTCAGGCTGGCCTTGCCTTGGAAGTGGTAAGAGGGGGTGGGGGAGCCACGGGAAGCAGTCATGGAATTCCAGGCATTTCCTCCTGCAGTTCCGGGATCTACAGGCAAAGACTAGACGGGACTGCGCAGGCTGCAGATTGAATCCAACGGAGGTCCTAGGAATCCCAAATTTCCCTTGGCTAATTCTTTCCCTGCGTGCCACATCCCTCAGACAGCCCTGTCAGCAAAAGCTTTAGAGTGGATCCATGGATGCCTTGATGCAGAAGGAAGGGGCACTACTGATATCAAGCATTAGAGACTTGTGGAGGCTTGGGGCTGGCCACTCCTGAAAGGCTGGGGCCCATGCCCATTTTGTTCACCACTGTACTGCAGCATCCAGGATAGTGTCTGGCGTAAACCATACTATGACCTACAAGGCCCTACACCTTCTGCTTCCTTCCATTCTCTCCATTGCTCAAGATGCTCCAGCCTAACTGGCCTTTCTGTCACTCTAAAGTGATCAACCTATTCCTATTCCTGCCTCAGGGCCTTTGCGCCTGCTGTTACCTCTTCCTGGGACTCTTTTCCCCCCAGATCTTTAACTGGCTGGCTCTCTGTCATCATTAAAGTCTCAGCTCTGGCATCACCTTCTCAGGGAAGCCTTCCTTTACAATCCTAGCTGAAGGGCTCCCTTTTTACCTCCCTGCACTGACAATCCTGCCCATTCTCTATCCCATTACTCTGTGCTATTTTCTTTATAGCACTTGCCATTGGGTCAAATTCTCTTACTTACATAGTTTTTAAGGTATTTATTGCCATCGCTCCCTCTGGACCATACGCTCGTTGAAAGCAGGGACTTTGCCTTGCTCACCATTGTTTCCCCGTTGCCTACGTCATGCTGCATATAAAGTAAATGCTTAAAGGGCATTTGCCAAATCAATCAATGAATGAATAATTGAATGAGTGAATGAGCCAGCTGAACAGGAGGCAGTGCACTAGAAAAGAATGGACTAGGGGATGAAAACTCTTAGCATCAAGTGTAGGGAGCATCCTTGCTCCCTACATGGGAGCCATTGATTCTGCAAAAGCCCTTTAACCTCTTTGAGCTTCAGCTTCCTCATCAGTGAAATGAGGACACCAACACTTCCACCCTACGCCTCACCAGATTGTGCGTGAGGAATGGATGTGAAAGCTCCCTGTAAGGTATACAGCTCTGCCTTCTGCTAGTCGTTCCTGTTGCGCTCAGTGGGGACTCGCATCTCCAGCTGGAATGTAGAGGAACTGCATACTTCGGCTGCCTTGTGTATTTCTGTTTTTCTGTCAAGCAACCACTGAGTGTTTCTGAGCTGTATTAGATGCCCAGAACTACTACGGGCTGGGGTCTGCATGGGAGGCAGCGACCTGGCCCCTGATTTAATTGGTGAGCAATTAGTGAGCAATGCTGGCCCACCCTTTATTAGTCATAAGTCTAATGAGCTGAAATGGAGCAAGGCTGAAAAAATCCATTACCTATAATCATATTTGCACTTTTATTGTCAGCTACACCATTTGTTGGCTTAAAAAAAGCTGGCTTTAATTTATTATGGTCATTATTTCTTTCGGGGAGTGATAAAGAACCTGAATTTTATAATATAATAAAATATGCATGCAATGATGACAGTCGAAGGGGACCCATGTCCATGCTTGGTAGGCGTTGGTCAGAAACAGTGATTCTCAGCGTGGTAGAATTTTTCCTAATTCTAGGAAAGAAGCAGCCCTCACTCTAAAGCAATAAAGAAGACCCCAGGAACCATGTTTGCTAAGAGACTTCCTTTTTATCTTAATTGTTACTCAAACACACCAGTAACCTGAGTTCTTTGGGAAATAGGACCTGAATAATCAGAAAGAGGAGAGTGAGGTATGAGCAGAACAAGGCTCAAGCCTTGCAGGCTGAGATGAGTGTGGCACGTTCTGGGTGCAGGGAAGAGGCTGGCTTGCCTGGAGTGGGGGTTTGTGCCGAGAGGTAGCAGGAGATGCTGTTGGGAGCATCCAGTGGACGCTTCGAGTGCCAAGGTAAGGAATATTATATTTTATTATATTGTAAGGTAGATTATATTTTTCAAAGATTGCTGCAACAACATGTCTATCCTGCATGCTTTTCTTACAAGGTGACCTTGGCACCCCTCTCACTGAGAGTTGGGGTCTGTATCCCTTCCTCTTGAAACTGGACAGAACTTTGTAACTGCCTCGACCACTAGAGTGCGGCAGAAATGATGTCATGTGAATTCCAAGGCTAGGTCCGTTTTTCTCTCGTGGGATGCTCTCTGTTAGAACCTAGTCACTATGCTCTGAAGAGGCCCAAACTAGCCCAGGTTGAGAGATCACAGGGAGATGCCCTGTACAGGTGTTCTGGCAACCACCGGGCAGAAGACCCCACTGATGGCCAGCATCCATCATGACATATAAATGAAGGTTACTCTGGATACTTCCAGCCCCCAGGTGTTGAGTCACCCCCAGTCTTCGTGTCTTCCCAGATAAGGCCAGCTATGGTAGGACAGAGATAAACCATCGTTGCTGATCCTTGTTTAAATTCTTAACTCTCAACATCTGCGAGATATTGGTTATTTTATGTGACCCCAAAATAGTTGTGTCATGGGGTGGTTTGTTAAGCACTAAGAATAACCGGAACAAATGTGTACTTCAATAGGAATCCCTTAAAGGATGAGAGCAGAAAGAGACATGCTCAGAGCAATGCCAGGGCATCCTGAGCAGCTGGTCTCAGTGCTGGGCACAGCAATCATCTTTGTTCTTCCAGTCGTGGTGTTTCTCAAAGGGCTTTCATGGATAAACCTGAGGCAGGTGGTGCTGAGGTTGCCATCCCTCTTTACCGATGAGGAAACTGAGACTCAGTGAGACTAGCTAGCTCAAGGCCCTACAAGTAAGTGGCGGCAGACCAACACAACATCTGCCACACCCAGCCAAACCTCAGCACCCTCCCTGTCTCCTGCCCTTCCCCGACAGATGAGGAAACTAGCCAGAGTCCTGATGCCTTGTTCAAAGTCCTGGAGCAAGTAAACAACATGCAGCGACCCAGAACTCATCCTGCTCCATCACCCTGCTGGGTGCCCTGGGGCTTCCAGAGGCATAGACTTCTCTGGTTGACTAAAGTTAGCCTGGTCATGAACCATGGTCACGTGATAGTTTCTCTAGACTAACTCCTCATTATACCCATGGCCAAGCCCAGAGCCTAACCATTCTTTAAGGCTCATCCCACTTGCTACTTCATCAATAAAGCCTTCCCTGATGTTCCCACCATTGATAACTAACTGCTGTCTCCTTGAGCTCCAATGACACTTTGTTCATAACTCTAACATAGTATATTATATGGGGGTATCTCCACTTAAGTGTCTAGTGATTAATGCTGACTCTCAACTGGGTCCTCAGCTGGGTTGTCTCCAGAACACCTACAAGTGGCTTCTCCATGTAGTCTCTCCTCATTATCAGTAATAAATGAATAAATACTTATGAACTAGAAATGTACATGCAGGTCCAACCAACCAGTAGAAGAGTGTGTGTATCTGAGGGGAAAGAAATGGAGCATGTGTACATGCTTGGGGGTGAGGAGAGAGGGAGGAAAGTGGGCATTAAACCTAGATGAGTTTAATTTCCGTCCAAGCTCTGAGAGTCCAGATTTTCTTCTGGAATGCTTCACAGGACTCACCCCTGGTAGCAGGCTCTCTGCCAACACATCCTGACAGAAAGTTGATGATTGGGGTCAAGGTCACTGGGAACAGACCTTCAAGCGCTGTCCAGTGAATGTGGACTGAGCCCCAGCTGTGTGCCCAGCACTGTGCAAGGTCAGGGCTGCATGCAGACCTGGCGAGGGCCAGGCATATCCGGGATGGCCTGCAGAGGCTGGGTCGGCCTGTGCCCGTGGTTGTGATGCTAGGCTGACAGACAGAAGGCCTGGGGCAGGTCTCAGCTTGGCCACCCCCTTCAGTGAGCATTGGATGAGCATGGACCATGTGCTGTCACTGCTCTGGGCCCCAGCAGATGGGGAAGACCCAATCCCCCTACAGGAGCTTGCATATAACCTGGAAATGTATGCAACTTCTCTTCAGTTTCCTTTTCTTGTCTGTAAAAATTGAGCAAATGTGAAGACATTTAGCCTTGAGGGGATATGACACTGTGCTTTCTGGTTGAAACCAAATGTTCTCAGCCATCCCTTCAGACCCTCACTCCACAAATTTCTCTTTCTCAGTAGGGCGGCCACACAGACCATCAGGTCTTCAGGGAATAACGAATTGCTAGGACAATCACCAAACCTGGCTGGCAACATTGAAAGAACTAACAAAAGTAAACTTCCAGAATTAAGGGATTAAGAAGAAAAGACCTAAATTCTGAGGGCGATAGAGAGTTTGCAATGAAGGAAAACATTTACTCAAGAAAAGGAAAGGAATAAATAATAATAGTCTGATTCCTTTCTAAACTCTTTATTTTTTCTCAAGAAGCTCTAATCGCTTGCCAGCTCCCTCAGGGGTGGCTTCTCCCTTGCTTCTGTGGTGGGCATCCCTCAGACAGGAGGATGAGGGACACTGTGCAGCAGCAGCCGGAGGGCTCCGGGGGACAGTAGAAGGAGCGTTGAAGGACCGGTGGAGCTGGGGTACCCGTGTTGGAGGCCCATCTCTGGATAAGTCACTTTCTCTCAGAGTCTCAGTGTTCTCATTCCATCTGCGACGTGAAGGAGTCAGCCGCAGTGGTGACCCTGGCCCTGCTCCCTACCACTGCCTCTGACCCTGCCATCTACTGCTCCCCCCACCCCCTCCCAGCTTTCACTGGATGCCCCTCCCACCTCTGGTTTCTCCTCTACTGCTTCTTCCAAATCAGTGCCTCGCTGTGAGTTGCTCCTCTTCTCCCACCGCAGCTGACCCTTCCTCTCCACGAACGCTGCTCCTCCAGCCCTCAGCAAGCCCTCCGTCCAGAGCACCCCCAAAGCCAGAGCCCAAAGGTGCACTGGTGTCCTTCAGGGAAGTCCTCTCAACCTTGGCTGCTCATCAGACCTACCGGGTTCTTTTTCAATATCAAAGCCTGGGCTCCCCCAAGCCAACTAAGGCGGGTACCCTGTGTCTTCTAAAAGCTCCCTGGCGGCTCCAGTGTGTGTCCAAGGCTGAGAACTAGAAGTGGCCTGAACCTCTCTGTCCCACGTGGATTCAAATTTCCTCCTCCCTTTATATAAACAAACTCATGGCCCTTCCAGAGCCACTCTTACTGGCATCTCCTGGCTTTGGTTTGCTTTGGTTTCTTGTTCTTCCTTTTCTTTTTAAAATTTTGGACCTCAGGTCCAGAGGGCTGAGTTAATGCTATTCCTCAGTTCTCGGTACACTGTCATAATTGATCCCTGCAGGGCCCCTCTTTTTTTTTTTTTTTCAATGAGGAAGATTAGCCCTGAGCTAACATCTGCTACCAATCCTCTGCTTTTTGCTGAGGAAGACTGGCCCTGAGCTAACATCCATGCCCATTTTCCTCTACTTTATATGTGGGATGCCTGCCACAGCATGGCTTAAGAAGCGATGAGTAGGTCTGCACCTGGGATCCGAACCAGCGAACCCTGCAGCGCCAAAGCGGAACGTGCAAACTTAACCACTGTGCCACTGGGCCCGTCCCTACAGGATCCCTCTTTTTCATGGGCGAAAGGTGACTATCCCCATGTCCTAGCCACTCTCTTTCTTTACCCATAGACCACCATTTTAATGTGCTTAAATTTATCTTTTTATTTGAATACATTCTTGCAAAAAATGAGTTATTTTGTGTGCATGTGCTTTTACTTAGGTAAATGACATGCTATATGGCTTGATCCGTGTCAGTGACTTGACTTCCCAACACTCCACGTGTGCGTTTTCACACAGACCATCCGGTCCCCTCCTGGTTTTCTTCTCTGAACTCACCATTGCCCTTCATGAGAGAGATGACACGGATCTTCCACCAATGGGGGAAATATTTTTCTACATGCAAAAGTGTTGTGGAACGCGTATCCCTTAGCCCTGTGTTGGAAGCTGAATGGAGATGCAGGCAATGGAGTGCCTATTTCCCACAGACTCCAGGACTTGACCCAGTACAGAGGCGCTTGTCTCTGCCTCCGAGTCCTGGGAAGCAGCAGGTTGTGTGTCAACATCTGACAAACAGCTGCTCCACCCACCTTGTCCCTTGGCCCTGGTTTCACAACTGCTGTTGTGGCATCCCAAGTTCCTGGTCACTTGGGATAACACCCCAGAGCACCATTCTCTATGTCCTGAGGACCCTGGGCAGCTGCCCACAGCATACTGCTGCCCAGGCAGGGACAGGCAGTTGCCTGGAGCCCTGGACCACTGCTGCTGGTGCCTTCCGTCCCAAGGGCCCAAGCTGAGGGATCTGTTTACAATGGCGACGGCGGAGCCTGGTGCCGAGACACAGCGCTAAGCCGTGTTTCCGACCACCTGACTTGATCTTGAAAGGACTGCATTCTCCTGTCACTCGCTGGCGGATTCCGGTTTGGGGCATGTTTTCTGGAGCTGGCTGTCTCATTAACCCCAACCTGCTGGCATTGGGATTCAGCTGGATCAGTTTTATGGCCAAGAGAGCAAACAGTTACACTGAGCTGGAGCAAATGGATTATCTTTTGGTCTTTGCAAAAACAAAACTAAAATGTTTCTGTTTTTCTTTTGGCAGTGATGCGTCTGGGCAGGTGGGCGGTGTGTGAAAGCCAGTCTTGTAAGCATTTTCTTCAACGTCTGTTATCAGATCTCACAACAGCCTCAACAAGTAGGTACAGACTTGGAC
This sequence comes from Equus przewalskii, assembly GCF_037783145.1. Lineage (NCBI taxonomy): Eukaryota > Metazoa > Chordata > Mammalia > Perissodactyla > Equidae > Equus > Equus przewalskii. The sequence goes on from NC_091848.1 coordinate 33,242,837, forward strand.
TTTTCTTACAAATTAGGATGCTGAGGAGGACGGTGAAGGGACTGCTTCTGCTTGTGAGTGCAGGGGCTGGCAAGGGAACTGAGCTCCCAGCTTTGGTAACAGAGCTCCTGTCATCAATGTACACTGCCCCTGGGAGCTACAATGGCAAGACTAACCAAGGTTGGGGTAGGGTAGTTGCTAGGTGACTTGAGACATCTATCTTAGTGGGGAAGACAGCCTCCACCAGAGGCAGAGGGGGAGCATGAGGTCCTTGACCCCTTTTTCCTCCTGCTAAAGCAGAAGAAGGGAAGACACAGGGAGCACGCAGAGAGGCTGCTGGTGTCCGGACGACTTGGCTTGGTACTTCTTAAAGCAAGGCTGAGTCCCTGAGCTCACAGACAGGAGCTGAGTGACATCAACGCGGGGCAGAGTGGGGTGGGGAGGAGGGTCCTGGGTGCCAGGAGCCAGGCAGAGCACTTCACATTCCAAATTGGCCCCACTGAACACCCTTCGTCAGAAGATAGCGGCCCACCCTGGTCTGGGCTGCCCCTTTGCCAGGGTTTATGGTACCAATGAGGGGTAGAAAGTCCACCAAAGGTCGTTGGTGTTTCTAGGTGCTTTAACACCCGCTCATTCTATCCTTTCTTGGAACCTTAGCAGCTCCCCACTGAAGAAATGCAGGCCGAGCAGCTCTGGGTTAGGAGAGCTCAGCCAGAAGGTCACACACTGTCCCTTGGGCTCCCACTGAGGCTGGCAGGAGGGGAAGGGCAGTCACCTGGGCTCAGAGACTCATATGCAGCAAGAGCCGAGGCCCCAGGTGTTGGGGAATTGTCTATCTCTCCCTCAGGAGCCCGGAAAAGGCAGGGAGCTTGGGGTTTGAACACACTGGAGTCATGCCTCGGTGTCTCGCCCTCTCCAGGTGACAGCGTTTTGCAATAGCCACTCCTGTTTCAGTCTCTCTGGATAAGGTTTACATCCTCCCGAGCCCCTATCAGACTCCCTCCAATATGTGGGTGGTGACTGTCACGCAAAGGGTAAGACATTACCATGTGGCGAGGGATGGCCTTCCTTGGCAAGAATGAAGAAGATATACGGCAAAATGTTTTCACGTGGTCCATTTGGCTGGAGTGTGGACAAGGAGGGCAAGTTGTAGGGACGAGGCCAAAAAGGGAGGATGGTCAGGTGTGGAAGGTCTCAGGCCCTCCCTGGCTCTGCCACCCTCTGCCGCCTTCTTGAGCTCGTGAGGGCGGAATAAGACTGGTTGTGAGGGCATGTGGTAAACACCCGGGCAGGGCGAGATACAAGACAGGGGCTGCTCGTGGTAACTCAGCTGTTTGCTGAGGATCCACCACCTTTATTTATAAACCAACCCCTCCCCTCAATGCCTAGCAGTGCAGAGTACTTGACAGTGGCTTCCAAGGGGGAGATAGGTCAGAATCACCCAGGAACTTGTTTAAAATGCAGATAGCAGAGCCCTTCTCTGAGATTGTTTCAAGCCTGGGTGGTGCCTAGGAATAAGCATTTTAACAAGGCGCTCAGGTGATTCTGATGCATGTGGTCCACGGACCACACTTGAGGATCACTCAACTAACAGGTTAGTGTGACTCACCCACAGCCAAATATAACTCCATGGGCTCCAGAATATGTCCTCGGGCCAACGCCGTCTTGCCTGTGGTCCAGAAGCCCCACTGAGGCATCTCCATTACTCATACTAAGCAGGCCTTCCCCTCTCTCTCCCAAGTACAACTGAGAAGTCTTGCTGAGCATTTCTGTAGGTCCCCAAGGAAAGGAGTTTATACCTTATCGATGCTCAGTTTGGGGGTCCCAAAGTATATACAACTGCTTCCTGCTGCAGGTTCTGTGGTACTGCAAAGAATTCCTTGAACTATTTCCAAAAACTCTTATCTGTAATAAGGCTATAGAACTAACCAAAATATCCATTTTCTTTGCGTTGGGTCGAAAATAGATCTACTTAGCAGCATGGTGACGCTGGGCTGAATTCACTGCAGCAGACATTTATTGAGCACCCACTGTGTTAGACAAGGCCGACCTGAAGCTTGCATGTTACGTGTCATTGATTCATTGGTCCAGGGGCAAACAAGTTGTTACTTAATTAATGCACTTAAGCCGGCAATGTCGTTCAAGACATACACTCCACTGGGGAACAAAGTAATGACATTTAAAAGAAGAGGTTTGAAACCTTGGTCTGGGTATCTAGCTCCTTGTATATAACCAGGAGAAAGAAGCTTGTTTGAAAAAATGAGAAATGTTTTGCTCACCTTTTTTCCTCATTTGCTAGAGGAGAGAGCTTGTAGGCTCCCACAGAACAGCCTGTTCCCGGGACATGTTTCAGAAACATTAATTTCATTCAGTCCAGGGCTACCGGGAAAAGGGGTTGTTTCCAGAAGAAAGTGCCCACTTTCCACAGCTACATCTAGGGAGGGCCGGTGTTGTCACCTGCTGCCCTCCAGCTCTTCCCCTGACTGTTTATATGCAGCTTCTGGGATGTGTGGCTTCTGGGATCCCTAATTATGCCTGATAGATGGAAGCTTAAGCGGCTACATTTAAGGCTGCAAACCTTAGCAGAGGATCCTTGTACTGCCGAAGGACGAGTGATTCATGTGTTCATGTGCTGGAGTGTGCCACTAGCCGAAAGCTCATCAGAGTTTAATTAAGCACATTCTTTAGTGACAGGAAGTGCAGGCTTCTGGTGCTAGTGAGACGCTTTTGGGTTCTGAGCTGCATTTTGAACTCACTCGTTCTCCTCTTCCTGGGAGATCTCAATATCTCTTGCACCTTCGTGAACTCCCTGTGGTGTGGATTAGAACCACCCCCGGAGATTCTGATTCAGTTGGTCTGGGCCAGGCATCTCCCTTTTTGTGATCCTCCACAGGCAGCTTTGCTCCAAAGCCTGAGAACTGCTGACCGATGGAGGGTGATGATTCTCAAGCTGACACCCCACGCCAGAGCTCCTGAGCCTCAGACTTTGCAGTCGTCTGCCTTCTGGGCATCTCCACCGGGGATGTCTCACAGGCATCTCAGGTTCCAGGTAGAAGAGGTTCGGGAGCCACCTCACCAGCTGCATTCAACTTGTTCCATTCACTCCTTCTTCCAAAATATTTCTCTGGTCTATCACCTCCTATAAGGAAAAATCTGTCTCTTATAAACAAAGTCTAGCTGTTACTGGATGGAGAAGCCGTTTCTCTGATTCACAAGATTCTAATTGTTGAGAATTTCTCTCTAACCACTGTTCCCATCCCACAATGACCTGGGTAAAGGCCTCTTATTCTCCCTGCAGAAACGCATGCCTCTTCCTCTACTTTGCTCCAGCTGAGACAAAGCTGGACTATTTGACGAGATTTGTTCCACTAAAGATTCAGCGATAATAAGAAGGAAATACACACAGGGCATAATGTGACATGAGACACCCTAGTATCCAAGGTAGGCCTCTCTCTTTGAAGCCTGCCTCATCCTGGCTTCCCTTCTGTACCCCTCAGTGGGCATTGTCTCAGCACTTGCCGTACAGCGTATATGCCCAGTTCCCTTCACTCCTCAAGTCCCTAGCCAGACAGCTGGAGCACGGTTCTCCTCCTAATTACATGCTCCATTTCTGCCTCTTATTGGGGACCCAACTGTTCCTCAAATAACAGGCGTTGGAAATGACCACTGCCTTCAGAGACCAGGTCTACTCCAGGGCCACGGTCTTGTAGACTTCAGCATTGCCCTCAAACCAAAATAAAGCACAGTGACCTGGACTTTCACGATGAATGTACATCACACCTCTGGCCCTATTGCCATTGCCTTAGTTCTGGTCCTCATCAGCTCTTGCCAGCAGGTAGAAGGTTCCATCTAATTCCTGACCACAGTATTCCCCACTGTTGCAGGTCCACGATCCTAAAAGTACAGAATATCGTAATTTAGGGATTCTCAAACTGTTGGGTCTCAAGACCCTTTTACACTGGTAAAAATTACTGAGGACCCCAAAGAGATTTTGTTTACGTAAGTTAGAGCTGTCAATGTTTACCATGTTAGAAGTTAAAATAGAGGGTTTAAAAAAATTTGTTTACTAATTCATTTTAAAATAGCAATAATACACATCAATATAAATAACATATTTTTAAAATAAAAAGTAATTATATTTCCCCAAACAACAAAAAATTTACTGAGTGGCATTGTTTTGTATTTTTGCAAGCTGCTTTAAAGTTTGGCTTAATAGTTTAAGCAGGAGTCTGTTGTGCTATGTTGTTTTGGGTGCAGTACTGAAGATGAAGAAAATCTTGTCTCACACATGTATATGTAGTAGAAAAAGAGGAATATTTTAATAGTCTTCCTAGATAATTATGGGTGTTCTTTTTTGATACTACACCCAAACTCAAGAAGTGGCCGTTTTTTAAAGGTTATTTACAATGTGGAATCTGAAACCGTATCAATGAACTTTTTGTACTCTCCTACAGTAAAATTTATTCCTTTATCTTTTTTTTTTTGAGGAAGATTAGCCCTGAGCTAACATCTGCCACCAAACCTCCTCTTTTTGCTGAAGAAGATTGTCCCTGAGCTAACATCCGTGCCCATCTTCCTCTACTTTATATGTGGGACGGCTGCCATAGCATGACTTGCCAAGCGGTGCCACGTCTGCACCTGGGATCCGAACCTGCGAACCCCGGGCTGCCGAAGCCGAATGTGCAAACTTAACTGCTCCACCATCGGGCTGGCCCCATCTATTCCTTATCTTGAAGTTTGAATCTGTCTTTTTCTAACACCATGCATCGGTCATTTGAAACATATTGGTTTACTGAATTATATACATTTTCTAAATGTCCACACATTTTATTATCCAATATTTAAAAATCATATTCATTAACATCACCACTGGGCTGTCATTGGAAAAGTCGCTAAGTGTTGGGAAGCTGTCAGGCTCACAGCGGCAGACACATTTTTTCCAAAATTCTAATTCTCGCTTGAAAACTTGGATTTTGTCATAGGCAACACATACAGCTAGTTTTTTTCTTTGAAGTGGCAGCTGCAAGAGATTCATTTTTGAGAAAATATCTGCCTCAAGTCTGAAGAAGCGTAGTTTGTCTGTCAGTTGCTTCTTTCAAGTAGTAACATGTTTTCTGAAAAAGTGACTCGTCCAGCTCACTACCCAGTCGCACAGTTATTCTTCCTTGAGACGACCAACAGACCTCCATGGGCGGCAAGGTGCTTACGTGCACAGTCCTTATTTCACACAGGATGTTAAAACAATGTGTTACTCAAGGGTTGAGATTTAATAAAGTTAATAACTTTACTGTTTCATCAAGGGCCATCTTAAGTGAAACTGGTTTTTTTTTAATTTATTTTTTACCATGAGTGCATGACAGCTAAGAAGACAATGATTACCAGCACCGTGTAGTGTCGCTATCTTGATTTGTGCTAAGGGACCAGCAGTTTTACTCCCTGTTGCTTTTGCACCATTACTGCAAATGTCAACAGAGGGAGAAGAGGCAAATAACATCTTTGCTCCATTAGGAAAATAGCTTTGACCTCATGGAACCCCTGAAAGGGTCTTTTCCTCCCAGGGATCCATAGTACACACTTTGAGAACTGCTGTGCTAAATCATAAACTCTCAGTGGTTCCCACTTCCTATAGACTAAGGACTGGCTACACCAGAAGTGACATTTCGTGAACTTCAGCCTTCCTCCTATTCTTCTGCGGGCTCTGTCCAGAGAGATTTGATTCTAAGGAGGAGCAGCAGTGAGCCCAAGAGTGCCGTCTGTGGGGAGAACTTCATGAGTTGCCAGCAAACCCAGAGTCATGGCTGCATCTCAGGGAGGCTGCTGGTGGGAAGGTTGACATCAGCTGGGCAGCAGTCACCCCGAGGGCATCACAGGCTTAAGCAGCTTTTGTGGAAAGCCTGGCATGCTTTGCTTGAATTCTGAGGCTGTGTGAGCTGCCAGTTCCAGCGATGATCTCATTACAACTGAGTGAGTGAGTGAGGCAGGCGTCCTGCAAGGAGATCGTCGGGTTTGGAGGGACCGTCTAATTAAACTGAACAGTGGCACCCCGCAGCTGGTCGGGGGACGTGTGATTTGGTTCTTACAGGTGCAGAGATGGCCTTTAGAGAGGTAAAATGAGCTGGCGACAGTTGTGGAGTGAACCGGCTTCACAGATTCAGGCACTTTTAGGGCTAGAAGAGAAGTTAGAGGTCAACTAGCCAAGCCGAGTTGGAAGGAGTGGAGAGATGACTCAGGAGTCCAGCACACCTGTTACAGCACAGGAGTCCACACGGCAGCCAACTCAACCCCTGTCCTGCCTCGTGACAGTGGCTCCATGCCCCTTTCTCACATCTCTTGGTGGGACAGCCTCCCAGAAAGGAAGCCAGCTACTCAGCGTATCTTTGGTCTAGGAACGGTGTTTTCAGTGAGAGTGGCAGGAAGACTCCACATGACAGGGCATTCATCCGGTGACCTGGGGGGTGGTCTTGGCAGCTGGTGGAGGTCCAAGATTAGGTTCTTGGCAATGGTAGGGCACTTTCCTAGGGTCAACAAATGATCCTGGGTTGGGAAAGATTCTTAATGGCTGGGATGTGATCCCTCACACACATCCACCTTTCTCAGGGGACAATATGCTCCTTTAATGTCCATTACCTCATCTCATCCCCACAACACCCCTGTGAAACAGGTGGGACACAGGGTTTTATCCCCATTTTACAGATGAAGAAGTTGAGTCCCAGAGAAGCACATGACTTGCCAAGATCGCAATCGTGGTTGGCAGAGCAGGGACTTGACCTCAGGCCGCCGGGCTTCCGGTCCCAGGCTCTAGGAGGCTGTGCTCCTTCCCCTCGGTGCTGCCCGTCAGTCTGTGGTCCTCGTGGAAGTGCAGGCAGTTGAGGCGATCCCAAAGGGGATGCATTCTATCTTAGCGACACATACAACACGCCTTTCTCAGCCTTGTGGGCCAGTCTGGCGTGGTTTCCTCATACACACGACAAAGCAGACCGACACGCTGGGAGTTGGTCCAGGACTGGAATCCAATGGCAGTGATAGAACTTTCTTGTCTGGCTGTTCATCACATGTGGTTAAAAACCATAGATACTTACTGACTTTTCATTTTCCACTGGGATGCTATGGTGTAGAGGGAAGAGTACCGGATTTGAAGACAGAAAACAGGGTTTCCATTGCCTGATATTTGATAAGTGGTTGACTTTCAGTTAAGCCATTTGATGTCTCTCAGCCCAGTTTCCTCATCCGTGAAATGAGCATAATGTATATCATCTACCCTAAGCTAGCTTACCAGGTTGTTTTGAGCCTCTAATTACATGACTTTATATTTTATATAAAAAGATGGGGGTCACACTCCTGGATAATTAACCATGCTCACAGTATTGATCGAGGCCATTCTTTTACCCATCAGGATGGCACAGACCCTCAGGACAGGTATGCCTTCCTTGACTAAGGCCCTAGGCCTTTGGATAATGTGAACCAAGAGACCCCAGTGGCTAAAGGCAGGGTGTGGTTATGGATGGGGAGTGGACACTGATTATACCAGATCAGCTCACCTTCAGGCAGCTCCAGTGGGGGTCCAGGTGTGATGTTTCCAGTGTGACAGGGTGCAGGGCACCACAATTGCCTATCTGTAGGCTGGCACCACCCCACGCTGTGATACCCTGTCTGCTGTTCAAGTAGCTCCATGTGTGCTCTCCAGCCTGTCGGGGTGCTCTGGCCCCTGTGAGGAAGGACCCCGAGGTTCTCTGACACTTGTGAAGAGGTGTTCTAGGAGCCGCTGGGCACTGAATTCCCCAGGGCAGTGCTGTGCTGCTGTGTCATAGGGAGAAGCCACACATATAGTCAGGAGCACAGGCTCTGAGGCCAGGTTGCTTGAGTTCGAATCCTGCCCTTCTACTTACCCCTCTGTGCTTCCCTTCTTTTATTCTCAAAACGGGGATGATAACAGTATTGTATGAGTCAGTTTGGGCTGCTCTGACATTGACTGGGTGGCTTATAAACAACAGAAACTTACTTCTCACCGTTCTGGAGGCTTGGGAAGTCCAAGATCATGGTGCCAGCAGATTTAATGTCTAGTAAGGATCTGTTTCCTGGTTCATAGACAGCTGTCTTCTCATTGCGTCCTCACACGGCAGAAGGAGTGGCTGGCTCTCTGGGGGTCTGTTTTATAAGGGCATTAATCTCAATCATGAGGGCTTCACCCTTATGACGTATTCACCTCCCAATGGCCCCACCTCCTATTACCCATACCTTGGGAGTTAGGATTTTAACACATGAATTTGGGGGGCACACAAACATTGAGACCATAGCAAGTACCTACTTCATAGCATTGTTGTGAGAAAGAAATGAGTTTAAATGTGTATAAAAGCAGTCAGGACCATGCCAGGCACATATATAGACATAGACTTCTGCATAACACTTCCCACTCAGAATCATCATGTGTCAGAGTTGGAAGGGGCCTCGGAGAGTCCCATTTCAGAACTAGAGATCCTGAGGTCCCCAGAGGAAAAGCAATTTGCCTACAGTCACACGGCTACTAGCCTGGACTACAACCTCAGTCTTCTGATTTCAGCTTTGAGTGCTTCTCCATGGTCTTTCCCTGGTCTTTCCGCTATTTAAGTCAACCCCATAGTCATTTGATCCAGGCCCAGTGCTGATGCTATTGGTACCGAAGACGCTGGTAAATGAAAGCAGATGTCATACCACAAAGGAGACTGAGGACTTCTTACTTGCTGCACAATCATGGCTTTGTTTTCTGCCAGCCTGGATTCACAATTTCAAAAGGATGCTTATGCCAATTTCAATTCTGTCTGATTATATCTGCTACTGCCCTGCTGTCCATCAGTTCAGGCCCTCAACATATCTCCCCTGGTTATTTGCTCTTGCCCCATATAATTGCCTGATCAGTCTTCCCAAAACTCATCTTTGAGCATGTCCCTCTTCTCCTCTAAAATCTTCAGTGGCTCCCTATTACCTACTGATCTCCTTCAGCTGGCAACATAGCTCTTTGCACTGGCTGCAAACATCTTTCTAGCTAACTCCATTCTTCAGGCACCTTCTGTCTGCCATCTGGCCAAGCTCTCTCTGTTCCCTGTACACACCTGGAACTTCCCTAATGCACTGTGTTTGCTTAGACTGTGTCCTTGGCTTAGAATGTCCTCCACTCTCTTCTAGGCCTGCAGAAATGCTATCCATTTCTCAAGACTTGTCACAAATGTCATCTTCTCCATGAGGCCTTCTTAGTCAACCCACGTGATGCCTAGAAGTTCATGGTGTCTCGTGTCATTCACCTTATTCTGCCTGTTTTACAACTACTGAAATGCACATCCCACATCTTCAATGAGCTATGAGTTGGAGGGCAGGGACCTCATCGTCTTCAACTTGGTAATTTCTGCTGCCCAGCACAGCAGTCTGCGCCATAAGTATTTGTTAAATGAATAAATCCTTCACAGCACTGTCATTGCAAGGGGGAGGGGGGTGGTCTCTGAATCATCAAGGTTAATGTGAATAATTAAGGTTAATTATTAACCTCTGTGTTACTGAGGCTGATCCTGTCTCTGCCTGCCTGTCCACAAACCAATGGCCTAACCCTAGCAACTCCCTATCCTGGGCAAAATTCCCTTTTAGGAACTTAAGATTTTGATCCCCTTTGTTAGAGAAAGCACCCTGCGTGGCAAGTCCTGGAAGCATTGATCAGTCTTTTGTATTTGCAGTTGGCCTGGAGGAGGCTCCCAGAGCAGCTGTATGGAGGCGTGGGGGCGAAGGATCAGAGATGGAGGCCAGCACACACTTGCCCTCCAAGCTGGCCTAACGTGTTGCAGATACTAAAGTAACTGGTAAATTCTTTAAAAAATAGCAAGTGTTTTTGTAAGTGGCCATGGCGTTCATTTCTGTTCAGTCTTCTGTTCTCCTGTGAGTCTAGAATAACCAGCCAGTTGGCCATGGATGTTCCTGCGACACTGCCTGGAAGTGAATGCTGTTGAATGTCACATTTTGGACTTGAAAAAACTGTATCAACCAGCCCTTTCACTATCCTGGGTAGACTTGTGCCCTTTCCACCACAAGTAGTGCATAGGGCTGAATCATCCTGGATCTTTCCATCCGAATCAATAAAGGCTCTTTGAGCAGACACTGGACCGGACCTTGCGGGCAATGCCAAGAAATGATTCTTGTCCTCTCAGAGCACACAGTGTCAGAAGAGCAGACTGCAGGAGCAGAAAGCAACCTAGGGGCACCTAACTTGACCTCTTCATTCACAGAACTGGCATCTGGCCGGAGAAGACATGAAACATTCAGAGAGCTCTGCAGATCTGTGCGTGAGCAGGGGACGGATGGACAATCACGATCAGCTTTGCTGCAGTGGGCGAGGCCCCCCGATCCAGAGCCTTTCCCCTCTGGCCTAGGAGGGCCCCAGCACGTGGTTACTCAATATATGCCCTGCACAACGGCACCTGGCTGAATGGGGAAGGCAGGGGCTGAGATCCAGCCCACTCTCCGTTTACTAAACCCTGTTCCATGTCATGGAGCTATATCTCCCCTCCATAGGAAGGGCCATCTTTTTCTGTTTTACACACAGGCAACCTCTTCTGCTTAACAATGTGAATGCCAATGGGGCTGCATCTACCCAAAGGCATGTCTTTTTCTAATTGGTCCTCTCAGAAGGGCACGGTTTTCAAATTCACACAAAGGTGTGCTACAGGATGGTGATGACCAGTTGACCTTTCCCTAATTCTTCAACTACCTCTCTCCTTTCCCTTGTACAGATTTTCCATCAGACCCAAACATCTTGTACGGAAATGTATCAGTGGCTCCTTTTGTGGGTCTGAAGGCCCCTCATGCATTGCCCTCCTCTGAGCATGGCACATTGCATACACAGCTTGTGTATTTCCCTATAAGCTGATGAGCTTCCTGAGCGCAAAAATTCTACCTATTGAACTTTGTTTCCACTGCTTCTAGGAATAGCCTTAAATGTCTGAACGAAGGAAGGAGACAATCAGTTCGTCACTGCCATATAAATTCTCCCTCTGCACTGTCCCCCAGTAGTGTCTCTCATCCCCATCTCCATTCTCCCGCCTCCACCCCGTCCTCTTGCTGATCAGTGGAGTCCTCCTCTTCTCTACAACTCACCTCAAGGTCCGCTTTCTTCTGAGACTTCCCCAAAAGGTCGAGATTGAGGCCACAAATTCCCCTTCCTGCTCTCTGGTACCCAAAGGTGCAATGGCGATACTAATAATCACTAACATTGCTGAGGCCCTAGTTATGTGTCAGACTCTGTGCTGCAGGCTTTATGAGCAGGATTTCATTTAATTCTCCCAACATCTACGAAGCTGTATTAGTTATCTATTGCTGTGTAACAAATTACCACAAACTCAGCAACTTAAGGGAATATACATTTATGATCTCCCAGTTTCCGAGGGTCAGGAGTCTGGGCTCAGCTCAGCTGGGTCCTCTGTTCAAGGTCTCCCAAGGCTGCGTTCAAGGTGTCAGCCAGGCCGTGTGCTAGTCTGGAGGCTCAACTGGGGAGGAATCCACTTCCAAGCTCACTCTGGTTGGCAGAATTCATTTCCCTGCGGTTTGTAGACTGAGGTTCCTGACTTCTTGCTGTGTGTCAGCTGGAAGCCGCCCGCAGCTCCTCGAGGCTGCCCACAGCTTCTGTCCTTAGCCTGAGCTGCCCTTTACGGTTAGACATGTCTGTCAGTCAGCTCCATTTTTCACTCTCTGAGGCAAGCCTGTCTTGATTAATTGATGTCAAATATTGCTGGGTGAGCCCTTTGACACAGAAACTTGGAAGGGCTGTAAGTCGCTCTTGTCACATTGCTGCTCATGCAACTGTGTGTCTCTACATCTGACAGCGTCCACTCCAGCCAGTGTTGTTAACGATGACTGTGGCAATGGCAGAGGAGGAAGGCCTTTCAGCCAAGGAATCGCAGAGAAGTCCAGCCTGTAAGGAGAAGGCCCTAGCTCTGCAGGGCAGGAGGGGAGGAAGGGGAGAGTGAGGCAGGGGTGCAGGACACACAGGGGTTCTTCAGCTCCTTTTGGGACCCCAGTGACTAAGGGGTTCTCCCACCCTCCCTTGGATCAGAGCAAAGCAGCAGGGCCAGCTGTGGACTCACGGGCACTTTTGATGCCTTCTGCCAACGTGTCCACTGTCCTCTTGTTGCCTCCCTTTTACCCTAAGACAACAGTCTGTCATCTGATTTCTCCTTTCGTTCTGGTTTGAGCCAATGAGACTTTTCTCAGCCCAGGTTCTGCTGCTGATGGGTCTCCTCCTCTGGGAGCTTTTTGCCAGAAAGAAGCAAAAAATCCTCTGCACTAAACCCCAGCCTTTCGGGTCCCCGTTTAGATCAATTTTTTATATTTTCCCATACTTCTAACAGGGACGAAGATCTGCTGTCCAAACCTATAACTAATTAGATGTATTTCTTTTGCTGGTGAGAAAGGATACTGTTGAACTCCATTAAATGATGGCGACCTTTTCCAACAGAAATCTCAAGAAAGGAAATTTCAATCAAACCTCAAATACACATCGAATTCTTATTTTTAATGCATTCATTATTCACGGAATCCCAACCTTGCACACACACACACACCCCTCATTCTTCTAGCTCACTCACCCACAGCCACTATCAGATATAATGTATCTCCTTCCAGATGTGGCACGCAGCACACTTTCTTTGGTGTCCTGCTAAGAGCCTGATGGATGTCCAAAGTGGTCCATTTCAGGCGATCTTCCTTACAGCATCCAAAATCTAGGGAGCCTCGGGTTCCTTTAGCTCTTCTTGGATTGGTTGTCTGGATCCCAGCCCTCCAGAAGCTTAAAAGAGACCCCAGTAGCTCGTGGATGGATCTCTTCAGCACCAAAGGACTCTGTGCAGCCTACCTTGTCCTGTCAGAAGAACACATACCTGCTGCAACCTTCCAAGGACACTTCCACAAGTTCCGTGAGATCAAAGTCAGTATTTGGCCTTACCGAACTTGTAAATATGGAGTATTTACTCTATTAAGTAATTGTTCATTCATTCACATTTAGTGCCACCTGTGTGCCTGGCTGGCCATACGCTGGGAGCAAAGACGTCAGCAGGACAGTCTTGGCCCTCAGAGTACTGTATCCGCTCTGTGCTGCCCAGGAATTTCCTGTTTCTAAGAACAGCCCTTTCTTTCTTAAATAGCCTATGAGGTGGGTGCCCTTAGAGATCTTAACCTCCGCCGCTGTCATGTTCTTATCATTTGTTTACAATATGTTCACCTATCTCAAAAACACCCTACCCTGATTTACAGACATCTTGCTACGTTATTTGTTTTTTTCTAGTTCCACTGGAACTGCCTGCCAGGCTCCTCCTTTTCCCACATCTGATGGAGGGTTCAAGTGCAGATGTAGCCTCAGGCTTGTCCTACGGGCCACCACAGGAGTTTCTCAGGATGCCAGACAGACCACTGTTAGGAACTCATTCTCTAGGAGTTGTCCTGTGAAACTGGTCTTATATATAAATTCCAGAGGGGAAAATTTGTATGTGTATATATATATATACACATACATATATATATGTATAAAAAATATATATGTAAAATTTATATATCTATGGTGTGCTCTCTCTCTATATATATGTATATCTGGGAGTTCTCCCCAGTGCACTGCAATCTCATTACTAGTTATCTCCTTAAAAGACTCCCTAATAAGTGCTCTGGGAGTGGACTTAATTCTGTAGATGTTCAGGCCTGCAAAACCCCAAGGGGCCAAGGTCTGAAGGGAGTGGGACCAGGCAGTCAGGTGTGGCCAGAGCCACAGCATGAGATGGCTAGCCCCTTATTCTGTGTTAGATTTCTAGGTGACCCAATATGCCTATCCTACTAACTGAAGGATTTTAAATTTCATGGGCAAGGAATTATGCGGCTTCTCTGATGAACATGGACTTCTAATAACTCACAAATGCATTTTGACTCTTGCTTCTAAATATCTCCTGGTTACCTCCACTTCTCTCCACCACCTGCCCCCGTCACCCACTGCCCAGACACTGCATGGCTCCCCAACCGGTCTTCCTGACTCCCCCTCTGATTTGCCTCTGACTCATTCTCTACACAGCATCCAGAGCCATCTTTTAAACCACAGATCTGACCAGGTCACCATTGCCCTGGCTTCCCTAGACCTCAGGATAAAATTCAAGCCTCTTTAAACTGGTCAACAGAGTCCTCCCCTCTTGACCCCTGTTGGCCTCTAGTTACATCCTTATCCTCAGCGCTTGCTCCCTTGTACTAATGCTCCAACTGCTCATATCTCATGCTTGCTCTTGCTTCAGGTCTTTGAACATGCTACGCTTCTGCCTGGAGCTCCCTGCCCTCCCCTCCCTAATTCTTGAAGACCCTGTTCAGACACCACATAAAGTACCAGGGCAGAGCACTCAACACCTTCAGCACCACCACTTCCTTCCTGAGCAGCTGGACCAGGAGACCCTGTAGTTGCCTCCTGGTCCTTCTGTTGAGCCATTACCATAGTGCATGCTAATTGCTTGCCTTGTTGTCTGTTCTCCTTATTGGAATGTAAAACCCCTGAGACCCAGATTCTCTCCCATTCATGACTATATCCCCAGTAGCTAGCACAGTTCCCAGCATATAGTAAAGAAGAGTCAATAAATGTTTGTTGAATTAATTCATTCATGAATAGATTTGCTGGGATAGATAAATTCTAGGCCACGATGTCAGGGATGATCTTGATAAAGCAAGTGACACATTAAGAAAAGTCCTAGGCAAGAAGTCATGAGCTTAGGTTCCTTGTAAACTCAAGCAAGTTGCTGCTCTCTGTACAGAACTTCAGTTTTCCCACATATAAAATCCTGGAATCCAAATCTCAGAGATCCTCTTCAACCTTTTGTGGTCCATGGTGCTGAATCATACATGTTTTCTTTAAAAATTACTTTTATCCCTCTGTGTTGCCTATAAGGATGTCAGAAGACCATCATCTCCGGAAGGACCCTCTTAAAAAACCATAAATAGCATTAAGGACAAAATTAGAAACAAGGGCTGCTTTGGTCGCAACAGGACTTGGTCCTCAAAGCCCAATTGTCAACGCCTCTTGCTGACTTCTCCCTGGGATTGAGAAGCCTCTGCCTTTATTTCCTCCTAATTGGCATCCCGAGGTTTCTCTATGAAGGCTCCACCGTCTTTTCCCTGCAGAGCTAATAAATTTGCTCAATTCCAAAGATTGGGGTGAAAGTATGGCTCAGAGGCAGGGCCTGAGAAGAGTTGGAAGAGGTGTCAGATTCCAAGGATGAGCACAAAGTGGCTAGGAATTTAGTATAACCCTTCAGAGTCCAAGGCCTGGGGCCACAGGATCCTACGCTGGAGTGGAGGGCAGTAGGTAGAAGGCTCAAATTATTGCAAGGGGTCCACAAATCCATTAACGAATCAAGCATTGTCTCTGACTAAATGAGTACCATGTCTTGCAAATATATGTGGGTTTTCAAATGTACAACCGAGCTGCTGATGTGACTAATGAAATAAGCCTTCATTTAAAAATAGCTCTAAACTCATCCCAGGCATCACGTGCTCCCCTTCTCCATGGATATGTGAGGGATACCGCCAGCTGCAGGAAGGACGAATCCACGGCCATCCTCTTGTTGTACTCCTAGCACCTCATTCAAGGCCAGGCATGTTCTAGGTGCTTAATAGATATCTGTCAGAATTCAGGGAAATTTTTCACTTTAAAAAGATAGACTTATATTTGAAAAGGTTAGGAACCACTGGCTAATCTGAATAAGTAACAAAATAATATTTTTGTGTTTTATATAGATTTTTGCAACTTAAAAAAAGAACTGCTTTCGTATACATCACTGCATTAGGTCCTAAAAAACTGGCCTTGGGGGCTAGCCCGGTGGTGTAGTGGTTAAGTTTGCATGCCCTGCTTTGGCAGCCCAGGGTTTGCAGGTTCGGACCCTGGGCATGGACCTACACAACACTCATCAAGCCATGCTATGGCTCCATCCCTCATACAAAATAGAGGAAGATTGGCAGAGATGTTAGCTCAGGGACAATCTTCCTTAAGCAAAAAGAGGAAATTGGCAGCAGATATTATCTTCCATCTAAGTAAGATAAGGCCTTAAAATAAGACTGGCATTTCATCTTGTCAGTTTAGTTACCGTAAGAATTGCGAAGACAGCACAGAGCTTCTTGCATTTAAAAAGACAAAGGAGCTGGGGAAGTTGCCTGAGAAACTACAGGCTAGAGGCTGTCTTTTTGTATCTCTATTGTTTCCCTTTATTCTGCCATTAAATAGAAATATAATGGAAGGGGCGAAATGAAGGTTAATCTCTGGTAAGTAATTTAAAGAGTGCATTTTTGTGCATTTTGATTGAGGTGCAAGGTTTAAGGATAGTGAAAGATGGTGGAGATATGAAACACAACGTGAATTGCAATCAGAAGAATACTGATTCAGCAAAATAGGGTATATGTGTACAACGGAATTGGGTGTAGTAGTTAAAATGATATAGATTTATATTTCTTGATATATAATTGACTATTTAAAGCAAGTCAAAGGATAGCATATACAGTGTAGTGTTTTCCATTTATGTAAAATTACACATATTCCCACAAGTGCAGTTGTGTCTGGGGTAAGCGATGGTCGCTGGATACCGAGTAGCTCTAAACGGCAGGATTTCATGCGGTTTTGACTTTCCTGCTTCTGTATGTTGTGAGCATGCGTGACGAGGTGCTGCAGGCTGCACGTTCTCTGCATCCACTTGCCTTGCTGGGCCGGAGAGTGTGATGTGTCCCCACAGGACAGTGATTATTGTTAGCCATTCCTCTCAAACATCCAAAGCCGACTGGACACGTTCAGCTCTCTTGATGACTAAGCAGACTGAGCCTTGCCTGGCCACGTGGTGAGCTGTAGCAGGAGCAGAGGTGACAGGGCCAGCACCTCATGGCTCACAACTTCCCCGAGGGCTGCCCGCCAGGCTTTCCCAGGAGCAGCAGGACTCTGGGCCAGGGCAGGGGCCCACAGTCCGTCCTGCTGCCTCTTCCACAGCGGCCGAGCTCTGGGTCTCTTTGTGTTTGTTTTCCTGTCCTGAGGAGGCACTCCCAAGGGTGGGCAGATGGACATATTTGTTCCCTCCCAGCCTGCCAGGTGTCACAGAGTTTGTGTCCACAGCCTCCTCCCCGACAAGGCCACCGGTCATTCACCTCAGTCTCCCATGGAGCCTTTCATTGACCCGGTGTGGGGAATTTGGAGTCCGAGGGCCCTGGCGCGTCCTGAGGGCTCACTAGGTGTGAGGTGGTGGGTAGTCGCCTTGCTTTCTGAGTCTCAGTTTCTTCAACTGTAAAATGGGAATAATAATGCTGCCTGATATGAAGATTAAATGAGATGATGTTTATAGAAGTGCTTTGTAGACTTTCAAATGGTCTTATAGTTGGGAAATTGGCAAGACCCCAGGCCTTTAGAGTTAGACGTGCATCTGAACGAGGCCCTGGCACATGTTAATTGTGACTTTGGGTGAGTTAAGCAACCTCTCATGGCCTCAGTTTCTGACCTGGAAAATGGGGTTATTCTGCTCTCTGTCCTACCGGCCAGCCCGGAACTCTCCAGGTGGAACTGTGATTTGTGCACTCTCAGAGCACCAGGGCTCAAATTAAACTTTCTCATGAGCAATTATTCAGATGTCATGGGGGTGGGGGATGCCCTGTGGCTGGAATACAGCTTCCCCCACCTTGTTTTTATTTTTACACCCCTAAAGTCCAAACCCAGCTGTCTGAATCACTTGCAAACGGAGCCAAAAACAATTTTCATGCGTCACAGGAGGCCACGGGCTCCAGCCACGCCTCAGGATGATGCACTAAAAATATCTCCCCAGCGCTATTTTTAAGGCCCTGCAGGCTGCTAACTGCAGGCCCAGAAAGCAGAACTCCTCACTGTGTGCACGCAAAGGGCACCAAGTTTATTCCTAGGTGGGCCCTTGGGTCAGTTAAGGAGCTAGACTTGAACTCCCACATCCTCCTCTCTGACCACGGCGATGGCTCACTGTGCAAAGGCCCAGGCTGCAAGCGCAGTCTTGTTCGTCTCTGGGGACCCTGCTAGACAGACAGGGCCACCATCACGTCAGCTGTATATAGCCTCTCCACACTGGGTATTCTTGGAACACTGGTGCAGAGGCTTCTGCCAAGTGAGGGCATTGGATACTCACCCATGTTTGGACAGTCCTTTATCATTTTCAAAGCATATTCATACCCCTTGCCTCCTCTGATCCTCATGGCACTCCTGCTAAATGGGTTGTTATTATCCTCACTTTACAGATTAGGACAATAAAGGAATATTTGTGCTCTTACAACACCCCTGTTAGGTTACTGAATGGAAAACAAATCCTCCGCAGTGTCTGAAGGTGGCATGACGTCGAATGTCCCAGCACGGGCCCAGTGTCTTCCTTCTCAGTCTCCTACACAGTGGCCACACCCACCCTCCACAGTAGTCAGACTGCTCATCATTCATTCCTTCATTTATTCATTTGACAAACATTTTCCAAGCACCGACTCTGGGTCAGGCCCTCCCTGTGCTAGGCTCAGAGATTAACGATGTCATCCCTGCCCTGAGGAGGTGACAGTGACAGGACACAACTCTGCAGCGCATGGTGGGCACAAGGTGGTGGGAGAAGTCATGAAAGTCTCCAGGAAGGGGGTCATATATCATATAGGGGTCTGAAGGCTGAGGAGGAAAGAGAAGAGCAGTCCAGACGAGGGAGCAGACCGGGCTGGCAGGGGATGCAGGAGAGCAGGGAGCGTGTGGGAACCGACAGCAGGTCAGAGCTGGAGGCACGGGGGCTGCCTGCAGCGCATGGGGAGTCGCTGGGGGTTTTCAGCAGAGAACAGCACCATCACATGGGGGTTTTAGAAGCATCCTTGTGCTAGTGCCAGCAGTGTGGAGGATGGGATGGGAGCGAGGCTGGGGAGAAGGAGGCCAGACGGGAGTCTGTTAAAATAATTCAGATGAGACAGGATAGGGGCCTGGACTGAGGTAGATAGAGTCGGAGAGGATGAAAAAGAAGGATCCAATTCTAGAAGGACTTAAAGTAATTAAAAGGTAGGCTAAAAACTAGTCACAGGGCTTAATGACCAGTTGGATGTGTGAGGACAGGAGAAGAGGCTGAGGTAAGCCTGGGGCCAGCTCTTGGGGACAGCGAGCAGGGAACGTGGAGGTGGAGCAGGTGGAGGGAGGGGCAGGCTTGTTTTGAGCCTGTGATGGTGAGGGGCCAGTTGGCTATCCGAGTAGCGAGAATAAGCAGGAAGTCAGAAATGCAGTCGGCAGCTCAGAGGAGAAAGCAGGCTTGGACAGAACAGTTTGGAGTGGGTGGGGGCGTCTCTGAAGCTGTGGAGCAGTGGGTCTCAACCTCTACTCTCATCAAAATCAGCTGGGCAGCTTTAAAAAAAGATACTGGTGTCTGGGCCCCATCCCCAGAAATTCAGACTCCATTACTGCGTATTGGGCCCTGGCATCAGTATGTTCTAGAAGTTCCCAGTGCTCCTTCTGAGGCATAGCCAGGAGGGCGGGTACTAGGAAGGAGGCTCTGTGAGCAGCATCACCTGCTCAGGAGGGACAGGCAGGGTGTCTGGGAGGGGTGTGGAACTGGACCAGAGAGGACTTGGGGAGGGAGCTTCAAGGAGAGAGGAAGCGGGAAGTGAAGACTGGCAGAGGCAGGCAAGTCTGTTTTGAAACGTGGCTGTGGCTGGAAGCAGAGGGAATAGCCAGAGGGAAACAGAGGGTGGAGGCATGATCAGACAGACTAGGGTAGTCTGTGCCTGGGTAAGGGGACAAGGAGGACAAGTTGCCAATGCCCTGAGAGATAGGGGAAAGTTAAGTAAATAGTGGGCGGTCCCGGGGAGCTTAGGGCTGAGGTTCAGAGCCTGGAGGAGAGGTCAGCCCTAGGAGGAAGGATGCTCCCCGATCTGGGGCTGGGGCGGCAAGGACCTAAGACGGTGTCCCCTGCCTCCATAGAGCCCAGCACCCGCACCTGCCCCAGAAA